>NW_027269297.1:5054000-5685750 GCF_023055355.1 Agelaius tricolor | reverse complement strand
ATCATCTCATCGTGCAAATTCTGCACAGTTGCATGGACTTACAAATGCCAGTTGCCAAGGAGCTAATATAACCATTCAAAGATTAAAGAATTGTAGGGCTGGGCAAGTTCAGCTGCTGAAACTGTAAGTGGTTAAGTCATGCCATATTAAAGAGACAGAGCAAAGCAGTTCATCTAGGACTTTCAACTGGACACCTCTGAGAATAACAGCTTGACAGCAATGACACAGCCATCTTCCTAGCTGTATTCCAGAAAGAGAAAAGGGACACCTTCAATGGTTAAGATGCTTGGCATGAGAAAACAGCAAGAAATGTAGCACAAAATACTTGAGCCAGATCAAGTGCGTTTTTCTCGTGAGAATTTTGCAGTTGTTCTTTCTTGTCTGTGCCTTTTCTTTTCACAGAAGACAGGGAGGGCGTTCAATTATTATTGTTCTTTTGTTTTCTATTCTTGGCCTCCCTCTTTCCACCTGCCATTAACAATTTTGCCTTTCTTGACTGGCTTGTCTTTCTTTACTTCTAGAAGGTTGCATGAGGTCCTCCCACCTTGTCATAAACATTCGCATACAGTGGAAAGGAGTAGAAGGTACATCTAAATGCACAAAACAGACCCAGAAAAATAGAGTTTTTTTACAGTCTTCTGTGAGAACAAGATATCTTTGAACTGAGTAATGCTTTAACTTTTAGTCCGCTCATTACTATTATTACAAGTGTTTGGCCTTTAGTACATAGCCTTTGAAATCATCCAGCCCAATATTTTTGGCTAATTTTGTTTTAGTTCTCTCGGGGACTTTGTTTCTTAAGGAATAGTCCAGAGCGAGAGCGTCCACGGTAGAGTTATGCTGCCATAATAAAAGCGTCGTAAATTCTGGTACAGTTTGTGCTGGTAATAGGTCTAGGAAAGAAAGGTTTTACATCTTTTTTGACTTTCAAATGTAACCATTATTTGAAACAGTTAAGAGTTGGGCTTTCCCCCCCTCCAAAATACTTCTCTCTGGAATGTTACTCAGGGATTACACATAAAAGCTCACCCCGTAAAATATGTTGCGGATAATCTGCAGTAAGCGCAGCTTAGCAGCTAGAGATGATTATGTGGGTTAAATGACATTCCTTCCTTCTGCGGTGATGGAAACTCTGTCTACGCAGACATACTCAACAAAAGTTACCATGGCTTAGCTCCTCTCCTAAACTTCATGTGCATTTTAAAACTTTCCAAGAAGGTGAATTCAAGCTCCTTCATTGCTCTGTGCTGGAGTCCCAAGAAAATATCAGTGTGCTTTTTGTCATTTACAGCTGTCATTGCTTAGCTCTTGAACATGAGACTCTCTCATGACTGATGAAAGTTGTCTAGTTAAGAGTGGGTCAAAGACACGCTCCTGCTCTAGAAGGAGATGAGAAGGTTTCTGCAGTCTTTGTCATCTCTACTGCTTGTGATTTCTAGACAAAACCAGTGGGAAGTTTTCTGAAGGCAGTCCAGAAGCTGGCAATATGGACAGCTTACAACCAAACACTTGCTGCACTGCTACCACGGTGATACCAGGAAGGACTTAAAAAATTTAAACGGGCAAACAAAGCAGTTGGAAGGAAAAGAACATTAACCATTATTCCATGCTTCTAATATATCCTCCTTTAAGTCATCATTTTCATGCAGTTTAACGGCTTGCCTTGGTATCCCTCAAAAGGAATCTGAGACAGAGTAAGCTTTTGAATGCAGTAGATGTGACACGTGCAGGCCAAGTTGCCTTTGTTGACATCAAATGCCAGTTATGCTTGAGCTACCCTTTGCTTAAGGTACTTCGCTTACACTAAGAATTTTACTCATCATTGAGCAAATTTTGCTGTCATGATTGAGTAAATTTTATTCATGATAGAGTGAATTTTACTGTCACTCAGAATTTTACTGTCATGATTGGCAGTGAAACTTTTCAAGGAAAGCTCTGGATAGCAATGTTTGTGTAAAAATAGTATTTTATCTCCTGTATTTGTGTGAAGCAGGTAAGCCTTTTGCTGTCACCAGTGTTGCTTACCCTTTCATGTCATATCCCTCTTCATATCCATATTCTGCTGAAGGCTTAGTAATCTACTTTAACATTGGCACGTGGAATAAGACTCCTTTTCCTTTTTGAAAGCTAATGTCATTTGACCTAGTGACAGTAAATAATTCATTAATTGTAAGTCCCCAGCTAGCATCTTTTACGCATATTCTAACCTTCTAAAGAAGTAACAAAAACACTCTCCAATACTTGACTTTCTTAAGCACACAAAATGCTTCCCTCCTTTGCAGTTGGCATCTGTAAAATGAACCACATCTCTGCAGTATTTTAACGTGCACCATATTTAGCCAAGTAATTCAAAAGAAATAAAAAGCAGCCCCTTCAATTTGGAAATATTTTTGAATTGTTTTTGAACATACAAAACATACCCTTACCGTACGCATTGCATGCAGATTTAATCGTCGTGAAAGCAAACCCTATGTTTCTGTTGGGATAGCACGGTTTTCCAGTTTCCACAATTGTTCTTGGCACAGTTTTCTACTTATGTGACTGTTAGGACACTCACAGGTACTTCTAAGGTACTGTAGTAAGCGGAGAAGGAGGAGAGGTTGTGCCTTATTTCTGGCTTCCTTTGGTTTTCTTTTTGGTTTTCTTCCTCTTGCTCTTTTTCATGTCACCTTTCTAGATACTGTGATTTAGATTTGCAGTTTACTAAGCTGTGTTTTCTGTCTGGAATTCTTTGAAATTCCGAGAGGAACCCCACCGGTAAATATGCATCTTTTTATGATTTGCTAGCTACATAGAAAATCTTCCTGCTGCTCTAAAATGCTTTTATTTGATACGCATTTTTATCACCATTCCAATGGAAAGAGAACAATTCCTCTATTCACTGCTTTTGTACGGGATTCAGTTCAATGTGCGCTAACGGTGCAAAAAAGTCCCGCTGGAAGAAAGGATCTGCATACCAATTGACCAAGACATGTGCTACAAGGGTCTTGGAAAGGTTCAAAGTTTCTCTACCTTTCTGGCAGTCTGTCTTCACAGCAGGACTTGATGAGGGATTTTGCTGGCGTTTCTTTGACAGAAAGCAATAACAAAGCAAGCAAAATGGAGCAGCAAAAGAAGATAGCAGCAAAAGGTACATTATCCCCTCTGTTATTATCATTGTCGAAAGAGATTTTTTCTCGCCATGTTACATCAAATACCTTAGTAGAGCTAAAGACTAGAAAAACGCAGCTCTGTTCTGGTTCATTAAAAGCAAAGCCATCTGTGGACAGAAGTGCCCAGCGTGATGCTGGGAACTCCTAGCTGGTTTCAGTAAGCTGTCTGGAGAACGGCATTTTCGGTGGGCTTTACTAGCGTGTCTGTAAGGAGGGGGAGTTTATGTGCAGCTTTGAGCCCTGAGAGTGCCATAGGCAAAGAGACCCATCGTGTAGCTCTCTGAGCAGCCACAGCACACTGAGGCATGATGGATTACTCCCAGAGTTCACGTGGTAGAAAGGTTTTCTGCCCCCGTGAAGGACGACACATCCATTTTCTTGAATAGAGCCATTCTGTATGTTACAATGGTAACTTGAATTCATCAAGTTTGTGCTATTTGTACAATGGCAGTGAGCTTGGATTCTTAAGCTTCTCGTGTTTGACCTGTTTCCTGTTTCAGTAAATAGCAAAACTTCCAAGGACTGCAGTGACAAGAAGATGAAGCTGCTAGTGTATTTCAAATGTTTGCCTAATAAAATGGTGATTTTTGCACATATTCGCAATGGAAATTTACGGTACCGAAACACCAGCTCTGCTCAGGGCAATTCTGAAATTGACTTGAGCTCTTTTCCCTGTTTCTTAGCAGGTGAACTGAGATACTTCTAGCTTCCAAGGCAAGGCGTTTGACAGCAGCTTCAAAAAGGCCCAGGCTGTTGGATGAAAAGGTGAAAAAACTGAGGGAAATGGGGGGAAATTTCACTTCTGGTTTATGTCATAGATTCAGCCAGATGATCAACAAGCATTAGTTTTATGAGGTACCAGCGTAGTCTTTCACTCTTGCAGATCCCCAAAAGCTTAACCATCCAGCAGCTTCTTCCTTGCAACAAGTGCCACAGCCAAAAGCCAGGCCTGGCCGTCACCTTCTCCTCGCAGCCTACAAACTCTGCCAAACGTACCGGTGATTCTCACTTTCCTTCTCAGCTACATGGACAAGCACATCCTCTCCATGTCTCCGAGTCCTTAGTGAAACCAAACAGCGGTTCACCTTCAAACAGCTCAGTGTGCCAGGACAGAAAGATTTCACTGGCCTGTCCCCTTGCTTTTTCCTTGCAGCCTTTTATTTTCAGAGCACACACCGAGGCATTGCACTTTGCTTCTCAGCTGAGTGCATTGCCATATTGCTGGAGTCCCACACGTCCATCTCCTTCTCGCACTAACTGCTTCTGTTGAAACATGCTGATGTGATGTGCCTTCCTGCTCAGCTATTCACACAGTCACATTCTATGTCCTGCTTGCAGTCTGAATCTAAAAGGAGACGTTTCTGACTATGTCTCACACACACAGATGTACCAGGATGAAAAGGTTGCTTGGACCTTGCCACTTACGTTCAAAAACATCCATTCACTCCACAATCAAGAGACACCTTTCTTTGCTTTACATCCTGCAAACTTCACACACACACACACACACACACACACACACACACACACAGAGACACGAGAGCTACGCACTTTCTTTCTTTCTTTCTTAGCTGCACACACTCACCTATTTCCCACCTTGACCTCTCTACCACTTCTTCTTCGGCCTTGCTGTGCATGGACATTTCCTGTTAAGATACCCATTGTGTTGCCTATCCCTCCCCCACATTGCCTTGCCTTTCCTACCCAATCTTGCATTTCCTTGTCATTGCTGACAATTCCTTTCTTTTCCCTTGCCTTCCTGACCCATGCATGTCCTTCCCTTGCCCTTCATAGCAACCCAGTGCCTTGTATTGACTTGCTCACCTATCCTTCTTTTCCTTCCCATTTGTCCAGCTCCAATCTTTCATTTCCTTCTCCTTCTCGGACTCTTATTGCCTTGTCTCCCTCTCTTTTGTGTTGCCTGGCAAAGCCACCACTTGTCTGGCCTTGTCCTTGAACCCCTTCCTTGCCTTGCATTACCTTGCTCACCAGTCCCCCACCTGGAATTCACCACCTCTCTTTTTGTGGAATCTCTTCAACATGCATTGCCCTGCCTGCTTCTCCTAGGATTCTCCAGGCTTCCACTGGCTATTTTTTCTCAAGGCCCAGCGTTTCAGGAGCTTGTGAGAAGAAGCCTGGAGGAGGCCACGTGCAAGCACACCTATCTGTCCTGACAGCTTTCTTCTGACATCTATGCTTCCATGTCTTGAATTTTGGACACAAAGTTCATCTTTCACCCTTGGGCTTCAGGGGCAGAATGACAGTTCTTTTGCATACAAAGGAAAGCAGGCAACCCAAGTGTCTTAGGTGCAGATTAGACATGACCCATGCAAGATCAAGGCTGGACAGAGCGGTCCGTCCGGGCCGCTTTTGTGTACCAGCAATCTTTGAACGGACCTGCCTCTTGCCTTGCATTGGGCAACCAACCAGTTTCCTTGCCATGCCCTGCTCATTCTCCATTGCTTTGCATTCCCTTGCATACCCATGCCTCACATTTGACCTGCCTGCAGTTTTCCTACAGGGCTTGGCCTTGCCTAGCCCTTCCGGTTACCATTACCTCCTATGCCCAGCCTTGCCTCTAACTTCTGGCACTTGTCTCACCTACCACTCCATTTGCTTTCCCCTCACGGCTTCAGTCTTGCCAACCTGTCCCTTGACTTGCCTACAATTGCCTACACTTGCTTTGCATTGCCTTACCTGCATGGAAGGCAAGGCAAAGAGGGGTAGACAAGGCAAAGCAAAGCCAGGAAGTTATTGGAAGGGCTAGGCAAGGCAGACATAGGCAAGCAAGCAAAGCTAGGGTAGGGTAGGCTAGGAAAACTAGACATGGTACTGGAGGCAAGGCAAAGCCAAGTGACTTGGAGTGCCTTTCCTTGCTTGGGAAGTAAAAGATATGGTGGCAATGTTGGTAGGGCTGATGATAAGGTATCGTGGGAAGGTATAGTACAGCAAGACATTTCTGTCCTGGTCCTTTCTGTGTAGGAGCCATTGTTGGACAGAGTCAGTACCGGACGTGGTATGCAACTTTTGCTCGGTAAGTTCCTGAAGGAGAACAGCAATGCTTTCTCACGGGAAGGAAAGAACTTAGCCCCAGTGTTGGAGGTGCAGATAAGAAGCTGTGTCGTGCAGCTTAAGGGCGGCAGCAACTTTCTATGCTGGCATATTTGGTTTGGAAGCCCTGACTCAATTTGTACAATCATGGAGTCGGTATCCATCTTTGGAAGGCAGTCTCCTTCCTGCAAGAATCCATTTGGTATGTGTTTTCCACTTTCTCAAGGCAGCCTTCTTGAAATTCTGCCAGCACACTTCTTTTGGACAAGGTAAAGAGCTGCGCTGGGTCTTGGTGTGCAGCCTAGCTAGTGCCCCGCACGGGTAATGCCCAATAACAGTGGTCTGACACCTTTGTAGAGGATCAGGCCCTGGATGCTTTGGATTTTGGAGGAGGGGATGCCATTTCTTTTGAGATGGGCTTCTAGTTCCTCCTCCCTTTGGCAAAGTTTGGGTGGCCACTTTGGGTGGTCTCAGTGAATTGAAAGGCTTTTCCCAATAGGCAGTTCTCTGGGTTCGAGTTGTTGAACTGTCAGTGGCAATGCAGAGGCCAGGCCAGGCCTCTGCAGGACAGGTTTTTGTCCCTTGTAGCTTTAGGGACTGTGTGAGCAGTCCCTGGTGCCATCCCATTTGGATCCTGACTCTGAGAGATTGAAGGCTTACCGTGGTACCTAGAGCTGAGAAGGAAAGTGGCGATAGCAGGGTGCACGTTTATAGTTTGATGGGTGCAATTGAAATTGTAGGCAGCAAAGAGCTTTCTCCACCAACAGTTTTGCGAGCTCGGCCAACATTTTCAAGTTTGTTACCAGGCTCTGTGAGAGAGAAAAAGTTTGTTAGGGCAGAAGATCTGGTGTCGGCCTTTGAGTGTGGGGCAAAGAAGAGTATCCACTTGGAAGGGGAAGATCAGTGACATCTTTTTGTCCTGACACAGTTGATTGGAGAGCAGGGATGTTTCTGACTTGGCTGGGTCCTGGGGGTAGTTGTGAGCTGGGCTCGGTGCGTGTCCTGGTTTTGTGAGTTGACAATGCTGTGGTGTGGTTATTTAGAAGAGCGCTGACAGTGCCCAGGAAAAAGACAAGCACTTTTCTAGCCCAGCCCCGTTTGTGTGGGAGCAGTGGAGGGACAAGAGCTCCGCTGTGGATCCTGGCTCTCGGGTACTGACAGAATGGGATCCTGCATGTAGCCCAGAAGGAAGAAGAATTGTCGTGAACGGCGGGAGAAATGCGACACACCATATGCGTGAATGGCAAATCCCGAAGTTTATTGAAAACTCACACATATTTATATTGGTGTTAATGAAGCTTATACATATTGCAAAAGCTGAGTTCATTATTGGTTAAAGCACACTTGGATCAACCACACCTACTTCTATCTTCTAATAATTATTTTGCTTCTATGTTTGCATTCTTCCAGCTTCTCTACCTAAGATATCTACATTTTCTGGCAAGCGATTTTCTCCCCCGTCTTCCCGTTTCAGAGAAGGTCACTGTGACCTTTGTCAGTGATTGGACACTGGTTGCTTAGTTCCCAGCTTGTATCCCCTATCCTTAGCCATCGGTATCACATCGAAATGTCCTTTCTCAGCTAACCAATTATCCAAAAAGCTCTCTACAAAGCATCATTTCATTGTTGGCTGCACAGTTTAGAAGCTTCAAAATAAAAGGCAATTGCAGCATGGCCTCTTCATTTTAGAAAGTTTTCTGGGCCATCAGCTGCTCAACATGTAACTTGCACCCACTGAACTGCATTCAGCTTCCTGGAGATATGCACTTTCCCTCAAGATCTAGGTACCATCTTGCACTCGAACGCTTGAAGATCCCAAACCGCTTCAAAATGTCCAGCGGCTGCTCTCAAAGAAAAAGTCCTACAACAAAAAGGCAGTGCTGGCCATAACGGTCCCTTTGCAGTCTGTCAACCAAACGAAACATACTAGCGATTCTCACGTACTTTCTCAATGATATATATACGTGCATCAGCACATTCTCTCAAAGTGACAGAGACTATCGCTACAGCCAAGCGTTTTCAGCTGCACTTCTGACTGACAGATGTGCCAGGACAGAAGGCATTTGCCAACCTACCCTCTTTCCTGTGCAACCTGACATTGGCAGCGCAAATATTTTCACATTCTTTCATTGTGGCCATGTCCAAAGCAGCTAAAGATCGCACAGGTGGAAGTGTCAAGACAGAAGATGTTCTCAAAGTAACTCCTTTTTTTTCTAAAGAGCTTTTAAACTGCGCACAATGCTTTGTATCTTCTTTCCCACATAGACCTGCCCTCACTTTTTCACACTCACATCTTTGTTGCAAACATCCAGCAGCTGTTTGCGTAGAAAAAGGCTCTAGAAATAAAAGCGAGACTTGGGCTGCACCTTCTGCCTGCCCTGTGTAAGCCACATCAAGCTCACCAGTGCGCTCTGTCCTTCCCTTTTCCGCTGCAACTACCATTGTGTTCTCTGGATCTCGGAACCTAAAGGTAGGCACATTTGTTTCCACAGAAGGGCCATAGGTAGCGGCACAAATAGCTCTCACTGAACTTTAATCCTTACCACTGCCACCATGAGTTTGGTTGGTAGGCCAGTAGGAGTCATGCTCCTTTTACAGCTGGTATGGGGCAGCCACCAGCCCAGTGCTCTGCGACTCTTGTAACCAATCCTGCTTTTACTCTCCCGGAGGGGATTAGGCATCTGTTTCTCACACAGATCATTGTGGCAGCAGCCAACGGCTCTAGTGCACTGCTTCTGCCAAAAGACCCTGGGGCCAGGCACTTACCTTCTCAGCACTACGTAGCCCCGTATTCTGCGTCTCTTGTCGTCCAGATCATACCGCAAAGCGTTTCACAGAGAAAAAATGTGCCAGGACAACAAGCTTGGCTGAAGTGTACCCCTGAAACTGGTGGAAGTTTGTATTTGCACCACATTCAAGGGGCAGTCCTCTTTCCTATACAACCTGCAAACTGCTGTCTGTTCCCAGTGCCCTCTGCCCGCTCCTTCTTACCTTGAAGTACCATGCCAAAGAGGGCTCTGTGCCGAGGTCTCAGAAGAAGAGGGAAGCATATGTGTTTGTAAAGTGGACTGTCTGTTAGTCACTTCCCTCTTCAAAGCAGCGTGTTCCATGCCAAGCAGACAACAAAGCAACAAAAGATGAGTGTGACTCTGCATTCAAATCCTGCAATGTTCCCAGAAGTGAATTTCTCTCTTCTATAGGACTGACTTGTATGAAGTGGCGTGGTTGTTTCCTTCCATTAGAAGGGAAACTCATCTAGCCAGGCTTCATCACCCCCTGCATCTTTTGGGGTAGTTCTTGGAAGAAAATAGATAGCAACTTTTCCACTCCACATGATTCATGTTTCATTCTCTTCCTTCTGTACTTCAGGGAACAAGCTATCAATTCCCTACTCTTTCTATGAAAAGGCATGAAGCTATTAATTAAATTCCCATAGATATAATAAGGAATCAAAGTCTTTTATGCCTGAAGGGCAGGCCCTTATGGTATGAAAAGTATGGATTGTCAAGGGTGGAAGAAGATCTGTATGAAAAGGGAGAAAGCCCAGAAGCATGCAGGGATTTTCAGGTATGAAAGGGAAAACGACATTAAATTGTCAAGGGAAAGAAATTGAAAGAGGCAGGAGGGAGAAGGGAGGCGGAGGAGCCAAATGCTGCCTTTGAGGCAGCTGACACGAGGACCGTCGGCCTCATGAGCAAACAAGAAAACCAAATGAAACTTCACAGCAATCTCATCCACAACTTAGTGGACAAATGTGCAAACCCATTTCTTCATTTATTATGTGTCTAATATATAGAGAGATGTTCTTCATTCTGACAGAATTTTCAGGGAGCAAGCTCGTGTAAGGCACCTGGAACCAATGGTGTATTGGAAATGGCCAACATGCAGAACACGCTCCATCCTGAACGCTACCACAGCAGAATCACAGGATCATAGAATGGCCGGGGTAGACAAAGACCTTAAAGGCCATCTAGTTCTCTGACATGGGCGGGGACACCTTTTACTTGCTCAGGTTGCTCAGAGCCCCATCCAGCCTGGCCTTGAACACCAGGTTGGGGTGTCCATAACTTCTCCAGGCTCTCTGTGCCAGTGCTTCACCACCCTCACAGGGAAGAATTTCTTCCGAGTATCTAATTTCAACCTGCCCTCTTTCATTTTGAAGCCATTGCCCATTGTCCTGCCTCCAGAGTTGCTAATGAAGAGTCCCTCTCCTGCTTCCCTTCAGATATTGGAAGGTGTTGTGAGGTCTCCATGCAACCTTCTCTTCACCAGGCTAAACAGCCCTCATTCTCTCAGCCTGTGTGTCATGGCTTGACACTGGGACAATGCCAGTGCCCCCATGAGTATACTCTCTCCCTGGTTTCTGCTGGGAGATGTGACCAGGAATAAGCAAAGCAGGCTCCCACTTAGGAAAAAAAAATAATTATTAACTAAACTACAAGGGAAAGGAAAAAAAAAAAAAAGAAACACACAAGGAAAATGAAAACTTCACAAATACATCTCCTCCTCCTCCTCCCCAAATTCCCAATACAATACATCCCCCAAATCATCGACTCTCGGTCCAGCACCACCCTTCAGAATACTCAATCCTCAGTTCATCAAGAGGAGAAGGAGTCCTTCTTGTGCCAATGGTGACCTCTTCCTTTCATGTCCACTGCTCTCACCACTGAACACAGACCAGAGCTGCTTCTAGGGTCGACTTTTAAGGATGCTTCGTCCCACTGCAAAAAGGCACAGTCTCAACTTTGGGACATCTGTCCCCCCCATATTTTTCACCCCCTGGGGCCGAGGGGTACCCACACCGAACCCTCTTGGTCCTGAGGCATTGCCTCCCCCTAGAATGCAGTCCCTGTATCACAAGGAAACATGGCTCTGTCCATGGCTACACACAAAGAGTCCAGCATAAGCTACTCCATCATCTCTTCCACCTGCGTTCTTCTCTATTTCTCTCGTGGCCCATTTCCTCGTATCTCCTCTATATCTCTCTTCTCATTCAACTCCAGGAGGATTAGCATTTTTCCATCATCCAAGAAAAGGGTTAAAAATCTGAGGCTCTGTCTGTCCAGAACTCCCATGGCTGCCCTGCCAGGCACCTTCTTGCACTCCCCTCTTCTCCTTCTCGCCCGGCCAAGAACAGGCACCAGCTCTCTCTCTATCTCTCCTGGGGCGGGGTGGGGATGGCTGCCCGATGCCTCTCAGTGCTCCTCCACCCTTCCATCCTGCAGGGGCCTTCACCTCCCTTCTGGCCAGGGACCCAGCCTACCTCACCCAGCCGGGGGGCTTCCCCTGCCCCGCCCAGCCCGCAGCCAGGCAGGGGAGATCTGAACCTTTCCCTGACCGGAACCCAAGAGAGCCTCCCAGGGGAGAGCCCTGCTTTTAACCCTGTTTTCTCAGAGGCACATCCAATGTCCCAATGGCCACATTAGGTGCCAATATTAAAATCTGAACATTTATTGGCCTCACCACAGCATCCCAGAAAACACATTTCCTGTCAAACCACCACACTGTGGGATATGCTCTTGTCCTGAATACTGAACTGCAGTATTGTCTGATGATTTTTTGAATCCTTTGAAGGCATTTTGAATTCTTTTTCAGCCTTAAATTAGACTAAATAGCTTTGATTTGTGGGTATTGAGCAACAGAAATCACTGCCCTGGCTTGCCTTTTTTACAGCTCCTTTCCGTGGGAGACTCGCTGCAAACGTCACAGCTGGTGAGACAGTGGGCACACCATCATTCTGAAAGAGCTTTGCACAGTAAACATAGAGGAGGATTAAATATTGAAATGCAGATGACAGGAGCTGCCCAATGGACTCTGCTGGTGGAAATCAAATACTAGTCTAGTCTTTTGAATGCAAATAATTCCTCCCAATGAGGCCAGACAGGCTTGTTTGCCTTTGAATCTGAGCATGTGGACAGTAGTGGATGGTCTACAGGTTGAAAACAGTGTAGATACTTCTCCTTTTTTTCAATAGTGGCTCAGAAACTGAAAAGGCAGCTACAAAATGGTAAATACATCCCTACAGATTCAAAAATGGTTGTTCTTAAGTTGCATCTCCACCATAACAACAAATTGTTAGAACTAAAATACAGATGGGAATTTTATAGCTTCTCAGAAATGAAGCAGGAATTGGCCAATGGGCCTTAGCAGTAGCTACAAGTTTTTCAGCATGAGGCATCTCAAAAGTATTTTAACCGTACAGAACTTTTCTGTACTTTTGGCCTTTTATCTCAAGGATGCATCAAAAAAAAAAAAAAAGGAAAAAAACCCCAAGAAAAATAAAAAAGAACAAACCCTACCAAATATATATATATATATATATTACATGACTAAGATAATAAGCACAATCAGTAACATATATAGAAACAGAACCCAATGTTTTTAACTTTCAACCATGTCTTCTCAACACACTCTCGAAAATGGAATTGTTTCCCTATCTGCCTTGAAACATTTTGGAGCAAAAAACACTCTAAGGTCCTGATAGGTGTTTTGGTCAAAAATCCCTTCTTCTGGTTTTCTGTCCAGAAGCAGAGTAATGGAGGGGAAAGCTGGTAGCTGGCCAAAGGAGGTAGGAAGAGTAATCATCATCCACAACACTGGGGCTAAAGAAATTTCCACAGAAAATTACCTGCCTTATTACTTGCTCATGTGGTGGGTTGAAAGCTCAGAATCTGTTTCCATGTTTCCCATCCCTCGAATGTTCTATTTCACAGAATTCGAGCCTCTCAAACATCAGTCCTGCCAGAACAGCCCGCCTCCTGCTGTCATAGGGGATCTGCTGATGCCCACTGACTCTTACCAGTCTAGTGCTCATCACTGTTGCAGATCAAGAACTACTGAATAGTTCTGATTAATGCTCTTAGAGTGGTTGAAAACAAGGAAAGAATGACTAGACATTTGTATGATCAAATCCCCTGATGGAATAAAAACATGCCAGGACAACAAGCTTAATAAATGTATTCATTGTCATAAGAAGGGAGATGAAGGGTCCAAAAGATTACTTGCATACTTACTGTTCTAAATCCCTTGTTATCTGGTAAATTGCAAAGGATGCCCGGCTTTCACCAAAATGCAAATCAGATTAAAATGTGAAGCCTTACACTTTACTGGATATAAAACTTCATCATCCATTTTTAAATCTTAGAGATTGCGATGTTGTCCTGGTTTAGGGCAAATTTGGAGGAGAATTTCCAAATTAGGGCCCCTCCCCGCAACTGGTTCGGGAAGGATTCCTCAGAGAGAAGTGGAACGAACCTGTTTATTTAATAGGCACAGCACCCCCCAGCACGCAAAAGGAACAATTCCGGATGACACCGCTCTGAAAAAGATGACAAATTCAGAAAGTCTCTCTTGGGGGGGTGCTCACTCTCTTCTCAGTCCCTCCGGCGCTGCGCCAGCTGCTGCAGGCCACAAGGTGCAAACTCTCGGTGTTTCCCAGGTCCCAGTCCGGAGCAGGTTCAAAATGGTCAGTAAAAGGAAAGGAGAAATGGTCCAGGAAGAAATTTGGACAGTTTAGCTAAACTAGCTAATGAGCAAAAGCAAGCAGAAGCGAAGCAAGCAAGAGTGAGAGAGAGCAAAGCGAAAAGCAAAAGCAGGAAAAGCAAAAGCTGCAGTCTCTGTGTCCCGCCAGGCTGATAAGAAAACCAAAACAAAACATTCCCTCTTCAGAGCCAGTCTTAAAGGTACAGAACATAATATCCAACATTCACAGAACACATGAATGGGGATACAAGCATCATAACGTCACCCTAGGACAGATGTATTTCCTATTAATACCTTAATATTAATAAGGTTTAGAGCTGGAATTCAGAGGGAAAAGAAAGCTATTTTGAATTCATTCTATTCAATCATCTTGTCTGGACTGTCTCTTCCTGCTTTTCACTTCTGAAACTCTGTATGAAAGGCATAGAGTTCTGGATTAATTCTTTTCAACAGTTTCCCCTGTTATTCTTCTTTCAAGGCAAACCTGAAAAATCCACACTTTCTTTCCCAACCACTTCTAAAATTCCATTGAGAAACAAAAAAAAAACCCATCAAACAACTAAATCTCTGCTCCAATTTGTAGGAAAAAACCCCATGCCATTAACTGCTTTCCTAACATTTTCTTTCTCTTGTATTAATATGGCAACCTTTTCTTGCTTTTATAGATTAGAACCAAATTCTTAAAGCTATAAGGAAACACAGGTTTACTGTAGCTGATTCTGAGATACAGTAGTCCAGCAAGGAGTTCAGACCTCAAAAGAAGAGTCTGTACAACAAGATTCAGCACAACGTTGAGACATATTAGCTATTGTTCAAGAAAAGCCGCCAAAATGAAACTGCTTAGACTTCTATACTATCATGGGTGCCTGCTTCCAGAACCTGACCTAAGTTGCTGGAAACTAGCTGCAATATGACTGCAAACAATGCTGCGAATGTAGGACATTGTTATTCTTCTCTTCCATTGAAAACCACAAGTGGAGTTGCGTCATTTTCTTAAAAATTCTCTATTTCCTTCCAAACTGGTAAAATGATGATAAATAAAGTGTTCTGTTCATACATCATCTAATAATGTTCAAAATGAAAAAAAAAAAATTCATTCAGATATGGTCTGCAATAATAGAGCCGAGAGAAGATGAACCAGTCTGGCCTACAAAATAAAGTGAAGCAGAATTTGGGAATTTGGAACACCTTACGATGTAATATTTAAAGAAAAAAAAGAAATAAAATGTAACCTACCCAAACTCAATCAGTGATGCACCGACAGAGAAAAAAGAACTCATTACTACTAATATTTCTTTCATTCTCAGACAAGAAGTTAAATTATCCTCTTGAATGCACGGAAGATTGTTGCGAAAGACAGCAGCCTTCTTCTTTACAACATATTCTTCAGAACTCCAGGAGACACATCATTAGAGCTATGAGGCTCTTTCTCTCTGTAAAACTTCCAGAGCATAGCCACTATTATATTCCTTTAGAGATCCTCACCGCCCTGGGCGACTGGTGGATAGTCTACAGCTCCAGTACATCAGCCAGACGCTCTGCCTTATTTAGCATGGCTACTGCAGCAAGGACATCATCTCTACTGGCTTTCTATCCAAAATATATGCAAGGCACAACAAAGAATATACCCAAAACACTGAGCACAGCCTATGGCCTTCAAAACAAAAATCTCACGATGGCAATACTGGATCTTCTGATCCAAACCATCGGGAAACATTTCTTTAGAGGCGAAAAAAGCTCCTGTTGATTGTACAAAAAATAGTGATGTAAACCAGAGTTGCATGACCCAGTATTTCTATTGAACTGGAACTATTTTGATCAATATTATGGATCCATTTCTTTTCAGGGCATTTGGTAAAAAATGTAAAGTATAGTTTAAAAGGAATTATTGGATGCGTACTAAGTACTAGGGATTAGTTAAGGTGTTGGTTTTGCATGGCTTGGTTTTTGGTGGGGAGGGAAGAAGCCAGCCACAGAAGTGAATCTTTTGTGAAAAGCTCCTAGAAGCTTCCTCCATGCCTGGCAAAGTGAATCCCTGCTTGGCACTAAGAACAGACATGCTGCTAAGCCAATTAGACAAGCAGTAATATATTTAAGAAGGAAATCAAAACTGCGGCCAGTTAACTTTTAAGTTTGCTAATTTTCTGGTTGGCACCTCTTCTGGTTTGAAAGCAAAACCAGCAAGAGATGCTGTCGCTGTTGCAGTATGTGTTTTTGATTGTAATGCAGTTTGAGTAGTCAGTTTGATAATACTTCCTGTTTTGTGCTGTTGGAGCATATTTTATTATTAAGGGATTGTTCCTTCCCCCCCATGTTGTTAGTTTTTGCCCTAGTTGTCCATCTCCCCAAAGACCTGCCCTTTTCTTCCCTTTTCCTCCTCCCACTGAATGTCAATCCCTCCCCAAGCCTGCCCCTTTCTCTAGAAACTTCCCTATCAATTTTATACTCTTCAAAACCCCATTGGTTTGTTTAAGTTATTCTCCTCCCCTGTAGTCCCCTATTGGTTTAAACATTGTATTCCCCGCCTTGTGGTCCACCCCCAGTTGCTCCCAGTGTGTTCAAGATTGTATCCTCCTCTGGGACCTCTCCCCATTTCTAAGTTGATGTATGCATTTGGGTCAGTGTCTTTGTGTCCCTGACCCTCCAGGGAAGAAACTCCTTTGGAAAACATGCAGAAGACCTCTCCCTGTTCCTTGTCCCCGCCCTCGGCGCAGTCCTATCCCCAATGCAGTCCACCTGTGCCATAGAGCAGCTGTGCCCTACAGCTGCACCCTGGATTCGCCAGCTTTCTGGGGGCAGCCCACTCTGGCTGTTGGTGTCAGGAGCTAGTCGGTCTGAAGAAATCCAGCATGGCAGCAAGACTCCAAGTCAGAAATACAATTTATTAGGAAAAGGGGAAAAACCAAATACATGCAATAATACAAAAGAAAAACCACGGACAGAATACAACCTGTCACCCTGCTAGTTAGGGTGGTGGCAGCAGTCCGGATGAAATGGCCTTGTTGAAGTGGTGATCCTGTAGAAACCATCTGGTAGCTCTTGTCCTCTGAAGACCAGTGGGTGAGGGTGGCCGTTCCTCTAGGAAGCCAGTGGAAAGACTGCTTGTGGTGTCCCAAAACTCAGATTATATCCAGCTGGGGATGCTTAGCTCCTGCCCCCTGGGCAGAGCATCTTGCAATGGGCTCAAAATGTTCTGAGTCATGCGGTGGTTCCTTGATTAGCCTTTAAACAGAAATGGCTCCTGGAGGGAGTCATCTCTGAATCATGTGGCAAGACATGGATGGCCCCGTTAAGAGATAAGGAGATAAGGAAAAAAACGATGCCCCTCCCGGTTTCAGCAGCTCTTGAGGTTGGGAGCAGAAAACATTTTTATATTGTAGCCTAGGACAATACAGGATGAATGCTTTTGCATTTGCAGGAAGTTTGTGTGGATTTGAAAAGCATCCCTATAGCAGAGGCACAAAAGTATTCTCATACCCTTTTAAATCATCTTCAAACCAAGCAATTCTCACAATAAGGTAGCGCATGAATGACTTGCAAGTGAGTTGAAGAAACACGGCAAAGATAAGAGGTGTTCAACTGCAGAGAATCGTTTAGGGACACCATACCTTTATATACCTTTATATTTTAAATCAGGAAGCATGGATGGGCCGTTTTTTTCCCCTTAGTTGACTACAGAACCAGCGGTCCCTTGCGGGAGGGTGTTTGGATTCAAGATGACACTGGCAGCTAAGAGCATGGCTACATAGAAGGTGCTACTTTGAGACCAGAACATTCAACTACTTCAAGGCAGATAGGAGAATAGCTGACTAGTGACAGCTCTGAGCAGAAGAGTCTGTGGCTTATCCTGTGGGACCAATAGTAAGACATTTCAATTGGAAAACCCCATTCATTTCCAAGGAGCAAACATCAGTAAAAATAAAAGGTCAAGTAAAGACACCCTAGTGCTCTTCTTATCAGAAGCATGTTCCTCCATATGAGGAGTATTTAGGAAAGGACAGTCCATTCATAAAGAAAGGTGTGCCAGTTAGAAAACCTGTAGAACAATACAAGACAAACTCACACAATATACATCCTCAAATGCAAAATGAAGAAATAATCATTTCAAGCTTCCGTGGAATTAATTGCATTTTATTTGTTCTTTTCATTTCAGCTGCTCTCAAGTTATTTTTTAAGACTGAATTTTATGAATTCAGCAAAGCTCTCTTTCTGAATGTCTGCATACCCCTATAAAACACTGAGGTGACAAAGAGAACGGCAGTGGAAGGAAACCTGGTCCACCTCCCCCTCCTTGAAGCTTTAGGCCAGCGAGTGATTAGAATTTAGTCACTTCATTTGCTTTACCAAGAGAGAATGTTTTCCAGCCTTTATCTTTCCTTTTGGAGCTGATTCACTTTGTAGTCATAAATTCTTGACTCAGTTGGTGAGAAACGATGGCATTACAGCCGTGGATGTTAAAGTGCACTGATGGGAAATGAAGTTTTCATCTTCAGGTCCTTGCTTCAGTAAATATTCCAAATTCATCAGAAAGAAAGTTCCCAGACCAGTAATCCCCACTCAAATGACCTAATTCAAATAGTTTGTAGGCATAAGAGGCATCAAGCAGGTGCTGTCATCTGTTAGGGGAATACGCAGCCAGTACATGATTGTCTAGTTAGGCGGCAACAATTTTGGAAAGAATTTAGTTTTTTTGTATTGCAAGTGAATGGTCAATACATTTTATTAGTGGATACGGGTAAAAGAATGTCTTCTGCATCCTTTCAGAGGGGAAGCTTCCCTAGATCTAAAGCTGCTCAGCTCCACGATAGGATGCTTTGTCTGAAAAGGGAACTCAAGTCTTTGTCCTTTTGGATTGCTTCCATAGTTTTTCACTCACTCTTCAGGTAGCTGTTAATATGTTCTGTTATCCCTTGCAAACTTTTATGGGCATAGTCACTGAATTGGTATGTATTCCATGAAGTCCACAGGACCTGTTGAGATGCAGCCACAGGTCTCAAGGGTGTTAGCAGATGTTATTCTGAGGCCACTCCTAATGATGTTTGATGGATCATAGTGACTGAGGAAAGTGCCCAAAGACTGGATGAAAGCAAATGTCACCCATCTTGGAAAAAGGCAACTAGGAGGACTTGGAAAAGTACAAGCCAGCCAGCCAGCGTCATTTTTATCCCCAGGAAGTTGATGGAGCAGCTATTGCTGGAAAGCATTGCCAGGCACATGAAGGAGGACAAAATAACATAGTCAGCATGGATTTACCAGGGGAACTTCATGCTGAACAACTTTTTAAACTCCTCTGATGAATCAACTTGCCCGGTAGATGAAGGGAATATTGTCTGCCTGGGCTTCAGGAAGGTTTTGGACATTTATCTACGTGGCAGCACACATAGATCCCAGAAGTGTGCAAAGAGGAGGGAACCAGTGTCTTTTCAAGGATGCTCAGTGAAAAGACAAGAGGCAGTAGGCACACACTGAAATACAGGAGATTGCCTCTGCACATCACCAAATGATTTTTTACTGTGAGGGCGACTGAACCACGGCACAGACTGCCCAGAAAGATGGTGGAGCCTGGATCTTTGAAGACATTAAAAGTACACCCAGATATAATCCTGGGCAAGAGGCTCTAGGTATCCTGGTTTAAGCAGGGGGGTTGGACCTGGTGAGCCCCACTGACGCCTTCCACTCTCGTTCATTCTGTGCTAGTGAATTCTCTTAGAGATGCATTTCAAGCACTGGCATGACAAAGGTCTGTGCAGAGAGAGATCCAAATGGACATGGGATCTAAGTTCCTTAAGTAGTGCTCAAGAAGAATGCAAAACTCTGGGATAAGTGTCTCTTCCATAACTGAATCCCTTTCACGGGAAAATTCCCCAGCTATAGAAAGATCTTCTGATAGGCATGCTTAAGACTGACACTGGCTGAGCAAATTTCTCCCTATGTGTGTTTAAGACCAATTAGGATCTTCACCAAGAGTGTTGTCAACATAGTCACAGAATGTATATTGTTAAGAAGGGACAACTTACATCAGAATGGCAAATATTGGTCCACAAAATGTATTAATGTATGGGAACTATCTACTTGGGTTGAAAATAAAAAGAAAGAGTTAGTCTTTATTTATCAATTCCATCGCAATATTGATGAGGTAAGAAAAAGACCTTAGTCCTTAACCTTCTTAACTCAAGCAAAGATTTTTAAAAATTCCTTGTAAAAAATGTATCCTAATTATCAGACTATGAAACAATTTTAGTTGGGAAAAAAGTTCCAAAATTGTGTAGATAGTGGTAAAGAAGCCAAGAAAATAGGTAAGAAACAAGAAGAGAGCAAAAGAGTCAGCTTCAGTCTGCAAGCTCGTTCTAGAAGTAATCTGGTAGAAAAAGGAACCCCCAGTTGAATTTCCAATGTATTCATGCACTTGATTCAGTAACTAGTCAATGTAAAAACCAATCCTTTTGTACAACTTCTCCCAGCAACAAAAACCCCAACAGCTTGACACCACCATCATGCCTGTCCCAGATGTATTTTAAAAGAATTTTCCTTTCTTGAAACTCTATTTGCATAAAAGTTGCAAGACATTGGAGGGATTCTCCACATTCTCATTTCTCCATGTGGCTTGAAAGTCTATTTGATAAAATATGCAACAAAGCATATGATTTATAAGGTAGGGTAAAATGGATGATTTGGGAATTGATCTCTTGTTGATATTAAACTTCATATCCACTCTCTGTGAAGTTTCTAAAAGAAATGATGGAGCTGAGGCATGAATCTGCCACAACAAGTGTTAAGCAAAGATACACACTCCCCTTCACATGCCCCCCTTCCACACACACCTAGGCCCACACAGAGGTCAGCATAGCAGATGATGAACACCTTCTTTGGCACTTCATGAAATCCTAACATGAGGAAGTGTTGAAATACAGAGATTTTGTCCCGTGTAGAAACCCATCCCATGTATTTTATGCTGTAATTCTTCTCTCTTTTAAAATTTGCTATCTTCTGCATAGTTTTCATTAACCTGTTACAGTAGTGAAAATCACAGATCAAGGTAATGTTGTAACACTTTGATTTTACCCCAAGAGCTGAGGGAAAACTTGCTCCTATACTTCAATCTGAGTTTCTTCTAGATTCAAACTTTGTTTCTCTACCATCAAGAGTCTCCTGTGTTGCTGCTCAAAGCCCCATCCAACCTGACCTTGAATACTTTCAGGGATGGGACACCCACTACTTCTCTGGGCAACCTGTTCCAGTGTTCCAGCACCCCCACAGTAAAAAAAGTCTTCCTTTCATCTAATATGTGTCAGAAGTATTAAATCTAGGCATATAAACTTTGAGGAAAGGTTTGAAATTCTTTTGATTTGAATCACATTTTATATGAATACTGACTTACAGATGACTAAAATATGTTGATGGGCATTTGAGCTGACACTTTTTGAAAAGGTGCATGGAATTTAAAATTAAAACCAGTACCATTAAAAGCTTTGTGCCGTTTTCTTTTTCCTCTGGTATTCAAAATTGCATATATCAAATATCTGTGCTTCGTACAAAGCTCTTAGACACTCTCAGAAAAAAGCTTTTCTTTCAGACTAAGTTGCAGTTTACGTAGAACACTGGTACTAGTGAAGGTTTTTCTGGGCATAGGGGGAACACCTTCTCATTGGATTTGTGTGCAGAATGCATTTTATGCAAACTGGAAAATTGATCCCAGCTGTGTTCTAGTCATCATTCTTACTGCATCAGGCCTGAAGATTCTGTGAAAAGTAGCCAGTGGACCTTGAACATAGCTCATGTGAAACAGATGAGAGGCGATGGAGAAGTTGAGGGAGAGAATAAAGAGCATATGGCCCAGTACAGACTAACAATTGTTTGGCACCCTTTAAAGGCTGTGTTTGACAAGCAGGGCTGAAGCAGGTCTGCAAAATATCCGGGAGATCAAAATCCATTGAAGCAAATTGCCCTGGCCAGTCACTTTGCTGCCGATAATTCACTCTCCATAGCAGCTGATCAGGCCTAACAATGCTGTTGCAGAAGTATTGTGAAAAAGGTAGGCATAGTTTCACAGATGCAGGGGAAAATCCCCTTGGATGATGGCTCCAAGGGATTACTTGATGGAGCAAGTTATGTACCCTTATCTACCGTGCAGTATCTAAGTTGGTGAGTTCACTATCTGTCAGCATCACTTTCGAAAATAAATGTTTGATCCACAAAACAATATTTCATATGTCCTGTCTACCTGCTTCATTTCAACCAATGAATAGGCTACGTTCCATCAGCAAAGGGTTTATGATCCTATGTTTCTTTAAACTGTGATAATTCTTTATTTTTTTCTAGATCAGACACTGTCTATTCATAAGATTCAGATGTCCATGGCAGGGGTGTAATTAAATTCACATGTTAAAAAATAACCTTGTTCTTGTTATCTTTTTATTAAATTACTGACATGTAACATCCGTCTGAGAGCTGAAGAAAACCCCTTCATTTGCTGTTTGCCAAGTATCATCTATGTGATACAAATTCTAGTTGAGAAATCACACCCGTACATTGCCATGTAACACTACTAGTAATGCTTTCACAACCTTTTCTTCATCATTAGGTCTTTGGTGAAGTGAATGATTAGAACATAAGCAAGGGAATTTGTTCAAGATGCTCCAGAAAGAGCTGTGGTCTGTTCTCTTCTTTGCTGCCTATGTTAGCACTGAGCTGCAAAAAAGGAAAGATTACTAGGAAAAGTGTTACTTTCAGTCTAAACTTGTAAATGATGTTTGGAATACCCTGTTAAATGACAAGGTGCTCTTTTAAAATATGGCATCTTAAGGGAAAATGTCAGCTTTAAAAAGGTTTTGAGACAGTTGCTTCTGGAAAAAAAAAAAAAAAAGAAAAGAATTGGAGGCTTCTAAGGTCTTTAGGCATACTATTTTGAAGATTGATTCAAACCACAGTTTCTTCATATAGGAAGAACAGAGGACCATAGATGCAACCCATTTGAAAATGGATTTCTAGATGTTTCTGGTTGGGATTACCAGGCATCATTTCTTGTGAAGTCGAGGGACTGCAGTTAGCACTCCAATAATTTCCTTCCCTGAAATTCATCTGCATTTGGTCCTTTTTCCAGAGTCCCCATTTATTAGTGAAGGTATACTCTATCTATGCATTAGAATATTCCATTAGAGTGTGTGACTCATACTTGCTAGTTAAAATTAGCTGGAGCGGAATGGATAGTTACAGTTGCGTGTATACAATAGTCTTATTTTGGCAAGTTTTCTTTAGACAATGTTGAAGCAGCACTAGCAAATAGGAAGTACAGCTTGCAGCAGGGAAGGACACTCTTCTGCTTTCTCAAGTTTCCTGTAGTTAAATAGACGCCAAAAGGCTTTTCCTAGTACTACTACTGTCTTGTAGGAATACTTGATCTAATCCTATCTTTGATCAAATTCCTAATGGGTTACTTTTCTACAAGGCAGAACATTTTTCTTTTAATAATATGTATTTTGTAAGGTGGAGACATGAACTTGTGCACCAGTCACGTGGACTGTACTCCTTATTAAGTTTCACAACCTTCTTGAGAAAATATTGACTGTGTGTAACTTCAAAAGGAGAATTCTGGGCATCTTCATTCTATTGATGTAATTGTTTTTCTGCCATGCTGGTATTGTTTTCTATCATTTTTACCAACAGAAATATTTTTCCCTGACACCTATGGAAAAGACCTATGTTTACTCAACAGTGCAGCGTCAGTCCATTGTTTAGAATGATTTCAACATGGTCCCAAACATATCGGACAGCTAGACAGCAGAGGTTAGCAACAGGGAATGGGAGTAACTTCTGAACCGTTTCAGTAGATTTCCCAGGAAGGGCTTGCTTTCTGCCACTGCAAATTTTCCCAGAGATTTTGTCTGGTGAAGAGTTGCATCAAAAGAGTATTTTTGCCCAAACCTTGGGGCAAGCTCTGTCTCCGATTTACTAGTGAATGCAAAGAGGGTGAAAGTGCTGCTTCAAAGCCCTCTGTGCGCTTTCTGTACCAAGAGGGGGGGTGACCCCAGAAATAAGTTTTGATCTCTCTTCAGAACACAAGGCATGTCATCACCTCATTCATCTTCTTCTGGGACTCATAGCGTCTTAAGACTAAGAAGCTCTCTTGCTTGCTGAAGTGCGTTCAGCAAAAAAACCTTGTCTCATCAGCAGATTTGAACACAACTACAGTCGAGTCAATTCCAATGCTGGCAGGGCAATACTCTACCCCACTAGTAACATGCCACTATTAGAAGACTGTGTAAAACGATTTTTGTACAAAGTAATCGGAGGGAAAAATAGAATTGGGAAGAACTGCACATTGTTCTGGAAAAAGCCTCCTGCCTCAGTCTTACAGACATCATTTGCTGGTATCATTTTTAATAGTTGGGGGTTTTTAAATTTTGTAGAAGAAAAAATATTACTGCACCTTTATGTTTCCTTAATAGAAGTGCAGCCATTTCTTAATAGAATAGAAGTAAGCCATTTGGATATGTACAAATGGTCTTTTCAAATACATATGCTATAGCCCACTGTGAAAGTAATTAGCTATAAAGAGAAATCTAAAGGTTTAAAAAGATTTTGGAAGAAAGTAAGTCTAAGGTGATAGAAGAAGAAGAAAACAGCAGTTTTCTTCTGGTGAAAAAAAAAACAAAGGGAGGACCTTGTACAGTGGAGATGTATTATTTGACTTATTGACTGAAAAACTGAGTAGGTTTGCTATTGCCAATGGTTTTCATTAGGAAGGAAGAGATTCCTTTGGCAAAAAAAACCCCTTCAAACTGACTTGACAAAAATGTTATGACACTTAACTTCACCAATCCTGAAGACAAATTCTCATCACTTGATCTGGAAATCATGATGGTAATGGAGACAAGGATGTCTAAGCCATGCCATCAGGAACATAAAAAAGCATTAGAATGCAGGTAAGACTGAGCTCCTGAACTAGTGTGAAGAGAATGCAACAAAGACATTTTCCTTTAAGAGTCTTCAGGATGGAGAGCAGATCAAATTTTTTCATGTGAAGTATTTCTGAATGGAATGAATCTTCAAAATAACATTGTTTTCCAAAACCTGTCTACAGGATCTCTTACCATGATACACAGTTCCTATGAATAGAAAAAGCAAAGCACTTTTTTCCAAACTGTTGTGCACTCTTAAGCAATCTACAATAAAAATAGTATTTTTTCAAGCTGGGAATGATGTGAATTACAAAAAAGCCTTGTAGCACACTTGGCACTGTAGTCTCTTGATTAGCATAGCTTTTTATTCATCAAACACATTTCACATTGACTATTTTTCTCTTTTAAATAACGGCGTCTTTGTACTTATGCAGCATCCATGAAGAATTTCTTGGGTGTTATTTTGTACCTGATCCTAAATGGCAGGTTCTGCATTCTGCCATCTGTCTAGCTTTCCCATTTGATGCAGCTTCTGAGAGGTATTTTCAGAATCGAGGACTACTTGCAAGAATGATGCTAAATCCATGCATTTTACTCCTTGGTTAATGCAAAACTATTTTTCCTTTACACTTCAATGAGAACAGGAAAATAATGATGGTGAGTTCAATCCTTAGAGTAATACAAAGAGGACTATTATCATCATTAGAAACCAAGCAAGGTGTATTTATTGCACATGCATTATACTCACTGATGCAAATTACCCTGTAAATTCAAAAGGAATCTGTATCATAGGAGTGGATGGACTGTTTCTATTGATATTTTGCTTAAAGCAGAAAATTAATTCTTTTGACAGCCAACTCATGATTGCAAGCTCACTTTCAACTACAGCTTTCAAACAGAAGAAACATGTCTGTTTATAAAACGATACAGTACAGTACACAATAGCAAGTCAGGTCATAGACTTTGAAAAGAAAAAAACAGATCAAAGGACAGATTCATTCACATCTACAAGCCCTCAAGAGTGTACAGGTCAAATGTCCCCAGAAAACTAGGCTGGTGGCGCAAATTCTCTATGTTGGCACCAGCAGAAGCAGCTGCTATCTTTATAGGATGCAATCTTGCTTACATCACCCTTCAGAGCAATCTTCTGTACCCCTGCCCAATACACCTTCTGCTCTATTCCTTGGACTTCACATTTGCATTTCTACAGAGTCCTGTCCTGCAAACTGACTCAAAGTTCAGGTAATAGATTTCCAAGATTTAGAAAGGTTGTGTGAGGTTCATTTATTTCATATTTCATTCCATCTAAGCAAACTGTAACTTTCTGAAGTGAAATATTTTGAGTATGTCACGTGTATTTTAATGTTAGCTCTGCTTCACATTAAAACTTCTCACAGACCCCTGTGATGCCTTGCTGCAAAAATATATAGCTGCCAAGAGTGGTTGTGGGAAGTTAGAATTGCCAGAAAACCATACAAACAATCTAACAATAGAGCCTTGGATTTCTGAATGTAATTGCACCATGTAAAGTCAAAATATAATATTTAAATGATTTTGTATAATGATGAGTGTGGGCTAGAGAGAATCCAGATAGAATTTTATTTTTTTAAACAGTTCCGGGAAAAACATGGCCTTGACTTGGAAGTATAGCAGGAAATATTTTTATACAGCATGAGTTCTCATTACCTAATCATATGATTTGTAGACCTGAATTGGAAACCAGGAAAGAAACAAAGAAAAATATTCAAGCTATAAAAGATGGGAGTTTAAAATTTTCTTTGTATTTCTGATTAAAGCTATTAGGTAGCTAAATGGTCACCCATTATTTTAAAAAGCATCTGGACATTAAAAATAGGTAAATTTCTGCGGGACTTGGATGTCAGCTATTCCTGAAAAGCTTTATTTCACTGCTTTCCAACCCTGAATCAATCCACTTAAACGCAGCTGTATTTCAGATGCTCAGTGGAACTGTCCATGTAATGCAGATAGTTGACAAATAATCTGCAGAAAAAGCTAGATGGATTTGAAGATCTTTTCCTGTAAATGGTATTCACGTTATTTGTACAAACACACAGATGGGATTTCTGCTGTCTTCTTCAGGCCACTTCCTCCAGAGAGCTCTCCATCAAATCTCTCTAGTTCTACTCTTCTGGTGATCCAAAGTCAGCACTGGGATGGTCCAAGTGCATGAATTACTGTCTGCTAGAGGTGCACCCTGAGGGCTTCTGTGTGCAGCATCACGTGAGCCCTACTAAAGTCACCCTGTTGGTATAAACTGAGCTAGCTGGACCTTAAGGGACAAGATTGTGCACTGATATTGTAATAGAAATTAGGTACTAAGAAGGAGGCTGGAAGATTTAAATATTTCTGCCTCCAGCTTAAGCAACACTCAATCTTGGTCTTTATCTGAAAAACTAGGTGAATTAACCCATTTGGCATTCCTATGCCAAAAATGTCAGTAATACAACAAGAACCGTCAAAAGAGTAACAATTCCAATCATTACTTTGTAAAAGTAATTCATTGGAAGAAGTCGGGAAGAAGGATGAAACATGCCAATATCCTACCCTGAGAATCATTCTGTTGATTTGCACAGGTTTCTTATTATATACCCATCTAATGCATTGGACATGCATGCTTGTGATGACACAAATACTTGCAAAGCTTACCTGATAAACCATGTTCTCTTCAGACAACACAACATTTCTTGATGGTTGTGTTTGCTAATTACATTTAGACTCAATGTTCTTCAAGGTCTTTTCCAACCAAAGTGATTCCATCATTCTCTAAATCGCAGACCCTGCTTGTCTTGGTTTAGGGCAAATTTGGCAGCAATCCTCAAGAAGGGGTGATTTATTAAAAATATTGATCTAGTACTGATATCCAACTGTGACGGACAAAGGCTCCCTAACAGTTCAAAATTAGAAAGTGTATGTTTATTGCAACGCTGGGCAGCGTGCGGGATAGCTCCCAAATACACACTGTGATTTAGAGGTGATAACAGAGTCTTTTTATCTATACAAGTATTGAATACCCAAAAGACAAATACATGTTCATAATTTAGGTACATCCCATCATTCCTCACTTCGTATGGTAATTAGTTCAAAAGCTATTAAGCACGCGTAGTTTGTTGCTCAAAATGAATCGGTGGGCCCTTTCATGGGGAGGGGTTCCAAAATGAGGAAATAAATGAAGTCTTCCTGGTTCTGAACTTTCTACATTTTCAATGCAAATATGACAAATGAACCCATTGGTAGAACTCCCATTCCCCATCTTCAATTGGTTTCAGAACAGAGGTGGCCTACAATTGTCTTATGTTCCTAAAAGCTATTTATGAGTTTCTATATTCTTCATGATAAACCCAGCTAAGCAAACATGATGTTGACAAGCAATCAATTATTAGTTCACTACTAACTCTTAACTTCATCAAGGCCTACCTATTTATTTTGATAAACTCTAATAAGGCTTATCTCTGACTAAAACCTCAGCTCCTCTAAAAACCCTAAATTTCTTTAAAGTTCATGTCTCAGGGGCCCCCCCCCAGAAAGCCCACCTACACGGCCCCTCCCCTCAACTGGTCTGGGAAACATTTCCTCTGAGAGAAGTGGAAAAAATCTGTTTATTTAACAGGGAAAGCACCCCCCAGCACAAAAAATGAACAATACCAGATGACAAAACTCAATCGCCGCTCTGAAGAGACAACAAATTCAGAAAGTCTCTCCTGTGGATGCTTGCTCTGTTATCAATCCCTCCGGCACTAGGAAAGGCTGCTGCCCAGAGTAGGCCCCCATAGGCCACAAAATGCAAGCTCTCAGTGCTCTCCAGGTCCCAGTCTGGAGCAGGTTTGAACAGTTCCAAGAAAAGGGAAAGAAAAAAAGACAGTCCAGGGAAAACTCTGCCTCAGCCAGCTAAACCAACTGAAAAGCAAACAACACTCTGTTCTGCTCCATCAGTGCCCAGACAACACAGTGCAGCACAGAATGTGGAGCAGTGTTGCTTTTAGAAGAGTGAGTGCAGCCTGTGATAACAAACTCCGTGCTTCTTCTTCTCCCAACCTTTGCTCTCAGAACCAGTCTTGAAGGCAGAGAATAGAATATCCAGCATTAACAGAACAGATGGCTGGGGATACAAGCATCATAAAGTCACCCTAGGACACTGCTCTACTGAGATATGTCACCAGACTATGCTAAGACAAAGTTTTGGAACTGCTAATTAAAATTCTACTATCACAGTGAAGCTGAGGAGGAAAGACAGCTCACTCCAGTTACCTTGTGGCATGCCAATACTTCCTTTCAATCACAATGGTTTTCGTCTTTAAGTCCGTGATATCACAGGCATAATTCAACATCTTTTGGGCAGGAAGGAAGATATTCTTCTTCTCATTATACTGATGGGTAAGCTGAAATGCAAAGCAGTTAATTCAAAGTGAAACAGCGATAAAGTCAATAGTAAAACTCACCACAGTTTTGTTTACCAACCCAAGTCCTTACGATCCCAAAATACAAGAACAGCTGTAAAAGCCTTGTGGTTTCTTAATTTTTTCCTATACCTACATGGGAGGGTAAGGGATAAATGATCCCAAACAATGGTAATCCACAACAAAGCATTCTTGACATCATATTCAGCTTTTGCATAGTGAGCTCTTCACCTGATCAAGTTATTCCATTGCAATAGTTTGGGGAGTATCTTAGAGGGCTGGCTGTTGTTTGGTTTAAACCATCTTGATCATTCAGGAACCCAGTAGCAATGAGAAAGTTCAAAATAAGATAGTGCTACGCAGTGATTTTCCTATATGACAGATGTATTTCTACAAGACAGAAGGCTGACCTAATGCTTCCCTACAACATGGCTGAAGTGGCATCCTGTTCCCCATAGGTTTTTCCGTTTAATTTTAGCAGCTTTCTTACTAGATTAATGAGCTGAACTAACTCAAAAAGGAATCAGATAAGTGCCAGAGCTTTAAAACAAACAACAACAACAACAAAAAAGATGCAAAATGGTGATTTGTGGCTGCGTTTGAAAACAGAAATTTTTTTGTATTTTTCATAGAGACATGGCATTCTCTAGAATGATATTGCTCCAACGGTTTGAGTTTGGTTTTCTTTTTCCCCCTCAATTGTAAATGTTATGCATTCTTTTTGGCTATTTCAGTAAATAGATTTTCTGATACGTGTGAAAGACAGTCTAAAGTTCCCCTCATTTGCCTCACGACCATTCCCAGGACAGACACTTGGACCCTAAAGACACCGATGGGAATTCTGGCCTGCCAGTAATGGATGAACACCAAAAATCCTGAGGCCCCTGAGCAGAATTCTGGCCTGCCAAGGGATTGTTCACAGCTGTGTCTTCAGTGACTGCTTCTAGCAGGGCCTGCCAAAGGGCGACCCAGCCTATATGCTTGCACCTGCTTCACGACAATAGACCAGGAATTTTCCCACCTCTTGGCCAGATGAACTTGCTGGGGCAACTTGGTAGCCCCCCCATGGAAAATCCTTCCTCTGCTCCACTACCACCGTGAGGCACCGAGGTTGAAGCCCCCCTCCCAAGGACTGAGACTGAGACACCTGTAATTCTGATGCAGGGGTGCTGGCCTGACTGAAGCAGGATGCCTGCTGAGTGTTGCCTAGAGATGTGCCTACAGGACCTAGACTGGTTTCCCCCAGAAAGCAGTCCTGAAACAGTGGGTCCCACTCACTGCTGCTACTGACTTATCCTGCTGAGAACATGGACTGTCTGTACCCGTCTTCAATACCTTTTTCCCCCTCAGCAATTTCAATAGACTTCTTCTTCTTGATTGGATCTGTTCCCCCTCAGCCATTTCAAGATTCTGTTTCCCCCCTCAGCAATGGACTATAATAGAACCTTGAGTTCACCAGGACTTAACCTTGAGTTAACCAGGCAGGGCCATTATCTTCCCAACGCGACTAGGCAAACTCTGTTGGCTGGACTATGAGGACTTAGTCTCTCCACATTTGGTAGCTATACTCCTGTCTTGGTTCAGGGCAAATTTTGAGGAGAACCCCCAAAGGGGCTCCTCTAGGAAAGCAGATTCATTTGGCCCCTCCCCTATGAAATATTAATCCCAATATTACCGGGTGGGACGTGCCTGGGCTCGTCTGACCCTTGCTGCTGGGCCAAAGGCGGCAGCTGTGATGTTTCACCTCAGAGATACATTTGGCCGGCTGCATCCTGCAGCTAGGCACTCGCAACAAATCCAGGCATAGTAGAAATTCAGTTGACCTCTGGTGGAAAAGGTTCAAGGGACGGTGAAGAGAAAAAGGAGAGGATTCTGCTGTAGAGTTTTAATCCAGAGTTTATTCCAGGATGACAGACCTCTGAATCTTGTAACAGCTCCCAACAGAATCCAGACCGCATGGTCCCGTCTCCTTTTAAGCCCGGGGACAGGGGCAGGGGAAGGCACAGGTGAGCCACCAACCAGGTGGGAGGAGGGGAAGGCTCAAAGGATAAAGACACTTGGACAGGCCAATGAGCCCGGACCTGAGGGGCATCTTTTGAACTTCTGCCAACCACACCATGACCCTGCTGGAATGTTAACATTGATGGACAGCACTTAGCAGGAGGGCAAAGGGGGAGGGGAAAGGACAGGTTTCACCTATCCCAACACCTGAGGGATTTTCCTGTTTCCAGAAACAGGAAATGGCGTCACACTGCAACACTCCCCCCAACCGGTCCAGGAGAAAATAGTTCCTTGGAAAGAGGTGGAAAAAACCTGTTTATTAAACAATAAAACCTAAACAATATTGAACAATAAAACCCCTTGTTGCTCCAAAAGAGATGACAAACTGAGAAAGTCCCCTCCCTGGGTTGCAGTTCAGCTCACACAGGCTCTTATCAGTCCCTCCGGTGCTGGAAATGTTGCGGGCCGGGCCCGGCCTGGTGGGCCACAGGTGCTAGCTGCCGGTGCTCTTCTGGGTGTTCAGTCCAGAGCAGGTTTCAAGAGGTCCAAAGAAAAGGGAAAAAAGAAAAGAAACCACAGTCCAGGGAACTTCCTTGCCTCAGCAAGCTAAAACTAACTAAAAGCAAAGGAGAGCTCTGTCCCACTGTCTGTTCATCCCCAGACAACACAGTCCAGGAGCAGGAATGTGGAGGAGTGAGTGCAGGGTCTGAAAACAAACTGCTGCTTCTTCTCTCCCCCCTTCACTCTCTGCAACAAGTCTTAAAGGTGCAAAACTTATGATGCAGCATAAACAGAACAAGATGATTGGGGTTAAAAGCATCATATAATCAGCTTAGGACAACTCCCTCTCTCTTTCTCCCCCTCTTTTCTATTCTTTTCCTCTCCCTAATTCCTTTCATGCATTTGCTGTGGTCATTCTATAAATTTGTTTTGATACTGCAATCCCCTTTCCGTGTTGTCTGTTGCACTCCCAGATCAGTTAACCAACCATCACCACCCCCATTGGTATGAGCGGATCGTGACATTAAATTGGCATCATGGACAGGATTCTGATCGACAGAAGGGTCTGCAAGGCTGTTTGTAGTCTGGAACAGGGGAAGGACGATTTGCTTCAGCCACACCTAGCCCCTCATCGCGAAAGGGTTGAACGAAGCTGGAAAGCAAGGAAAGCTCTTTGAATTTCCCACAAACTGCGCACGCCCAGGTGAAATACGCCCCCATACTCTATTGAGGGTTCTGTCTTTAGAATTTCCCAAAAAATCTCTTAGCGCAAAAGGGGAAACTGTTTTTGTTTATGTGTGAATTTGGACTGTCTGGGAAGGAAGGGACAACTTGAAGGAACTAAGCAGGGCCTCCCAGGGAGATTTGGTCTCTTCACCCAGCCAGGGAAGCAAAGGGGAGCACAGCAAAGGCTGTGAGATTGTCTAACTTAAGTTTGCACCTCCCTGTCATGGTTTTGGTCCCTTCATAAAATGACTGAAAACTCTAGCACAAAAGTTACAGCTGAATTTTCTGCTCTGCTTGCTAAATAGAATGCCAAGCCTTCTCCAAGGGGGGAGGTTTGGGCAGAGAACAGCTGGTTTAATTTAGAAAATGTCATAGATAGAATTTGTTCTTTACAACATGAAACAGAAGTTAAACTGGGCAAAAATAAGACCATCCTCTGCTCAGTTTTGGCAGCTTGTCTCACAGCAGCCATAGAAACCCTTTTTAAGCAAAGAAACGAGGAAATAGCAAGAATAGATTCCCTTCAAAACCTAGTTGAAATTTTGCAGAAAGAATTAAAGGAAGATAGAAATGAGATCTATATGTTGCGAGCTGCCCTTAGAGAGGAACTTGCTAAGAATTCACATCATACTGATTCCTCTACAGAGCCAGAGGAAAAGGAAACTCCTGACATGAAACAAATCTATCCCCGTCAGGAACTTGAGGCAGTAAAAAATTGGAGAGAATACTGCTGTCCTCGCTTGAGACCCTTGGTTCAAACAGAATAGAACTATCTTAATGATGAGGATTGTTGGAATGTTGGGGGACATAAGACAGATGATGCACTTTGGACCTGGTTAACATAAGAGATTTGAAAACAGGATGCCTTGGCATAAACAAACGGAACTTTGAAAATTCGACCTGGATTGCAAGAAGATTAAATCAAACGGGTTTACTGGAAAAAGAAAATCCCATTAAACTCTGCAAGCAAGAGATGTTGTTATATGCGTAAGTTTGTGTATGTGATTTTAACCTAATCATTGTAGTACACATTACTAGTCTCCCTGCAATGGTATGTAAGTGCTTGTATCCCACAATCAAATTGGATTCTGATTACCGAGTGGGTCTCCCTGTCTCTCTGCATTGCCGAAAGAGGATCTTGACCCACCTATCACAACTAAACAAATACCGTTCAGTGCTACCGAATTAGCTAAGCTGTAAAAAGAATTCGGGCACCTCCCACAAGAATCAGAGACAAATATGTCCTCCGAGTGTCCCTCGATGGTGGAGATCAAATTAAATTAACCGGAGGCCAGTGGGTACTGGGGACATGGAGCCTTCTTCACAACAGGAGATAAGGAGGTAAGCGTGATGCATGGTCCCTGACACAGGGTGCGTCTTTCTGGGCCGGGAGAATGAATCCTTTGGAAAGGGGTGACCCCCTGGCAATCGTTGACACCACCGACCAGCTCTTAGAAAGTGTCCACAAAGCCGCCTGCCTGCAAAAGATTCATGAAAAGAAATTAGTTCCTGGTTTTGAATGCCCAATGCAATTACCTGTGAAGCCAGAACTAATGACCGATTGAACTCGTGGGCTTCCAGAAACACTTAAACATACAGCAATGACTCTACAGAAAACCATAATGGCTTTGAATCCTGTAGAAAGACTAGATAAGATTCCTCAGGAATTCCCCTGACCAAAGTGGACCTAGAGATCCTGGCTTCACTCCCTACTCTTCCCCCTCACAGCCCTCAGCTTCTCAATCTGATTCACCTGCCAGTAGCCATAAAGTTTGGACATGAGCTGAAGTTGCAGTAGATCTGATTAATTATTGTAGACAAGATGGACCTATAAAAACCCCGGCATAGAAATCAGAAAATAACAAAGGTGTTTGATTTATTGGGGCTCCTGACAGTGAAAATATAGAGAAAGGAAAACAGATCTCTAACTGCCACCATTGGTGGTTGTTGGGAATTCAAAAGTGGGTCCCCAAAGAGGTGATGGATGGTTTGCCCCTTGATAAATTGCAGAAAAGAATAAATAATTGGCACCAGCGAAAACCGAATCCATTGGCTCAACCCAGTGCACCCCTCCCTTCTCAGGGACAAAAACTAACCCTCCCCCAGCCTCTCCCACAGAACACAGGCAGTGAACCAAAACCAACAGGGTTTTCGGGAAACAAATCTCTCTGCCGCTTACAGGTGGGCAAAGGGGCGGAGCGTGGGTTTATTTAAGAATGCTCACTAAAAATAAATCAGGATATATATTAAGCCCAGCTATCACGGGCCTCCACAGGCTACTAGTAACCTTTTTGATTGACATTGGGGCTCAAATCTCTGCACTAACAAAAAAGGATGCCCAGAGGTGTGGAATTGTTCCAACTAAGAGACAATGCTGTGTTCTTAATGCTCTGGGAACTACAGAATCTATGAATGTTGCCTTAGCCAAACTGACGCTCCCTGGAAATGAGCATCAACTAGTCATCAAAATGGTAATTGGGAACATTCCAAATAATTGATTAGGAATGGGTGTCCTTGCTGGGAGGCAGTGGGAAGACTCTGAGGGATTTCTGTGGTCTTTTGGCACACTGCCACTTAACATTAGGCTGCTTCAAACCGCACCCTCCCTACCCTATAATCAAACAACTCATGTAAAACAATACCCTCTACCTTCTGGTGCCAGAGAAGGTATCAAAGCGGTTCTACAGGACTTGAGAAACCAAGGGGTAATAATTCACACACATTCTCCTTTTAATTCACCGGTATGGCCAGTCTGAAAAGCCAGTGGAAAGTGGAGATTAACAGTAGATTTTCGCAGGCTTAATGCCAACACAGACCCTCTTACAGCACTGGTCCCAAACTTAGCTGAATTAATAACATCAATTCAAGAAAAGGCTCACTCAATCATGGCAATGGCAACTATGGATGTCAAAGACATCTTCCTTATGATACCTATACAGCCAGAAGATATAGGGACCATTTTGCCTTCACATGGGAAAGGACGGCAATACACTTGCACTAGGCTTCCCCAAGGCTACAAACACTCCTCCACTTTGGCCCACCATGCTTTAGTTGAGGAATTAGAAAAAATACCCAAACCTGATCCTGCTGATCCTGTAGCTGATAATCAATACATTTAAGACACTCTGGGGGGGGGGGGGGGCGGGGGGGGGGCGGGGGGGGGGGTGGTGGGGAGGGGGGGAAGGATGAAATAGAGGTAGTAGGGAAACATCAGCAGAAAATAATCTCTCACTTAAAAAGTCTTGATTTGCAGATACCCGCAGAGAAAATTCAGAAACCTTCTCAGGAAGTGAAGATTTTGAGAATTTGGTGGAAAGGAGGCATGACATGTATTCCACCCGATACCCTAACCTCTTTAGATCAGTTTCAAAGGCCTGAATTGAGGAAAGATCTCCAGCAAGCTCTAGGACTATTGGTGTTCCGGAGAAAACACTTCCCAGATTTCTCAATAATTGCTAGGCCGCTTTTTGACTTGCTGAGGAAAAGGATGAAATGAGATTGGACTCCTTCTCAGGAAGAAGCATTGCAATTACTGATTTTTGAGGCAACAGCTCACCAAGCACTAGGCCCTATCCATCCCACAGATCCCTTTCAGGTGGAATGGGGATTTGCCTCCTCAGGGCTATCAGTACACATTTGGCAGTGGGGTCCCGAGGGTCCAACGGGGCCTCTTGGTTTTTATTCCTGTGGTTTCAAAGATGCTGAGAAAAGATACACTACCTGGGAAAAGGGGTTGTTTGTAGTTAGCTTAGCTCTCCTAGAAGAGGAAAAAATTGCATGACAAGAGCTTTCTGTATTAAGAGGGCCTTTCAAAGTTATCAAAATCGTCACTAATGGGAGCCCCACCCCTCCCCCCCACCTGACGGGGTAGCCCAAAGGGCCTCAGTTAGGAAATGGTATGCTCAGATGGAAGGCTATTGTAATACCGTCTCAATAACGGAAGATGCTGCTAAAAATCTAACAATCCAAGGCACTGAGAGCCTGGTTAGCAGCCAAGATAAATCTGCCTCTGTAATCAAAGCTGCCCTTCCTTTCTCCCCCGAACAAGCAGCAAGTTCTTGGTTCACAGATGCCTCTGCAAAACGGGAAGGGAAGGTATGGAGATCTAGAACAGCTGTCTTACACAATTCATTTGGTGAAAGAATCATTACTGAAGGGGAAGGCAGCGCTCAGGCTGGGGAACTCATAGCTGTTTGGAGTGTTTTCCGATGTGAGGCACAGAACATTTCTCTTGCCTGCATTTACACCGACTCTTACGCAGTGTACAAAGGTTGTACCGAGTGGCTTCCTTTCTGGCAGCAAAATGATTGGGAAGTTCACAGAATTCCAGTGTGGCAAAAGGAAACGTGGCAAGAAATTTTAGATGTTGCAAGCCAAGGAAATATTGCTATTGGTTGGGTAGCTTCTCAGCAAACAGATGGAAATCCAGCAGGAGAGTGGAAGAATAGAGCTGATGAACTAGCAAGGCTCAGCCCCCTGAAAAAGGAACTCATTCCTGAGGACTGGGATCAACTATTAGAATGGCTGCATGGAAAAAGACAGCACACGGGTGCGAAAGATTTGTACAAAGAAGCTCATGCTTGTGGTTGGCTGGTTACCAGGGAAATGTGTAAAACATGCGTATCAGCCTGCGAGCAATGTCACAGGTGACTGGAGAGACATCCTTGAGAAGATGACCCTCTGCATTTAAGAAAGGGTAAAGGCTTATGGGACGCGTGGCAGGTAGACTATATTGGCCCTTTTAAGAAGTCAGGAGGTAAACACTTTGTGCTAGTAGGAGGAGAAATTGTATCTGGGTTGGTTCAAGCTGATGCTTTGAAAAGAGCTACAGGTGATAATGCGGTTAAAGCTTTGCAGGGGTGGTTTGGAACTTTCCCAAAGCCACAGGAAATTCAATCTGATCACAGGTCCCACTTCACTGCTAGAGGTGTACAGCATTGGGCAAAAGGTGAAGGAATTAAGCGGTCTTTCCACACCCCTTTCCACTACCCTCAAGCTAAGGGGATCTTAGAAAGGACCAAGGGTTTTTTGAAAGGACTTCTGAAGCCCCGGGAGGGAAATTGGGACGTTCGGTTATGGGAAGCTGTTAAAAGAATGAACAGTAGATGGGGGGGGAATGGATGTCCCAAAATCACTGCCTTTTGCCCAACAGCTCCAAGCATCGTTCCCTTACTACGGCGACCTGACGATTCAAAAAGTCCAGCACATTACCCTGGACAACCTGTTCTGGTGGATCTCCCTACTGTAGGGGAAGTAGCACTAGTGCTGAAAACCCCTCTGAAGAAATATGCATGCCTAGCCTCTGATGCTCTAGGGAAAGAGCATTGGATAAATACATGCTGGATAATCCTATCCATTTTAACTCTTTTCTGGCCTCAGTGGAAGGATTTCTGTTGTTTTTACTTTTACAGAAGAACCCTGAGGAACATGAAAATCATCTGAACCATGATAACACTGGTGATGCTTTTCTGCATCCTACCACAATTCCATGGACAGGATCCTGCTGAGTGGTTGTGGTCTGAAGCTACCCTCCATCCCACTAATGTTCTAGGAGCGTAGCCCAAGGGTGGCCACCCAAACCTAGAGCCTCTAGTGCTGCATGACCCCCAGGTATATGGTCCAAGTGAGTGGGGATGGGATCAGAAGGACTGGACTAGAGCCCTAACTGGAACAATTGGTGAGTCGATTGTGGAAGCATGCAGAAAAATGGAAGGATCTCTCTATGAGAAATCCACCTCCATCACAGTTGCCGGAAATTTTATGGAACCAGATGGGAAAAATGATCGGGATATCCCTTCAGCGAGACTGTGTCCTACAAACAAGTGGGAGTGTGCCAAACAAATTCCCCTTACTCTGTGTTGCTGCCAGGAGTATGTTGGTAATTACACTCTAGGTCGCAAAACGAACAATGTTGCAAGTACAAAGGATTGTAAAAATGAACCAATTGATTGCTGGCATAATTTGACGTTAACTAAACCGACTTAAGTGACATGCCGCTGGCAAAATAACTTGACCAACCTGTTAGGTTGAAAAGGCTTAGCTCATAAATTTAAGATAGACGCTATAACAAAACCCACGCTGAGTACCGTAGTTACATCCCAGTGGAATAGACGGGACTGAGAGCACGAAGCCCACACTGAGCACCATAGTTACACCCCAATGGGTAGAAGGGACTGAGAGCACAAAGCTGACATTGAGTACAGTAGTTACATCCGAGTGGGCAGAAGGGACTGAGAGTCCCCTTAGTCAATGTGGCCTTGGTCCCAAGCTTTTGTTCACTTGGCAGGTATGGGAAAAACAAAAAGCCTGGCAGCTTCAAGGGGGAGTGGGAGAAGGAATTAGCCGAAGGATTTGTGGAACTGCTTATAGCAAAGCAATCTCCATCAGTGTTTTGACAGATCAGACAAATAAGCGTGAACAGGTTTGTACGCCCCCAAGCGTACAAGACTGTTGGCACAATTTTACATTAACACAAACTGCAGAAGTAGTTTGTCTTTGGTCCAAAACTAGTGAAGGCTTTTCTTTTAAGTTGATAATAAATGGTATGAACCAACCTTCTACTACCACCACTCCAGCCCAAGCACCGCTTATGCTTAGCCTGAGAAGTTTTGAAATTGGACCATATATAATCAGGAAAACTGGTCAACAACACATATTGTTCAATCTGGCACGGTCTCTTAAACAAGTCAAATTGCTGATGATGCAAAACAATGTCTCAGAAATTCAGCCGGCCTGTTTGCCTTTTTTGCGGACTTCCTTTGAGGGTTGGACCACCTGGCTGCAAAAACAGAAAGTCCGTTTTTTCTTTAAAAACAGACACTAAGAGACATAACCGGTGTTTTGGGAACAGGTTTTGGAATTCTAAATAGTATTGATTCTGAAGTACACTAATGGATAAATTGGCTGCCACAAAATGGTTAGAGATTTGACCAAATTAAAACAACCACTGCAATCATCCTTATTGGCTCTGGGAACACAGCAGTGCTTGCTATCAAACATATTACCAGCTTGGGAAAAGGTAAATGTAAGTGATCGCAAATTGGTAGACTGATGCACTCGGTGCTACACAAAACAACCTTTCTTTGGCTCTTAGCTGTATCCAGGCACAATTGTCGATGCAGTCAGTTGCTGCCTCAATGATAAGAGAAGGTGAAGGCAATTTTCCTGCTGAAATTCAGAAAAGAATTTGGGACAGTGCCACTGATTTTGAAAGAGAATTCCAGTCCTGGTGGAACTTGGTGAATTTTACTTTCCACCCCATTACAAACACAGCCACAGCTCTCTTGTGTTAACCGTACGCAATGCCTCAGTGCATTTGAGATTTCCTATTATTGCATTAGGGCTAAATCATGATGGAGCTATTCCCAATCTTTCTGAACATAGACAATGGGCCCATCAAACTGGTAAAAAATGGCAACATGTTAATTTGGAATCTTCTATTGTCCGAGAACTAGGCTTCATCTGTGAAAGTAATGCAATTACAGCTCAGGATGTTTGTTTGGACACAGAACAAAATATCTGTCATTTTGAAATTCATCCTAACGAGACTTTCGAAACAGTCCTTAAATATATAGGCAATGGGTGTGGGTGCTTTAGAACTGCTTGTGATACGGTATTTGTAGAAAATGCAGTAGTGGATAGTAAAAATCATTCAAATTGTTGCGCTTGTAACTTTACAAAATTGAGGGATGTGATTTTTCTTCAGAAGCTCCAGTTACCTCCCATTACCTTTTTCAATCCAATTAAAGACTGATTCACAAACTATTACTGTCCTAGGGTGACGTTATGATGCTTGTATCCCCATCCGTGTGTTCTGTTGATGCTGGCTATCATGTTCTGTGCCTTCAAGACTGGCTGTGAAGAGCGAATGTTTTGTTTTGGTTTTGCTATCAGCCGCTCCCCCACAGCTGGCACGACACAGAGACAGGGCAGTACATGGGTGCTGCTTTTGCTTTTTGCTTTGCTTTTCGCTTTGCTCTTGCTTCGGCTTTGCTCCTGCTTTGCTCTTGCTGTTTTGCTCCTGCTCATTAGTTAGTTTAGCTAAGCAGTCCAAATTTTCCCTGGACTGTTTCTCCTTTCCCTTCTTTGGACCTACTCGGACCTGCTCCGGACTGGGACCTGGGAAACACCGAGAGTTTGCACCTTGTGGCCAAGGTGCAGCAGCTACCCCAGCACAGGACAGACTGATAACAGAGCGAGCACTCCCAAGAGAGACTTTCTGAAGTTGTCTACTTTTTCAGAGCGGTGAAAGAGTGGTGCCATCTGGTATTGATCCTTTTGTGTGCTGCGGGGTGCTTTGCCTGTTACAGAAACAGGTTCTTTCCACTTGTTTCCAAGGAATCCTTCCCGACCTGGTTGGGGGGAGGGGCCATGTGGGTTTGTTTTCTGGAGGGTCCACCTTTTGGAGGTTTTCTCCCAAATTTGCCCTAAACCAGGACATTCACCTACTCCCATTGGGATGAACATTACTTTGGTAAAGCAATCTTTGCTTCATCAGGACTTCATTGAAATATTGGAGATCAAGAAGAATAGACAGAAAGCACTGGTAACTGTTCATCACAATGTGAAAGAAATACACCATGTCATAGAGAGAGTAAGAAAAGATGCTGAACACAGGTGGTAAGATACTCTTTTTGGGTGGTCACCTACTGCCACAAGAGTCCTGAACAGTATGTGTCATCCCATCATTGCCCTTTTGCGTTTCGTTTTGATTGGGGTTTTTTAATCAGCAATCTTACTCATTATGAATTGGAGAATGATGAAAGAGTTAACAAAATTGATGTCTGTAATTAATGCACACAACTGGGCTGATGTCCTTTTCACTGTGGACATCTCCAAGACTATTGACACAAGGCGACTATAAATGAGAGGATGTGTTTTGAAATCGTCTTCAATTTTCTTTGACGATTATAAGAAAATTACTTTTGATTTTTGGTGAATTGTTTTGAAAAAAAAATATTTTAAATGAACTGTTGTTGATTTGTTTATTGCTTTATTGCCTTTGATTATTTGTGATTAGTTTCAGATATTTGAAAAAATGTTTCAAAATAATATGGTTTAAATTACTGTTATTATAGTTGTTTCTTGTTTCCTTACCCCCGCCTTTTTTTATCTTTTCTTGTCCTTCCCTTCTCTCTCTCTGTCTGACGTATTGTCTCTGCTTTCCAGGATATGCTACCAATGTGCGACAAGTATACAACAATAGTACAGAACACTGCTGATGAAGACCCTTTGAAGCCTGTCGTGAGTCACCAGGTGCTGTGAAAGACGGTCTGAGGTTCCCCCCATTTGCCTCACGACCGTCCACAGGACCGATATCAGGACCCTGAGGACCCCGATGGGACCTCTGGCCTGCCAGTAATGGATGAACACCAAAAATCCTGAGGCCCCTGAGCAGAATTCTGGCCTGCCAAGGGATTGTTCACAGCTGTGTCTTCAGTGACTGCTTCTAGCAGGGCCTGCCAAAGGGCGACCCAGCCTATATGCTTGCACCTGCTTCACGACAATAGACCAGGAATTTTCCCACCTCTTGGCCAGATGAACTTGCTGGGGCAACTTGGTAGCCCCCCCATGGAAAATCCTTCCTCTGCTCCACTACCACCGTGAGGCACCGAGGTTGAAGCCCCCCTCCCAAGGACTGAGACTGAGACACCTGTAATTCTGATGCAGGGGTGCTGGCCTGACTGAAGCAGGATGCCTGCTGAGTGTTGCCTAGAGATGTGCCTACAGGACCTAGACTGGTTTCCCCCAGAAAGCAGTCCTGAAACAGTGGGTCCCACTCACTGCTGCTACTGACTTATCCTGCTGAGAACATGGACTGTCTGTACCCGTCTTCAATACCTTTTTCCCCCTCAGCAATTTCAATAGACTTCTTCTTCTTGATTGGATCTGTTCCCCCTCAGCCATTTCAAGATTCTGTTTCCCCCCTCAGCAATGGACTATAATGGAACCTTGAGTTCACCAGGACTTTGAGACCTTCCCAACGTGACTATGCAAACTCTATCGGCTGGACTAAGAGGACTTAGTCTCTCCATGTTTGGTAGCTATACTCCTCTCTCTTTCTCCCCCTCTTTTTTATTCTTTTCCTCTCCCTGATTCCTTTCAGGCATTTGCTGTGGTCATTCTATAAAGGTGCATTTGTTTGGATTGATACTGCAATCCCCTTTCCAGGTTGTCTGTTGCACTCCCAGATCAGTTAACCAACCAACCAGTTAACCAATCTGTTGGTATGAGTGGATCATGACAATACCTTCTTTCAAGCTGAAATTGGTTCTAGTCCATAGAAGCACACTGGTAGGTAAAAGTAGACTCTAAAAGATAACATTCAAAATGTATTTCCCTTGTCTTCCCATTAAAGCAAGTGAAGAAAGCAGACAGGAGATCTTCACATAACATGCTATGCAAATTGAAAAGATTCTGTCCTTATTTGAAGCAACTGAGGAACTCACACAATGAAATACAGTTCAGACAGATGGAAGGGTCACAGATGATGTCAAATCTGTACTTCCAATGTTTGAATGAAGCAAGATTTCTTGAAGTACAATCCTATAAAATGAAGGTGAGTTTGCAGAAGCAATTGAACTGGGTCTGTTTTCTAAACACAATGTTTTCTAAGTAACTGAGGATTCAGGAAGGCAACCTTGGAATTTAAAGGATTTAGAAAGATACAAATACCAAGACTGGCAGTTCATTAGCTTTAACAGTCTCTTCAAATAAGATCTATTTTTAACTTCTTCTTGTAGTAGGTCTGAAGACATTAGGAATGATGCAATAAAGCAAAACAAGCAACAAACCAAAACAAAACCAAAACAGCTTTCTCAAAAAGCTTGGAGAAACCAGAGAAATTATGATTTTTAGGGGTTAAGTAGTCCTTTAAAAGTTGTCTCTGGGAAAAGAGATAAAAAACCACTAATTGACTGGGGAGTATATTCCAAACCTGTACTGAAGCATGTAAGGGACAAGAGCCGGTAATAAAACTACTATGCTGGGTTCATCTGTTAAAAGCATTCCAGAATGGTTGAAATTATCAATCACATAATGTGGGATTAAAAAAAAAAAAAAGAAAAAAAGAAAAAAGAAGAAAACATAGAGAAAAAAATATTTTGAAGATGTTTTCCCATTCCCAGATGGCATAACAACTTTATTTCATTTTGTTCCTAAGACTGATTAATAGCTAATGAAGTGTTTTACAATTGAGAGTGAGAGTGTTCTCACTAACCGTACAATTTGGATGGATCTCTTTTACTTTGCACAGCAGCAGATACGGTTTAGCACTCCACAGTTCAATCCCCAAAAGTGAATGGGTGTGGCAGATTTAACCTAACTGGCCAGTCCACCAGAATGCTTAATTATCTTGGAAAATGCTTTGCTCTATCTCATTATCTGGACATGTCTCTCTAGCTCCGCTTTGAGCTCCTTGATCTTTCATCTACAGGATGAGATCCAATTTAGCTTAGCAAGGACATAGCCTTTCAAAACCACATCTTTTATCTTCTGCATTCATCCAAGTACATTTCTACTGCAGGGAACCCTGTGGGAGATCCTAGTTGTTTTGTTTCTCAGATAGTTGTTGCATAAAAGAGCTCTTCTTTTAATTTTTTCCCTGCTAAAGGATAGCCTCTGTACTTAACTGATTGTGATGCTAACTCATTATCATCTATTCTTCAGTCGTACAGAGTAGGCAGCAAAGTTTTCTTCTGAAGACATTCATTTAATGAGAAATGCTGAAGGTCTGACTTTAGTTGCAAAGGCCACTGATTGACCGGTTGCAAAATTGTTAAGTCTGGTAAGAGCAGGAAAAGTGTGCTGTTGCTGTGCCTGTAAATGTCGTGTCAGCTGCTGTTGGGATAAAAAGCATGAGCATAAGAAAACATGGATAGAAAAGAAATTTGTTGTGATTTCTGCACAAGAGGAAGTATGAAGCACTTATTTCAGTGGCTAAGACAGTATCATCATTGGGCCAGTTCTCTTCAACATCTTTTGAACAACCTGGACACAGCACTTGAAGGAATAGTAAGAAAGTTTGCCAAAGACACTAAATTGGGAGGAGCTGTGAACTAACTCCCTTGAGGGCACAGAGACCTTGCAGAGAGATCTTGCCAAATAGGAGAGATGGGCAATTCTTGCTGGCCGGGAGTCTATGCACAAATCACAAAAGGGGCGGGACTGCTGGGGACGGCGTCTCAAGCTGGGTTTTTTCCAGCATCAGTCTCATTACATGGTGATGACAATGGGAAGCTGCCAGCAGCTCACGTCCCCAGCAGCAGACAAAGAACTTAATATTACAACTGACTTGAAAAGTTTTTTGACCAATCACACAAAGCAAAAGCATATTGACAGTACTTCTATCCAATCACTATAAAGACATGTACCTGGGCTTAGAACAATGCTCGCTTCTTTCGAATAAAAGACCTGCTTGTAAGCCTTAAGATACAGTGCACAGAGCTCCGTTATTAAGCTTAGAACTACCTAACAGATATACTTTGCTGTAGCTTAGGGAGTTATTCTAGACAAGCATTAATACACAGACCATTGTTCCATTTGTCCTTACTTTTCTACTTCTCATCTAATTTTTCTGCTGACAAACCTTATGACTACTGCTTAGCTCCAATGACAGTTTTGCTGTCTCTGAGGCCTTCCTTTTGCAGCTTTCCCAAACCCCTCTGTTTTTGAGGATTCCCACAGGCAATCACCAACCAGATGGAGTGGAACAAGGGCAAGTGCTGGATTCAGCACCTGCAACTGGGCAATCCTGGTGGGTGTATAGACTGGGGAGGGAGCAAGAGGCTGGGAGAAGCACTGCAGAAAGGGACCCAGGCTCCTGGCCAATGGCAAGCTGAATGTGCATCAGCAGTGCCCTGGCAGCCAAGAGGGCCAAGCCTGTCCTGGGGTGCATCAGGCACAGCATCACCAGCTGGGCAAGGGAGGGGATTGTCTTGCTCTGCTCTGCTCTGCTCTGCTCTGCTCTGCTCTTCTCTTCTCTTCTCTGCTCTGCTCTGGGGTGGAATCACCTTGGTATTAGAAAGTCCTCAAATGAGGTCTACAAAGACAGGACTCAATGAAATGGCATGCAGCTGAGTCAGGGGAGGTTTAGGTCGGGTATCAAGAAAAAGTTTTTAACCCGAGAATGGCTGGGCACTGGAAGAGTCTCTCCAGGGAGTGGTCACACCATCACAACTGTCTGAGTTTGGGAGTTCAAGGATGGCCCCAGGCAGGGCCAGGAGTTGGACTGATGATGATCCTGATGGGGTCCTTCCAATTCAACAGATTTGACGACTGGATGGTTCTGTCCTGGCCACTCAAGGTATATTGCTTGGTCTCATCAGATTTTGATCTGCTCTTGTTGTTGGTCAGACTTTGTCCCTAGTGGCTAATGATATTTATCACAAAAGACAAAGTGCCTTTTCTCAATTTTCTCAAGCAATTGGAACATGCGCCTTAGAAGCCTAAAAAAGTCTTTTCTTTGAAACAACACTGTAGTGTTTTTCACTGCCCAGTAGTCTTTCCAGATCTTAAGGAGAAAGAAGGCAAAATGAGGGGACGTATTACAATGAATGATTGTCAGTTTTCCGGTTCTTTGACAGTATATTTGTACTTCTACTATTCTTTTCTGTAAAATCATGGTTTTCTATAGTATCCAATTTTCTAGCAAGACACATTTCTGCAACTGAGCCCATCAGTCTTTGTGAAAAGATATTGTCAAAAGTACAAAACATATGAATAGGCAGTGACAAGTGAGGGAAAAAAGGAGTGTGAGAAGCAGCTGCATGATAGTAAAGTGAGACAAGAAGAAGGAGAAGGTGCTCCAGTTGACAGAGCAAAGAATCCCCCACAGTCCCTGGAGGACATCATCATGAAGCAGGTTGTCTCCCAGCAGTCCCTGGAGAACCGTGGAGGAACACAATGGAGCTCGTGGGGAGCTCCATGCCACAGCAGGTGACTGTGCCTTGAAGGAAGCTGCAGCTTGTGGAGGGAGAGAGGGCCAGAAAAGCATCCTTGACCTCTTGGAAGAGTGGAAGAGTACGTGCAAATCTTCAACAGCTGCTAACTCTAATCTATTCTCTTTCCACTTCTTGTCTTAGGTAAGTAAGAAGACAACCCAAGAATTAGAAGCCTAAATTCTTTTGCTTGAGGCTCCCATTCTTTCTGCCATTCTCTTCAAATTTAGTTTGAAGTAAAACTGATGATAAAGTTCTTAAGGCTTGATGTTCAGGCTTTTCAGAAAATAGGGAGTGCAAATAACTCTTGTCACTGTCATTTTTTTCAGAGGAGGAAAAAGGGGAAATTACTGGTTTTCAAGGACTTACGGAAATCCATGGGTAACGGTGGTGAGACTGAAGAGTTTAATTAATCTGAAAAGAGAATGTCGTGGAGCTACCTCAGCTCTGTACAAGTTTTTTTACCAGGAAGTCTAGACTTTTAAACAGACTAAGGACACAATAGTTATCTCTGGGAATATTTTAGTATGTATAGTACATTCATCTTTAAATAGTTCTATCTGTTTGACAGTTATGACTTGGGCTTTAATTTTGATGTGAAAAGAAATATTTGTGATTCAGATCATTTCCATTTCTGAAGCATTTCAGTTGTGGACTGTTTTTGCTGTCTCCTGAGGGCGGGGAAATAGTCTTTGTACCAATACTGAAACAAACTAGATGGAAAAATTTGTTTTCCTCATTCTTTTCTGTCTATTTCAACAGGCACAGCAGCAAGACCACTGCTATGAGTCTGAGTGGCCCTTCCACTCCAGGATGACAAACTTGTATGGGCTAGTATGTTATTTGCACCCATTTCTGATGCCGGCTGTTAACTGTTGTGCAGAAAGATCTGTCAACCTTTTTCCCAGGAAGACACTTCTGAATTGCTTCACTTGTCTCTGAAGCAGAGACCTAAGCTGGCACTCCATTTCTGAGATCTTGCTGTGTTAGCCCCCAAACCCATTTCTTTCAAATGCCTTTTACTTTCAACCCAAGCACTTCATTACTTCATGATGTAATCTCTTGTTCTTCATGTTCGGGGGATTGTTTTAGACTGATAAGAACATATTGCAGTAAGCAGGTAGAACATCTATCTTAAGCAGTATCCATCACTTGGCTTTGGTTCATGTATCATAACATCTGCAAGGCATGTCATTTACAATCAATGGATGGGCTGGGGTAACAGGCCACAGGTTTAGGAATCTTTCTCCAATTAATTTTGCGTTAAAATTTAGCTCTTATCATTTCAATTGGGTCTTTATTAAAACAATCATCTATTTATTACCTGTACCACAATGACCAGTGTACCTGTACCACAGTCAACAGTGGCTGAGCATCCTACAACAATTCCAAGAAGAAGAATGGTCTGAGCCCCCAGTGCAGCACAAGAAGTCTGTCATCAAGCCGGAGTCCCGCAGGCGTTTTCTCAGCCTGGAGAAGAGCAGACTCCGGGCAAATTGTTAGAGCAGCTCTCCAGTAGCTGAAGACAGCCTACCAGAAGGAGGCAGGTGAGCTACACAAGGGCACGGAGCGATAGGAAAAGTGTGGATGGCTTTAAAACCTGAAGAGGATAGGTTTCCTTTGGCTATTGGGAAGAAATTCCTTGCCAAGATGGTTGTGAGACACTAGAACATGTTGTGGGTGACCAATTCCTGGAAGTGATCAAGGCCAGCTTGAATGGGTCTTTGAGCTTAAGGCGGTCTAGTGGAAGGTGTCCCTGACAATGACATGCTGGGGAGGACGTAGGTGAATTTAAGGTCCCTTCCAAACCCAACCATTCCATTATTCTATGGTAATCATTCTGTACAGTAGCAGTAAGAAGTTGAAGCTAGAAATAACATATTCATGCTGAGAAACTGCTATCCAAGGAGTTGAACTGTTTGGGTCTCAAATTTATGGGCCATTTAGCAATACTATATCTAATATCTACTCCTCGCTCTTTATCATACACACAAGTATTTTATCATCTTTAACGTTTCTGATATTTGGGAATTTTCTTCCCTTCTCTCTCTTTCTTTCTTTCTTTCTTTCTTTCTTTCTTTCTTTCTTTCTTTCTTTCTTTCTTTCTCTTTCTTTCTTTCTTTCTTTCTTTCTTTCTTTCTTTCTTTCTTTCTTTCTTTCTCTTTCTTTCTTTCTTTCTTTCTTTCTTTCTTTTTTTTCTCTTTCTCTCTTTCCTTCTTTCTTTTCTTTCCTTCCCCCACTTCCTTCCTTCACTGCCTTCCTCCCACTATGTCCTTCTTTCTGCCAAGTCCTTCTGCCACTTCCTTCCCTCCCTCCCTCCACTTTGATGTTAATTTGCAAACTGTCAAGTAGTTACAGGAAATTACTCTTCTTTAAATATCATTTTGAAGCTTAGAAATGAATAACAAAATTGTGTCAAAACATGGCATTTAAAAGCTATCTGAAAGTGAGAACTAGCTATTGAAAAGACAAAAATACAAAAATGAAATGATGGAGTGGATGGTTTTAAGGGATATTCTTTGTATGGCTTTGATACAAATGAGGATCTCAATTTTTACACCTTCTAAAAACACATCTTGAAACTTACTACTTTCCGTGACAAAAATATTTCCAAAACAAGCAGATGAAAATATCATCTCCCAAATAGTCATCATCAAGTCCAAAAGATTACCCTGCTTTTACGTAGTAAGCTTTATGGAGATTTCTATTCTCACACAAACAAAGAAGAATCTCTCAAATGACTAGAAAATTTTTAAAAGCAAAATAACCTTGAAGAAAAAAGATCCAAAAAAGAGCAGGGAATTATATACGTCCACACTTGTTACATGTTGGTTACTAATATTGGCTCTAGTTTGTTGGCGAGTACACTTCCCATTCACGCACGCACGCACCCCTCTTCCTCCTGCACACAGATGTGTGATATTGGGTCTCAAAGAATGGACTATTTTCTCTTAAATAAGTTGTGGCTCTCAAAGTCAAAGCGTAGTCTTCCTGGCTCTATTACCAGGATTTTGTTCCGGGAAGGGAATGTGCTTGTGCCTGTTAGAAATGGGGAGGAGGGGACAGAAAGCAAAGCCATTTGAAGACAACCTGCAGCATAACTAAGAACGAAGGGTGCTTCTTGACTGCACAGCAAAAGAAATATCGGGAGTAAAATGGAGGAAAACTTGAGGTGCTGATAGAGTTTCTCCTTGTGACAGCTTTCAAACGTACAGAAAACAGCACTTCCTCATTCTCCTGCCTTTTCAATTCACATTAACATTGGAAGAAAAGGGGTTTTGGACAACGTTCTTTTGCTTCTTGCTAAACACTCTGCTGACACTCCGTGCAACTTCCAGAAAAAGATCAAGGATGCTTTTTGTACTGGGACAGTTTCTCCTTGCGAGACATAGTAGGAAAGCTTTTTGCTAAGATGTAGGCGACAAGAGACGCAGATTCAGAGATACGGAGCTCTCCGAAGGTAGGGGCCGCTCCCGGGCGTCTTTCGGCAGAAGCCGTGCTCCGGATCGCACCGCGACCGGCACAATGCTCTGTGTGCAAAGAAGCGGCTTCTTCGCCTCCGGGAGACGGAGACCGCGGCCGCGTCTTTAAAAGCCAAGAAAAAAGTCGCACAACATGGGGAGTGTGTGTGCAGTTGTCAAACCTAAAGAAAACAGTACCTTAGCACTCTCCTGCCTTTTCTATTCACATTACCATTCAAAAAGAAGGAGTTTTGGACAACTTTCTTTTGCTTCTTGCTAAACACTCTGCAGACCTCCGTGCAACTTCTAGAACAAGAGCGGAGATGCTTTCCGTACGGGCACAGTTTGTCCTGGCAAGACATAGTAAAAAAGCTTTTTGCTCAGTTTTATGCGACGAGAGAGACAGAAGGCAGAGTAAAGAACTCTCCGAAACGAAGCCCCCTGCCAGGGCGTCTTTCGTCAGAAGCCGCTCTCTGGAGAACACCGCCACCGGCACAATGCTCTCTGGGCGAAGAAGCCGCTTCTTCGCCTCCGGGAGATGGAGAGAACGGCAGCTTCCCAAAGGCGAAGATGCAAGCCGCAGCACACCGATATAGCGTGTGCAGCTTTGAAATTGATAGAAACGAGTACTTTAGCATTCTCCTGCCCTTTCATTCACATTATATTCGAATAAAAGGAGTTTTGGGACACGATGTTTTTCTTCTTGATAAACACTCTGCAGTCCTCTGTACAACTTTTAGAAGAAGATCGGGGATGTTTTGTGTACTGGCACAGTTTCTCCTTGCAACATATGGTGGAAAAGCTTTTTGCTGAGTGTTGAGCGGCAAGACAAGCAGAAGACGCAGATACGCAGCTCTCCGAAGCTAAGTGCCCGTCCCCGGCTTCTTTCGGCACAAACCGCTCTCAGGAGCTCCCTGCGCTCGGCACAATGCTCTGTGTGCGAAGAAGCCGCTTCTTCGCCTCCGGGAGACGGAGAGAACGGCATCTTCCCAAAAGCGAAGATGCAAGCCGCACCACACAGGAACAGTGTGGGCAGCATTCAGACTTAGAGAAAACAGTATTTTACCAATCTCCTGCCTTTTCCACTCATATTATATTCGAAAGGAACGAGTTTTGGACAACTATCTTTTCCTTCCTGCAAAACTCTTTGCAGACCTCCGTGCACGTTTAGAAAATGATTTTGGATGTTTTCTATACTGGCAGAGTTTCTCTTTGCAAGATATGGTGGAAAAGCTTTTTGCTGAGTGTTGAGCGGCAAGACACGCAGAAGACGCAGATACGCAGCTCTCCGAAGCTAAGTGCCGGTCCCCGGCTTCTTTCGGCACAAAGCGCTCTTAGGTGCTCACCGCGACCGACCCAATGCTCTGTGTGCGAAGAAGCCGCTTCTTCGCCTCCGGGAGACGGAGAGAACGGCATCTTCCCAAAAGCGAAGATGCAAGCCGCACCACACAGGAACAGTGTGGGCAGCATTCAGACTTAGAGAAAACAGTATTTTACCAATCTCCTGCCTTTTCCACTGATATTATATTCGAAAGGAACGAGTTTTGGACAACTATCTTTTCCTTCCTGCAAAACTCTTTGCAGACCTCCGTGCAAGTTTAGATCATGATTTTGGATGTTTTCTATACTGGAGAGTTTCTCTTTGCAAGATACGGTGGAAAAGCTTTTTGCTGAGTGTTGAGCGGCAAGACACGCAGAAGACGCAGATACGCAGCTCTCCGAAGCTAAGTGCCCGTCCCCGGCTTCTTTCGGCACAAACCGCTCTCAGGAGCTCCCTGCGCTCGGCACAATGCTCTGTGCGCAAAGAAGCCGCTTCTTCGCCTCCGGGAGACGGAGAGAACGGCATCTTCCCAAAAGCGAAGATGCAAGCCGCACCACACAGGAACAGTGTGGGCAGCATTCAGACTTAGAGAAAACAGTATTTTTACCAATCTCCTGTCTTTTACAATGATATTATATTCAAAAAGAACGAGTTTTGGACAACTATCTTTTCCTTCCTGCAAAACTCTTTGCAGACCTCCGTGCACGTTTAGAAAATGATTTTGGATGTTTTCTATACTGGCAGAGTTTCTCTTTGCAAGATATGGTGGAAAAGCTTTTTGCTGAGTGTTGAGCGGCAAGACACGCAGAAGACGCAGATACGCAGCTCTCCGAAGCTAAGTGCCGGTCCCCGGCTTCTTTCGGCACAAAGCGCTCTTAGGTGCTCACCGCGACCGACCCAATGCTCTGTGTGCGAAGAAGCCGCTTCTTCGCCTCCGGGAGACGGAGAGAACGGCATCTTCCCAAAAGCGAAGATGCAAGCCGCACCACACAGGAACAGTGTGGGCAGCATTCAGACTTAGAGAAAACAGTATTTTACCAATCTCCTGCCTTTTCCACTGATATTATATTCGAAAGGAACGAGTTTTGGACAACTATCTTTTCCTTCCTGCAAAACTCTTTGCAGACCTCCGTGCAAGTTTAGATCATGATTTTGGATGTTTTCTATACTGGAGAGTTTCTCTTTGCAAGATACGGTGGAAAAGCTTTTTGCTGAGTGTTGAGCGGCAAGACACGCAGAAGACGCAGATACGCAGCTCTCCGAAGCTAAGTGCCCGTCCCCGGCTTCTTTCGGCACAAACCGCTCTCAGGAGCTCCCTGCGCTCGGCACAATGCTCTGTGCGCAAAGAAGCCGCTTCTTCGCCTCCGGGAGACGGAGAGAACGGCATCTTCCCAAAAGCGAAGATGCAAGCCGCACCACACAGGAACAGTGTGGGCAGCATTCAGACTTAGAGAAAACAGTATTTTTACCAATCTCCTGTCTTTTACAATGATATTATATTCAAAAAGAACGAGTTTTGGACAACTATCTTTTCCTTCCTGCAAAACTCTTTGCAGAGCTCCGTGCACGTTTAGAAAATGATTTTGGATGTTTTCTATACTGGCAGAGTTTCTCTTTGCAAGATATGGTGGAAAAGCTTTTTGCTGAGTGTTGAGCGGCAAGACACGCAGAAGACGCAGATACGCAGCTCTCCGAAGCTAAGTGCCGGTCCCCGGCTTCTTTCGGCACAAAGCGCTCTTAGGTGCTCACCGCGACCGACCCAATGCTCTGTGTGCGAAGAAGCCGCTTCTTCGCCTCCGGGAGACGGAGAGAACGGCATCTTCCCAAAAGCGAAGATGCAAGCCGCACCACACAGGAACAGTGTGGGCAGCATTCAGACTTAGAGAAAACAGTATTTTACCAATCTCCTGCCTTTTCCACTGATATTATATTCGAAAGGAACGAGTTTTGGACAACTATCTTTTCCTTCCTGCAAAACTCTTTGCAGACCTCCGTGCACGTTTAGAAAATGATTTTGGATGTTTTCTATACTGGCAGAGTTTCTCTTTGCAAGATATGGTGGAAAAGCTTTTTGCTGAGTGTTGAGCGGCAAGACACGCAGAAGACGCAGATACGCAGCTCTCCGAAGCTAAGTGCCGGTCCCCGGCTTCTTTCGGCACAAAGCGCTCTTAGGTGCTCACCGCGACCGACCCAATGCTCTGTGTGCGAAGAAGCCGCTTCTTCGCCTCCGGGAGACGGAGAGAACGGCATCTTCCCAAAGGCGAAGATGCAAGCCGCACCACACAGGAACAGTGTGGGCAGCATTCAGACTTAGAGAAAACAGTATTTTACCAATCTCCTGCCTTTTCCACTCATATTATATTCGAAAGGAACGAGTTTTGGACAACTATCTTTTCCTTCCTGCAAAACTCTTTGCAGAGCTCCGTGCACGTTTAGAAAATGATTTTGGATGTTTTCTATACTGGCAGAGTTTCTCTTTGCAAGATATGGTGGAAAAGCTTTTTGCTGAGTGTTGAGCGGCAAGACACGCAGAAGACGCAGATACGCAGCTCTCCGAAGCTAAGTGCCGGTCCCCGGCGTCTTTCGGCACAAAGCGCTCTTAGGTGCTCACCGCGACCGACCCAATGCTCTGTGTGCGAAGAAGCCGCTTCTTCGCCTCCGGGAGACGGAGAGAACGGCATCTTCCCAAAAGCGAAGATGCAAGCCGCACCACACAGGAACAGTGTGGGCAGCATTCAGACTTAGAGAAAACAGTATTTTACCACTCTCGTGCCTTTTCCACTGATATTATATTCGAAAGGAACGAGTTTTGGACAACTAGCTTTCCTTCTTGCAAAACTCTTTGCAGACCTCCGTGCAAGTTTAGATCATGATTTTGGATTTTTTCTATACTGGCAGAGTTTCTCTTTGCAAGATACGGTGGAAAAGCTTTTTGCTGAGTGTTGAGCGGCAAGACACGCAGAAGACGCAGATACGCAGCTCTCCGATGCTAAGTGCCGGTCCTCGGCGTCTTTCGGCACAAACCGCTCTTAGGTGCTCACTGCGACCGGCCCAATGCTCTGTGTGCGAAGAAGCCGCTTCTTCGCCTCCGGGAGACGGAGAGAACGGCATCTTCCCAAAAGCGAAGATGCAAACCGCACCACGCAGGCACAGTGTGGGCAGCATCCAGACTTAGAGAAACCAGTACTTTACCACTCTCCTGCCTTTTCCATTGTTATTATATTCGGAAAGAACGAGTTCTGCACAACTATCTTTTCCGTATTGCAAAACTCTTTGCAGACCTCTGTGCAAGCTTTAGAACAGGATTTTGGATGTTTTATTTACTGGCAGTGTTTCTCTTTGCAAGATATGGTGAAAAAGCTTCTTGCTGAATGTTGAGCGGCAAGACACGCAGAAGACAGAGATACGGAGCTCTCCGATGCTAAGTGCCGGTACGCGGCGTCTTTCGGCACAAGCCGCTCTCCAGCGCTCACCGCGACCGGCCCAATGCTCTGTGTGCGAAGAAGCCGCTTCTTCGCCTCCGGGGGACTCGGCTAGCAGCAGCTTCCGAAACGCGACAAACAAATATTAACACCACCGGCATTGTGTCCCGGGCGTCTTTCGGCACAAGCGCCGCACCGGAGCGTACCGCCACCGGCACAATGCTCTGGGTGCGAAGAACTCGATTCTTCGCCTCCCGGGATCTGAAAGAAGAAGCATACGCTTAAGACGCCCTTGCCTCAGTTGTGTACAGGTTTGGGCACTCCTCTCGATTAATTGTGCCATTCCTGACAGCAGGTGTCGCTGTTGGTCAAGCTTTGAGTATGCTTAATAAGTTGCGATGCTGGGTGGTCAACCAACTCAAGGTAAGATCAGCGATTTTAAATCAGCTTCTCACTGGTGTAGATACCATTAGTCATTGCACACTGCAAAATAATGCTGCTCTAGCTTTCTTGTTAGCACATGGGCACGAGTGTGAGGATTTTGAAGGAATGTGTTTTTTGAACCTCTCTAACCCTTCTGCAGTCATTCACTGGAAACTCAAACAAGGACAAGATAACATGAAGAAATTGATTGGGAATGAGAGGGTTACGCATGAATGGTTTGAGAGATGGGAAACAACTCGATGGTTGGAAGATCTTGTCAAGGGAACTTTGTTGTTACTAGTAGTCATTATTATATTGCTTCTTGTTATTCCATGCATCATGAAACTGGTGAGCCTCTTGGAAGTAAATACAGTGAAAAGGGTTTAGCTGGTGCAAGATGAAGAAGGGGGAAATTGTAGCAATGTAGCTGAACCTCTTAGACTACAGGGTGCACCAGCCATCCAGCTGGAATATGTTCTTATCAGAATTTTCTCAGAGCCCTCTGGAATTCATCAAGGTTACTAAGACATAAGCCATGCTAAAAGAAGAAAGAGAAGTTGAGAAACCAACTTCCAAGACTACAAGAACTCGATAACGGGGGGCAGCAAAGCGCCTGGACTGTAACCAAACGTATCTTTTGAGAGGTACACACAGAATGTGTGGACATAACAAAGGCACCAAGATAAAAATGCGGGCTTGGCATGTGCAGAGATTTAGAATGTGTAAGTGCATCATGTCAACAATCAACGGCTTCTGCTTAATCCTCTTGCTCCGTTGTCCTGGAGTCCTGAATTTCCCACAAGGAAAGCCCTTCTAAAAGGGCTCTGATTTTAATGATAGTTGCTGTCTAGACGATGAATAATGGGAATAGTTCTTTCAAATCCTTCCCTTGCTGACATCTGTAAGTTTCATCTTTTCCTGATTGTACTGGTGGCTATACATTAGTTATGACTAGAAAGGAATGAGTTTTAGGGATATGTGGCAAGGAAATTGGTAGCTCTGCTTCCATTTCCATTGTCTAAGAAGAATTCTGATTAGTTTTGGACTTTTCATAGACCTCTGACTAGATTGCATTTGTCTTTGATTGAGCCCGTAAATTTTAGGCTACTAGGCTTGACCAATGAATAGAAAAGGGAAAGTCACACAGCTTAGGTGGTTCTCTTGTCAACAACTTCTCAATAGTAGGGCGATTTCTGTCCTCAAGTTTGCTACTTCAGCTAGCAGATTATGCTCACTCCAAAAGAAGGTGAGAAGTTTGCTACCATAAATGGTCCGATAATTCTTCCTGCTTCTTTGTGACTCTTTTGTATGACTGGATTCTGTATTATTGGCGTTTGTTATAAAAAGTTGGATTAAATTGCGTGCGTCCGCTCTTGGGGGAAACAGTATTTAGCCAATAACATCTAGGCTTTTATCGACCTGAGACTGTCTGAACGGACCGGACGCTTTAAACACAGTAATTCCTGCTAGTTCCAATTCCATTTTTAGACTCGACAAACCGAATGGTAAACCTGCACCAGTAGGGAGGGACATTGGACTTTCTCCTTTTTAGAGAGAAACTAATGAAAAAGTTTCAGCAGAATCACAGCAGGCTGTAAAATAAGAAAAGCATCATGAAAAGAGGCCAATCCTATCCTCTTAGATATGGCTAGTTGTGATTGGACATGAATGAAATATGTCAACTCTGTGTTCCTGGGTATCACATCAGTAACAGCTACTTCAGCTGCTGTAGTTGTCTCCTAAAGCTAAGAACAGAATCCAAAGAATTGTGATTCCATGGTCCCAATTCACCCTGTGATGGTGACAGGTGAAAAAGGAGTGGAAGGTGCACGGGGAAATTAACTTGAATGGCCTATCTAAATCAGCAGCCACTGATTTCCTGAAAACTTCAACAGGTCAGTTGACCTGTTGGGATTCTTTTAATCCATGGTCATGTTTTTCTTGGGATTCTTGTAACCTTTCCCCATTCGTTCAGCCTTTGCCCTCAAGCCTTTGCTGACATTTCAAGTATCTCAACAAGCTGGAAATGTGTTGTCTTTCTTTATCATGTCATAATTCCCTTCAAAGGGTTGTTTGCCTCAAGTCTTATTTTTGCTGGTTTTCTGCTAGTTCATTGTCAGAGGGCAGCAGGTGCTTTGTAAGAGCAAGTACACAATCCTATAGCTTGCTTTTCTTTTGATTTGGCCTGTCTAGAAAACTGAATGACTGAACATTTCCGACAGGATTTTCTCTCCCCATTATGTTTCACCGGAAGGGCAGATGCAAATCATCTACTTAAACTCTTGGCACGGAAGAAAGTAGTGGTTTGCTGCTGCATATAGGTAGAAGCTTACAAAAGGAAGGCCTTGGGCTGAGGCCCGATACTTTGGCTAAGTAGAAAAGGACTAAGTAGAAGGTGAGGCCGCTGAATCAGAGGTAGATCAACAAGTTCTAGAATCGTCACGTGTTCACAGCGTGGCGTATGATGGTTGGTTGAATGAATTTTGTTATGGCTTAAAGCTATGGAACTGATAAAGGCCTGAGTGCTTCAAAAGCCTGGTTTTTGCAAAAAAGCAGCTCCCCTCTGCACTTGCCTGGGGACTCTGCATCACTAGGGACCCTCACTCCCAGTTGGCCAAGGAGATGATCAGTAGGAATGTTGCAGAGCTGCTGTGTCCATATGAATGGAATGGCAAAGAGTGAAGCGGTGGGTATTTTTGGGCTTTAATACAATGCTGCTGCATTGGGGCCAGTTTAGTCGGTTTTCCATCAGTGGCCTTTCTGTCTAGAAGTGCACTGCCCAGTCTTTCTAGCATGTGATGCCATTTCCTTCCTGTTGTTTTAATACCTTCCTTCAGTTGAAAGGATGATACAATCTTTACATTTTGAAGATCCCTGTTAGGAAACACTATGCCAGAGGAGTCATTGCTCCCTTTTCTTCTGCCTCCTTTGTAATTTTCAGAGACTCATTTCAAATTTCTGCTAATGTCGAGAAGAATACTGAGACTACTCAGCAGGGTTGACGCTCTCAGCTGCTTTCCTCTTTCATACTGCTTCATACTGGATGTGACTTAATGGCCTGGTTTTGTCATCCGCATTTTGCTGTGATCTGTGAACACAAAAAGAAGTCTTTGTTTTTTGCAAGAACTACCCCTAGGAGGATTTGTGTTCCTTTTGATTTCTACGGTGTTAGCCCTGTTGCAGAAAAAAAGGAGATTGTACCCTCTTCTTGTGCTCTCATTCCCTCCTCTCTGCTTTGCATGTCCTAGTTAATCTACTGCCATGACTCATTTGGCATCATCTCATCGGGCAAATTCTGCACAGTTGCATGGACTTACAAATGCCAGTTGCCAAGGAGCTAATATAACCATTCAAAGATTAAAGAATTGTAGGGCTGGGCAAGTCATGCCATATTAAAGAGACAGAGCAAAGCAGTTCATCTAGGACTTTCAACTGGACACCTCTGAGAATAACAGCTTGACAGCAATGACACAGCCATCTTCCTAGCTGTATTCCAGAAAGAGAAAAGGGACACCTTCAATGGTTAAGATGCTTGGCATGAGAAAACAGCAAGAAATGTAGCACAAAATACTTGAGCCAGATCAAGTGCGTTTTTCTCGTGAGAATTTTGCAGTTGTTCTTTCTTGTCTGTGCCTTTTCTTTTCACAGAAGACAGGGAGGGCGTTCAATTATTATTGTTCTTTTGTTTTCTATTCTTGGCCTCCCTCTTTCCACCTGCCATTAACAATTTTGCCTTTCTTGACTGGCTTGTCTTTCTTTACTTCTAGAAGGTTGCATGAGGTCCTCCCACCTTGTCATAAACATTCGCATACAGTGGAAAGGAGTAGAAGGTACATCTAAATGCACAAAACAGACCCAGAAAAATAGAGTTTTTTTACAGTCTTCTGTGAGAACAAGATATCTTTGAACTGAGTAATGCTTTAACTTTTAGTCTGCTCATTACTATTATTACAAGTGTTTGGCCTTTAGTACATAGCCTTTGAAATCATCCAGCCCAATATTTTTGGCTAATTTTGTTTTAGTTCTCTCGGGGACTTTGTTTCTTAAGGAATAGTCCAGAGCGAGAGCGTCCACGGTAGAGTTATGCTGCCATAATAAAAGCGTCGTAAATTCTGGTACAGTTTGTGCTGGTAATAGGTCTAGGAAAGAAAGGTTTTACATCTTTTTTGACTTTCAAATGTAACCATTATTTGAAACAGTTAAGAGTTGGGCTTTCCCCCCCTCCAAAATACTTCTCTCTGGAATGTTACTCAGGGATTACACATAAAAGCTCACCCCGTAAAATATGTTGCGGATAATCTGCAGTAAGCGCAGCTTAGCAGCTAGAGATGATTATGTGGGTTAAATGACATTCCTTCCTTCTGCGGTGATGGAAACTCTGTCTACGCAGACATACTCAACAAAAGTTACCATGGCTTAGCTCCTCTCCTAAACTTCATGTGCATTTTAAAACTTTCCAAGAAGGTGAATTCAAGCTCCTTCATTGCTCTGTGCTGGAGTCCCAAGAAAATATCAGTGTGCTTTTTGTCATTTACAGCTGTCATTGCTTAGCTCTTGAACATGAGACTCTCTCATGACTGATGAAAGTTGTCTAGTTAAGAGTGGGTCAAAGACACGCTCCTGCTCTAGAAGGAGATGAGAAGGTTTCTGCAGTCTTTGTCATCTCTACTGCTTGTGATTTCTAGACAAAACCAGTGGGAAGTTTTCTGAAGGCAGTCCAGAAGCTGGCAATATGGACAGCTTACAACCAAACACTTGCTGCACTGCTACCACGGTGATACCAGGAAGGACTTAAAAAATTTAAACGGGCAAACAAAGCAGTTGGAAGGAAAAGAACATTAACCATTATTCCAGTCTTCTAATATATCCTCCTTTAAGTCATCATTTTCATGCAGTTTAACGGCTTGCCTTGGTATCCCTCAAAAGGAATCTGAGACAGAGTAAGCTTTTGAATGCAGTAGATGTGACACGTGCAGGCCAAGTTGCCTTTGTTGACATCAAATGCCAGTTATGCTTGAGCTACCCTTTGCTTAAGGTACTTCGCTTACACTAAGAATTTTACTCATCATTGAGCAAATTTTGCTGTCATGATTGAGTAAATTTTATTCATGATAGAGTGAATTTTACTGTCATGATTGGCAGTGAAACTTTTCAAGGAAAGCTCTGGATAGCAATGTTTGTGTAAAAATAGTATTTTATCTCCTGTATTTGTGTGAAGCAGGTAAGCCTTTTGCTGTCACCAGTGTTGCTTACCCTTTCATGTCATATCCCTCTTCATATCCATATTCTGCTGAAGGCTTAGTAATCTACTTTAACATTGGCACGTGGAATAAGACTCCTTTTCCTTTTTGAAAGCTAATGTCATTTGACCTAGTGACAGTAAATAATTCATTAATTGTAAGTCCCCAGCTAGCATCTTTTACGCATATTCTAACCTTCTAAAGAAGTAACAAAAACACTCTCCAATACTTGACTTTCTTAAGCACACAAAATGCTTCCCTCCATTGCAGTTGGCATCTGTAAAATGAACCACATCTCTGCAGTATTTTAACGTGCACCATATTTAGCCAAGTAATTCAAAAGAAATAAAAAGCAGCCCCTTCAATTTGGAAATATTTTTGAATTGTTTTTGAACATACAAAACATACCCTTACCGTACGCATTGCATGCAGATTTAATCGTCGTGAAAGCAAACCCTATGTTTCTGTTGGGATAGCATGGTTTTCCAGTTTCCACAATTGTTCTTGGCACAGTTTTCTACTTATGTGACTGTTAGGACACTCACAGGTACTTCTAAGGTACTGTAGTAAGTGGAGAAGGAGGAGAGGTTGTGCCTTATTTCTGGCTTCCTTTGGTTTTCTTTTTGGTTTTCTTCCTCTTGCTCTTTTTCATGTCACCTTTCTAGATACTGTGATTTAGATTTGCAGTTTACTAAGCTGTGTTTTCTGTCTGGAATTCTTTGAAATTCCGAGAGGAACCCCACCGGTAAATATGCATCTTTTTATGATTTGCTAGCTACATAGAAAATCTTCCTGCTGCTCTAAAATGCTTTTATTTGATACGCATTTTTATCACCATTCCAATGGAAAGAGAACAATTCCTCTATTCACTGCTTTTGTACGGGATTCAGTTCAATGTGCGCTAACGGTGCAAAAAAGTCCTGCTGGAAGAAAGGATCTGCATACCAATTGACCAAGACATGTGCTACAAGGGTCTTGGAAAGGTTCAAAGTTTCTCTACCTTTCTGGCAGTCTGTCTTCACAGCAGGACTTGATGAGGGATTTTGCTGGCGTTTCTTTGACAGAAAGCAATAACAAAGCAAGCAAAATGGAGCAGCAAAAGAAGATAGCAGCAAAAGGTACATTATCCCCTCTGTTATTATCATTGTCGAAAGAGATTTTTTCTCGCCATGTTACAATCAAATACCTTAGTAGAGCTAAAGACTAGAAAAACGCAGCTCTGTTCTGGATTCATTAAAAGCAAAGCCATCTGTGGACAGAAGTGCCCAGCGTGATGCTGGGAACTCCTAGCTGGTTTCAGTAAGCTGTCTGGAGAACGGCATTTTCGGTGGGCTTTACTAGCGTGTCTGTAAGGAGGGGGAGTTTATGTGCAGCTTTGAGCCCTGAGAGTGCCATAGGCAAAGAGACCCATCGTGTAGCTCTCTGAGCAGCCACAGCACACTGAGGCATGATGGATTACTCCCAGAGTTCACGTGGTAGAAAGGTTTTCTGCCCCCGTGAAGGACGACACATCCATTTTCTTGAATAGAGCCATTCTGTATGTTACAATGGTAACTTGAATTCATCAAGTTTGTGCTATTTGTACAATGGCAGTGAGCTTGGATTCTTAAGCTTCTCGTGTTTGACCTGTTTCCTGTTTCAGTAAATAGCAAAACTTCCAAGGACTGCAGTGACAAGAAGATGAAGCTGCTAGTGTATTTCAAATGTTTGCCTAATAAAATGGTGATTTTTGCACATATTCGCAATGGAAATTTACGGTACCGAAACACCAGCTCTGCTCAGGGCAATTCTGAAATTGACTTGAGCTCTTTTCCCTGTTTCTTAGCAGGTGAACTGAGATACTTCTAGCTTCCAAGGCAAGGCGTTTGACAGCAGCTTCAAAAAGGCCCAGGCTGTTGGATGAAAAGGTGAAAAAACTGAGGGAAATGGGGGGAAATTTCACTTCTGGTTTATGTCATAGATTCAGCCAGATGATCAACAAGCATTAGTTTGATGAGGTACCAGCGTAGTCTTTCACTCTTGCAGATCCCCAAAAGCTTAACCATCCAGCAGCTTCTTCCTTGCAACAAGTGCCACAGCCAAAAGCCAGGCCTGGCCGTCACCTTCTCCTCGCAGCCTACAAACTCTGCCAAACGTACCGGTGATTCTCACTTTCCTTCTCAGCTACATGGACAAGCACATCCTCTCCATGTCTCCGAGTCCTTAGAGAAACCAAACAGCGGTTCACCTTCAAACAGCTCAGTGTGCCAGGACAGAAAGATTTCACTGGCCTGTCCCCTTGCTTTTTCCTTGCAGCCTTTTATTTTCAGAGCACACACCGAGGCATTGCACTTTGCTTCTCAGCTGAGTGCATTGCCATATTGCTGGAGTCCCACACGTCCATCTCCTTCTCGCACTAACTGCTTCTGTTGAAACATGCTGATGTGATGTGCCTTCCTGCTCAGCTATTCACACAGTCACATTCTATGTCCTGCTTGCAGTCTGAATCTAAAAGGAGACGTTTCTGACTATGTCTCACACACACAGATGTACCAGGATGAAAAGGTTGCTTGGACCTTGCCACTTACGTTCAAAAACATCCATTCACTCCACAATCAAGAGACACCTTTCTTTGCTTTACATCCTGCAAACTTCACACACACACACACATACACACACAGACACGAGAGCTACGCACTTTCTTTCTTTCTTTCTTAGCTGCACACACTCACCTATTTCCCACCTTGACCTCTCTACCACTTCTTCTTCGGCCTTGCTGTGCATGGACATTTCCTGTTAAGATACCCATTGTGTTGCCTATCCCTCCCCCACATTGCCTTGCCTTTCCTACCCAATCTTGCATTTCCTTGTCATTGCAGACAATTCCTTTCTTTTCCCTTGCCTTCCTGACCCATGCATGTCCTTCCCTTGCCCTTCATAGCAACCCAGTGCCTTGTATTGACTTGCTCACCTATCCTTCTTTTCCTTCCCATTTGTCCAGCTCCAATCTTTCATTTCCTTCTCCTTCTCGGACTCTTATTGCCTTGTCTCCCTCTCTTTTGCCCTGCCTGGCAAAGCCACCACTTGTCTGGCCTTGTCCTTGAACCCCTTCCTTGCCTTGCATTACCTTGCTCACCAGTCCCCCACCTGGAATTCACCACCTCTCTTTTTGTGGAATCTCTTCAACATGCATTGCCCTGCCTGCTTCTCCTAGGATTCTCCAGGCTTCCACTGGCTATTTTTTCTCAAGGCCCAGCGTTTCAGGAGCTTGTGAGAAGAAGCCTGGAGGAGGCCACGTGCAAGCACACCTATCTGTCCTGACAGCTTTCTTCTGACATGTCTTCCATGTCTTGAATTTTGGACACAAAGTTCATCTTTCACCCTTGGGCTTCAGGGGCAGAATGACAGTTCTTTTGCATACAAAGGAAAGCAGGCAACCCAAGTGTCTTAGGTGCAGATTAGACATGACCCATGCAAGATCAAGGCTGGACAGAGCGGTCCGTCCGGGCCGCTTTTGTGTACCAGCAATCTTTGAATGGACCTGCCTCTTGCCTTGCATTGGGCAACCAACCAGTTTCCTTGCCATGCCCTGCTCATTCTCCATTGCTTTGCATTCCCTTGCATACCCATGCCTCACATTTGACCTGCCTGCAGTTTTCCTACAGGGCTTGGCCTTGCCTAGCCCTTCCGGTTACCATTACCTCCTATGCCCAGCCTTGCCTCTAACTTCTGGCACTTGTCTCACCTACCACTCCATTTGCTTTCCCCTCACGGCTTCAGTCTTGCCAACCTGTCCCTTGACTTGCCTACAATTGCCTACACTTGCTTTGCATTGCCTTACCTGCATGGAAGGCAAGGCAAAGAGGGGTAGACAAGGCAAAGCAAAGCCAGGAAGTTATTGGAAGGGCTAGGCAAGGCAGACATAGGCAAGCAAGCAAAGCTAGGGTAGGGTAGGCTAGGAAAACTAGACATGGTACTGGAGGCAAGGCAAAGCCAAGTGACTTGGAGTGCCTTTCCTTGCTTGGGAAGTAAAAGATATGGTGGCAATGTTGGTAGGGCTGATGATAAGGTATCGTGGGAAGGTATAGTACAGCAAGACATTTCTGTCCTGGTCCTTTCTGTGTAGGAGCCATTGTTGGACAGAGTCAGTACCGGACGTGGTATGCAACTTTTGCTCGGTAAGTTCCTGAAGGAGAACAGCAATGCTTTCTCATGGGAAGGAAAGAACTTAGCCCCAGTGTTGGAGGTGCAGATAAGAAGCTGTGTCGTGCAGCTTAAGGGCGGCAGCAACTTTCTATGCTGGCATATTTGGTTTGGAAGCCCTGACTCAATTTGTACAATCATGGAGTCGGTATCCATCTTTGGAAGGCAGTCTCCTTCCTGCAAGAATCCATTTGGTATGTGTTTTCCACTTTCTCAAGGCAGCCTTCTTGAAATTCTGCCAGCACACTTCTTTTGGACAAGGTAAAGAGCTGCGCTGGGTCTTGGTGTGCAGCCTAGCTAGTGCCCCGCACGGGTAATGCCCAATAACAGTGGTCTGACACCTTTGTAGAGGATCAGGCCCTGGATGCTTTGGATTTTGGAGGAGGGGATGCCATTTCTTTTGAGATGGGCTTCTAGTTCCTCCTCCCTTTGGCAAAGTTTGGGTGGCCACTTTGGGTGGTCTCAGTGAATTGAAAGGCTTTTCCCAATAGGCAGTTCTCTGGGTTCGAGTTGTTGAACTGTCAGTGGCAATGCAGAGGCCAGGCCAGGCCTCTGCAGGACAGGTTTTTGTCCCTTGTAGCTTTAGGGACTGTGTGAGCAGTCCCTGGTGCCATCCCATTTGGATCCTGACTCTGAGAGATTGAAGGCTTACGGTGGTACCTAGAGCTGAGAAGGAAAGTGGCGATAGCAGGGTGCACGTTTATAGTTTGATGGGTGCAATTGAAATTGTAGGCAGCAAAGAGCTTTCTCCACCAACAGTTTTGCGAGCTCGGCCAACATTTTCAAGTTTGTTACCAGGCTCTGTGAGAGAGAAAAAGTTTGTTAGGGCAGAAGATCTGGTGTCGGCCTTTGAGTGTGGGGCAAAGAAGAGTATCCACTTGGAAGGGGAAGATCAGTGACATCTTTTTGTCCTGACACAGTTGATTGGAGAGCAGGGACGTTTCTGACTTGGCTGGGTCCTGGGGGTAGTTGTGAGCTGGGCTCGGTGCGTGTCCTGGTTTTGTGAGTTGACAATGCTGTGGTGTGGTTATTTAGAAGAGCGCTGACAGTGCCCAGGAAAAAGACAAGCACTTTTCTAGCCCAGCCCCGTTCGTGTGGGAGCAGTGGAGGGACAAGAGCTCCGCTGTGGATCCTGGCTCTCGGGTACTGACAGAATGGGATCCTGCATGTAGCCCAGAAGGAAGAAGAATTGTCGTGAACGGCGGGAGAAATGCGACACACCATATGCGTGAATGGCAAATCCCGAAGTTTATTGAAAACTCACACATATTTATATTGGTGTTAATGAAGCTTATACATATTGCAAAAGCTGAGTTCATTATTGGTTAAAGCACACTTGGATCAACCACACCTACTTCTATCTTCTAATAATTATTTTGCTTCTATGTTTGCATTCTTCCAGCTTCTCTACCTAAGATATCTACATTTTCTGGCAAGCGATTTTCTCCCCCGTCTTCCCGTTTCAGAGAAGGTCACTGTGACCTTTGTCAGTGATTGGACACTGGTTGCTTAGTTCCCAGCTTGTATCCCCTATCCTTAGCCATCGGTATCACATCGAAATGTCCTTTCTCAGCTAACCAATTATCCAAAAAGCTCTCTACAAAGCATCATTTCATTGTTGGCTGCACAGTTTAGAAGCTTCAAAATAAAAGGCAATTGCAGCATGGCCTCTTCATTTTAGAAAGTTTTCTGGGCCATCAGCTGCTCAACATGTAACTTGCACCCACTGAACTGCATTCAGCTTCCTGGAGATATGCACTTTCCCTCAAGATCTAGGTACCATCTTGCACTCGAACGCTTGAAGATCCCAAACCGCTTCAAAATGTCCAGCGGCTGCTCTCAAAGAAAAAGTCCTACAACAAAAAGGCAGTGCTGGCCATAACGGTCCCTTTGCAGTCTGTCAACCAAACGAAACATACTAGCGATTCTCACGTACTTTCTCAATGATATATATACGTGCATCAGCACATTCTCTCAAAGTGACAGAGACTATCGCTACAGCCAAGCGTTTTCAGCTGCACTTCTGACTGACAGATGTGCCAGGACAGAAGGCATTTGCCAACCTACCCTCTTTCCTGTGCAACCTGACATTGGCAGCGCAAATATTTTCACATTCTTTCATTGTGGCCATGTCCAAAGCAGCTAAAGATCGCACAGGTGGAAGTGTCAAGACAGAAGATGTTCTCAAAGTAACTCCTTTTTTTTCTAAAGAGCTTTTAAACTGCGCACAATGCTTTGTATCTTCTTTCCCACATAGACCTGCCCTCACTTTTTCACACTCACATCTTTGTTGCAAACATCCAGCAGCTGTTTGCGTAGAAAAAGGCTCTAGAAATAAAAGCGAGACTTGGGCTGCACCTTCTGCCTGCCCTGTGTAAGCCACATCAAGCTCACCAGTGCGCTCTGTCCTTCCCTTTTCCGCTGCAACTACCATTGTGTTCTCTGGATCTCGGAACCTAAAGGTAGGCACATTTGTTTCCACAGAAGGGCCATAGGTAGCGGCACAAATAGCTCTCACTGAACTTTAATCCTTACCACTGCCACCATGAGTTTGGTTGGTAGGCCAGTAGGAGTCATGCTCCTTTTACAGCTGGTATGGGGCAGCCACCAGCCCAGTGCTCTGCGACTCTTGTAACCAATCCTGCTTTTACTCTCCCGGAGGGGATTAGGCATCTGTTTCTCACACAGATCATTGTGGCAGCAGCCAACGGCTCTAGTGCACTGCTTCTGCCAAAAGACCCTGGGGCCAGGCACTTACCTTCTCAGCACTACGTAGCCCCGTATTCTGCGTCTCTTGTCGTCCAGATCATACCGCAAAGCGTTTCACAGAGAAAAAATGTGCCAGGACAACAAGCTTGGCTGAAGTGTACCCCTGAAACTGGTGGAAGTTTGTATTTGCACCACATTCAAGGGGCAGTCCTCTTTCCTATACAACCTGCAAACTGCTGTCTGTTCCCAGTGCCCTCTGCCCGCTCCTTCTTACCTTGAAGTACCATGCCAAAGAGGGCTCTGTGCCGAGGTCTCAGAAGAAGAGGGAAGCATATGTGTTTGTAAAGTGGACTGTCTGTTAGTCACTTCCCTCTTCAAAGCAGCGTGTTCCATGCCAAGCAGACAACAAAGCAACAAAAGATGAGTGTGACTCTGCATTCAAATCCTGCAATGTTCCCAGAAGTGAATTTCTCTCTTCTATAGGACTGACTTGTATGAAGTGGCGTGGTTGTTTCCTTCCATTAGAAGGGAAACTCATCTAGCCAGGCTTCATCACCCCCTGCATCTTTTGGGGTAGTTCTTGGAAGAAAATAGATAGCAACTTTTCCACTCCACATGATTCATGTTTCATTCTCTTCCTTCTGTACTTCAGGGAACAAGCTATCAATTCCCTACTCTTTCTATGAAAAGGCATGAAGCTATTAATTAAATTCCCATAGATATAATAAGGAATCAAAGTCTTTTATGCCTGAAGGGCAGGCCCTTATGGTATGAAAAGTATGGATTGTCAAGGGTGGAAGAAGATCTGTATGAAAAGGGAGAAAGCCCAGAAGCATGCAGGGATTTTCAGGTATGAAAGGGAAAACGACATTAAATTGTCAAGGGAAAGAAATTGAAAGAGGCAGGAGGGAGAAGGGAGGCGGAGGAGCCAAATGCTGCCTTTGAGGCAGCTGACACGAGGACCGTCGGCCTCATGAGCAAACAAAAAAACCAAATGAAACTTCACAGCAATCTCATCCACAACTTAGTGGACAAATGTGCAAACCCATTTCTTCATTTATTATGTGTCTAATATATAGAGAGATGTTCTTCATTCTGACAGAATTTTCAGGGAGCAAGCTCGTGTAAGGCACCTGGAACCAATGGTGTATTGGAAATGGCCAACATGCAGAACACGCTCCATCCTGAACGCTACCACAGCAGAATCACAGGATCATAGAATGGCCGGGGTAGACAAAGACCGTAAAGGCCATCTAGTTCTCTGACATGGGCGGGGACACCTTTTACTTGCTCAGGTTGCTCAGAGCCCCATCCAGCCTGCCCTTGAACACCAGGTTGGGGTGTCCATAACTTCTCCAGGCTCTCTGTGCCAGTGCTTCACCACCCTCACAGGGAAGAATTTCTTCCGAGTATCTAATTTCAACCTGCCCTCTTTCATTTTGAAGCCATTGCCCATTGTCCTGCCTCCAGAGTTGCTAATGAAGAGTCCCTCTCCTGCTTCCCTTCAGATATTGGAAGGTGTTGTGAGGTCTCCATGCAACCTTCTCTTCACCAGGCTAAACAGCCCTCATTCTCTCAGCCTGTGTGTCATGGCTTGACACTGGGACAATGCCAGTGCCCCCATGAGTATACTCTCTCCCTGGTTTCTGCTGGGAGATGTGACCAGGAATAAGCAAAGCAGGCTCCCACTTAGGAAAAAAAAATAATTATTAACTAAACTACAAGGGAAAGGAAAAAAAAAAAAAAGAAACACACAAGGAAAATGAAAACTTCACAAATACATCTCCTCCTCCTCCTCCCCAAATTCCCAATACAATACATCCCCCAAATCATCGACTCTCGGTCCAGCACCACCCTTCAGAATACTCAATCCTCAGTTCATCAAGAGGAGAAGGAGTCCTTCTTGTGCCAATGGTGACCTCTTCCTTTCATGTCCACTGCTCTCACCACTGAACACAGACCAGAGCTGCTTCTAGGGTCGACTTTTAAGGATGCTTCGTCCCACTGCAAAAAGGCACAGTCTCAACTTTGGGACATCTGTCCCCCCCATATTTTTCACCCCCTGGGGCCAAGGGGTACCCACACCGAACCCTCTTGGTCCTGAGGCATTGCCTCCCCCTAGAATGCAGTCCCTGTATCACAAGGAAACATGGCTCTGTCCATGGCTACACACAAAGAGTCCAGCATAAGCTACTCCATCATCTCTTCCACCTGCGTTCTTCTCTATTTCTCTCGTGGCCCATTTCCTCGTATCTCCTCTATATCTCTCTTCTCATTCAACTCCAGGAGGATTAGCATTTTTCCATCATCCAAGAAAAGGGTTAAAAATCTGAGGCTCTGTCTGTCCAGAACTCCCATGGCTGCCCTGCCAGGCACCTTCTTGCACTCCCCTCTTCTCCTTCTCGCCCGGCCAAGAACAGGCACCAGCTCTCTCTCTATCTCTCCTGGGGCGGGGTGGGGATGGCTGCCCGATGCCTCTCAGTGCTCCTCCACCCTTCCATCCTGCAGGGGCCTTCACCTCCCTTCTGGCCAGGGACCCAGCCTACCTCACCCAGCCGGGGGGCTTCCCCTGCCCCGCCCAGCCCGCAGCCAGGCAGGGGAGATCTGAACCTTTCCCTGACCGGAACCCAAGAGAGCCTCCCAGGGGAGAGCCCTGCTTTTAACCCTGTTTTCTCAGAGGCACATCCAATGTCCCAATGGCCACATTAGGTGCCAATATTAAAATCTGAACATTTATTGGCCTCACCACAGCATCCCAGAAAACACATTTCCTGTCAAACCACCACACTGTGGGATATGCTCTTGTCCTGAATACTGAACTGCAGTATTGTCTGATGATTTTTTGAATCCTTTGAAGGCATTTTGAATTCTTTTTCAGCCTTAAATTAGACTAAATAGCTTTGATTTGTGGGTATTGAGCAACAGAAATCACTGCCCTGGCTTGCCTTTTTTACAGCTCCTTTCCGTGGGAGACTCGCTGCAAACGTCACAGCTGGTGAGACAGTGGGCACACCATCATTCTGAAAGAGCTTTGCACAGTAAACATAGAGGAGGATTAAATATTGAAATGCAGATGACAGGAGCTGCCCAATGGACTCTGCTGGTGGAAATCAAATACTAGTCTAGTCTTTTGAATGCAAATAATTCCTCCCAATGAGGCCAGACAGGCTTGTTTGCCTTTGAATCTGAGCATGTGGACAGTAGTGGATGGTCTACAGGTTGAAAACAGTGTAGATACTTCTCCTTTTTTTCAATAGTGGCTCAGAAACTGAAAAGGCAGCTACAAAATGGTAAATACATCCCTACAGATTCAAAAATGGTTGGTCTTAATTTGCATCTCCACCATAACAACAAATTGTTAGAACTAAAATACAGATGGGAATTTTATAGCTTCTCAGAAATGAAGCAGGAATTGGCCAATGGGCCTTAGCAGTAGCTACAAGTTTTTCAGCATGAGGCATCTCAAAAGTATTTTAACCGTACAGAACTTTTCTGTACTTTTGGCCTTTTATCTCAAGGATGCATCAAAAAAAAAAAAAAAGGAAAAAAACCCCAAGAAAAATAAAAAAGGACAAACCCTACCAAATATATATATATATATATATATATATTACATGACTAAGATAATAAGCACAATCAGTAACATATATAGAAACAGAACCCAATGTTTTTAACTTTCAACCATGTCTTCTCAACACACTCTCGAAAATGGAATTGTTTCCCTATCTGCCTTGAAACATTTTGGAGCAAAAAACACTCTAAGGTCCTGATAGGTGTTTTGGTCAAAAATCCCTTCTTCTGGTTTTCTGTCCAGAAGCAGAGTAATGGAGGGGAAAGCTGGTAGCTGGCCAAAGGAGGTAGGAAGAGTAATCATCATCCACAACACTGGGGCTAAAGAAATTTCCACAGAAAATTACCTGCCTTATTACTTGCTCATGTGGTGGGTTGAAAGCTCAGAATCTGTTTCCATGTTTCCCATCCCTCGAATGTTCTATTTCACAGAATTCGAGCCTCTCAAACATCAGTCCTGCCAGAACAGCCCGCCTCCTGCTGTCATAGGGGATCTGCTGATGCCCACTGACTCTTACCAGTCTAGTGCTCATCACTGTTGCAGATCAAGAACTACTGAATAGTTCTGATTAATGCTCTTAGAGTGGTTGAAAACAAGGAAAGAATGACTAGACATTTGTATGATCAAATCCCCTGATGGAATAAAAACATGCCAGGACAACAAGCTTAATAAATGTATTCATTGTCATAAGAAGGGAGATGAAGGGTCCAAAAGATTACTTGCATACTTACTGTTCTAAATCCCTTGTTATCTGGTAAATTGCAAAGGATGCCCGGCTTTCACCAAAATGCAAATCAGATTAAAATGTGAAGCCTTACACTTTACTGGATATAAAACTTCATCATCCATTTTTAAATCTTAGAGATTGCGATGTTGTCCTGGTTTAGGGCAAATTTGGAGGAGAATTTCCAAATTAGGGCCCCCTCCCCGCAACTGGTTCGGGAAGGATTCCTCAGAGAGAAGTGGAACGAACCTGTTTATTTAATAGGCACAGCACCCCCCAGCACGCAAAAGGAACAATTCCGGATGACACCGCTCTGAAAAAGATGACAAATTCAGAAAGTCTCTCTTGGGGGGGTGCTCACTCTCTTCTCAGTCCCTCCGGCGCTGCGCCAGCTGCTGCAGGCCACAAGGTGCAAACTCTCGGTGTTTCCCAGGTCCCAGTCCGGAGCAGGTTCAAAATGGTCAGTAAAAGGAAAGGAGAAATGGTCCAGGAAGAAATTTGGACAGTTTAGCTAAACTAGCTAATGAGCAAAAGCAAGCAGAAGCGAAGCAAGCAAGAGTGAGAGAGAGCAAAGCGAAAAGCAAAAGCAGGAAAAGCAAAAGCTGCAGTCTCTGTGTCCCGCCAGGCTGATAAGAAAACCAAAACAAAACATTCCCTCTTCAGAGCCAGTCTTAAAGGTACAGAACATAATATCCAACATTCACAGAACACATGAATGGGGATACAAGCATCATAACGTCACCCTAGGACAGATGTATTTCCTATTAATACCTTAATATTAATAAGGTTTAGAGCTGGAATTCAGAGGGAAAAGAAAGCTATTTTGAATTCATTCTATTCAATCATCTTGTCTGGACTGTCTCTTCCTGCTTTTCACTTCTGAAACTCTGTATGAAAGGCATAGAGTTCTGGATTAATTCTTTTCAACAGTTTCCCCTGTTATTCTTCTTTCAAGGCAAACCTGAAAAATCCACACTTTCTTTCCCAACCACTTCTAAAATTCCATTGAGAAACAAAAAAAAAACCCATCAAACAACTAAATCTCTGCTCCAATTTGTAGGAAAAAACCCCATGCCATTAACTGCTTTCCTAACATTTTCTTTCTCTTGTATTAATATGGCAACCTTTTCTTGCTTTTATAGATTAGAACCAAATTCTTAAAGCTATAAGGAAACACAGGTTTACTGTAGCTGATTCTGAGATACAGTAGTCCAGCAAGGAGTTCAGACCTCAAAAGAAGAGTCTGTACAACAAGATTCAGCACAACGTTGAGACATATTAGCTATTGCTCAAGAAAAGCCGCCAAAATGAAACTGCTTAGACTTCTATACTATCATGGGTGCCTGCTTCCAGAACCTGACCTAAGTTGCTGGAAACTAGCTGCAATATGACTGCAAACAATGCTGCGAATGTAGGACATTGTTATTCTTCTCTTCCATTGAAAACCACAAGTGGAGTTGCGTCATTTTCTTAAAAATTCTCTATTTCCTTCCAAACTGGTAAAATAATGATAAATAAAGTGTTCTGTTCATACATCATCTAATAATGTTCAAAATGAAAAAAAAAAAAATTCATTCAGATATGGTCTGCAATAATAGAGCCGAGAGAAGATGAACCAGTCTGGCCTACAAAATAAAGTGAAGCAGAATTTGGGAATTTGGAACACCTTACGATGTAATATTTAAAGAAAAAAAAGAAATAAAATGTAACCTACCCAAACTCAATCAGTGATGCACCGACAGAGAAAAAAGAACTCATTACTACTAATATTTCTTTCATTCTCAGACAAGAAGTTAAATTATCCTCTTGAATGCACGGAAGATTGTTGCGAAAGACAGCAGCCTTCTTCTTTACAACATATTCTTCAGAACTCCAGGAGACACATCATTAGAGCTATGAGGCTCTTTCTCTCTGTAAAACTTCCAGAGCATAGCCACTATTATATTCCTTTAGAGATCCTCACCGCCCTGGGCGACTGGTGGATAGTCTACAGCTCCAGTACATCAGCCAGACGCTCTGCCTTATTTAGCATGGCTACTGCAGCAAGGACATCATCTCTACTGGCTTTCTATCCAAAATATATGCAAGGCACAACAAAGAATATACCCAAAACACTGAGCACAGCCTATGGCCTTCAAAACAAAAATCTCACGATGGCAATACTGGATCTTCTGATCCAAACCATCGGGAAACATTTCTTTAGAGGCGAAAAAAGCTCCTGTTGATTGTACAAAAAATAGTGATGTAAACCAGAGTTGCATGACCCAGTATTTCTATTGAACTGGAACTATTTTGATCAATATTATGGATCCATTTCTTTTCAGGGCATTTGGTAAAAAATGTAAAGTATAGTTTAAAAGGAATTATTGGATGCGTACTAAGTACTAGGGATTAGTTAAGGTGTTGGTTTTGCATGGCTTGGTTTTTGGTGGGGAGGGAAGAAGCCAGCCACAGAAGTGAATCTTTTGTGAAAAGCTCCTAGAAGCTTCCTCCATGCCTGGCAAAGTGAATCCCTGCTTGGCACTAAGAACAGACATGCTGCTAAGCCAATTAGACAAGCAGTAATATATTTAAGAAGGAAATCAAAACTGCGGCCAGTTAACTTTTAAGTTTGCTAATTTTCTGGTTGGCACCTCTTCTGGTTTGAAAGCAAAACCAGCAAGAGATGCTGTCGCTGTTGCAGTGTGTGTTTTTGATTGTAATGCAGTTTGAGTAGTCAGTTTGATAATACTTCCTGTTTTGTGCTGTTGGAGCATATTTTATTATTAAGGGATTGTTCCTTTCCCCCCCATGTTGTTAGTTTTTGCCCTAGTTGTCCATCTCCCCAAAGACCTGCCCTTTTCTTCCCTTTTCCTCCTCCCACTGAATGTCAATCCCTCCCCAAGCCTGCCCCTTTCTCTAGAAACTTCCCTATCAATTTTATACTCTTCAAAACCCCATTGGTTTGTTTAAGTTATTCTCCTCCCCTGTAGTCCCCTATTGGTTTAAACATTGTATTCCCCGCCTTGTGGTCCACCCCCAGTTGCTCCCAGTGTGTTCAAGATTGTATCCTCCTCTGGGACCTCTCCCCATTTCTAAGTTGATGTATGCATTTGGGTCAGTGTCTTTGTGTCCCTGACCCTCCAGGGAAGAAACTCCTTTGGAAAACATGCAGAAGACCTCTCCCTGTTCCTTGTCCCCGCCCTCGGCGCAGTCCTATCCCCAATGCAGTCCACCTGTGCCATAGAGCAGCTGTGCCCTACAGCTGCACCCTGGATTCGCCAGCTTTCTGGGGGCAGCCCACTCTGGCTGTTGGTGTCAGGAGCTAGTCGGTCTGAAGAAATCCAGCATGGCAGCAAGACTCCAAGTCAGAAATACAATTTATTAGGAAAAGGGGAAAAACCAAATACATGCAATAATACAAAAGAAAAACCACGGACAGAATACAACCTGTCACCCTGCTAGTTAGGGTGGTGGCAGCAGTCCGGATGAAATGGCCTTGTTGAAGTGGTGATCCTGTAGAAACCATCTGGTAGCTCTTGTCCTCTGAAGACCAGTGGGTGAGGGTGGCCGTTCCTCTAGGAAGCCAGTGGAAAGACTGCTTGTGGTGTCCCAAAACTCAGATTATATCCAGCTGGGGATGCTTAGCTCCTGCCCCCTGGGCAGAGCATCTTGCAATGGGCTCAAATTGTTCTGAGTCATGCGGTGGTTCCTTGATTAGCCTTTAAACAGAAATGGCTCCTGGAGGGAGTCATCTCTGAATCATGTGGCAAGACATGGATGGCCCCGTTAAGAGATAAGGAGATAAGGAAAAAAACGATGCCCCTCCCGGTTTCAGCAGCTCTTGAGGTTGGGAGCAGAAAACATTTTTATATTGTAGCCTAGGACAATACAGGATGAATGCTTTTGCATTTGCAGGAAGTTTGTGTGGATTTGAAAAGCATCCCTATAGCAGAGGCACAAAAGTATTCTCATACCCTTTTAAATCATCTTCAAACCAAGCAATTCTCACAATAAGGTAGCGCATGAATGACTTGCAAGTGAGTTGAAGAAACACGGCAAAGATAAGTAGTGTTCAACTGCAGAGAATCGTTTAGGGACACCATACCTTTATATACCTTTATATTTTAAATCAGGAAGCATGGATGGGCCGTTTTTTTCCCCTTAGTTGACTACAGAACCAGCGGTCCCTTGCGGGAGGGTGTTTGGATTCAAGATGACACTGGCAGCTAAGAGCATGGCTACATAGAAGGTGCTACTTTGAGATCAGAACATTCAACTACTTCAAGGTAGATAGGAGAATAGCTGACTAGTGACAGCTCTGAGCAGAAGAGTCTGTGGCTTATCCTGTGGGACCAATAGTAAGACATTTCAATTGGAAAACCCCATTCATTTCCAAGGAGCAAACATCAGTAAAAATAAAAGGTCAAGTAAAGACACCCTAGTGCTCTTCTTATCAGAAGCATGTTCCTCCATATGAGAGTATTTAGGAAAGGACAGTCCATTCATAAAGAAAGGTGTGCCAGTTAGAAAACCTGTAGAACAATACAAGACAAACTCACACAATATACATCCTCAAATGCAAAATGAAGAAATAATCATTTCAAGCTTCCGTGGAATTAATTGCATTTTATTTGTTCTTTTCATTTCAGCTGCTCTCAAGTTATTTTTTAAGACTGAATTTTATGAATTCAGCAAAGCTCTCTTTCTGAATGTCTGCATACCCCTATAAAACACTGAGGTGACAAAGAGAACGGCAGTGGAAGGAAACCTGGTCCACCTCCCCCTCCTTGAAGCTTTAGGCCAGCGAGTGATTAGAATTTAGTCACTTCATTTGCTTTACCAAGAGAGAATGTTTTCCAGCCTTTATCTTTCCTTTTGGAGCTGATTCACTTTGTAGTCATAAATTCTTGACTCAGTTGGTGAGAAACGATGGCATTACAGCCGTGGATGTTAAAGTGCACTGATGGGAAATGAAGTTTTCATCTTCAGGTCCTTGCTTCAGTAAATATTCCAAATTCATCAGAAAGAAAGTTCCCAGACCAGTAATCCCCACTCAAATGACCTAATTCAAATAGTTTGTAGGCATAAGAGGCATCAAGCAGGTGCTGTCATCTGTTAGGGGAATACGCAGCCAGTACATGATTGTCTAGTTAGGCGGCAACAATTTTGGAAAGAATTTAGTTTTTTTGTATTGCAAGTGAATGGTCAATACATTTTATTAGTGGATACGGGTAAAAGAATGTCTTCTGCATCCTTTCAGAGGGGAAGCTTCCCTAGATCTAAAGCTGCTCAGCTCCACGATAGGATGCTTTGTCTGAAAAGGGAACTCAAGTCTTTGTCCTTTTGGATTGCTTCCATAGTTTTTCACTCACTCTTCAGGTAGCTGTTAATATGTTCTGTTATCCCTTGCAAACTTTTATGGGCATAGTCACTGAATTGGTATGTATTCCATGAAGTCCACAGGCCCTGTTGAGATGCAGCCACAGGTCTCAAGGGTGTTAGCAGATGTTATTCTGAGGCCACTCCTAATGATTTTTGATGGATCATAGTGACTGAGGAAAGTGCCCAAAGACTGGATGAAAGCAAATGTCACCCATCTTGGAAAAAGGCAACTAGGAGGACTTGGAAAAGTACAAGCCAGCCAGCCAGCGTCATTTTTATCCCCAGGAAGTTGATGGAGCAGCTATTGCTGGAAAGCATTGCCAGGCACATGAAGGAGGACAAAATAACATAGTCAGCATGGATTTACCAGGGGAACTTGATGCTGAACAACTTTTTAAACTCCTCTGATGAATCAACTTGCCCGGTAGATGAAGGGAATATTGTCTGCCTGGGCTTCAGGAAGGTTTTGGACATTTATCTACGTGGCAGCACACATACATCCCAGAAGTGTGCAAAGAGGAGGGAACCAGTGTCTTTTCAAGGATGCTCAGTGAAAAGACAAGAGGCAGTAGGCACACACTGAAATACAGGAGATTGCCTCTGCACATCACCAAATGATTTTTTACTGTGAGGGCGACTGAACCACGGCACAGACTGCCCAGAAAGATGGTGGAGCCTGGATCTTTGAAGACATTAAAAGTACACCCAGATATAATCCTGGGCAAGAGGCTCTAGGTATCCTGGTTTAAGCAGGGGGGTTGGACCTGGTGAGCCCCACTGACGCCTTCCACTCTCGTTCATTCTGTGCTAGTGAATTCTCTTAGAGATGCATTTCAAGCACTGGCATGACAAAGATCTGTGCAGAGAGAGATCCAAATGGACATGGGATCTAAGTTCCTTAAGTAGTGCTCAAGAAGAATGCAAAACTCTGGGATAAGTGTCTCTTCCATAACTGAATCCCTTTCACGGGAAAATTCCCCAGCTATAGAAAGATCTTCTGATAGGCATGCTTAAGACTGACACTGGCTGAGCAAATTTCTCCCTATGTGTGTTTAAGACCAATTAGGATCTTCACCAAGAGTGTTGTCAACATAGTCACAGAATGTATATTGTTAAGAAGGGACAACTTACATCAGAATGGCAAATATTGGTCCACAAAATGTATTAATGTATGGGAACTATCTACTTGGGTTGAAAATAAAAAGAAAGAGTTAGTCTTTATTTATCAATTCCATCGCAATATTGATGAGGTAAGAAAAAGACCTTAGTCCTTAACCTTCTTAACTCAAGCAAAGATTTTTAAAAATTCCTTGTAAAAAATGTATCCTAATTATCAGACTATGAAACAATTTTAGTTGGGAAAAAAGTTCCAAAATTGTGTAGATAGTGGTAAAGAAGCCAAGAAAATAGGTAAGAAACAAGAAGAGAGCAAAAGAGTCAGCTTCAGTCTGCAAGCTCGTTCTAGAAGTAATCTGGTAGAAAAAGGAACCCCCAGTTGAATTTCCAATGTATTCATGCACTTGATTCAGTAACTAGTCAATGTAAAAACCAATCCTTTTGTACAACTTCTCCCAGCAACAAAAACCCCAACAGCTTGACACCACCATCATGCCTGTCCCAGATGTATTTTAAAAGAATTTTCCTTTCTTGAAACTCTATTTGCATAAAAGTTGCAAGACATTGGAGGGATTCTCCACATTCTCATTTCTCCATGTGGCTTGAAAGTCTATTTGATAAAATATGCAACAAAGCATATGATTTATAAGGTAGGGTAAAATGGATGATTTGGGAATTGATCTCTTGTTGATATTAAACTTCATATCCACTCTCTGTGAAGTTTCTAAAAGAAATGATGGAGCTGAGGCATGAATCTGCCACAACAAGTGTTAAGCAAAGATACACACTCCCCTTCACATGCCCCCCTTCCACACACACCTAGGCCCACACAGAGGTCAGCATAGCAGATGATGAACACCTTCTTTGGCACTTCATGAAATCCTAACATGAGGAAGTGTTGAAATACAGAGATTTTGTCCCATGTAGAAACCCATCCCATGTATTTTATGCTGTAATTCTTCTCTCTTTTAAAATTTGCTATCTTCTGCATAGTTTTCATTAACCTGTTACAGTAGTGAAAATCACAGATCAAGGTAATGTTGTAACACTTTGATTTTACCCCAAGAGCTGAGGGAAAACTTGCTCCTATACTTCAATCTGAGTTTCTTCTAGATTCCAACTTTGTTTCTCTACCATCAAGAGTCTCCTGTGTTGCTGCTCAAAGCCCCATCCAACCTGACCTTGAATACTTTCAGGGATGGGACACCCACAACTTCTCTGGGCAACCTGTTCCAGTGTTCCAGCACCCCCACAGTAAAAAAAGTCTTCCTTTCATCTAATATGTGTCAGAAGTATTAAATCTAGGCATATAAACTTTGAGGAAAGGTTTGAAATTCTTTTGATTTGAATCACATTTTATATGAATACTGACTTACAGATGACTAAAATATGTTGATGGGCATTTGAGCTGACACTTTTTGAAAAGGTGCATGGAATTTAAAATTAAAACCAGTACCATTAAAAGCTTTGTGCCGTTTTCTTTTTCCTCTGGTATTCAAAATTGCATATATCAAATATCTGTGCTTCGTACAAAGCTCTTAGACACTCTCAGAAAAAAGCTTTTCTTTCAGACTAAGTTGCAGTTTACGTAGAACACTGGTACTAGTGAAGGTTTTTCTGGGCATAGGAGGAACACCTTCTCATTGGATTTGTGTGCAGAATGCATTTTATGCAAACTGGAAAATTGATCCCAGCTGTGTTCTAGTCATCATTCTTACTGCATCAGGCCTGAAGATTCTGTGAAAAGTAGCCAGTGGACCTTGAACATAGCTCATGTGAAACAGATGAGAGGCGATGGAGAAGTTGAGGGAGAGAATAAAGAGCATATGGCCCAGTACAGACTAACAATTGTTTGGCACCCTTTAAAGGCTGTGTTTGACAAGCAGGGCTGAAGCAGGTCTGCAAAATATCCGGGAGATCAAAATCCATTGAAGCAAATTGCCCTGGCCAGTCACTTTGCTGCCGATAATTCACTCTCCATAGCAGCTGATCAGGCCTAACAATGCTGCTGCAGAAGTATTGTGAAAAAGGTAGGCATATTTTCACAGATGCAGGGGAAAATCCCCTTGGATGATGGCTCCAAGGGATTACTTGATGGAGCAAGTTATGTACCCTTATCTACCGTGCAGTATCTAAGTTGGTGAGTTCACTATCTGTCAGCATCACTTTCGAAAATAAATGTTTGATCCACAAAACAATATTTCATATGTCCTGTCTACCTGCTTCATTTCAACCAATGAATAGGCTACGTTCCATCAGCAAAGGGTTTATGATCCTATGTTTCTTTAAACTGTGATAATTCTTTATTTTTTTCTAGATCAGACACTGTCTATTCATAAGATTCAGATGTCCATGGCAGGGGTGTAATTAAATTCACATGTTAAAAAATAACCTTGTTCTTGTTATCTTTTTATTAAATTACTGACATGTAACATCCGTCTGAGAGCTGAAGAAAACCCCTTCATTTGCTGTTTGCCAAGTATCATCTATGTGATACAAATTCTAGTTGAGAAATCACACCCGTACATTGCCATGTAACACTACTAGTAATGCTTTCACAACCTTTTCTTCATCATTAGGTCTTTTGGTGAAGTGAATGATTAGAACATAAGCAAGGGAATTTGTTCAAGATGCTCCAGAAAGAGCTGTGGTCTGTTCTCTTCTTTGCTGCCTATGTTAGCACTGAGCTGCAAAAAAGGAAAGATTACTAGGAAAAGTGTTACTTTCAGTCTAAACTTGTAAATGATGTTTGGAATACCCTGTTAAATGACAAGGTGCTCTTTTAAAATATGGCATCTTAAGGGAAAATGTCAGCTTTAAAAAGGTTTTGAGACAGTTGCTTCTGGAAAAAAAAAAAAAAAAGAAAAGAATTGGAGGCTTCTAAGGTCTTTAGGCATACTATTTTGAAGATTGATTCAAACCACAGTTTCTTCATATAGGAAGAACAGAGGACCATAGATGCAACCCATTTGAAAATGGATTTCTATATGTTTCTGGTTGGGATTACCAGGCATCATTTCTTGTGAAGTCGAGGGACTGCAGTTAGCACTCCAATAATTTCCTTCCCTGAAATTCATCTGCATTTGGTCCTTTTTCCAGAGTCCCCATTTATTAGTGAAGGTATACTCTATCTATGCATTAGAATATTGCATTAGAGTGTGTGACTCATACTTGCTAGTTAAAATTAGCTGGAGCGGAATGGATAGTTACAGTTGCGTGTATACAATAGTCTTATTTTGGCAAGTTTTCTTTAGACAATGTTGAAGCAGCACTAGCTAATAGGAAGTACAGCTTGCAGCAGGGAAGGACACTCTTCTGCTTTCTCAAGTTTCCTGTAGTTAAATAGACGCCAAAAGGCTTTTCCTAGTACTACTACTGTCTTGTAGGAATACTTGATCTAATCCTATCTTTGATCAAATTCCTAATGGGTTACTTTTCTACAAGGCAGAACATTTTTCTTTTAATAATATGTATTTTGTAAGGTGGAGACATGAACTTGTGCACCAGTCACGTGGACTGTACTCCTTATTAAGTTTCACAACCTTCTTGAGAAAATATTGACTGTGTGTAACTTCAAAAGGAGAATTCTGGGCATCTTCATTCTATTGATGTAATTGTTTTTCTGCCATGCTGGTATTGTTTTCTATCATTTTTACCAACAGAAATATTTTTCCCTGACACCTATGGAAAAGACCTATGTTTACTCAACAGTGCAGCGTCAGTACATTGTTTAGAATGATTTCAACATGGTCCCAAACATATCGGACAGCTAGACAGCAGAGGTTAGCAACAGGGAATGGGAGTAACTTCTGAACCGTTTCAGTAGATTTCCCAGGAAGGGCTTGCTTTCTGCCACTGCAAATTTTCCCAGAGATTTTGTCTGGTGAAGAGTTGCATCAAAAGAGTATTTTTGCCCAAACCTTGGGGCAAGCTCTGTCTCCGATTTACTAGTGAATGCAAAGAGGGTGAAAGTGCTGCTTCAAAGCCCTCTGTGCGCTTTCTGTACCAAGAGGGGGGGTGACCCCAGAAATAAGTTTTGATCTCTCTTCAGAACACAAGGCATGTCATCACCTCATTCATCTTCTTCTGGGACTCATAGCGTCTTAAGACTAAGAAGCTCTCTTGCTTGCTGAAGTGCGTTCAGCAAAAAAACCTTGTCTCATCAGCAGATTTGAACACAACTACAGTCGAGTCAATTCCAATGCTGGCAGGGCAATACTCTACCCCACTAGTAACATGCCACTATTAGAAGACTGTGTAAAACGATTTTTGTACAAAGTAATCGGAGGGAAAAATAGAATTGGGAAGAACTGCACATTGTTCTGGAAAAAGCCTCCTGCCTCAGTCTTACAGACATCATTTGCTGGTATCATTTTTAATAGTTGGCGTTTTTTAAATTTTCTATAAGAAAAAATATTACTGCACCTTTATGTTTCCTTAATAGAAGTGCAGCCATTTCTTAATAGAATAGAAGTAAGCCATTTGGATATGTACAAATGGTCTTTTCAAATACATATGCTATAGCCCACTGTGAAAGTAATTAGCTATAAAGAGAAATCTAAAGGTTTAAAAAGATTTTGGAAGAAAGTAAGTCTAAGGTGATAGAAGAAGAAGAAAACAGCAGTTTTCTTCTGGTGAAAAAAAAAACAAAGGGAGGACCTTGTACAGTGGAGATGTATTATTTGACTTATTGACTGAAAAACTGAGTAGGTTTGCTATTGCCAATGGTTTTCATTAGGAAGGAAGAGATTCCTTTGGCAAAAAAAACCCCTTCAAACTGACTTGACAAAAATGTTATGACACTTAACTTCACCAATCCTGAAGACAAATTCTCATCACTTGATCTGGAAATCATGATGGTAATGGAGACAAGGATGTCTAAGCCATGCCATCAGGAACATAAAAAAGCATTAGAATGCAGGTAAGACTGAGCTCCTGAACTAGTGTGAAGAGAATGCAACAAAGACATTTTCCTTTAAGAGTCTTCAGGATGGAGAGCAGATCAAATTTTTTCATGTGAAGTATTTCTGAATGGAATGAATCTTCAAAATAACATTGTTTTCCAAAACCTGTCTACAGGATCTCTTACCATGATACACAGTTCCTATGAATAGAAAAAGCAAAGCACTTTTTTCCAAACTGTTGTGCACTCTTAAGCAATCTACAATAAAAATAGTATTTTTTCATGCTGGGAATGATGTGAATTACAAAAAAGCCTTGTAGCACACTTGGCACTGTAGTCTCTTGATTAGCATAGCTTTTTATTCATCAAACACATTTCACATTGACTATTTTTCTCTTTTAAATAACGGCGTCTTTGTACTTATGCAGCATCCATGAAGAATTTCTTGGGTGTTATTTTGTACCTGATCCTAAATGGCAGGTTCTGCATTCTGCCATCTGTCTAGCTTTCCCATTTGATGCAGCTTCTGAGAGGTATTTTCAGAATCGAGGACTACTTGCAAGAATGATGCTAAATCCATGCATTTTACTCCTTGGTTAATGCAAAACTATTTTTCCTTTACACTTCAATGAGAACAGGAAAATAATGATGGTGAGTTCAATCCTTAGAGTAATACAAAGAGGACTATTATCATCATTAGAAACCAAGCAAGGTGTATTTATTGCACATGCATTATACTCACTGATGCAAATTACCCTGTAAATTCAAAAGGAATCTGTATCATAGGAGTGGATGGACTGTTTCTATTGATATTTTGCTTAAAGCAGAAAATTAATTCTTTTGACAGCCAACTCATGATTGCAAGCTCACTTTCAACTACAGCTTTCAAACAGAAGAAACATGTCTGTTCATAAAACGATACAGTACAGTACACAATAGCAAGTCAGGTCATAGACTTTGAAAAGAAAAAAACAGATCAAAGGACAGATTCATTCACATCTACAAGCCCTCAAGAGTGTACAGGTCAAATGTCCCCAGAAAACTAGGCTGGTGGCGCAAATTCTCTATGTTGGCACCAGCAGAAGCAGCTGCTATCTTTATAGGATGCAATCTTGCTTACATCACCCTTCAGAGCAATCTTCTGTACCCCTGCCCAATACACCTTCTGCTCTATTCCTTGGACTTCACATTTGCATTTCTACAGAGTCCTGTCCTGCAAACTGACTCAAAGTTCAGGTAATAGATTTCCAAGATTTAGAAAGGTTGTGTGAGGTTCATTTATTTCATATTTCATTCCATCTAAGCAAACTGTAACTTTCTGAAGTGAAATATTTTGAGTATGTCACGTGTATTTTAATGTTAGCTCTGCTTCACATTAAAACTTCTCACAGACCCCTGTGATGCCTTGCTGCAAAAATATATAGCTGCCAAGAGTGGTTGTGGGAAGTTAGAATTGCCAGAAAACCATACAAACAATCTAACAATAGAGCCTTGGATTTCTGAATATAATTGCACCATGTAAAGTCAAAATATAATATTTAAATGATTTTGTATAATGATGAGTGTGGGCTAGAGAGAATCCAGATAGAATTTTATTTTTTTAAACAGTTCCGGGAAAAACATGGCCTTGACTTGGAAGTATAGCAGGAAATATTTTTATACAGCATGAGTTCTCATTACCTAATCATATGATTTGTAGACCTGAATTGGAAACCAGGAAAGAAACAAAGAAAAATATTCAAGCTATAAAAGATGGGAGTTTAAAATTTTCTTTGTATTTCTGATTAAAGCTATTAGGTAGCTAAATGGTCACCCATTATTTTAAAAAGCATCTGGACATTAAAAATAGGTAAATTTCTGCGGGACTTGGATGTCAGCTATTCCTGAAAAGCTTTATTTCACTGCTTTCCAACCCTGAATCAATCCACTTAAACGCAGCTGTATTTCAGATGCTCAGTGGAACTGTCCATGTAATGCAGATAGTTGACAAATAATCTGCAGAAAAAGCTAGATGGATTTGAAGATCTTTTCCTGTAAATGGTATTCACGTTATTTGTACAAACACACAGATGGGATTTCTGCTGTCTTCTTCAGGCCACTTCCTCCAGAGAGCTCTCCATCAAATCTCTCTAGTTCTACTCTTCTGGTGATCCAAAGTCAGCACTGGGATGGTCCAACTGCATGAATTACTGTCTGCTAGAGGTGCACCCTGAGGGCTTCTGTGTGCAGCATCACGTGAGCCCTACTAAAGTCACCCTGTTGGTATAAACTGAGCTAGCTGGACCTTAAGGGACAAGATTGTGCACTGATATTGTAAGAGAAATTAGGTACTAAGAAGGAGGCTGGAAGATTTAAATATTTCTGCCTCCAGCTTAAGCAACACTCAATCTTGGTCTTTATCTGAAAAACTAGGTGAATTAACCTATTTGGCGTTCCTATGCCAAAAATGTCAGTAATACAACAAGAACCGTCAAAAGAGTAACAATTCCAATCATTACTTTGTAAAAGTCATTCATTGGAAGAAGTCGGGAAGAAGGATGAAACATGCCAATATCCTACCCTGAGAATCATTCTGTTGATTTGCACAGGTTTCTTATTATATACCCATCTAATGCATTGGACATGCATGCTTGTGATGACACAAATACTTGCAAAGCTTACCAGATAAACTATGTTCTCTTCAGACAGCAAAACATTTCTTGATGGTTGTGTTTGCTAATTACATTTAGACTCAATGTTCTTAAAGGTCTTTTCCAACCAAAGTGATTCCATCTTTCTCGAAGTCGCACATCCTGCTTGTCTTGGTTTAGGGCAAATTTGGCAGCAATCCTCAAGAAGGGGTGATTTATTAAAAATATTGATCTAGTACTGATATCCAACTGTGACGGACAAAGGCTCCCTAACAGTTCAAAATTAGAAAGTGTATGTTTATTGCAACGCTGGGCAGCGTGCGGGATAGCTCCCAAATACACACTGTGATTTAGAGGTGATAACAGAGTCTTTTTATCTATACAAGTATTGAATACCCAAAAGACAAATACATGTTCATAATTTAGGTACATCCCATCATTCCTCACTTTGTATGGTAATTAGTTCAAAAGCTATTAAGCACGCGTAGTTTGTTCCTCAAAATGAATCGGTGGTCCCTTTCATGGGGAGGGGTTCCAAAATGAGGAAATAAATGAAGTCTTCCTGCTTCTGAACTTTCTACATTTTCAATGCAAATAGGACAAATGAACCCATTGGTAGAACTCCCATTCCCCATCTTCAATTGGTTTCAGAACAGAGGTGGCCTACAATTGTCTTATGTTCCTAAAAGCTATTTATGAGTTTCTATATTCTTCATGATAAACCCAGCTAAGCAAACATGATGTTGACAAGCAATCAATTATTCGTTAACTACTAACTCTTAACTTCATCAAGGCCTACCTATTTATTTTGATAAACTCTAATAAGGCTTATCTCTGACTAAAACCTCAGCTCCTCTAAAAACCCTAAATTTCTTTAAAGTTCATGTCTCAGGGGGCCCCCCCCAGAAAGCCCACCTACACGGCCCCTCCCCTCAACTGGTCTGGGAAACATTTCCTCTGAGAGAAGTGGAAAAATTCTGTTTATTTAACAGGGAAAGCACCCCCCAGCACAAAAAATGAACAATACCAGATGACAAAACTCAATCGCCGCTCTGAAGAGACAACAAATTCAGAAAGTCTCTCCTGTGGATGCTTGCTCTGTTATCAATCCCTCCGGCACTAGGAAAGGCTGCTGCCCAGAGTAGGCCCCCATAGGCCACAAAGTGCAAGCTCTCAGTGCTCTCCAGGTCCCAGTCTGGAGCAGGTTTGAGCAGTTCCAAGAAAAGGGAAAGAAAAAAAGACAGTCCAGGGAAAACTCTGCCTCAGCCAGCTAAACCAACTGAAAAGCAAACAACACTCTGTTCTGCTCCATCAGTGCCCAGACAACACAGTGCAGCACAGAATGTGGAGCAGTGTTGCTTTTAGAAGGTGAGTGCAGCCTGTGATAACAAACTCCGTGCTTCTTCTTCTCCCAACCTTTGCTCTCAGAACCAGTCTTGAAGGCAGAGAATAGAATATTCAGCATTAACAGAACAGATGGCTGGGGGTACAAGCATCATAAAGTCACCCTAGGACACTGCTCTACTGAGATATGTCACCAGACTATGCTAAGACAAAGTTTTGGAACTGCTAATTAAAATTCTACTATCACAGTGAAGCTGAGGAGGAAAGACAGCTCACTCCAGTTACCTTGTGGCATGCCAATACTTCCTTTCAATCACAATGGTTTTCGTCTTTAAGTCCGTGACATCACAGGCATAATTCAACATCTTTTGGGCAGGAAGGAAGATATTCTTCTTCTCATTATACTGATGGGTAAGCTGAAATGCAAAGCAGTTAATTCAAAGTGAAACAGCGATAAAGTCAATAGTAAAACTCACCACAGTTTTGTTTACCAACCCAAGTCCTTATGATCCCAAAATACAAGAACAGCTGTAAAAGCCTTGTGGTTTCTTAATTTTTTCCTATACCTACATGGGAGGGTAAGGGATAAATGATCCCAAACAATGGTAATCCACAACAAAGCATTCTTGACATCATATTCAGCTTTTGCATAGTGAGCTCTTCACCTGGTCAAGTTATTCCATTGCAATAGTGTTGTAGTTTAGGGCAAATTTGGAGGAGAATTTCCAAATTAGGGCTCCTCCAGTAAGCAAACCCACACAGCCCCTCCCCCCAACCGGTTCAGGAAGGATTCCTCGGCGAGGAGTGGAAAGAACCTGTTTATTTAACAAGCACAGCATCCCCAGCACACAAAATGAACAATACCGGATGACACCGCTCTGAAAAAGATGACAAATTCAGAAAGTCCCTCTTGGGGGGGTGGTCACTCTCTTCTCAGTCCCTCCGGCGCTGGGGCTGCTGCTGCAGGCCACAAGGTGCAAACTCTCGGTGTTTCCCAGGTCCCAGTCTGGAGCAGGTTCGAAATGGTCAGAAAAAGGAAAGGAGAAACCGTCCAGGAAGAAATTGGACAGTTTAGCTAAACTAGCTAATGAGCAAAAGCAAGCAGAAGCGAAGCAAGCAAGAGCAAGAGAGCAAAGCAAAAAGCAAAAGCAGCAAAAGCAAAAGCTGCAGTCTCTGTGTCCCGCCAGGCTGATAAGAAAACCAAAACAAAACTTGCCCTCTTCAGAGCCAGTCTTAAAGGTACAGAACATAATATCCAACATTCACAGAACACATGAATGGGGATACAAGCATCATAACGTCACCCTGGGAAAAATAGTTTGGGGAGTATCTTAGAGGGCTGGCTGTTGTTTGGTTTAAACCCTCTTGATCATTCAGGAACCCAGTAGCAATGAGAAAGTTCAAAATAAGATAGTGCTACGCATTGATTTTCCTATATGACAGATGTATTTCTACAAGACAGAAGGCTGACCTAATGCTTCCCTACAACATGGCTGAAGTGGCATCCTGTTCCCCATAGGTTTTTCCGTTTAATTTTAGCAGCTTTCTTACTAGATTAATGAGCTGAACTAACTCAAAAAGGAATCAGATAAGTGCCAGAGCTTTAAAACAAACAACAACAACAACAAAAAAGACGCAAAATGGTGATTTGTGGGTGTGTTTGAAAATAGAAATTTTTTTGTATTTTTCATAGAGACATGGCATTCTCTAGAATGATATTGCTCCAACAGTTTGAGTTTGGTTTTCTTTTTCCCCCTCAATTGTAAATGTTATGCATTCTTTTTGGCCATTTCAGTAAATAGATTTTCTGATACGTGTGAAAGACAGTCTAAAGTTCCCCTCATTTGCCTCACGACCATTCCCAGGACAGACACTGGGACCCTAAAGACACCGATGGGAATTCTGGCCTGCCAGTAATGGATGAACACCAAAAATCCTGAGGCCCCTGAGCAGAGTTCTGGCCTGCCAAGTGATTGTTCACAGCTGTGTCTTCAGTGACTGCTTCTAGCAGGGCCTGCCAAGGGGCGACCCGGCCGATATGCTTGCACCTGCTTCACGAAAATAGACCAGGAATTTTCCCACCTCTTGGCCAGATGAACTTGCTGGGGCAACTTGGTAGCCCCCCCAATGGAAAATCCTTCCTCTGCTCCACTACCACCGTGAGGCACCGAGGTTGAAGCCCCCCTACCAAGGACTGAGACTGAGACACCCGTAATTCTGATGCAGGGGTGCTGGCCTGACTGAAGCAGGATGCCTGCAGAGTGTTGCCTAGAGATGTGCCTACAGGACCTAGACTGGTTTCCCCCAGAAAGCAGTCCTGAAACAGTGGGTCCCACTCACTGCTGCTACTGACTTATCCTGCTGAGAACATGGACTGTCTGTACCCGTCTTCAATACCTTTTTCCCCCTCAGCAATTTCAATAGACTTCTTCTTCTTGATTGGATCTGTTCCCCCTCAGCCATTTCAAGATTCTGTTTTCCCCCCTCAGCAATGGACTATAATAGAACCTTGAGTTAACCAGGCAGGGCCATTATCTTCCCAACGTGACTAGGCAAACTCTATCAGCTGGACTAAGAGGACTTAGTCTCTCCATGTTTGGTAGCTAAACTCCTGTCTTGGTTCAGGGCAAATTTTGAGGAGAACCCCCAAAGGGGCTCCTCTAGGAAAGCAGATTCATTTGGCCCCTCCCCTATGAAATATTAATCCCAATATTACCGGGTGGGACGTGCCTGGGCTCGTCTGACCCTTGCTGCTGGGCCAAAGGCGGCAGCTGTGATGTTTCACCTCAGAGATACATTTGGCCGGCTGCATCCTGCAGCTAGGCACTCGCAACAAATCCAGGCATAGTAGAAACTCAGTTGACCTCTGGTGGAAAAGGTTCAGGGGACGGTGAAGAGAAAAAGGAGAGGATTCTGCTGTAGAGTTTTAATCCAGAGTTTATTCCAGGATGACAGACCTCTGAATCTTGTAACAGCTCCCAACAGAATCCAGACCGCATGGTCCCGTCTCCTTTTCAGCCCGGGGACAGGGGCAGGGGAAGGCACAGGTGAGCCACCAACCAGGTGGGAGGAGGGGAAGGCTCAAAGGATAAAGACACTTGGACAGGCCAATGAGCCCGGACCTGAGGGGCATCTTTTGAACTTCTGCCAACCACACCATGACCCTGCTGGAATGTTAAGATTGATGGACAGCACTTAGCAGGAGGGCAAAGGGGGAGGGGAAAGGACAGGTTTCACCTATCCCAACACCTGAGGGATTTTCCTGTTTCCTGAAACAGGAAATGGCGTCACACTGCAACACTCCCCCCAACCGGTCCAGGAGAAAATAGCTCCTTGGAAAGAGGTGGAAAAAACCTGCTTATTAAACAATAAAACCTAAACAATATTGAACAATAAAACCCCTTGTTGCTCCAAAAGAGATGACAAACTGAGAAAGTCCCCTCCCTGGGTTGCAGTTCAGCTCACACAGGCTCTTATCAGTCCCTCCGGTGCTGGAAATGTTGCGGGCCGGGCCCGGCCTGGTGGGCCACAGGTGCTAGCTGCCGGTGCTCTTCTGGGTGTTCAGTCCAGAGCAGGTTTCAAGAGGTCCAAAGAAAAGGGAAAAAAGAAAAGAAACCACAGTCCAGGGAACTTCCTTGCCTCAGCAAGCTAAAACTAACTAAAAGCAAAGGAGAGCTCTGTCCCACTGTCTGTTCATCCCCAGACAACACAGTCCAGGAGCAGGAATGTGGAGGAGTGAGTGCAGTGTCTGAAAACAAACTGCTGCTTCTTCTCTCCCCCCTTCACTCTCTGCAACAAGTCTTAAAGGTGCAAAACTTATGATGCAGCATAAACAGAACAAGATGATTGGGGATAAAAGCATCGTACAGTCAGCTTAGGACAACTCCCTCTCTCTTTCTCCCCCTCTTTTCTATTCTTTTCCTCTCCCTAATTCCTTTCATGCATTTGCTGTGGTCATTCTATAAAGGTGCATTTGTTTTGATACTGCAATCCCCTTTCCGTGTTGTCTGTTGCACTCCCAGATCAGTTAACCAACCATCACCACCCCCATTGGTATGAGCGGATCGTGACATTAAATTGGCATCATGGACAGGATTCTGATCGACAGAAGGGTCTGCAAGGCTGTTTGTAGTCTGGAACAGGGGAAGGACGATTTGCTTCAGCCACACCTAGCCCCTCATCGCGAAAGGGTTGAACGAAGCTGGAAAGCAAGGAAAGCTCTTTGAATTTCCCACAAACTGCGCACGCCCAGGTGAAATACGCCCCCATACTCTATTGAGGGTTCTGTCTTTAGAATTTCCCCAAAAATCTCTTAGCGCAAAAGGGGAAACTGTTTTTGTTTATGTGTGGACTGTCTGGGAAGGAAGGGACAACTTGAAGGAACTAAGCAGGGCCTCCCAGGGAGATTTGGTCTCTTCACCCAGCCAGGGAAGCAAAGGGGAGCACAGCAAAGGCTGTGAGATTGTCTAACTTAAGTTTGCACCTCCCTGTCATGGTTTTGGTCCCTTCATAAAATGACTGAAAACTCTAGCACAAAAGTTACAGCTGAATTTTCTGCTCTGCTTGCTAAATAGAATGCCAAGCCTTCTCCAAGGGGGGAGGTTTGGGCAGAGAACAGCTGGTTTAATTTAGAAAATGTCATAGATAGAATTTGTTCTTTACAACATGAAACAGAAGTTAAACTGGGCAAAAATAAAACCATCCTCTGCTCAGTTTTGGCAGCTTGTCTCACAGCAGCCATAGAAACCCTTTTTAAGCAAAGAAACGAGGAAATAGCAAGAATAGATTCCCTTCAAAACCTAGTTGAAATTTTGCAGAAAGAATTAAAGGAAGATAGAAATGAGATCTATAGGTTGCGGGCTGCCCTTAGAGAGGAACTTGCTAAGAATTCACATCCTACTGATTCCTCTACAGAGCCAGAGGAAAAGGAAACTCCTGACATGAAACAAATCTATCCCCGTCAGGAACTTGAGGCAGTAAAAAATTGGAGAGAATACTGCTGTCCTCGCTTGAGACCCTTGGTTCAAACAGAATAGAACTATATTAATGATGAGGATTGTTGGAATGTTGGGGGACATAAGACAGATGATGCACTTTGGACCTGGTTAACATAAGAGATTTGAAAACAGGATGCCTTGGCATAAACAAACGGAACTTTGAAAATTCGACCTGGATTGCAAGAAGATTAAATCAAACGGGTTTACTGGAAAAAGAAAATCCCATTAAACTCTGCAAGCAAGAGATGTTGTTATATGCATAAGTTTGTGTATGTGATTTTAACCTAATCATTGTAGTACACATTACTAGTCTCCCTGCAATGGTATGTAAGTGCTTGTATCCCACAATCAAATTGGATTCTGATTACCGAGTGGGTCTCCCTGTCTCTCTGCATTGCCGAAAGAGGATCTTGACCCACCTATCACAACTAAACAAATACCGTTCAGTGCTACCGAATTAGCTAAGCTGTAAAAAGAATTCGGGCACCTCCCACAAGAATCAGAGACAAATATGTCCTCCGAGTGTCCCTCGATGGTGGAGATCAAATTAAATTAACCGGAGGCCAGTGGGTACTGGGGACATGGAGCCTTCTTCACAACAGGAGATAAGGAGGTAAGCGTGATGCATGGTCCCTGACACAGGGTGCGTCTTTCTGGGCCGGGAGAATGAATCCTTTGGAAAGGGGTGAACCCCTGGCAATCGTTGACACCACCGACCAGCTCTTAGAAAGTGTCCACAAAGCCGCCTGCCTGCAAAAGATTCATGAAAAGAAATTAGTTCCTGGTTTTGAATGCCCAATGCAATTACCTGTGAAGCCAGAACTAATGACCGATTGAACTCGTGGGCTTCCAGAAACACTTAAACATACAGCAATGACTCTACAGAAAACCATAATGGCTTTGAATCCTGTAGAAAGACTAGATAAGATTCCTCAGGAATTCCCCTGACCAAAGTGGACCTAGAGATCCTGGCTTCACTCCCTACTCTTCCCCCTCACAGCCCTCAGCTTCTCAATCTGATTCACCTGCCAGTAGCCATAAAGTTTGGACATGAGCTGAAGTTGCAGTAGATCTGATTAATTATTGTAGACAATATGGACCTATAAAAACCCCGGCATAGAAATCAGAAAATAACAAAGGTGTTTGGTTTATTGGGGCTCCTCACAGTGAAAATATAGAGAAAGGAAAACAGATCTCTAACTGCCACCATTGGTGGTTGTTGGGAATTCAAAAGTGGGTCCCCAAAGAGGTGATGGATGGTTTGCCCCTTGATAAATTGCAGAAAAGAATAAATAATTGGCACCAGCGAAAACCGAATCCATTGGCTCAACCCAGTGCACCCCTCCCTTCTCAGGGACAAAAACTAACCCTCCCCCAGCCTCTCCCACAGAACACAGGCAGTGAACCAAAACCAACAGGGTTTTCGGGAAACAAATCTCTCTGCCGCTTACAGGCGGGCAAAGGGGCGGAGCATGGGTTTATTTAAGAATACTCACTAAAAATAAATCAGGATATATATTAAGCCCAGGACATATATTAAGCGCTATCACGGGCCTCCACAGGCTACTAGTAACCTTTTTGATTGACATTGGGGCTCAAATCTCTGCACTAACAAAAAAGGATGCCCAGAGGTGTGGAATTGTTCCAACTAAGAGACAATGCTGTGTTCTTAATGCTCTGGGAACTACAGAATCTATGAATGTTGCCTTAGCCAAACTGACGCTCCCTGGAAATGAGCATCAACTAGTCATCAAAATGGTAATTGGGAACATTCCAAATAATTGATTAGGAATGGGTGTCCTTGCTGGGAGGCAGTGGGAAGACTCTGAGGGATTTCTGTGGTCTTTTGGCACACTGCCACTTAACATTAGGCTGCTTCAAACCGCACCCTCCCTACCCTATAATCAAACAACTAATGTAAAACAATACCCTCTACCTTCTGGTGCCAGAGAAGGTATCAAACTGGTTCTACAGGACTTGAGAAACCAAGGGGCAATAATTCACACACATTCTCCTTTTAATTCACTGGTATGGCCAGTCTGAAAAGCCAGTGGAAAGTGGAGATTAACAGTAGATTTTCGCAGGCTTAAAGCCAACACAGACCCTCTTACAGCACTGGTCCCAAACTTAGCTGAATTAATAACATCAATTCAAGAAAAGGCTCACTCAATCATGGCAATGGCAACTATGGATGTCAAAGACATCTTCCTTATGATACCTATACAGCCAGAAGATATAGGGACCATTTTGCCTTCACATGGGAAAGGACGGCAATACACTTGCACTAGGCTTCCCCAAGGCTACAAACACTCCTCCACTTTGGCCCACCATGCTTTAGTTGAGGAATTAGAAAAAATACCCAAACCTGATCCTGCTGATCCTGTAGCTGATAATCAATACATTTAAGACACTCTGGGGGGGGGGGGGTGGGGGGGGGGGGGGGGGGAAGGATGAAATAGAGGTAGTAGGGAAACATCAGCAGAAAATAATCTCTCACTTAAAATGTCTTGGTTTGCAGATACCCGCAGAGAAAATTCAGAAACCTTCTCAGGAAGTGAAGATTTTGAAAATTTGGTGGAAAGGAGGCATGACATGTATTCCACCCGATACCCTAACCTCTTTAGATCAGTTTCAAAGGCCTGAATTGAGGAAAGATCTCCAGCAAGCTCTTGGACTATTAGTGTTCTGGAGAAAACACATCCCAGATTTCTCAATAATTGCTAGGCTGCTTTTTGACTTGCTGAGGAAAAGGATGAAATGGGATTGGACTCCTTCTCAGGAAGAAGCATTGCAATTACTGATTTTTGAGGCAACAGCTCACCAAGCACTAGGCCCTATCCATCCCACAGATCCCTTTCAGGTGGAATGGGGATTTGCCTCCTCAGGGCTATCAGTACACATTTGGCAGTGGGGTCCCGAGGGTCCAACGGGGCCTCTTGGTTTTTATTCCTGTGGTTTCAAAGATGCTGAGAAAAGATACACTACCTGGGAAAAGGGGTCGTTTGTAGTTAGCTTAGCTCTCCTAGAAGAGGAAAAAATTGCATGACAAGAGCCTATTGTATTAAGAGGCCCTTTCAAAGTTATCAAAATCGTCACTAATGGGAGCCCCACCCCTCCCCCCCACCTGACGGGGTAGCCCAAAGGGCCTCAGTTAGGAAATGGTATGCTCAGATGGAAGGCTATTGTAATACCGTCTCACTAACGGAAGATGCTGCTAAAAATCTAACAATCCAAGGCACTGAGAGCCTGGTTAGCAGCCAAGATAAATCTGCCTCTGTAATCAAAGCTGCCCTTCCTTTCTCCCCCGAACAAGCAGCAAGTTCTTGGTTCACAGATGCCTCTGCAAAACGGGAAGGGAAGGTATGGAGATCTAGAACAGCTGTCTTACACATTTCATCTGGTGAAAGAATCATTACTGAAGGGGAAGGCAGCGCTCAGGCTGGGGAACTCATAGCTGTTTGGAGTGTTTTCCGATGTGAGGCACAGAACATTTCTCTTGCCTGCATTTACACCGACTCTTACGCAGTGTACAAAGGTTGTACCGAGTGGCTTCCTTTCTGGCAGCAAAATGATTGGGAAGTTCACAGAATTCCAGTGTGGCAAAAGGAAACGTGGCAAGAAATTTTAGATGTTGCAAGCCAAGGAAATATTGCTATTGGTTGGGTAGCTTCTCAGCAAACAGATGGAAATCCAGCAGGAGAGTGGAAGAATAGAGCTGATGAACTAGCAAGGCTCAGCCCCCTGAAAAAGGAACTCATTCCTGAGGACTGGGATCAACTATTAGAATGGCTGCATGGAAAAAGACAGCACACGGGTGCGAAAGATTTGTACAAAGAAGCTCATGCTCGTGGTTGGCTGGTTACCAGGGAAATGTGTAAAACAATAATATGAGGCTGCGAGCAATGTCGCAGGTGACTGGAGAGACATCCTTTAGAAGATGACCCTCTGCATTTAAGAAAGGGTAAAGGCTTATGGGACGCATGGCAGGCAGACCATATTGGCCCCTTTAAGAAGTCAGGAGGTAAACACTTTGTGCTAGTAGGAGGAGAAATTGTATCTGGGTTGGTTCAAGCTGATGCTTTGAAAAGAGCTACAGGTGATAATGCGGTTAAAGCTTTGCAGGGGTGGTTTGGAACTTTCCCAAAGCCACAGGAAATTCAATCTGATCACAGGTCCCACTTCACTGCTAGAGGTGTACAGCATTGGGCAAAAGGTGAAGGAATTAAGCAGTCTTTCCACACCCCTTTCCACTACCCTCAAGCTAAGGGGATCTTAGAAAGGACCAAGGGTTTTTTGAAAGGACTTCTGAAGCCCCGGGAGGGAAATTGGGACGTTCGGTTATGGGAAGCTGTTAAAAGAATGAACAGTAGATGGGGGGTGAATGGATGTCCCAAAATCACTGCCTTTTGCCCAACAGCTCCAAGCATCGTTCCCTTACTACGGCGACCTGACGATTCAAAAAGTCCAGCACATTACCCTGGACAACCTGTTCTGGTGGACCTCCCTACTGTAGGGGAAGTAGCACTAGTGCTGAAAACCCCTCTGAAGAAATATGCATGGGTAGCCTCTGATGCTCTAGGGAAAGAGCATTGGATAAATACATGCTGGATAATCCTATCCATTTTAACTCTTTTCTGCCCCTCAGTGGAAGGATTTCTGTTGTTTTTACTTTTACAGAAGAACCCTGAGGAACATGAAAATCATCTGAACCATGATAACACTGGTGATGCTTTTCTGCATCCTACCACAATTCCATGGACAGGATCCTGCTGAGTGGTTGTGGTCTGAAGCTACCCTCCATCCCACTAATGTTCTAGGAGCGTAGCCCAAGGGTGGCCACCCAAACCTAGAGCCTATAGTGCTGCATGACCCCCAGGTATATGGTCCAAGTGAGTGGGGATGGGATCAGAAGGACTGGACTAGAGCCCTAACTGGAACAATTGGTGAGTCGATTGTGGAAGCATGCAGAAAAATGGAAGGATCTCTCTATGAGAAATCCACCTCCATCACAGTTGCCGGAAATTTTATGGAACCAGATGGGAAAAATGATCGGGATATCCCTTCAGCGAGACTGTGTCCTACAAACAAGTGGGAGTGTGCCAAACAAATTCCCCTTACTCTGTGTTGCTGCCAGGAGTATGTTGGTAATTACACTCTAGGTCGCAAAACGAACAATGTTGCAAGTACAAAGGATTGTAAAAATGAACCAATTGATTGCTGGCATAATTTGACGTTAACTAAACCGACTTAAGTGACATGCCGCTGGCAAAAGAACTTGACCAACCTGTTAGGTTGAAAAGGCTTAGCTCATAAATTTAAGATAGACGCTATAACAAAACCCACGCTGAGTACCGTAGTTACATCCCAGTGGAATAGACGGGACTGAGAGCACGAAGCCCACACTGAGCACCATAGTTACACCCCAATGGGTAGAAGGGACTGAGAGCACAAAGCTGACATTGAGTACAGTAGTTACATCCTAGTGGGCAGAAGGGACTGAGAGTCCCCTTAGTCAATGTGGCCTTGGTCCCAAGCTTTTGTTCACTTGGCAGGTATGGGAAAAACAAAAAAGCCTGGCAGCTTCAAGGGGGAGTGGGAGAAGGAATTAGCCGAAGGATTTGTGGAACTGCTTATAGCAAAGCAATCTCAATCAGTGTTTTGACAGATCAGACAAATAAGCGTGAACAGGTTTGTACGCCCCCAAGCGTTCAAGACTGTTGGCACAATTTTACATTAACACAAACTGCAGAAGTAGTTTGTCTTTGGTCCAAAACTAGTGAAGGCTTTTCTTTTAAGTTGATAATAAATGGTATGAACCAACCTTCTACTACCACCACTCCAGCCCAACCACTGCTTATGCTTGGGAACAGGTTTTGGAATTCTAAATAGTATTGATTCTGAAGTACTAATGGACAAATTGGCTGCCACAAAATGGTTAGAGATTTGACCAAATTAAAACAGCCACTGCAATCATCCTTATTGGCTTTGGGAACACAGCAGGGCTTGCTGTCAAACATATTACCAGCTTGGGAAAAGGTAAATGTAAGTGATGACAAATTGGTAACTGATGCACTCGGTGCTACACAAAACAAGCTTTCTTTGGCTCTTAGCTGTATCCAGGCACAATTGTCGATGCAGTCAGTTGCTGCCTCAATGATAAGAGAAGGTGAAGGCAATTTTCCTGCTGAAATTCAGAAAAGAATTTGGGACAGTGCCACTGATTTTGAAAGAGAATTCCAGTCCTGGTGGAACTTGGTGAATTTTACTTATCACCCCATTACAAACACAGCCACAGCTCTTGTGTTAACCGTACGCAATGCCTCAGTGCATTTGAGATTTCCTATTATTGCATTAGGGCTAAATCATGATGGAGCTATTCCCAATCTTTCTGAACATAGACAATGGGCCCATCAAACTGGTAAAAAATGGCAACATGTTAATTTGGAATCTTCTATTGTCCGAGAACAAGGCTTCATCTGTGAAAGTAATGCAATTCTAGCTCAAGATGTTTGTTTGGACACAGAACAAAATATCTGTCATTTTGAAATTCATCCTAACGAGACTTTCAAAACAGTCCTTAAATATATAGGCAACGGGTGTGGGTGCTTTAGAACTGCTTGTGATATGGTATTTGTAGAAAATGCAGTAGTGGATGGTAAAAATCATTCAAATTGTTGCGCTTGTAACTTTACAAAATTGAGGGATGTGATTTTTCTTCAGAAGCTCCAGTTACCTCCCATTACCTTTTTCAATCCAATTAAAGACTGATTCACAAACTATTACTGTCCTAGGGTGACGTTATGATGCTTGTATCCCCATCCGTGTGTTCTGTTGATGCTGGCTATCATGTTCTGTGCCTTCAAGACTGGCTGTGAAGAGCGAATGTTTTGTTTTGGTTTTGCTATCAGCCGCTCCCCCACAGCTGGCGCGACACAGAGACAGGGCAGTACATGGGTGCTGCTTTTGCTTTTTGCTTTGCTTTTCGCTTTGCTCTTGCTTCGGCTTTGCTCCTGCTTTGCTCTTGCTTTTTTGCTCCTGCTCATTAGTTAGTTTAGCTAAGCAGTCCAAATTTTCCCTGGACTGTTTCTCCTTTCCCTTCTTTGGACTTACTCGGACCTGCTCCGGACTGGGACCTGGGAAACACCGAGAGTTTGCACCTTGTGGCCAAGGTGCAGCAGCTACCCCAGCACAGGACAGACTGATAACAGAGCGAGCACTCCCAAGAGAGACTTTCTGAAGTTGTCTACTTTTTCAGAGCAGTGAAAGAGTGGTGCCATCTGGTATTGATCCTTTTGTGTGCTGCGGGGTGCTTTGCCTGTTACAGAAACAGGTTCTTTCCACTTGTTTCCAAGGAATCCTTCCCGCCCCGGTTGGGGGGAGGGGCCATGTGGGTTTGTTTTCTGGAGGGTCCACCTTTTGGAGGTTTTCTCCCAAATTTGCCCGAAACCAGGACATTTACCTACTCCCATTGGGATGAACATTACTTTGGTAAAGCAATCTTTGCTTCATCAGGACTTCATTGAAATATTGGAGAAGATCAAGAAGAATAGACAGAAAGCACTGGTAACTGTTCATCACAATGTGAAAGAAATACACCATGTCATAGAGAGAGTAAGAAAAGATGCTGAACACAGGTGGTAGGATACTCTTTTTGGGTGGTCACCTACTGCCACAAGAGTCCTGAACAGTATGTGTCATCCCATCATTGCCCTTTTGCGTTTCGTTTTGATTGGGGTTTTTTAATCAGCAATCTTACTCATTATGAATTGGAGAATGATGAAAGAGTTAACAAAATTGATGTCTGTAATTAATGCACACAACTTGGCTGATGTCCTTTTCACTGTGGCCATCTCCAAGACTATTGACACAAGGCGACTATAAATGAGAGGATGTGTTTTGAAATCGTCTTCAATTTTCTTTGAAGATTATAAGAAAATTACTTTTGATTTTTGGTGAATTGTTTTGAAAAAAAATATTTTAAATGAACTGTTGTTGATTTGTTTATTGCTTTATTGCCTTTGATTATTTGTGATTAGTTTCAGATATTTGAAAAAAATGTTTCAAAATAATATGGTTTAAATTCCTGTTATTATATTTGTTTTTGTTTCCTTACCCCCGCCTTTATCTATCTTTTCTTTTCCTTCCCTCCTCTCTCTCTGTCTGATGTATTGTCTCTGCTTTCCAGGATATGCTACCAATGTGCGACAAGTATACAACAATAGTACAGAACACTGCTGATGAAGACCCTTTGAAGCCTGTCGTGAGTCACCAGGTGCTGTGAAAGACGGTCTGAGGTTCCCCTCATTTGCCTCACGACCATTCCCAGGACAGACACTGGGACCCTGAAGACACCAATGGGACCTCTGGCCTGTCAGTAATGGATGAACACCAAAAATCCTGAGGCCCCTGAGCAGAGTTCTGGCCTGCCAAGTGATTGTTCACAGCTGTGTCTTCAGTGACTGCTTCTAGCAGGGCCTGCCAAAGGGCGACCCAGCCTATATGCTTGCACCTGCTTCACGACAATAGACCAGGAATTTTCCCACCTCTTGGCCAGATGAACTTGCTGGGGCAACTTGGTAGCCCCCCCATGGAAAATCCTTCCTCTGCTCCACTACCACCATGAGGCACCGAGGTTGAAGCCCCCCTACCAAGGACTGAGACTGAGACACCTGTAATTCTGATGCAGGGGTGCTGGCCTGACTGAAGCAGGATGCCTGCTGAGTGTTGCCTACAGATGTGCCTACAGGACCTAGACTGGTTTCCCCCAGAAAGCAGTCCTGAAACAGTGGGTCCCACTCACTGCTGCTACTGACTTATCCTGCTGAGAACATGGACTGTCTGTACCCGTCTTCAATACCTTTTTCCCCCTCAGCAATTTCAATAGACTTCTTCTTCTTGATTGGATCTGTTCCCCCTCAGCCATTTCAAGATTCTGTTTCCCCCCTCAGCAATGGACTATAATAGAACCTTGAGTTAACCAGGACTTTGAGATCTTCCCAACGTGACTAGGCAAACTCTATCGGCTGGACTAAGAGGACTTAGTCTCTCCATGTTTGGTAGCTATACTCCCTCTCTCTTTCTCCCCCTCTTTTTTATTCTTTTCCTCTCCCTGATTCCTTTCAGGCATTTGCTGTGGTCATTCTATAAAGCTGCATTTGTTTGGATTGATACTGCAATCCCCTTTCCAGGTTGTCTTTGCACTCCGAGATCAGTTAACCAACCAACCAGTTAACCAACCCGTTGGTATGAGCGGATGGTGACAATACCTTCTTTCAAGCTGAAATTGGTTCTAGTCCATAGAAGCACACTGGTAGGTAAAAGTAGACTCTAAAAGATAACATTCAAAACGTATTTCCCTTATCTTCCCATTAAAGCAAGTGAAGAAAGCAGACAGGAGATCTTCACATAACATGCTATGCAAATTGAAAAGATTCTGTCCTTATTTGAAGCAACTGAGGAACTCACACAATGAAATACAGTTCAGACAGATGGAAGGGTCACAGATGATGTCAAATCTGTACTTCCAATGTTTGAATGAAGCAAGATTTCTTGAAGTACAATCCTATACAATGAAGGTGAGTTTGCAGAAGCAATTGAACTGGCTCTGTTTTCTAAACACAATGTTTTCTAAGTAACTGAGGATTCAGGAAGGCAACCTTGGAATTTAAAGGATTTAGAAACATACAAATACCAAGACTGGCAGTTCATTAGCTTTAACAGTCTCTTCAAATCAGATCTATTTTTAACTTCTTCTTGTAGTAGGTCTGAAGACATTGGGAACGATGCTATAAAAAAAAAAAACAAACAACAAACCAAAACAAAACCAAAACAGCTTTCTCAAAAAGCTTGGAGAAACCAGAGAAATTATGATTTTTAGGGGTTAAGTAGTCCTTTAAAAGTTGTCTCTGGGAAAAGAGATAAAAAACCACTAATTGACTGTGGAGTATATTCCAAACTTGTACTGAAGCATGTAAGGGACAAGAGCCGGTAATAAAACTACTATGCTGGGTTCATCTGTTAAAAGCATTCCAGAATGGTTGAAATTATCAATCACATAATGTGGGATTAAAAAAAAAAAAAAAAAAAAAAGGAGAAAAAAAGAAACAGAAAAAAGAAGAAAACATAGAGAAAAAAATATTTTGAAGATGTTTTCCCATTCCCAGATGGCATAACAACTTTATTTCATTTTGTTCCTAAGACTGATTAATAGCTTATGAAGTGTTTTACAATTGAGAGTGAGAGTGTTCACACTAACCATACAATTTGGATGGATCTCTTTTACTTTGCACAGCAGCAGATATGGTTTAGCACTCCACAGTTCAGTCCCCGAAAGTGAATGGGTGTGGCAGATTTAACCTAACTGGCCAGTCCACCAGAATGCTTAATTATCTTGGAAAATGCTTTGCTCTGTCTCATTATCTGGACATGTCTCTCTAGCTCCGCTTTGAGCTCCTTGATCTTTCATCTACAGGATGAGATCCAATTTAGCTTAGCAAGGACATAGCCTTTCAAAACCACATCTTTTATCTTCTGCATTCATCCAAGTACATTTCTACTGCAGGGAACCCTGTGGGAGATCCTAGTTGTTTTGTTTCTCAGATAGTTGTTGCATAAAAGAGCTCTTCTTTTAATTTTTTCCCTGCTAAAGGATAGCCTCTGTACTTAACTGATTGTGATGCTAACTCATTATCATCTATTCTTCAGTCGTACAGAGTAGGCAGCAAAGTTTTCTTCTGAAGACATTCATTTAATGAGAAATGCTGAAGGTCTGACTTTAGTTGCAAAGGCCACTGATTGACCGGTTGCAAAATTGTTAAGTCTAGTAAGAGCAGGAAAAGTGTGCTGTTGCTGTGCCTGTAAATGTCATGTCAGCTGCTGTTGGGATAAAAAGCATGAGCATAAGAAAACATGGATAGAAAAGAAATTTGTTGTGATTTCTGCACAAGAGGAAGTATGAAGCACTTATTTCAGTGGCTAAGACAGTATCATCATTGGGCCAGTTCTCTTCAACATCTTTTGAACAACCTGGACACAGCACTTGAAGGAATATTAAGAAAGTTTGCCAAAGACACTAAATTGGGAGGAGCTGTGAACTAACTCCCTTGAGGGCACAGAGACCTTGCAGAGAGATCTTGCCAAATAGGAGAGATGGGCAATTCTTGCTGGCCGGGAGTCTATGCACAAATCACAAAAGGGGCGGGACTGCTGGGGACGGCGTCTCAAGCTGGGTTTTTTCCAGCATCAGTCTCATTACATGGTGATGACAATGGGAAGCTGCCAGCAGCTCACGTCCCCAGCAGCAGACAAAGAACTTAATGTTACAACTGACTTGAAAAGTTTTTTGACCAATCCCACAAAGCAAAAGCATATTGACAGTACTTCTATCCAATCACTATAAAGACATGTACCTGGGCTTAGAACAATGCTCGCTTCTTTCGAATAAAAGACCTGCTTGTAAGCCTTAAGATACAGTGCACAGAGCTCCGTTATTAAGCTTAGAACTACCTAACATCGCGCTAGATATACTTTGCTGTAGCTTAGGGAGTTATTCTAGACAAGCATTAATACAGAGACCATTGTTCCATTTATCCTTACTTTTCTACTTCTCATCTAGTTTTTCTGCTGACAAACCTTATGACTACTGCTTAGCTCCAATGACAGTTCTGCTGTCTCTGAGGCCTTCCTTTTGCAGCTTTCCCAAACCCCTCTGTTTTTGAGGATTCCCACAGGCAATCACCAACCAGATGGAGTGGAACAAGGGCAAGTGCTGGATTCAGCACCTGCAACTGGGCAATCCTGGTGGGTGTATAGACTGGGGAGGGAGCAAGAGGCTGGGAGAAGCACTGCAGAAAGGGACCCAGGCTCCTGGCCAATGGCAAGCTGAATGTGCATCAGCAGTGCCCTGGCAGCCAGGAGGGCCAAGCCTGTCCTGGGGTGCATCGGGCACAGCATCACCAGCTGGGCAAGGGAGGAGATTGTCTTGCTCTGCTCTGCTCTGCTCTGCTCTGCTCTGCTCTGCTCTGCTCTGGGGCGGAATCACCTTGGTATTAGAAAGTCCTCAAATGAGGTCTACAAAGACAGGACTCAAAGAAATGGCACGCAGCTGAGTCAGGGGAGGTTTAGGTCGGGTATCAAGAAAAAGTTTTTAACCCGAGAATGGCTGGGCACTGGAAGAGTCTCTCCAGGGAGTGGCCACACCATCACAACTGTCTGAGTTTGGGACATTGCTCTCAAGCATATGGTGTGATTCTCAAGGATGGCCCCAGGCAGGGCCAGGAGTTGGACTGATGATGATCCTGATGGGGTCCTTCCAATTCAACAGATTCGACGACTCGATGGTTCTGTCCTGGCCACTCAAGGTATATTGCTTGGTCTCATCAGATTTTGATCTGCTCTTGTTGTTGGTCAGACTTTGTCCCTAGTGGCTAATGATATTTATCACAAAAGACAAAGTGCCTTTTCTCAATTTTCTCAAGCAATTGGAACATGCGCCTTAGAATCCTAAAAAAGTCTTTTCTTTGAAACAACACTGTAGTGTTTTTCACTGCCCAGTAGTCTTTCCAGATCTTAAGGAAAGAAAGAAGGCAAAATGAGGGGACGTATTACAATGAATGATTGTCAGTTTTCCGGTTCTTTAGCAGTATATTTGTACTTCCACTATTCTTTTCTGTAAAATCATGGTTTTCTATAGTATCCAATTTTCTAGCAAGACACATTTCTGCAACTGAGCCCATCAGTCTTTGTGAAAAGATATTGTCAAAAGTACAAAACATATGAATAGGCAGTGACAAGTGAGGGAAAAAAGGAGTGTGAGAAGCAGCTGCATGATAGTAAAGTGAGACAAGAAGAAGGAGAAGGTGCTCCAGTTGACAGAGCAAAGAATCCCCCACAGTCCCTGGAGGACATCATCATGAAGCAGGTTGTCTCCCAGCAGTCCCTGGAGAACCGTGGAGGAACACAATGGAGCTCGTGGGGAGCTCCATGCCACAGCAGGTGACTGTGCCTTGAAGGAAGCTGCAGCTTGTGGAGGGAGAGAGGGCCAGAAAAGCATCCTTGACCTCTTGGAAGAGTGGAAGAGTACGTGCAAATCTTCAACAGCTGCTAACTCTAATCTATTCTCTTTCCACTTCTTGTCTTAGGTAAGTAAGAAGACAACCCAAGAATTAGAAGCCTAAATTCTTTTGCTTGAGGCTGCCATTCTTTCTGCCATTCTCTTCAAATTTAGTTTGAAGTAAAACTCATGATAAAGTTCTTAAGGCTTGATGTTCAGGCTTTTCAGAAAATAGGGAGTGCAAATAACTCTTGTCACTGTCATTTTTTTCAGAGGAGGAAAAAGGGGAAATTACTGGTTTTCAAGGACTTACGGAAATCTATTGCTAACGGTGGTGAGACTGAAGAGTTTAATTAATCTGAAAAGAGAATGTCGTGGAGCTACCTCAGCTCTGTACAAGTTTTTTTTACCAGGAAGTCTAGACTTCTAAACAGACTAAGGACACAATGGTTATCTCTGGGAATATTTTAGTATGTATAGTACATTCATCTTTAAAGAGTTCTATCTGTTTGACAGTTATGACTTGGGCTTTAATTTTGATGTGAAAAGAAATATTTGTGATTCAGATCATTTCCATTTCTGAAGCATTTCAGTTGTTGACTGTTTTTGCTGTCTCCTGAGGGCAGGAAAATAGTCTTTGTACCAATACTGAAACAAACTAGATGGAAAAATTTGTTTTCCTCATTCTTTTCTGTCTATTTCAACAGGCACAGCAGCAAGACCACTGCTATGAGTCTGAGTGGCCCTTCCACTCCAGGATGACAAACTTGTAGTGGCTAGTATGTTATTTGCACCCATTTCTGATGCCGGCTGTTAACTGTTGTGCAGAAAGATCTGTCAACCTTTTTCCCAGGAGGACACTTCTGAATTGCTTCACTTGTCTCTGAAGCAGAGACCTAAGCTGGCACTCCATTTCTGAGATCTTGCTGTGTTAGCCCCCAAACCCATTTCTTTCAAATGCCTTTTACTTTCAACCCAAGCACTTCATTACTTCATGATGTAATCTCTTGTTCTTAATGTTCGGGGGATTGTTTTAGACTGATAAGAACATATTGCAGTAAGCAGGTAGAACATCTATCTTAAGCAGTATCCATCACTTGGCTTTGGTTCATGTATCATAACATCTGCAAGGAATGTCATTTACAATCAATGGATGGGCTGGGGTAACGGGCCACAGGTTTAGGAATCTTTCTCCAATTAATTTTGCGTTAAAATTTAGCTCTTATCATTTCAATTGGGTCTTTATTAAAACAATCATCTATTTATTACCTGTACCACAATGAACTGTGTACCTGTACCACAGTCAACAGTGGCTGAGCATCCTACAACAATTCCAAGAAGAAGAATGGTCTGAGCCCCCAGTGCAGCACATGAAGTCTGTCATCAAGCCAGAGTCCCGCAGGCATTTTCTCAGCCTGAAGAAGAGCAGACTCTGGGCAAATTGTTAGAGCAGCTCTCCAGTAGCTGAAGACAGCCTACCAGAAGGAGGCAGGTGAGCTACACAAGGGCACGGAGCGATAGGAAAAGTGTGGATGGCTTTAAAACCTGAAGAGGATAGGTTTCCTTTGGCTATTGGGAAGAAATTCCTTGCCAAGATGGTTGTGAGACACCGGAACATGTTGTGGGTGACCAATTCCTGGAAGTGATCAAGGCCAGCTTGAATGGGTCTTTGAGCTTAAGGCGGTCTAGTGGAAGGTGTCCCTGACAATGACATGGTGGGGGGGATGTAGGTGAATTTAAGGTCCCTTCCAAACCCAACCATTCCATTATTCTATGGTAATCATTCTGTACAGTAGCAGTAAGAAGTTGAAGCTAGAAATAACATATACATGCTGAGAAACTGCTATCCAAGGAGTTGAACTGTTTGGGTCTCACATTTATGGGCCATTTAGCAATACTATATCTAATATCTAGTCCTCGCTCTTTATCATACACCCAAGTATTTTATCATCTTTAACGTTTCTGACATTTGGGAATTTTCTTTCCTTCTCTTTCTTTCTTTCTTTCTTTCTTTCTTTCTTTCTTTCTTTCTTTCTTTCTTTCTTTCTTTCTTTCTTTCTTTCTTTCCCTCGTTCCTTCTTTCCCTCTTTCCCTCTTTTTCCCTTCCTTTTCTTTCTTTCTTTTTCTCTTTCTCTCTTTCCTTCTTTCTTTTCTTTCCTTCCCCCACTTCCTTCCTTCACTGCCTTCCTTCTACTATGTCCTTCCTTCTGCCACGTCCTTCGGCCACTTCCTTCCCTCCCTCCCTCCACTTTGATGTTAATTTGCAAACTGTCAAGTAGTTACAGGAAATTACTCTTCTTTAAATATCATTTTGCAGATTAGAAATGAAGAAATAACAAAATTGTGTAAACAGGGCATTTAAAAGCCATTTGAAAGTGAGAACTAGCTATTGAAAAGTCAAAAATACAAAAATGAAATGATGGAGTGGATGCTTTTAAGGGATATTCTTTGTATGGCTTTGATGCAAATGAGGATCTCAATTTTTACACCTTCTAAAAACACATCTTGAAACTTACTACTTTCCATGACAAAAATATTTCCAAAACAAGGAAATTGATTTATGCAGATGAAAATATCATCTCCCAAATAGTTATCATCAAGTCCAAAAGATTACCCTGCTTTTACGTAGTAAGCTTTATGGAGATTTTTATTCTCACACAAACAAAGAAGAATCTCTCAAATGACTAGAAAATCTTTAAAAGCAAAATAACCTTTAAGAAAAAAGATCCAAAAAAGAGCAGGGAATTATATACGTCCACACTTGTTACATGTTGGTTACTAATATTGGCTCTAGTTTGTTGGCGAGTACACTTCCCATTCACGCACGCAGACACCCCTCTTCCTTTTCCACACAGATGTGTGATATTGGGTCTCAAAGAATGGACTATTTTCTTTTAGATAGGTTTTGGTTCTCAAAGTCAAAGCGTAGTCTTCCTGGCTCTATTACCAGGATTTTGTTCCGGGAAGGGAATGTGCTTGTGCCTGTTAGAAATGGGGAGGAGGGGACAGAAAGCAAAGCCATTTGAAGACAACCTGCAGCATAACTAAGAAAGAGGGGTGCTTCTTGACTGCACAGCAAAAGAAATATCGGGAGTAAAATCGGGGAAAACTTGAGGTGCTGATAGAGTTTCTCCTTGTGACAGCTTTCAAACGTACAGAAAACAGCACTTCCCCATTCTCCTGCCTTTTCAATTCACATTAACATTGGAAGAAAAGGGGTTGTGGACAACTTTCTTTTGCTTCTTGCTAAACACTCTGCTGACACTCCGTGAAACTTCCATAAAAAGATCGGGGACGCTTTTTGTACTGGGACAGTTTCTCCTTGCGAGACATAGTAGAAAAGCTTTTTGCTAAGATGTAGGCGACAAGAGACGCAGATTCAGAGATACGGAGCTCTCCAAAGGTAGGGGCCGCTCCCGGGCGTCTTTCCGCAGAAGCCGTGCTCTGGAGCGCACCGCGACCGGCACAATGCTCGGTGTGGAAAGAAGCGGCTTCTTCGCCTCCGGGAGATGGAGACCGCGGCCCCGTCTCTAAAAGCGAAGAACGAAGCCGCACAACATGGGGAGTGTGTGTGCAGTTGTCAAACCTAAAGAAAACAGTACCTTAGCACTCTCCTGCCTTTTCTATTCACATTACCATTCAAAAAGAAGGAGTTTTGGACAACTATCTTTTGCTTCTTGCTAAACTCTTTGCAGACCTCCGTGCAACTTCTAGAATAAGAGCGGAGATGCTTTCCGTACTGGCACAGTTTGTCTTGGCAAGACCTAGTAAAAAAGCTTTTTACTAAGTTTTATAGGACGAGAGAGGCAGAAGGCAGAGTAAAGAACTCTCCAAAACTAAGCCCCCTGCCAGGGCGTCTTTCGTCAGAAGCCGCTCTCCGGAGAGCACAGGCACTAGCACAATGCTCTGTGCACGAAGAGTCAGCTTCTTCGCCTCCGGGAGACGGAGAGTGCGGCAGCTTCCCAAAGGCGAAGATGAAGGCCGAACCACACAGGCACAGTATGGGCAGCATTCAGTTTGAGAGAAAACTGTACTTTACCACTCTCCTGCCTTTTCCATTGTTCTTATATTCGAAAAGAAGGAGTTTTGGACAATTATCTTTTCCTTCATGCAAAACTCTTTGCAGACCTCTGTGCAACTTCTAGAAAAAGATCGGTGATGTTTTCTATACTGGAACAGTTTCTCTTTGCAAGATATGGTGGAAAAGCTTTTTGCTGAATGTTGAGCTGGAAGATACGCAGAAGACGCAGATACGGAGCTCTCCGAAGCTAAGTGCCAGTCCCCGGCTTCTCTCGAAAAAAACCGCTCTCAGGAGCTCCCTGCGCTCGGCACAATGTTGTGCGCAAAGAAGCCGCTTCTTCGCCTCCGGGAGACGGGGAGAACGGCAGCTTCCCAAAGGCGAAGATGCAAGCCGCAGCAAAGAGGCACAGTGTGGGCAGCATTCAGATTGAAAGAAAACAGTACTTTACCAGTCTCCTGCCTTTTCCAGTGTTCTTATATTCGAAAAGAACGAGTTTTGGACAACTATCTTTTCCTTCTTGCAAAACTCTTTGCAGACCTCCCTGCAAGTTTAGAAAACGATTTTGGATGTTTTCTTGACTGGCAGAGTTTCTCTTTGCAAGATATGGTGGAAAAGCTTTTTGCTGAATGTTGAACGACAAGAGCCGAAGAAGACGCAGATACGCAGCTCTCCGACGCTAAGTGCCGGTCCCGGGCATTTTTCGTCAGAAACCGCTCTCAGGATCTCCCTGCGCTCGGCACAATGTTGTGCGCAAAGAAGCCGCTTCTTCGCCTCCGGGAGACGGAGAGTGCGGCAGATTCCCAAAGGCAAAGATGCAAGCCGTAGCAAAGAGGCACAGTGTGGGCAGCATTCAGATTGAAAGAAAACAGTACTTTACCACTCTCCTGCCTTTTCCATTGTTCTTATATTCGAAAAGAACGAGTTTTGGACAACTATCTTTTCTTTCTTGCAAAACTCTTTGCAGACCTCCCTGCAAGTTTAGAAAACGATTTTGGATGTTTTCTTGACTGGCTCAGATTCTCTTTTCAAGATATGGTGGAAAAGCTTTTTGCTGAGTGTTGAACGACAAGAGCCGAAGAAGACGCAGATACGCAGCTCTCCGACGCTAAGTGCCGGTCCCGGGCATTTTTCGTCAGAAACCGCTCTCAGGAGCTCCCTGCGCACGGCACAATGTTGTGCGCAAAGAAGCCGCTTCTTCGCCTCCGGGAGACGGAGAGAGCGGCAGATTCCCAAAGGCGAAGATGCAAGCCGCAGCAAAGAGGCACAGTGTGGGCAGCATTCAGATTGAAAGAAAACAGTACTTTACCAGTCTCTCTCCTTTTCCATTGTTCTTATATTCGAAAAGAACGAGTTTTGGACAACTATCTTTTCTTTCTTGCAAAACTCTTTGCAGACCTCCCTGCAAGTTTAGAACAAGATTTTGGATTATTTCTTGACTGGCTCAGATTCTCTTTTCAAGATATGGTGGAAAATCTTTTTGCTGAGTGTTGAACGACAAGAGCCGAAGAAGACGCAGATACGCAGCTCTCCGACGCTAAGTGCCGGTCCCGGGCATTTTTCGTCAGAAACCGCTCTCAGGAGCTCCCTGCGCTCGGCACAATGTTGTGCGCAAAGAAGCCGCTTCTTCGCATCCGGGAGACGGAGAGAACGGCAGCTTCTCAAAGGCGAAGATGCAAGCCGCAGCAAAGAGGCACAGTGTGGGCAGCATTCAGATTGAGAGAAAACAGTACTTTACCAGTCTCCTGCCTTTTCCAGTGTTCTTATATTCGAAAAGAACGAGTTTTGGACAACTATCTTTTCCTTCTTGCAAAACTCTTTGCAGACCTCCCTGCAAGTTTAGAAAACCATTTTGGATGTTTTCTTGACTGGCTCAGATTCTCTTTTCAAGATATGGTGGAAAATCTTTTTGCTGAGTGTTGAACGACAACAGCCGAAGAAGACGCAGATACGCAGCTCTCCGAAGCTAAGTGCCGGTCCCGGGCATTTTTCGTCAGAAACCGCTCTCAGGAGCTCCCTGCGCTCGGCACAATGTTGTGCGCAAAGAAGCCGCTTCTTCGCCTCCGGGAGACGGGGAGAACGGCAGCTTCCCAAAGGCGAAGATGCAAGCCGCAGCAAAGAGGCACAGTGTGGGCAGCATTCAGATTGAAAGAAAACAGTACTTTACCAGTCTCTCTCCTTTTCCATTGTTCTTATATTCGAAAAGAACGAGTTTTGGACAACTATCTTTTCCTTCTTGCAAAACTCTTTGCAGACCTCCCTGCAAGTTTAGAAAACGATTTTGGATGTTTTATTTACTGGCAGAGTTTCTCTTTGCAAGATATGGTGGAAAAGCTTTTTGCTGAATGTTGAACGACAAGAGCCGAAGAAGACGCAGATACGCAGCTCTCCGACGCTAAGTGCCGGTCCCGGGCATTTTTCGTCAGAAACCGCTCTCAGGAGCTCCCTGCGCTCGGCACAATGTTGTGCGCAAAGAAGCCGCTTCTTCGCCTCCGGGAGACGGAGAGTGCGGCAGATTCCCAAAGGCGAAGATGCAAGCCGCAGCAAAGAGGCACAGTGTGGGCAGCATTCAGATTGAAAGAAAACAGTACTTTACCACTCTCCTGCCTTTTCCATTGTTCTTATATTCGAAAAGAACGAGTTTTGGACAACTATCTTTTCTTTCTTGCAAAACTCTTTGCAGACCTCCCTGCAAGTTTAGAAAACGATTTTGGATGTTTTCTTGACTGGCTCAGATTCTCTTTTCAAGATATGGTGGAAAAGCTTTTTGCTGAGTGTTGAACGACAAGAGCCGAAGAAGACGCAGATACGCAGCTCTCCGACGCTAAGTGCCGGTCCCGGGCATTTTTCGTCAGAAACCGCTCTCAGGAGCTCCCTGCGCACGGCACAATGTTGTGCGCAAAGAAGCCGCTTCTTCGCCTCCGGGAGACGGAGAGAGCGGCAGATTCCCAAAGGCGAAGATGCAAGCCGCAGCAAAGAGGCACAGTGTGGGCAGCATTCAGATTGAAAGAAAACAGTACTTTACCAGTCTCTCTCCTTTTCCATTGTTCTTATATTCGAAAAGAACGAGTTTTGGACAACTAGCTTATCCTTCTTGCAAAACTCTGCAGACCTCCCTGCAAGTTTAGAACAAGATTTTGGATTATTTCTTGACTGGCTCAGATTCTCTTTTCAAGATATGGTGGAAAATCTTTTTGCTGAGTGTTGAACGACAAGAGCCGAAGAAGACGCAGATACGCAGCTCTCCGACGCTAAGTGCCGGTCCCGGGCATTTTTCGTCAGAAACCGCTCTCAGGAGCTCCCTGCGCTCGGCACAATGTTGTGCGCAAAGAAGCCGCTTCTTCGCCTCCGGGAGACGGAGAGAGCGGCAGATTCCCAAACGCGAAGATGCAAGCCGCAGCAAAGAGGCACAGTGTGGGCAGCATTCAGATTGAAAGAAAACAGTACTTTACCACTCTCCTGCCTTTTCCATTGTTCTTATATTCGAAAAGAACGAGTTTTGGACAACTATCTTTTCTTTCTTGCAAAACTCTTTGCAGACCTCCCTGCAAGTTTAGAAAACGATTTTGGATGTTTTCTTGACTGGCTCAGATTCTCTTTTCAAGATATGGTGGAAAAGCTTTTTGCTGAGTGTTGAACGACAAGAGCCGAAGAAGACGCAGATACGCAGCTCTCCGACGCTAAGTGCCGGTCCCGGGCATTTTTCGTCAGAAACCGCTCTCAGGAGCTCCCTGCGCACGGCACAATGTTGTGCGCAAAGAAGCCGCTTCTTCGCCTCCGGGAGACGGAGAGTGCGGCAGATTCCCAAAGGCGAAGATGCAAGCCGCAGCAAAGAGGCACAGTGTGGGCAGCATTCAGATTGAAAGAAAACAGTACTTTACCAGTCTCCCTCCTTTTCCATTGTTCTTATATTCGAAAAGAACGAGTTTTGGACAACTATCTTTTCCTTCTTGCAAAACTCTTTGCAGACCTCCCTGCAAGTTTAGAAAACGATTTTGGATGTTTTCTTGACTGGCAGAGTTTCTCTTTGCAAGATATGGTGGAAAAGCTTTTTGCTGAATGTTGAACGACAAGAGCCGAAGAAGACGCAGATACGCAGCTCTCCGACGCTAAGTGCCGGTCCCGGGCATTTTTCGTCAGAAACCGCTCTCAGGAGCTCCCTGCGCTCGGCACAATGTTGTGCGCAAAGAAGCCGCTTCTTCGCCTCCGGGAGACGGAGAGTGCGGCAGCTTCCCAAAGGCGAAGATGCAAGCCGCAGCAAAGAGGCACAGTGTGGGCAGCATTCAGATTGAAAGAAAACAGTACTTTACCACTCTCCTGCCTTTTCCATTGTTCTTATATTCGAAAAGAACGAGTTTTGGACAACTATCTTTTCTTTCTTGCAAAACTCTTTGCAGACCTCCCTGCAAGTTTAGAAAACGATTTTGGATGTTTTCTTGACTGGCTCAGATTCTCTTTTCAAGATATGGTGGAAAAGCTTTTTGCTGAGTGTTGAACGACAAGAGCCGAAGAAGACGCAGATACGCAGCTCTCCGACGCTAAGTGCCGGTCCCGGGCATTTTTCGTCAGAAACCGCTCTCAGGAGCTCCCTGCGCTCGGCACAATGTTGTGCGCAAAGAAGCCGCTTCTTCGCCTCCGGGAGACGGGGAGAACGGCAGCTTCCCAAAGGCGAAGATGCAAGCCGCACCACACAGGAACAGTGTGGGCAGCATTCAGACTTAGAGAAAACAGTACTTTACCAGTCTCTCTCCTTTTCCATTGTTCTTATATTCGAAAAGAACGAGTTTTGGACAACTATCTTTTCCTTCTTGCAAAACTCTTTGCAGACCTCCCTGCAAGTTTAGAAAACGATTTTGGATGTTTTATTTACTGGCAGAGTTTCTCTTTGCAAGATATGGTGGAAAAGTTTTTTGCTGAATGTTGAACGACAAGAGCCGAAGAAGACGCAGATACGCAGCTCTCCGACGCTAAGTGCCGGTCCCGGGCATTTTTCGTCAGAAACCGCTCTCAGGAGCTCCCTGCGCTCGGCACAATGTTGTGCGCAAAGAAGCCGCTTCTTCGCCTCCGGGAGACGGAGAGTGCGGCAGATTCCCAAAGGCGAAGATGCAAGCCGTAGCAAAGAGGCACAGTGTGGGCAGCATTCAGATTGAAAGAAAACAGTACTTTACCACTCTCCTGCCTTTTCCATTGTTCTTATATTCGAAAAGAACGAGTTTTGGACAACTATCTTTTCTTTCTTGCAAAACTCTTTGCAGACCTCCCTGCAGGTTTAGAAAACGATTTTGGATGTTTTCTTGACTGGCTCAGATTCTCTTTTCAAGATCTGGTGGAAAAGCTTTTTGCTGAGTGTTGAACGACAAGAGCCGAAGAAGACGCAGATACGCAGCTCTCCGAAGCTAAGTGCCGGTCCCGGGCATTTTTCGTCAGAAACCGCTCTCAGGAGCTCCCTGCGCACGGCACAATGTTGTGCGCAAAGAAGCCGCTTCTTCGCATCCGGGAGACGGAGAGTGCGGCAGATTCCCAAAGGCGAAGATGCAAGCCGCAGCAAAGAGGCACAGTGTGGGCAGCATTCAGATTGAAAGAAAACAGTACTTTACCAGTCTCTCTCCTTTTCCATTGTTCTTATATTCGAAAAGAACGAGTTTTGGACAACTAGCTTTTCCTTCTTGCAAAACTCTGCAGACCTCCCTGCAAGTTTAGAAAAAGATTTTGGATTATTTCTTGACTGGCTCAGATTCTCTTTTCAAGATATGGTGGAAAATCTTTTTGCTGAGTGTTGAACGACAAGAGCCGAAGAAGACGCAGATACGCAGCTCTCCGAAGCTAAGTGCTGGTCCCGGGCATTTTTCGTCAGAAACCGCTCTCAGGAGCTCCCTGCGCACGGCACAATGTTGTGCGCAAATAAGCCGCTTCTTCGCCTCCGGGAGACGGGGAGAACGGCAGCTTCCCAAAGGCGAAGATGCAAGCCGCAGCAAAGAGGCACAGTCTGGGCAGCATTCAGATTGAGAGAAAACAGTACTTTACCAGTCTCTCTCCTTTTCCATTGTTCTTATATTCGAAAAGAACGAGTTTTGGACAACTAGCTTTTCCTTCTTGCAAAACTCTTTGCAGACCTCCCTGCAAGTTTAGAAAACGATTTTGGATGTTTTCTTGACTGGCTCAGATTCTCTTTTCAAGATATGGTGGAAAAGCTTTTTGCTGAATGTTGAACGACAAGAGCCGAAGAAGACGCAGATAAGCAGCTCTCCGAAGCTAAGTGCCGGTCCCCGGCTTCTTTCGTCAGAAACCGCTCTCAGGAGCTCCCTGCGCTCGGCACAATGTTGTGCGCAAATAAGCGGCTTCGTCGCCTCCGGGAGACGGAGAGAACGGCAGATTCCCAAATGCAAGCGGCAGCAAAGAGGCACAGTGTGGGCAGCATTCAGATTGAGAGAAAACAGTACTTTACCAGTCTCCTGCCTTTTCCAGTGTTCTTATATTCGAAAAGAACGAGTTTTGGACAACTAGCTTTTCCTTCTTGCAAAACTCTTTGCAGACCTCTGTGCAAGTTTAAAATATGATTTTGGTTTTTTTCTATACTGGAACAGTTTCTCTTTGCAAGATATGGTGGAAAAGCTTTTTGCTGAATGTTGAGCTGGAAGACACGCAGAAGACGCAGATACGGAGCTCTCCGAAGCTAAGTGCCGGTCCCGGGCATTTTTCGTCAGAAACCGCTCTCAGGAGCTCCCTGCGCTCGGCACAATGTTGTGCGCAAAGAAGCCGCTTCTTCGCCTCCGGGAGACGGAGAGTGCGGCAGATTCCCAAAGGCGAAGATGCAAGCCGCAGCAAAGAGGCACAGTGTGGGCAGCATTCAGATTGAGAGAAAACAGTACTTTACCAGTCTCCTGCCTTTTCCATTATTCTTATATTCGAAAAGAACGAGGTTTGGACAACTAGTTTTTCCTTCTTGCAAAACTCTTTGCAGACCTCCCTGCAACTTTAGAAGAAGATTTTGGATGTTCTGTTTACTAGCACAGTTTCTCTTTTCAAGATATGGTGGAAAAGCTTTTTGCTGAATGTTGAACGACAAGAGCCGAAGAAGACGCAGATACGCAGCTCTCCGAAGCTGAGTGCCGGTCCCGGGCATTTTTCGTCAGAAACCGCTCTCAGGAGCTCCCTGCGCTCGGCACAATGTTGTGCGCAAAGAAGCCGCTTCTTCGCCTCCGGGAGACGGGGAGAACGGCAGCTTCCCAAAGGCGAAGATGCAAGCCGCAGCAAAGAGGCACAGTGTGGGCAGCATTCAGATTGAAAGAAAACAGTACTTTACCAGTCTCCTGCCTTTTCCATTGTTCTTATATTCGAAAAGAACGAGTTTTGGACAACTAGCTTTTCCTTCTTGCAAAACTCTTTGCAGGCCTCCCTGCAACTTTAGAACAAGATTTTGGATGTTTTATTTACTGGCAGAGTTTCTCTTTGCAAGATATGGTGGAAAATCTTTTTGCTGCGTGTTGAACGACAAGAGCCGAAGAAGATGGAGATACGCAGCTCTCCGAAGCTAAGTGCCGATCCCAGGCATTTTTCGTAAGAAACCGCTCTCAGGAGCTCCCTGCGCACGGCACAATGTTGTGCGCAAAGAAGCCGCTTCTTCGCCTCCGGGAGAACGGCAGCTTCCCAAATGCAAGCCACAGCAAACAGGCACAGTGTGGGCAGCATTCAGACTTAGAGAAAACAGTGCTTTACCAGTCTCCTGCCTTTTCCATTGTTCTTATATTTGAAAAGAACGAGGTTGGACAACTAGCTTTTCCTTCTTGCAAAACTCTTTGCAGACCTCCGTGCAAGCTTTAGAACAAGATTTTGGATGTTTTCTTGACTGGCACAGATTCTCTTTGCAAGATATGGTGGAAATGCTTTTTGCTGAGTGTTGAGCGGCAAGACACGCAGAAGACGGAGATATGCAGCTCTCCGAAGCTAAGTGCCGGTCCCCGGCGTCTTTTGGAAAAAGCGCTCTCCAGCCTTCCCCGCGACCGGCACAATGCTCTTTGTGCGAAAAAGCCGCTTCTTCGCCTCCGGGAGACACGGCGAGGGGCAGCTTCGAAAAGTGAAAAACAAATATTAACAACACCGACATTGTGTTCCGGGCGTCTTTCGGCACATGCTCCGCACCGGAGCGTACCGCCACCGGCACAGTGCTCTGTGCGCGATGAACTCGCTTTTTCGCCTCCCGGGTAGTGAAAGAAGAAGCAAAGGAGCATAAGCTTAAGACGCCCTTGCCTCAATTGTGTACAAGTTTGGGCGCGCCTCTCGATTAATTGTGCCATTCCTGACAGCAGGTGTCGCTGTTGGTCAAGCTTTGAGTATGCTTAATAAGTTGCGATGCTGGGTGGTCAACCAACTCAAGGTAAGGTCAGCGATTTTAAATCAGCTTCTCACTGGTGTAGATACCATTAGTCATTGCACACTGCAAAATAATGCTGCTCTAGCTTTCTTGTTAGCACATGGGCACGAGTGTGAGGATTTTGAAGGAATGTGTTTTTTGAACCTCTCTAACCATTCTGCAGTCATTCACTGGAAACTCAAACAAGGACAAGATAACATGAAGAAATTGATTGGGAATGAGAGGGTTACGCATGAATGGTTTGAGAGATGGGAAACAACTCGATGGTTGGAAGATCTTGTAAAGGGAACTTTGTTGTTACTAGTAGTCATTATTATATTGCTTCTTGTTATTCCATGCATCATGAAACTGGTGAGCCTCTTGGAAGTAAATACAGTGAAAAGGGTTTAGCTGGTGCAAGACGAAGAAGGGGGAAACTGTAGCAATGTATCTGAACCTCTTAGACTAAAGGGTGCACCAGCCATCCAGCTGGAATATGTTCTTATCAGAATTTTCTCAGAGCCCTCTGGAATTCATCAAGGTTACTAAGACATACGCCGTGCTAAAATAAGAAAGAGAAGCTGAGAAACCAAATTCCAAGACTACAAGAACTCGATAACGGGGGGCAGCAAAGCGCCTGGACTGTAACCAACCGTATCTTCTGAGAGGTGCACACAGAATGTGTGGACATAACAAAGGCACCAAGATAAAAATGCGGGCCTAGCGTGTGCAGAGATTTAGAATGTGTAAGTGCATCATGTCAACAATCAACGGCTTCTGCTTAATCCTCTTGCTCCGTTGTCCTGGAGTCCTGAATTTCCCACAAGGAAAGCCCTTCTAAAAGGGCTCTGATTTTAATGATAGTTGCTGTCTAGACGATGAATAATGGGAAGAGTTCTTTCAAATCCTTCCCTCGCTGACATCTGTAAGTTTCATCTTTTCCTGATTGTACTGGTGGCTATACATTAGTTATGACTAAAAAGGAATGAGTTTTAGGGATATGTGGCAAGGAAATTGGTAGCTCTGCTTCCATTTCCATTGTCTAAGAAGAATTCTGATTAGTTTTGGACTTTTCATAGACCTCTGACTAGATTGCATTTGTCTTTGATTGAGCCCGTAAATTTTAGGCTACTAGGCTTGACCAATGAATAGAAAGGGGAAAGTCACACAGCTTAGGTGGTTCTCTTGTCAACAACTTCTCAATAGTAGGGCGATTTCTGTCCTCAAGTTTGTTACTTCAGCTAGCAGATTATGCTCACTCCAAAAGAAGGTGAGAAGTTTGCTACCGTAAATGGTCCGATAATTCTTCCTGCTTCTTTGTGACTCTTTTGTATGACTGGATTCTGTATTATTGGAGTTTGTTATAAAAAGTTGGATTAAATTGCGTGCGTCCGCTCTTGGGGGAAACAGAGTATTTAGCCAATAACATCTAGGCTTTTATCGACCTGAGACTGTCTGAACGGACCAGACGCTTTAAACACAGTAATTCCTGCTAGTTCCAATTCCATTTTTAGACTCGACAAACCGAATGGTAAACCTGCACCAGTAGGGAGGGACATTGGACTTTCTCCTTTTTAGAGAGAAACTAATGAAAAAGCTTCAGCAGAATCATAGCAGGCTGTAAAATAAGAAAAGCATCATGAAAGAGGCCAATCCTATCCTCTTAGTATTGCTAGTTGTGATTGGACATGAATGAAATATGTCAACTCTGTGTTCCTGGGTATCACATCAGTAACAGCTACTTCAGCTGCTGTAGTTGTCTCCTAAAGCTAAGAACAGAATCCAAAGAATTGTGATTCCATGGTCACAATTCACCCTGTGATGGTGACAGGTGAAAAAGGAGTGGAAGGTGCACGGGGAAATTAACTTGAATGGCCTATCTAAATCAGCAGCCACTGATTTCCTGAAAACTTCAACAGGTCAGTTGACCTGTTGGGATTCTTTTAATCGATGGTCATGTTTTTCTTGGGATTCTTGTAACCTTTCCCCATTCGTTCAGCCTTTGCCCTCAAGCCTTTGCTGACATTTCAAGTATCTCGACAAGCTGGAAATGTGTTGTCTTTCTTTATCATGTCATAATTCCCTTCAAAGGGTTGTTTGCCTCAAGTCTTATTTTTGCTGGTTTTCTGCTAGTTCGTTGTCAGAGGGCAGCAGGTGCTTTGTAAGAGCAAGTACACAATCCTATAGCTTGCTTTTCTTTTGATTTGGCCTGTCTAAAAAACTGAATGACTGAACATTTCCGACAGGATTTTCTCTCCCTATTATGTTTCACCGGAAGGGCAGATGCAAATCATCTACCTAAACTCTTGGCACGGAAGAAAGTAGAGTTTTGCTGCTGCATATAGGTAGAAGCTTACAAAAGGAAGGCCTTGGGCTGAGGCTAAGTAGAAAAGGACTATGGGAAGGTGAGGCCGCTGAATCAGAGGTAGATCAACAAGTTCTAGAATGGTCACGTGTTCACAGCGTGGCGTATGATGGTTGGTTGAATGAATTTTGTTATGGCTTAAAGCTATGGAACTGATAAAGGCCTGAGTGCTTCAAAAGCCTGGTTTTTGCAAAAAAGCAGCTCCCCTCTGCACTTGCCTGGGGACTCTGCATCACTAGGGACCCTCACTCCCAGTTTGCCAAGGAGATGATCAGTAGGAATGTTGCAGAGCTGCTGTGTCCATATGAACGGAATGGCAAAGAGTGAAGCGGTGGGTATTTTTGGGCTTTAATACAACGCTGCTGCATTGGTGCCAGTTTAGTCGGTTTTCCATCAGTGGCCTTTCTGTCTAGAAGTACACTGCCCAGAGTCTTTCTAGCATGTGATGCCATTTCCTCCCTGTTGTTTTAATACCTTCCTTCAGTTGAAAGGATGATACAATCTTTACATTTTGAAGATCCCTGTTAGGAAACACTAGGCCAGGGGAGTCATTGCTCCCTTTTCTTCTGCCTCCTTTGTAATTTTCAGAGACTCATTTCAAATTTCTGCTAATGTCGAGAAGAATACTGAGACTACTCAGCAGGGTTGACGCTCTCAGCTGCTTTCCTCTTTCATACTGCTTCATACTGGATGTGACTTAATGGCCTGGTTTTGTCATCCGCATTTTGCTGTGATCTGTGAACACAAAAAGAAGTCTTTGTTTTTTGCAAGAACTACCCCTAGGAGGATTTGTGTTCCTTTTGATTTCTACGGTGTTAGCCCTGTTGCAGAAAAAAAGGAGATTGTACCCTCTTCTTGTGCTCTCATTCCCTCCTCTCTGCTTTGCATGTCCTAGTTAATCTACTGCCATGACTCATTTGGCATCATCTCATCGTGCAAATTCTGCACAGTTGCATGGACTTACAAATGCCAGGTGCCAAGGAGCTAATATAACCATTCAAAGATTAAAGAATTGTAGGGCTGGGCAAGTTCAGCTGCTGAAACTGTAAGTGGTTAAGTCATGCCATATTAAAGAGACAGAGCAAAGCAGTTCATCTAGGACTTTCAACTGGACACCTCTGAGAATAACAGCTTGACAGCAATGACACAGCCATCTTCCTAGCTGTATTCCAGAAAGAGAAAAGGGACACCTTCAATGGTTAAGATGTTTGGCATGAGAAAACAGCAAGAAATGTAGCACAAAATACTTGAGCCAGATAAAGGGCGTTTTTCTCGTGAGAATTTTGCAGTTGTTCTTTCTTGTCTGTGCCTTTCCTTTTCACAGAAGACAGGGAGGGCGTTTAATTATTACTGTTCTTTTGTTTTCTATTCTTGGCCTCCCTCTTTCCACCTGCCATTAACAATTTTGCCTTTCTTGACTGGCTTGTCTTTCTTTACTTCTAGAAGGTTACATGAGGTCCTCCAACCTTGTCATAAACATTCGCATACAGTGGAAAGGAGTAGAAGGTACATCTAAATGCACAAAACAGACCCAGAAAAATAGAGTTTTTTTACAGTCTTCTGTGAGAACAAGATATCTTTGAACCGAGTAATGCTTTAACTTTTAGTCCACTCATTACTATTATTACAAGTGTTTGGCCTTTAGTACATAGCCTTTGAAATCATCCAGCCCAATATTTTTGGCTAATTTTGTTTTAGTTCTCTCGGGGACTTTGTTTCTTAAGGAATAGTCCAGAGCGAGAGCGTCCACGGTAGAGTTATGCTGCCATAATAAAAGCGTCGTAAATTCTGGTACAGTTTGTGCTGGTAATAGGTCTAGGAAAGAAAGGTTTTACATCTTTTTTGACTTTCAAATGTAACCATTATTTGAAACAGTTAAGAGTTGGGCTTTCCCCCCCTCCAAAATACTTCTCTCTGGAATGTTACTCAGGGATTACACATAAAAGCTCACCCTGTAAAATATGTTGCGGATAATCTGCAGTAAGCGCATCTTAGCAGCTAGAGATGATTATGTGGGTTAAATGACATTCCTTCCTTCTGCGGTGATGGAAACTCTGTCTACGCAGACATACTCAACAAAAGTTACCATGGCTTAGCTCCTCTCCTAAACTTCATGTGCATTTTAAAACTTTCCAAGAAGGTGAATTCAAGCTCCTTCATTGCTCTGTGCTGGAGTCCCAAGAAAATATCAGTGTGCTTTTTGTCATTTACAGCTGTCATTGCTTAGCTCTTGAACATGAGACTCTCTCATGACTGATGAAAGTTGTCTAGTTAAGAGTGGGTCAAAGACACGCTCCTGCTCTAGAAGGAGATGAGAAGGTTTCTGCAGTCTTTGTCATCTCTACTGCTTGTGATTTCTATACAAAACCAGTGGGAAGTTTTCTGAAGGCAGTCCAGAAGCTGGCAATATGGACAGCTTACAACCAAACACTTGCTGCACTGCTACCACGGTGATACCAGGAAGGACTTAAAAAATTTAAACGGGCAAACAAAGCAGTTGGAAGGAAAAGAACATTAACCATTATTCTATGCTTCTAATATATCCTCCTTTAAGTCATCATTTTCATGCAGTTTAACGGCTTGCCTTGGTATCCCTCAAAAGGAATCTGAGACAGAGTAAGCTTTTGAATGCAGTAGATGTGACACGTGCAGGCCAAGTTGCCTTTGTTGACATCAAATGCCAGTTATGCTTGAGCTACCCTTTGCTTAAGGTACTTGGCTTACACTAAGAATTTTACTCATCATTGAGCAAATTTTGCTGTCATGATTGAGTAAATTTTATTCATGATAGAGTGAATTTTACTGTCACTCAGAATTTTACTGTCATGATTGGCAGTGAAACTTTTCAAGGAAAGCTCTGGATAGCAATGTTTGTGAAAAAACAGTATTTTATCTCCTGTATTTGTGTGAAGCAGGTAAGCCTTTTGCTGTCACCAGTGTTGCTTACCCTTTCATGTCATATCCCTCTTCATATCCATATTCTGCTGAAGGCTTATTAATCTACTTTAACATTGGCACGTGGGATAAGACTCCTTTTCCTTTTAGAAAGCTAATGTCATTTGACCTACTGACAGTAAATAATTCATTAATTGTAAGTCCCCAGCTAGCATCTTTTACGCATATTCTAACCTTCTAAAGAAGTAACAAAAGCACTCTCCAATACTTGACTTTCTTAAGCACACAAAATGCTTCCCTCCTTTGCAGTTGGCATCTGTAAAATGAACCACATCTCTGCAGTATTTTAACGTGCACCATATTTAGCCAAGTAATTCAAAAGAAATAAAAAGCAGCCCCTTCAATTTGGAAATATTTTTGAATTGTTTTTGAACATACAAAACATACCCTTACCGTACGCATTGCATGCAGATTTAATCGTCGTGAAAGCAAACCCTATGTTTCTGTTGGGATAGCACGGTTTTCCAGTTTCCACAATTGTTCTTGGCACAGTTTTCTACTTATGTGACTGTTAGGACACTCACAGGTACTTCTAAGGTACTGTAGTAAGCGGAGAAGGAGGAGAGGTTGTGCCTTATTTCTGGCTTCCTTTGGTTTTCTTTTTGGTTTTCTTCCTCTTGCTCTTTTTCATGTCACCTTTCTAGATACTGTGATTTAGATTTGCAGTTTACTAAGCTGTGTTTTCTGTCTGGAATTCTTTGAAATTCCGAGAGGAACCCCACCGGTAAATATGCATCTTTTTATGATTTGCTAGCTACATAGAAAATCTTCCTGCTGCTCTAAAATGCTTTTATTTGATATGCATTTTTATCACCATTCCAATGAAAAGAAAAGTTCCTCTAGTCACTGCTTTTGTACTGGATTCAGTTCAATGTGCGCTAACGGTGCAAAAAAGTCCTGCTGGAAGAAAGGATCTGCATACCAAGCTTGACCAAGACATGTGCTACAAGGGTCTTGGAAAGGTTCAAAGTTTCTCTACCTTTCTGGCAGTCTGTCTTCACAGCAGGACTTGATGAGGGATTTTGCTGGCGTTTCTTTGACAGAAAGCAATAACAAAGCAAGCAAAATGGAGCAGCAAAAGAAGATAGCAGCAAAAGGTACATTATCCCCTCTGTTATTATCATTGTCGAAACAGATTTTTTCACGCCATGTTACATCAAATACCTTAGTAAAGCTAAAGACTAGAAAAACGCAGCTCTGTTCTGGATTCATTAAAAGCAAAGCCATCTGTGGACAGAAGTGCCCAGCGTGATGCTGGGAACTCCTAGCTGGTTTCAGTAAGCTGTCTGGAGAACGGCATTTTCAGTGGGCTTTACTAGCGTGTCTGTAAGGAGGGGGAGTTTATGTGCAGCTTTGAGCCCTGAGAGTGCCATAGGCAAAGAGACCCATCGTGTAGCTCTCTGAGCAGCCACAGCACACTGAGGCATGATGGATTACTCGCAGAGTTCACGTGGTAGAAAGGTTTTCTGCCCCCGTGAAGGACGACACATCCATTTTCTTGAATAGAGCCATTCTGTAGGTTACAATGGTAACTTGAATTCATCAAGTTTGTGCTATTTGTACAATGGCAGTGAGCTTGGATTCTTAAGCTTCTCGTGTTTGACCTGTTTCCTGTTTCAGTAAATAGCAAAACTTCCAAGGACTGCAGCGACAAGAAGATGAAGCTGCTAGTGTATTTCAAATGTTTGCCTAATAAAATGGTGATTTTTGCACATATTCGCAATGGAAATTTACGGTACCGAAACACCAGCTCTGCTCAGGGCAATTCTGAAATTGACTTGAGCTCTTTTCCCTGTTTCTTAGCAGGTGAACTGAGATACTTCTAGCTTCCAAGGCAAGGCGTTTGACAGCAGCTTCAAAAAGGCCCAGGCTGTTGGATGAAAAGGTGAAAAAACTGAGGGAAATGGGGGGAAATTTCACTTCTGGTTTATGTCATAGATTCAGCCAGATGATCAACAAGCATTAGTTTGATGAGGTACCAGCGTAGTCTTTCACTCTTGCAGATCCCCAAAAGCTTAACCATCCGGCAGCTTCTTCCTTGCAACAAGTGCCACAGCCAAAAGCCAGGCCTGGCCGTCACTTTCTCCTCGCAGCCTACAAACTCTGCCAAACGTACCGGTGCTTCTCACTTTCCTTCTCAGCTACATGGACAAGCACATCCTCTCCATGTCTCCGAGTCCTTAGTGAAACCAAACAGCGGTTCACCTTCAAACAGCTCAGTGTGCCAGGACAGAAAGATTTCACTGGCCTGTCCCCTTGCTTTTTCCTTGCAGCCTTTTATTTTCAGAGCACACACCGAGGCATTGCACTTTGCTTCTCAGCTGAGTGCATTGCCATATTGCTGGAGTCCCACATGCTGATGTGATGTGCTTTCCTGCTCAGCTATTCACACAGTCACATTCTATGTCCTGCTTGCAGTCTGAATCTAAAAGGAGACGTTTCTGACTATGTCTCACACACACAGATGTACCAGGATGAAAAGGTTGCTTGGACCTTGCCACTTACGTTCAAAAACATCCATTCACTCCACAATCAAGAGACACCTTTCTTTGCTTTACATCCTGCAAACTTCACTCACACACACACACACAGTCGCACACACACACACGAGAGCTACGCACTTTCTTTCTTTCTTTCTTAGCTGCACACACTCACCTATTTCCCACCTTGACCTCTCTACCACTTCTCCTTCGGCCTTGCTGTGCATGGACATTTCCTGTTAAGATACCCATTGTGTTGCCTATCCCTCCCCCACATTGCCTTGCCTTTCCTACCCAATCTTGCATTTCCTTGTCATTGCTGACAATTCCTTTCTTTTCCCTTGCCTTCCTGACCCATGCATGTCCTTCCCTTGCCCTTCATAGCAACCCAGTGCCTTGTATTGACTTGCTCACCTATCCTTCTTTTCCTTCCCATTTGTCCAGCTCCAATCTTTCATTTCCTTCTCCTTCTCGGACTCTTATTGCCTTGTCTCCCTCTCTTTTGCCCTGCCTGGCAAAGCCACCACTTGTCTGGCCTTGTCCTTGAACCCCTTCCTTGCCTTGCATTACCTTGCTCACCAGTCCCCCACCTGGAATTCACCACCTCTCTTTTTGTGGAATCTCTTCAACAGGCATTGCCCTGCCTGCTTCTCCTAGGATTCTCCAGGCTTCCACTGGCTTTTTTTTTCTCAAGGCCCAGCGTTTCAGGAGCTTGTGAGAAGAAGCCTGGAGGAGGCCACGTGCAAGCACACCTATCTGTCCTGACAGCTTTCTTCTGACATCTATGCTTCCATGTCTTGAATTTTGGACACAAAGTTCATCTTTCACCCTTGGGCTTCAGGGGCAGAATGACAGTTCTTTTGCATACAAAAGAAAGCAGGCAACCCAAGTGTCTTAGGTGCAGATTAGACATGACCCATGCAAGATCAAGGCTGGACAGAGCGGTCGGTCCGGGCCGCTTTTGTGTACCAGCAATCTTTGAATGGACCTGCTACTTGCCTTGCTTTGGGCAACCAACCAGTTTCCTTGCCATGCCCTGCTCATTCTCCATTGCTTTGCATTCCCTTGCATACCCATGCCTCACATTTGACCTGCCTGCAGTTTTCCTACAGGGCTTGGCCTTGCCTAGCCCTTCCGGTTACCATTACCTCCTATGCCCAGCCTTGCCTCTAACTTCTGGCACTTGTCTCACCTACCACTCCATTTGCTTTCCCCTCACGGCTTCAGTCTTGCCAACCTGTCCCTTGACTTGCCTACAATTGCCTACACTTGCTTTGCATTGCCTTACCTGCATGGAAGGCAAGGCAAAGAGTGGTAGACAAGGCAAAGCAAAGCCAGGAAGTTATTGGAAGGGCTAGGCAAGGCAGACATAGGCAAGCAAGCAAAGCTAGGGTAGGGTAGGCTAGGAAAACTAGGCATGGTACTGGAGGCAAGGCAAAGCCAAGTGACTTGGAGTGCCTTTCCTTGCTTGGGAAGTAAAAGATATGGTGGCAATGTTGGTAGGGCTGATGATAAGGTATCATGGGAAGGTATAGTACAGCAAGACATTTCTGTCCTGGTCCTTTCTGTGTAGGAGCCATTGTTGGACAGAGTCAGTACCGGACGTGGTATGCAACTTTTGCTCAGTAAGTTCCTGAAGGAGAACAGCAATGCTTTCTCATGGGAAGGAAAGAACTTAGCCCCAATGTTGGAGGTGCAGATAAGAAGCTGTGTCGTGCAGCTTAAGGGCGGCAGCAACTTTCTATGCTGGCATATTTGGTGTGGAAGCACTGACTCAATTTGTACAATCATGGAGTCGGTATCCATCTTTGGAAGGCAGTCTCCTTCCTGCAAGGATCCATTTGGCATGTGTTTTCCACTTTCTCAAGGCAGCCTTCTTGAAATTCTGCCAGCACACTTCTTTTGGACAAGGTAAAGAGCTGCGCTGGGTCTTGGTGTGCAGCCTAGCTAGTGCCCCGCACAGGTAATGCCCAATAACAGTGGTCTGACACCTTTGTAGAGGATCAGGCCCTGGATGCTTTGGATTTTGGAGGAGGGGATGCCATTTCTTTTGAGATGGGCTTCTAGTTCCTCCTCCCTTTGGCAAAGTTTGGGTGGCCTCTTTGGGTGGTCTCAGTGAATTGAAAGGCTTTTCCCAATAGGCAGTTCTCTGGGTTCGAGTTGTTGAACTGTCAGTGGCAATGCAGAGGCCAGGCCAGGCCTCTGCAGGACAGGTTTTTGTTCCTTGTAGCTTTAGGGACTGTGTGAGCAGTCCCTGGTGCCATCCCATTTGGATCCTGACTCTGAGAGATTGAAGGCTTACGGTGGTACCTAGAGCTGAGAAGGAAAGTGGCGATAGCAGGGTGTGCGTTTATAGTTTGATGGGTGCAATTGAAATTGTAGGCAGCAAAGAGCTTTCTCCACCAACAGTTTTGCGAGCTCGGCCAACATTTTCAAGTTTGTTACCAGACTCTGTGAGAGAGAAAAAGTTTGTTAGGGCAGAAGATCTGGTGTCAGCCTTTGAGTGTGGGGCAAAGAAGAGTATCCACTTGGAAGGGGAAGATCGGTGAAATCTTTTTGTCCTGACACAGTTGATTGAAGAGCAGGGACGTTTCTGACTTGGCTGGGTCCTGGGGGTGGTTGTGAGCTGGGCTCGGTGCGTGTCCTGGTTTTGTGAGTTGACAATGCTGTGGTGTGGTTATTTAGAAGAGTGCTGACAGTGCCCAGGAAAAAGACAAGCACTTTTCTAGCCCAGCCCCGTTCGTGTGGGAGCAGTGTAGGGACAAGAGCTCCACTGTGGATCCTGGCTCTCGGGTACTGACAGAATGGGATCCTGCATGTAGCAGAGAAGGAAGAAGAATCATTTCATTGTTGGCTGCACAGTTTAGAAGCTTCAAAATAACAGGCAATTGCAGCATGGCCTCTTCATTTTAGAAAGTTTTCTGGGCCATCAGCTGCTCAACATGTAACTTGCACCCACTGAACTGCATTCAGCTTCCTGGAGATATGCACTTTCCCTCAAGATCTAGGTACCATCTAGGTACCACTCGAATGCTTGAAGATCCCAAACCGCTTCAAAATGTCCAGCGGCTGCTCTCAAAGAAAAAGTCCTACAACAAAAAGGCAGTGCTGGCCATAACGGTCCCTTTGCAGTCTGTCAACCAAACGAAACATACTAGCGATTCTCACGTACTTTCTCAATGATACATATACGTGCATCAGCACATTCTCTCAAAGTGACAGAGACTATCGCTACAGCCAAGCGTTTTCAGCTGCACTTCTGACTGACAGATATGCCAGGACAGAAGGCATTTGCCAACCTACCCTCTTTCCTGTGCAAACTGACATTGGCAGCGCAAATATTTTCACATTCTTTCATTGTGGCCATGTCCAAAGCAGCTAAAGATCACACAGGTGGAAGTGTCAAGACAGAAGATGTTCTCAAAGTAACTCCTTTTTTTTCTAAACAGCTTTTAAACTGCGCACAATGCTTTGTATCTTCTTTCCCACATAGACCTGCCCTCACTTTTTCACATTCACATCTTTGTTGCAAACATCCAGCAGCTGTTTGCGTAGAAAAAGGCTCTAGAAATAAAAGCGAGACTTGGGCTGCACCTTCTGCCTGCCCTGTGTAAGCAACATCAAGCTCACCAGTGCACTCTGTCCTTCCCTTTTCCGCTGCAACTACCATTGTGTTCTCTGGATCTCGGAACCTAAAGGTAGGCACATTTGTTTCCACAGAAGGGCCATAGGTAGCGGCACAAATAGCTCTCACTGAACTTTAATCCTTACCACTGCCACCATGAGTTTGGTTGGTAGGCCAGTAAGAATCATGCTCCTTTTACAGCTGGTATGCGGCAGCCACCAGCCCAGTGCTCTTCGACTCTTGTAACCAATCCTGCTTTTACTCTCCCGGAGGGGATTAGGCATCTGTTTCTCACACAGATCATTGTGGCAGCAGCCAACGGCTCTAGTGCACTGCTTCTGCCAAAAGACACTGGGGCCAGGCACTTACCTTCTCAGCACTACATAGCCCCGTATTCTGCGTCTCTTGTCGTCCAGATCATACCGCAAAGCGTTTCACAGAGAAAAAAATGTGCCAGGACAACAAGCTTGGCTGAAGTGTACCCCTGAAACTGGTGGAAGTTTGTATTTGCACCACATTCAAGGGGCAGTCCTCTTTCCTATACAACCTGCAAACGGCTGTCTGTTCGCAGTGCCCTCTGCCCGCTCCTTCTTACCTTGAAGTACCATGCCAAAGAGGGCTCTGTGCTGAGGTCTCAGAAGAAGAGGGAAGCATATGTGTTTGTAAAGTGGACTGTGTGTTAGTCACTTCCCTCTTCAAAGCAGACAACAAAGCAACAAAGGATGAGTGTGACTCTGCATTCAAATCCTGCAATCTTCCCAGAAGTGAATTTCTCTCTTCTATAGGACTGACTTGTATGAAGTGGCATGGTTGTTTCCTTCCATTAGAAGGGAAACTCATCTAGCCAGGCTTCATCACCCCCTGCATCTTTTGGGGTAGTTCTTGGAAGAAAATAGAGAGCAACTTTTCCACTCCACATGATTCATGTTTCATTCTCTTCCTTCTGTACTTCAGGCAACAAGCTATCAATTCCCTACTCTTTCTATGAAAAGGCATGAAGCTATTAATTAAATTCCCATAGATATAATAAGGAATCAAAGTCTTTTATGCCTGAAGGGCAGGCCCTTATGGTATGAAAAGTATGGATTGTCAAGGGTGGAAGAAGATCTGTATGAAAAGGGAGAAAGCCCAGAAGCATGCAGGGGTTTTCAGGTATGAAAGGGAAAACGACATTAAATTGTCAAGGGAAAGAAATTGAAAGAGGCAGGAGGGAGAAGGGAGGCGGAGGAGGCAAATGCTGCCTTTGAGGCAGCTGACACAAGGACCGTCGGCCTCATGAGCAAACAAGAAAACCAAATGAAACTTCACAGCAATCTCATCCACAACTTAGTGGACAAATGTGCAAACCCATTTCTTCATTTATTATGTGTCTAATATATATAGAGATGTTCTTCATTCTGACAGAATTTTCAGGGAGCAAGCTAGTGTAAGGCACCTGGAACCAATGGTGTATTGGAAATGGCCAACATGCAGAACACGCTCCATCCTGAACGCTACCACAGCAGAATCACAGGATCATAGAATGGCCGGGGTAGACAAAGACCTTAAAGGCCATCTAGTTCTCTGACATGGGCGGGGACACCTTTTACTTGCTCAGGTTGCTCAGAGCCCCATCCAGCCTGGCCTTGAACACCAGGTTGGGGTGTCCATAACTTCTCCAGGCTCTCTGTGCCAGTGCTTCACCACCCTCACAGGGAAGAATTTCTTCCGAGTATCTAATTTCAACCTGCCCTCTTTCATTTTGAAGCCATTGCCCATTGTCCTGTCTCCAGAGTTGCTAATGAAGAGTCCCTCTCCTGCTTCCCTTCAGATATTGGAAGGTGTTGTGAGGTCTCCATGCAACCTTCTCTTCACCAGGCTAAACAGCCCTCATTCTCTCAGCCTGTGTGTCATGGCTTGACACTGGGACAATGCCAGTGCCCCCATGAGTATACTCTCTCCCTGGTTTCTGCTGTGAGATGTGACCAGCAATAAGCAAAGCAGGCTCCCACTTAGGAAAAAAAAAAATAATTATTAACTAAACTACAAGGGAAAGGAAAAGAAAAAAAAAAAAAGAAACACACAAGGAAAATGAAAACTTCACAAATACATCTCCTCCTCCTCCTCCCCAAATTCCCAATACAATACATCCCCCAAATCATCGACTCTCGGTCCAGCACCACCCTTCAGAATACTCAATCCTCAGTTCATCAAGAGGAGAAGGAGTCCTTCTTGTGCCAATGGTGACCTCTTCCTTTCATGTCCACTGCTCTCACCACTGAACACAGACCAGAGCTGCTTCTAGGGTCGACTTTTAAGGATGCTTCGTCCCACTGCAAAAAGGCACAGTCTCAATTTTGGGACATCTGTCCCCCCATATTTTTCACCCCCTGGGGCCAAGGGGTACCCACACCGAACCCTCTTGGTCCTGAGGCATTGCCTCCCCCTAGAATGCAGTCCCTGTATCACAAGGAAACATGGCTCTGTCCATGGCTACACTCAAAGAGTCCAGCATAAGCTACTCCATCATCTCTTCCACCTGCATTCTTCTCTATTTCTCTCGTGGCCCATTTCCTCTTATCTCCTCTATATCTCTCTTCTCATTCAACTCCAGGAGGATTAGCATTTTTCCATAAAAATCTGAGGCTCTGTCTGTCCAGAACTCCCATGGCTGCCCTGCCAGGCACCTTCTTGCACTCCCCTCTTCTCCTTCTCGCCCGGCCAAGAACAGGCACCAGCTCTCTCTCTATCTCTCCTGGGGGGGCGGGGGTGGGGATGGCTGCCCGATGCCTCTCAGTGCTCCTCCACCCTTCCATCCTGCAGGGGCCTTCACCTCCCTTCTGGCCAGGCCCCAGCCTTCCTCACCGGGCTGGGGGGCTTCCCCTGCCCCGCCCAGCCCGCAGCCAGGCAGGGGAGATCTGAACCTTTCCCTGACCGGAACCCAAGAGAGCCTCCCAGGGGAGAGCCCTGCTTTTAACCCCGTGTTCTCAGAGGCACATCCAATGTCCCAATGGCCACCTTAGGTGCCAATATTAAAATCTGAACATCCATTGGCCTCACCACAGCATCCCAGAAAACACATTTCCTGTCAAACCACCACACTGTGGGATATGCTCTTGTCCTGAATACTGAACTGCAGTATTGTCTGATGATTTTTTGAATCTTTTGAAGGCATATTCTTTTTCAGCCTTAAATTAGACTAAATAGCTTTGATTTGTGGGTATTGAGCAACAGAAATCACTGCCCTGGCTTGCCTTTTTTACAGCTCCCGTCCGTGGGAGACTCGCTGCAAACGTCACAGCTGGTGAGACAGTGGGCACACCATCATTCTGAAAGAGCTTTGCACAGTAAACATAGAGGAGGATTAAATATTGAAATGCAGATGACAGGAGCTGCCCAATGGACTCTGCTGGTGGAAATCAAATACTAGTCTAGTCTTTTGAATGCAAATAATTCCTCCCAATGAGGCCACACAGGCTTGTTTGCCTTTGAATCTGAGCATGTGGACAGTAGTGGATGGTCTACAGGTTGAAAACAGTGTAGATACTTCTCCTTTTTTTCAATAGTGGCTCAGAAACTGAAAAGGCAGCTACAAAATGGTAAATACATCCCTACAGATTCAAAAATGGTTGGTCTTAATTTGCATCTCCACCATAACAACAAATTGTTAGAACTAAAATACAGATGGGAATTTTATAGCTTCTCAGAAATGAAGCAGGAATTGGCCAATGGGCCTTAGCAGTAGCTACAAGTTTTTCAGCATGAGGCATCTCAAAAGTATTTTAACCGTACAGAACTTTTCTGTACTTTTGGCCTTTTATCTCAAGGATGCATCAAAAAAAAAAAAGGAAAAAAACCCCAAGAAAAATAAAAAAGAACAAACCCTAACAAATATATATATATATATATATATATATATATATTACATGACTAAGATAATAAGCAGAATCAGTAACATATATAGAAACAGAACCCAATGTTTTTAACTTTCAACCTTGTCTTCTCAACACACTCTCGAAAATGGAATTGTTTCCCTATCTGCCTTGAAACATTTTGGAGCAAAAAACACTCTAAGGTCCTGATAGGTGTTTTGGTCAAAAATCCCTTCTTCTGGTTTTCTGTCCAGAAGCAGAGTAATGGAGGGGAAAGCTGGTAGCTGGCCAAAGGAGGTAGGAAGAGTAATCATCATCCACAACACTGGGGCTAAAGAAATTTCCACAGAAAATTACCTGCCTTATTACTTTTTCATGGGTTGGGTTGAAAGCTCAGAATCTGTTTCCATGTTTCCCATCCCTTGAATGTTCTATTTCACAGAATTCGAGCCCTTCAAACATCAGTCCTGCCAGAACAGCCTGCCACCTGCTGTCATAGGGGATCTGCTGATGCCCACTGACTCTTACCAGTCTAGTGCTTGTCACTGTTGCAGATCAAGAACTACTGAATAGTTCTGATGAATGCTCTTAGAGTGGTTGAAAACAAGGAAAGAATGTGTGGTGGTTTGACAGGAAATGTGTTTTTGGGGATGCTGTGTTTTGGGCCAATGGATATTCAGGCTTTAATATTGGCATTTAACCTGGCCATTTAGGACATGGATCCGCCTCTGAGAACATGGGGTTAAAAGCAGAGCTCTCCCCTGGGAGGGTCCTTTTGAGTTTCTGGCGGGAAAGAGTTCGGGTCTCTCCCCTGGCCCAGCTGCTGGCTGGGCAGGGGGAGGGGAAAAGCCATGTGGCCGGGAGAGGTAGGCCTGAGCCCGGGGGTGGAAGGGTGGAAGAGAGAGAGAGAGACACCGGGAGCCATTGGGCAGCCCCCCCTGAGAGACAGAGAGAGAGAGAAAGAGCCGCTGCCTGAGACTGTAACCTTGAAACTGGATAAACATGGGCCTGTGCTGGCAGCACGGCTGGGAAGGAGAAGAAGGGGGGGTTCAGCCGGCCGCTTGTAGGAGCTTTTAACCCCTTTTCGGAGAATGAGAACTTTACAGATCATTGACCTCTCCTAGAAGACAGAGTGGAAGATGAGGAAGGAATGTGCAAGTGTGAGAGAGGTCTGGGCGAGTGAGAAGTAGTGGAAGAATAGAGAAGAATCCTAGTGGGAAGAGATGATGGAGTGGCTTTTGCTGGACTCTTTTTGTATAGCCATGGACAGAACCATGCTCCTTGTGACACAGAGACTGCATTCTAGGGGGAAGCAATGGCCACAGAACCAAGAGGGTTCAGTGTTGGTGCCCCTCAGCCCCAGGGGGTGAAAAAATATGGGGGGGACAGGTGTCCCAAAGGAGAGATTGTGGGGACAGGTGTCCCAAAGGTGAGACGGTGCCTTTTTTGGATCGGGACAGAACATCCTTAAAAAGACAACCCTAGAAGCAGCTCTGGTCCGTGTTCTGTGGTGAGAGAACTGGACATGAAAGGAAGAGGTCACGACAGCAGACGTACTCCGGGCAGTGCCACGAGTGACATGGAAACACACGAGGCTTCAGCTGTGTTTCCAGGGGAAGCCCATGGTACAAGAAGGACTCCTCTCCTCTTGATGAACTGAGAATTGATTGTTTGAAGAGTTGTGCTGGACTAAGAGTTGGTGATTTGAGGAATAGATGTATTGTGTTAGGAATTTGGTGGGGGGAGGACGAAATGTATTTGTAAGGTTTTCATTTTCCCTGTGTGTGTTCCTTTTATCTATAGTTGTAGAGTAGTTAATAAAGTTCTGTTTTCTTTTCTTTCCTAAGTAGGAGCCTGCTTTGCTTATTCCTGGTCACATTTCACAGCAGCTACCAGGGAGAGGGTATCTTCATGGGGGCACTGGCATTGTGCCAGTGTCAAACCATGACAGAATGACTAGACATTTGTATGATCAAATCCCCTGATGGAATAAAAATATGCCAGGACAACAAGCTTAATAAATGTATTCATTGTCATAAGAAGGGAGATGAAGTGTCCAAAAGATTACTTGCATACTTACTGTTCTAAATCCCTTGTTATCTAAATTGCAAAGGATGCCCGGCTTTCACCAAAATGCAAATCAGATTAAAATGTGTAGCCTTACACTTTACTGAATATAAAACTTCATCATCTGTAGAGAGCTTTTTGGATAATTGGTTAGCTGAGAAAGGACATTTCGATGTGATACCGATGGATAAGGATAGGGGAAACAAGCTGGGGATTGTGAAACCAATGTCCAATCACTGACAAAGGTCATAGTGACCTTCGCTCAAACGGGAAGATGGGGGAGAAAATTGCTTGCCAGAAAATGTAGATATCTTAGGTAGAGAAGCTAGAAGAATGCAAACATAGAAGCAAAATAATTATTAGAAGATAGAAGTAGGTGTGGTTGATCCAAGTGTGTTTAACCAATAATGAGCTCAGCTTTTGCAATATGTATAAGCTTCATTAACACCAATATAAATATGTGTGGGGTTTCAATAAACTTTGGGATTTGCCATTCACGCATATGGTGTGTCGCATTTCTCCCGCTGTTCACGACAAATGGTGACCCCGGACGTTCTTCTTCGGGACTAGCCACGGTCGGCGGCGTGAGCAGGGTTCGGGTCCTATCGCAGCTGAGGACGGCAAAAGCACCGCTGAAAAGAGGGAAAGTGCCGTGCTCCGGGTGACCTCAAAGGAGAGCCCGGCCGATACGTGCTGCTGGAGCCTGAAAGAGCTGCAAGAAGCGCGCTGTTATCTTCAACACGGATAAAGAAAGGCAAGCAGCATATAATTTATTTCCTAGCTTTTTATAAAAGCGTAAGGTTAAGGGTATAGATTTGCAGAAAGAGCTTCATGGGTTGTTAGCTCATGGGTATGCTCAAAGACTTTTTCGGACTCCTTGCACAGGGCATAGGTTATCAGAGTGCCATATATTTGGGGATTAGTTGTGGCAGGCAGTCATAGATCATGATAAAGCCGCAAGAAAGTTGGGAAATTTATGGCGAGTCGTGCATGCTGAATTCTTGAAATACCAGGCAGAGGAAAGAGCTGCCCAGCAGACTAGTGCAGCCCGTGAAAGAAACAGGAGTTACAGAGACTGGTTTGGGTCCCCGCCGACACTAGCTCCTGCTCTAAACGGCAGTTCCCCACCCCCATCAGCGCCTGCTCTAAGCAACACGGCCCCGCCGACATCAGCGCCTGTTTTAAGTGGCACCCCCTCGCCGACTTCGGTTCCTGCCCCATACGGCGGTCCCCTGCCGGCACCGGCATCTACGTTAAGCGGCGGCTCCCTGCCGACACGAGTTCCTGCTCCAGACAACAGCTCCCTGCAGCTATCAGCTCCTGCTTTGGGCAGCAGCCCCCCCCCCCCCCCCCCCCCTCCCCCCACGTGTACTCCAGCCGTGCCGCCCGCAGCCGCCCCGCCGGAGAGGCTCGTGCCAGCCCCGGTCCTGGGCAACTTAACAGCTGCAGCGCGGCCGCCTCCCGCTCCGCTCCGCAGCCGCCCCGACCCCCGAGCCGGGGAGGGGGGGCGGCAGGACGGGCCTCCCACTCCCTGTGGGGCAGCGGGCTCCGGGAGGTCCACCCGCCCCGCGGCTGCCCAGCACGGTTCTGCTTCCCGGCCACCAGCTCCCCGCGCCTGGACACAAATAGCAGCTGTCACCGCTTCGGCTCAACCTGCCTCCAGCCCGCCACCACCGGGAGCCTCGGAGTGGACCTGGCAGCAGCAGTGGCCAGTGACCCTGATGTCTGCTCACCCGGAAAAGGTTCCAACTGGAGTAAAGGGACCACTCATTATTGATGGATTACCTATGGGAGCTTTGCTTTTAGGACGTTCCTTGGCTACAATGATGGGATTGTTTGTTTTATCTGGAATAATGGATGCTGACTATATAGGGGAGAGTTCTATTATGCTGTGTACTCCTTTTCCACCTATGCAAATCGAACAATGAACTGTTGGATGAACTTTGACCTTTGTTAAAGGGAACTGATCCGGCACAGCCTGTTCACATAACCCCTGAACAGGCTGAGACACTGCGGCAGATATTGGACTGTGTTACACAAGGCAGTGTTCGGAGACGTCATCTTGATCTCCCTATACAGCTGACAGTTTGGTGTGGACCAAAATTTTTACTGAGTGCACTTACTCAGCATAACAGAAAAACGGGGGAGATATGGGCCTTGGAATGGATATCTCCTCCACTTCAACAACATAAAACCCTTCTTCAGAAAATTGAAATTTTAGCTGATCTGCTCAAAAAGGGTCGTGATAGGACAATGGGTTGGATTCAGTGCCCAAAAAGATCACTAAAGCCATTATCGGATGCTACAACTGCTTACACAGATGCAGGAAGAAAATCCAAAACTGCGGCAGTGACCTGGCGAGAAAAGGGACAATGGCATCATCATATACTCCAAGCTACTGAGTTGGACACTTTGCAAACGATGGAGCTATTGGCAGTTGTATGGGCCATGATGCATTTCTCTGGACCTCTTAACATTGTAACAGATTCTTTGTATGTTGCAGGAGTGTGTGAGCGAATAGAGGATGCCTCTATAAAAGAGGTTCAGAACAGGAGGCTACATGAGCTGTTTATGCAACTGCAGAGAGCAATTAAGCTAAGAAAGCATTCCTTTTGTGTTATCCATATCAGAAGTCACAAATGGGATATTGGTCTGGGAGAAGGTAACATGCGAGCAGATAAATTAGTCTCAATCACACAAGCAACTCCGATTCCCAAACAAACCATAGCCAGGGAGGCACACTCCATGTTCCACCAGAATGCAAAAGGCCTTCACAGAGAATTTCAAATACCTATGGAGGAGGCACGGGCAATAGTCAAAGCCTGTCCTATATGTAGTCATCATAATGGAGGCTGTGGTTTAGGTCTGGGAGTTAACCCAAGAGGGCTGAGCACAAATGAGACCTGGAAGATGGATGTCACACATGTGGCAGAGTTTGGGAGGCTGAAGTATGTACATGTTACCATAGACACTTACAGTCATTTTATATGGGCCACAGCACAGACTGGTGAAAAAGCAGGGCAGGTAGAGAGACATCTCAGCAGTTGTTTTGCAGTAATGGGAGTGCCACAGCGCATCAAGACAGATAATGGGCCTGCTTACTGTAGCAAAAGAATAAAGCAGTTTCTGCAAATGTGGGGGATAGAGCACATAACAGGCATCCCCAATTCTCCTACAGGACAAGCAATTGTGGAGAGAGCAAATGGTACCTTGAAAATATATCTGAGTAAATATATGGATACCAGAGAGCCACAAGAGAGATTGTTAAAGTGTTTGTTTGTTTTGAACCACCTGTGTGTTTTTGGGGAAAATAAGGTTCCTGCTGTGATTCGTCACTATGTACAAGAAACAGATGATGTAAAGAAAGATGTATAGGATCTCTGTGGGTACCTGCTAAATGGACCCGAGCAGCTGTGTCTGATGGAAACTTTATGTTATTGCTTTATTAGTTTTTGCTTCTTTTGGGGACAGTGTAGACCATCAGGCATGGGCCCCACCGCAGCCCAAGACTAACATATGGGTCACCCTGGCAAACTTAACCAAACAAGAGACTATTTGCCTGTCATTGTCTTCTCCTGGCAATCCGTTCACAACTTGTTTGGTTGGATTACCAGCAGATCCCTGACCGTGCCCTTTACACGTACCAACTTGTAAGGTCAGCAATGCTAGGATGAGTGTGGATAATTGGGATCAGTGGATTTCCCACTTTCCTATAGCACCACAGGAGCCCCAAGAGTTAGAGTTGCTAGGGTCAGTGATGGCAGATGCATGCATTCATTTTAACCATAGAAGCCTGCTGTCAGTCAAGAACCATTCTAATGTTGTAACTTCCAGCATGGCTGTCTACCGGAATGCATCAGCCTGGTGCAATTATACAACAAAAAGAGTGTCGGTCTCATCCAATAACCCTATTCAATTGCCAGCGGGATATTTCCTGTTATGTGGAGACCGTGCGTGGGCCGGTATCCCATCAATGCTGCACGGGGGACCATGCACACTTGGACGGCTGTCTCTACTTACACCTAACATGTCCATGATACTGAACATGAGCCGTCGTCATCGTAGAGGCAAACGAATGGCTCATGCCTTTGCAGCTGACTGCCGAGACGATGTAAAGTTTTGGTCCCCAGCGGCCATAGTTGCAGCATCTTTCTTAGCTCCAGGGGTATCAGCCGCAGGTGCTCATGCTATTTTAAATAGGTTAGGGTGTTGGCTTGCTAAACAAACAAATGCAACTTCTTTAGCAATTTCCAGTCTTTTGCTTGATGTAGATTCTATTCGCCATGCGACACTTCAAAATAGAGCTGCAATTGATTTTCTCTTACTTGCACAAGGCCATGGCTGTGATGAATTTGAGGGCATGTGTTGCATGAATCTTTCTGATCATGCACAGTCTGTACACTCACAGCTCTCTGAGTTACGAAGGTTAACTGGGAATTTACAGGTAGAATCAGGCCTTGGTATTGATGGATGGCTCAAGTCTTTAAACTTAGGATCATGGTTACGTTCTATTGTTAAGGTTAGCATTGTAGTAGCTATTGTAGCTTTGTTGTTACTATTAGTCTTGCCTTGTTTTTCTATATGCTTGCAGAATATGGTGTGAAAGATGATAACTACCGCATTTAATCAAACCATTCTTGTTCAACAGAAAAACGGGGGAAATGTAGAGAGCTTTGGATAATTGGTTAGCTGAGAAAGGACATTTCGATGTGATACCAATGGATAAGGATAGGGGAAACAAGCTGGGGATTGTGAAACCAATGTCCAATCACTGAAAAAGGTCATAGTGACCTTCGCTGAAATGGTCAGTAAAAGGAAAGGAGAAATGGTCCAGGAAGAAATTTGGACAGTTTAGCTAAACTAGCTAATGAGCAAAAGCAAGCAGAAGCGAAGCAAGCAAGAGTGAGAGAGGGCAAAGCGAAAAGCAAAAGCAGAAAAAGCAAAAGCTGCAGTCTCTGTGTCCCGCCAGGCTGATAAGAAAACTAAAACAAAACATTCCCTCTTCAGAGCCAGTCTTAAAGGTACAGAACATAATATCCAACATTCACAGAACACATGAATGGGGATACAAGCATCATAACATCACCCTAGGACAGATGTATTTCCTATTAATACCTTAATATTAATAAGGTTTAGAGCTGGAATTCAGAGGGAAAAGAAAGCTATTTTGAATTCATTCTATTCAATCATCTTGTCTGGACTGTCTCTTCCTGCTTTTCACTTCTGAAACTCTGTATGAAAGGCATAGAGTTCTGGATTAATTCTTTTCAACAGTTTCCCCTGTTATTCTTCTTTAAAGGCAAACCTGAAAAATCCACACTTTCTTTCCCAACCACTTCTAAAATTCCATTGAGAAGCAAAAAAAACCCCATCAAACAACTAAATCTCTGCTCCAATTTGTAGGAAAAAACCCCACGCCATTAACTGCTTTCCTAACATATTCTTTCTCTTGTATTAATATGGCAACCTTTTCTTGCTTTTATAGATTAGAACCAAATTCTTAAAGCTATAAGGAAACACAGGTTTACCGTAGCTGATTCTGAGATACAGTAGTCCAGCAAGGAGTTCAGACCTCAAAAGAAGAGTCTGTACAACAAGATTCAGCACAACGTTGAGACATATTAGCTATTGTTCAAGAAAAGCCGCCAAAATGAAACTGCTTAGACTTCTATACTATCATGGGTGCCTGCTTCCAGAACCTGACCTAAGTTGCTGGAAACTAGCTGCAATATGACTGCAAACAATGCTGTGAATGTAGGACATTGTTATTCTTCTCTTCCATTGAAAACCACAAGTGGAGTTGCGTCATTTTCTTAAAAATTCTGTATTTCCTTCCAAACTGGTAAAATGATGATAAATAAAGTGTTCTGTTCATACAGTTTTAATCTAATAATGTTCAAAATGAAAAACAAAAAAAATTCATTCAGATATGGTCTGCAATAATACAGCCGAGAGAAGATGAACCAGTCTGGCCTACAAAATAAAGTGAAGCAGAATTTGGGAATTTGGAACACCTTACGATGTAATATTTAAGGAAAAAAAAGAAATAAAATGTAACCTACCCAAACTCAATCAGTGATGCACCGACAGAGAAAAAAAGAACTAATTACTACTAATATTTCTTTCATTCTCAGACAAGAAGTTAAATTATCCTCTTGAATGCACGGAAGATTGTTGCGAAAGACAGCAGCCTTCTTCTTTACAACATATTCTTCGGAACTCCAGGAGACAAATCATTAGAGCTATGAGGCTCTTTCTCTCTGTAAAACTTCCAGAGCATAGCCACTATTATATTCCTTTAGAGATCCTCACCGCCCTGGGCGACTGGTGGATAGTCTACAGCTCCAGTACATCAGCCAGACGCTCTGCCTTATTTAGCATGGCTACTGCAGCAGGGACATCATCTCTACTGGCTTTCTATCCAAAATATATGCAAGGCACAACAAAGAATATACCCAAAACACTGAGCACAGCTTATGGCCTTCAAAACAAAAATCTCACGATGGCAATACTGGATCTTCTGATCCACACCATCGGGAAACATTTCTTTAGAGGCGAAAAAAGCTCCTGTTGATTGTACAAAGAATAGTTATGTAAACAAGAGTTGCATGACCCAATATTTCTATTGAACTGGAACTATTTTGATCAATATTATGCATCCATTTCTTTTCAGGGCATTTGGTAAAAAATGTAAAGTATCGTTTAAAAGGAATTATTGGATGCGTACTAGGTACTAGGGATTAGTTAAGGTGTTGGTTTTGCATGGCTTGGTTTTTGGTGGGGAGGGAAGAAGCCAGCCACAGAAGTGAATCTTTTGTGAAAAGCTCCTAGAAGCTTCCTCCATGCCTGGCAAAGTGAATCCCTGCTTGGCACTAAGAACAGACATGCTGCTAAGCCCAATTAGACAAGCAGTAATATATTTAAGAAGGAAATCAAAACTGCAGCCAGTTAACTTTTAAGTTTGCTAATTTTTTGGTTGGCACCTCTTCTGGTTTGAAAGCAAAACCAGCAAGAGATGCTGTGGCTGTTGCAGTGTGTGTTTTTGATTGTAATGCAGTTTGAGTAGTCAGTTTGATAATACTTCCTGTTTTGTGCTGTTGGAGCATATTTTATTATTAATGGATTGTTCCTTTCCCCCCGTGTTGTTAGTTTTTGCCCTAGTTGTCCATCTCCCCAAAGACCTGCCCTTTTCTTCCCTTTTCCTCCTCCCACTGAATGTCAATCCCGCCCCAAGCCTGCCCCTTTCTCTAGAAACTTCCCTATCAATTTTATAGTCTTCAAAACTCCATTGGTTTGTTTAAGTTATTCTCCTCCCCTGTAGTCCCCTATTGGTTTAAACATTGTATTCCCCGCCTTGTGGTCCACCCCCAGTTTCTCCCAGTGTGTTCAAGATTGTATCCTCCTGTGGGACCTCTCCCCATTTCTAAGTTGATGTTATGCATTTGAGTCAGTGTCTTTCTGTCCCTGACCCTCCAGGGAAGAAACTCCTTTGGAAAACATACAGAAGACCTCTCCCTGTTCCTTGTCCCTGCCCTCGGCGCAGTCCTATCCCCAATGCAGTCCACCTGTGCCATAGAGCAGCTGTGCCCTACAGCTGCACCCTGGATTCGACAGCTTTCTAGGGGCAGCCCACTCTGGCTGTTGGTGTCAGGAGCTAGTCGGTCTGAAGAAATCCAGCATGACAGCAAGACTCCAAGTCAGAAATACAATTTATTAGGAAAAGGGGAAAACCCAAATACATGCAATAATACAAAAGAAAAACCACGGACAGAATACAACCTGTCACCCTGCTAGTTAGGGTGGTGGCAGCAGTCCGGATGAAATGGTCTTGTTGAAGTGGTGATCCTGTAGAAACCATCTGGTAGCTCTTGTCCTCTGAAGACCAGTGGGTGAGGGTGGCCGTTCCTCTAGGAAGCCAGTGGAAAGACTGCTTGTGGTGTCCCAAAACTCAGATTATATCCAGCTGGGGATGCTTAGCTCCTGCCCCCTGGGCAGAGCATCTTGCAATGGGCTCAAAATGTTCTGAGTCATGCGGTGGTTCCTTGATTACCCTTTAAACAGAAATGGCTCCTGGAGGCAGTCATCTCTGAATCATGTGGCAAGACATGGATGGCCCCGTTAAGAGATAAGGAGATAAGGAAAAAACGATGCCCCTCCCTGTTTCAGCAGCTCTTGAGGTTGGGAGCAGAATACATTTTTATATTGTAGCCTAGGACAATACAGGATGAATGCTTTTGCATTTGCAGGAAGTTTGTATGGATTTGAAAAGCATCCTTATAGCAGAGGCACAAAAGTATTCTCCTACCCTTTTAAATCATCTTCAAACCAAGCAATTCTCACAATAAGGTAGCGCATGAATGACTTGCAAGTGAGTTGAAGAAACATGGCAAAGATAAGTAGTGTTCAACTGCAGAGAATCGTTTAGGGACACCATACCTTTATATACCTTTATATTTTGCATTAGGAAGCATGGATGGACCGTTTTTTTCCCCTTAGTTGACTACAGAACCAGCGGTCCCTTGCGGGAGGGTGTTTGGATTCAAGATGACACTGGCAGCTAAGAGCATGGCTACATAGAAGGTGCTACTTTGAGACCAGAACATTCAACTACTTCAAGGCAGATAGGAGAATAGCTGACTAGTGACAGCTCTGAGCAGAAGAGTCTGTGGCTTATCCTGTGGGACCAATAGTAAGACATTTCAATTGGAAAACCCCATTCATTTCCAAGGAGCAAACATCAGTAAAAATAAAAGGTCAAGTAAAGACACCCTAGTGCTCTTCTTATCAGAAGCATGTTCCTCCATATGAGAGTATTTAGGAAAGGACAGTCCATCCATAAAGAAAGGTGTGCCAGTTAGAAAACCTGTAGAACAATACAAGACAAACTCACACAATATACATCCTCAAATGCCAAATGAAGAAATAATCATTTCAAGCTTCCGTGGAATTAATTGCATTTTATTTGTTCTTTTCATTTCAGCTGCTCTCAAGTTATTTTTTAAGACTGAATTTTATGAATTCAGCAAAGCTCTCTTTCTGAATGTCTGCATACCCCTATAAAACACTGAGGTGACAAAGAGAACGGCAGTGGAAGGAAACCTGGTCCATCTCCCCCTCCTTGAAGCTTTAGGCCAGCGAGTGATTAGAATTTAGTCACTTCATTTGCTTTACCAAGAGAGAATGTTTTCCAGCCTTTATCTTTCCTTTTGGAGCTGATTCACTTTGTAGTCATAAATTCTTGACTCAGTTGGTGAGAAACAATGGCATTACAGCCGTGGATGTTAAAGTGCACTGATGGGAAATGAAGTTTTCATCTTCAGGTCCTTGCTTCAGTAAATATTCCAAATTCATCAGAAAGAAAGTTTCCAGGCCAGTAATCCCCACTCAAATGACCTAATTCAAATAGTCTGTAGGCATAAGAGGCATCAAGCAGGTGCTGTCATCTGTTAGGGGAATAGCCAGCCAGTACATGATTGTCTAGTTAGGCGGCAACAATTTTGGAAAGAATTTAGTTTTTTTGTATTGCAAGTGAATGGTCAATACATTTTATTAGTGGATACGGGTAAAAGAATGTTTTCTGCATCCTTTCAGAGGGGAAGCTTCCCGAGATCTAAAGCTGCTCAGCTCCATGATAGGATGCTTTGTCTGAAAAGGGAACTCTAGTCTTTGTCCTTTTGGATTACTTCCATAGTTTTTCACTCACTTTCAGGTACCTGTTAATATGTTCTGTTATCCCTTGCAAACTTTTATGGGCATAATCACTGAATTGGTACGTATTCCATGAAGTCCACAGGCCCTGTTGAGATGCAGCCACAGGTCTCAAGGGTGTTAGCAGATGTTATTCTGAGGCCACTCCTAATGATGTTTGATGGATCATAGTGACTGAGGAAAGTGCCCAAAGAGTGGATGAAAGCAAATGTCACCCATCTTGGAAAAAGGCAACTAGGAGGACTTGGAAAAGTACAAGCCAGCCAGCCAGCGTCATTTTTATCCCCAGGAAGTTGATGGAGCAGCTATTGCTGGAAAGCATTGCCAGGCACATGAAGGAGGACAAAATAACATAGTCAGCATGGATTTACCAGGGGAACTTGATGCTGAACAACTTTTTAAACTCCTCTGATGAATCAACTTGCCCGGTAGATGAAGGGAATATTGTCTGCCTGGGCTTCAGGAAGGTTTTGGACATTTATCTACGTGGCAGCACACATACATCCCAGAAGTGTGCAAAGAGGAGGGAACCAGTGTCTTTTCAAGGATGCTCAGTGAAAAGACAAGAGGCAGTAGGCACACACTGAAATACAGGAGATTGCCTCTGCACATCACCAAATGATTTTTTACTGTGAGGGCGACTGAACCACGGCACAGACTGCCCAGAAAGATGGTGGAGCCTGGATCTTTGAAGACATTAAAAGTACACCCAGATATAATCCTGGGCAAGAGGCTCTAGGTATCCTGGTTTAAGCAGGGGGGTTGGACCTGGTGAGCCCCACTGACGCCTTCCACTCTCGTTCATTCTGTGCTAGTGAATTCTCTTAGAGATGCATTTCAAGCACTGGCATGACAAAGGTCTGTGCAGAGAGAGATCCAAATGGACATGGGATCTAAGTTCCTTAAGTAGTGCTCAAGAAGAATGCAAAACTCTGGGATAAGTGTCTCTTCCATAACTGAATCCCTTTCACGGGAAAATTCCCCAGCTATAGAAAGATCTTCTGATAGGCATGCTTAAGACTGACACTGGCTGAGCAAATTTCTCCCTATGTGTGTTTAAGACCAATTAGGATCTTCACCAAGAGTGTTGTCAACATAGTCACAGAATGTATATTGTTAAGAAGGGACAACTTACATCAGAATGGCAAATATTGGTCCACAAAATGTATTAATGTATGGGAACTATCTACTTGGGTTGAAAATAAAAAAGAAAGAGTTAGTCTTTATTTATCAATTCCATCGCAATATTGATGAGGTAAGAAAAAGACCTTAGTCCTTAACCTTCTTAACTCAAGCAAAGATTTTTAAAAATTCCTTGTAAAAAATGTATCCTAATTATCAGACTATGAAACAATTTTAGTTGGGAAAAAAGTTCCAAAATTGTGTAGATAGTGGTAAAGAAGCCAAGAAAATAGGTAAGAAACAAAAAGAGAGCAAAAGAGTCAGCTTCAGTCTGCAAGCTCGTTCTAGAAGTAATCTGGTAGAAAAAGGAACCCCCAGTTGAATTTCCAATGTATTCATGCACTTGATTCAGTAACTAGTCAATGTAAAGACCAATCCTTTTGTACAACTTCTCCCAGCAACAAAAACCCCAACAGCTTGACACCACCATCATGCCTGTCCCAGATGTATTTTAAAAGAAATTATCCTTTCTTGAAACTCTATTTGCATAAAAGTTGCAAGACATTGGAGGGATTCTCCACATTCTCATTTCTCCATGTGGCTTGAAAGTCTATTTGATAAAATATGCAACAAAGCAGATGATTTATAAGGTAGGGTAAAACGGATGATTTGGGAATTGATTTCTTGTTGATATTAAACTTCATATCCACTCTCTGTGAAGTTTCTAAAAGAAATGATGGAGCCGAGGCATGAATCTGCCACAACAAGTGTTAAGCAAAGATACACACTCCCCTTCACATGCCCCCCTTCCACACACACCTAGGCCCACACAGAGGTCAGCATAGCAGATGATGAACACCTTCTTTGGCACTTCATGAAATCCTAACATGAGGAAGTGTTGAAATACAGAGATTTTGTCCCGTGTAGAAACCCATCCCATGTATTTTATGCTGTAATTCTTACCTCTTTTAAAATTTGCTATCTTCTGCATAGTTTTCATTAACCTGTTATAGTAGTGAAAATCACAGATCAAGGTAATTCTGTAATACTTTGATTTTACCCCAAGAGCTGAGGGAAAACTTGCTCCTATACTTCAATCTGAGTTTCTTCTAGATTCAAACTTTGTTTCTCTACCATCAAGAGTCTCCTGTGTTGCTGCTCAAAGCCCCATCCAACCTGACCTTGAATACTTTCAGGGATGGGACACCCACTACTTCTCTGGGCAACCTGTTCCAGTGTTCCAGCACCCCCACAGTAAAAAAAGTCTTCCTTTCATCTAATATGTGTCAGAAGTATTAAATCTAGGCATATAAACTTTGAGGAAAGGTTTGAAATTCTTTTGATTTGAATCACATTTTATATGAATACTGACTTACAGATGACTAAAATATGTGGATGGGCATTTGAGCTGACACTTTTTGAAAAGGTGCATGGCATTTAAAATTAAAACCAGTACCATTAAAAGCTTTGTGCCGTTTTCTTTTTCCTCTGGTATTCAAAATTGCATATATCAAATATCTGTGCTTCATACAAAGCTCTTAGACACTCTCAGAAAAAAGCTTTTCTTTCAGACTAAGTTGCAGTTTACGTAGAACACTAGTATTAGTGAAGGTTTTTCTGGGCATAGGGGGAACACCTTCTCATTGGATTTGTGTGCAGAATGCATTTTATGCAAACTGGAAAATTGATCGCCGCTGTGTTCTAGTCATCATTCTTACTGCATCAGGCCTGAAGATTCTGTGAAAAGTAGCCTGTGGACCTTGAACATAGCTCATGTGAAACAGATGAGAGGCGATGGAGAAGTTGAGGGAAAGAATAAAGAGCATATGGCCCAGTACAGACTAACAATTGTTTGGCACCCTTTAAAGGCTGTGTTTGACAAGCAGGGCTGAAGCAGGTCTGCAAAATATCCGGGAGATCAAAATCCATTGAAGCAAATTCCCCTGGCCAGTCACCTTGCTGCCGATAATTCACTCTCCATAGCAGCTGATCAGGCCTAACAATGCTGCTGCAGAAGTATTGTGAAAAAGGTAGGCATAGTTTCACAGATGCAGGGGAAAATCCCCTTGGATGATGGCTCCAAGGGATTACTTGATGGAGCAAGTTATGTACCCTTATCTACCGTGCAGTATCTAAGTTGGTGAGTTCACTATCTGTCAGCATCACTTTCGAAAATAAATGTTTGATCCACAAAACAATATTTCATATGTCCTGTCTACCTGCTTCATTTCAACCAATGAATAGGCTACGTTCCATCAGCAAAGGGTTTATGATCCTATGTTTCTTTAAACTGTGATAATTCTTTATTTTTTCCTAAATCAGACACTGTCTATTCATAAGATTCAGATGTCCATGGCAGGGATGTAATTAAATTCACACGTTAAAAAATAACCTTGTTCTTGTTATCTTTTTATTAAATTACTGCCATGTAACATCAGTCTGAGAGCTGAAGAAAACCCCTTCATTTGCTGTTTGCCAAGTATCATCTATGTGATACAAATTCGACTTGAGAAATCACACCCGTACATTGCCATGTAGCACTACTAGTAATGCTTTCACAACCTTTTCTTCATCATTAGGTCTTTTGGTGAAGTGAATGATTAGAACATAAGCAAGGGCATTTGTTCAAGATGCTCCAGAGGTCTGTGGTCTGTGGTCTGTCTCTTCTTTGCTGCCTATGTTAGCACTGAGCTGCAAAAAAGGAAAGATTACTAGGAAAAGTGTTACTTTCAGTCTAAACTTGTAAATGATGTTTGGAATACCCTGTTAAATGACAAGGTGCTCTTTTAAAATATGGCATCTTAAGGGAAAATGTCTGCTTTAAAAAGGTTTTGAGACAGTTGCTTCTGGAAAAAAAAAAAAAAGAAAAGAATTGGAGGCTTCTAAGGTCTTTAGGCATACTATTTTGAAGATTGATTCAAAACACAGTTTCTTCATATAGGAAGAACAGAGGACCATAGATGCAACCCATTTGAAAATGGATTTCTGTATGTTTCTGGTTGGGATTACCAGACATCATTTCTTGTGAAGTTGAGGGACTGCAGTTAGCACTCCAATAATTTCCTTCCCTGAAATTCAACTGCATTTGGTCCTTTTTCCATAGTCCCCATTTATTAGTGAAGGTATACTCTATCTATGCATTAGAATATTCCATTAGAGTGTGTGACTCATACTTGCTAGTTAAAATTAGCTGGAACGGAATGGATAGTTAGAGTTGCTTGTATACAATAGTCTTATTTTGGCAAGTTTTCTTTAGACAATGTTGAAGCAGCACTAGCAAATAGGAAGTACAGCTTGCAGCAGGGAAGGACACTCTTCTGCTTTCTCAAGTTTCCTGTAGTTAAATAGACACGAAAAGGCTTTTCCTAGTACTACTACTGTCTTGTAGGAATACTTGATCTAATCCTATCTTTGATCAAATTCCTAATGGGTTACTTTTCTACAAGGCAGAACATTTTTCTTTTAATAATATGTATTTTGTAAGGTGGAGACATGAACTTGTGCACCAGTCACGTGGACTGTACTCCTTATTAAGTTTCACAACCTTCTTTAGAAAATATTGTCAGTGTGTAACTTCAAAAGAAGAACTCTGGGCATCTTCATTCTATTGATGTAATTGTTTTTCTGCCATGCTGGTATTGTTTTCTATCATTTTTACCAACAGAAATATTTTTCCCTGACACCTATGGAAAAGACCTACGTTTACTCAACAGTGCAGCGTCAGTACATTGTTTAGAATGATTTCAACATGGTCCCAAACATATCGGACAGCTAGACAGCAGAGGTTAGCAACAGGGAATGGGAATAACTTCTGAACCGTTTCAGTAGATTTCCCAGGAAGGGCTTGCTTTCTGCCGCTGCAAATTTTCCCAGAGATTTTGTCTGGTTAAGAGTTGCATCAAAAGAGTATTTTTGCCCAAACCTTGGGGCAAGCTCTGTCTCCGATTTACTAGTGAATGCAAAGAGGGTGAAAGTGCTGCTTCAAAGCCCTCTGTGCGCTTTCTGTACCAAGAGGGGGGGTGACCCCAGAAATAAGTTTTGATCTCTCTTCAGAACACAAGGCATGTCATCACCTCATTCATCTTCTTCTGGGACTCATAGCATCTTAAGACTAAGAAGCTCTCTTGCTTGCTGAAGTGCGTTCAGCAAAAAAACCTTGTCTCATCAGCAGATTTGAACACAACTACAGTCGAGTCAATTCCAATGCTGGCAGGGCAATACTCTACCCCACTAGTAACATGCCACTATTAGAAGACTGTGTAAAACGATTTTTGTACAAAGTAATCGGAGGGAAAAATAGAATTGGGAAGAACTGCACATTGTTCTGGAAAAAGCCTCCTGCCTCAGTCTTACAGACATCATTTGCTGGTATCATTTTTAATAGTTGGCGTTTTTTAAATTTTCTATAAGAAAAAATATTACTGCACCTTTATGTTTCCTTACTAGAAGTGCAGCCATTTCTTAATAGAATAGAAGTAAGCCATTTGGATGTGTACAAATGCTCTTTTCAAATACATATGCTATAGCCTACTGTGAAAGTAATTAGCTATAAATAGAAATCTAAAGGTTTAAAAAGATTTTGGAAGAAAGTAAGTCTAAGGTGATAGAAGAAGAAGAAAACAGCAGTTTTCTTCTGGTGAAAAAAAAAACAAAGGGAGGACCTTGTACAGTGGAGATGTATTATTTGACTTCCTGAAAAACTGAGTAGGTTTGCTATTGCCAATGGTTTTCATTAGGAAGGAAGAGATTCCTTTGGCAAAAAACCCCCTTCAAATTGACAGAAATGTTATGACACTTAACTTCACCAATCCTGAAGAAAAATTCTCATCACTTGATCTGGAAATCATGATGGTAATGGAGACAAGGATGTCTAAGCCATGCCATCAGGAACATAAAAAAGCATTAGAATGCAGGTAAGACTGAGCTCCTGAACTAGTGTGAAGAGAATGCAAGAAAGACATTTTCCTTTAAGAGTCTTCAGGATGGAGAGCAGATCAAAATTTTCATGTGAAGTATTTATGAATAGAATGAACATTCAAAATAACATTGTTTTCCAAAACCTGTTTACAGTATCTCTTACCATGATACACACCTTTCATCTGACACCAAAAGCCTGGGGACATGACTTCATTTTCCCCAGGGAAATTGGGGTCAGTTTGAGGCCACTCGCCCTGGCCATCTGCATCGTTCCCGGTGTGAAATTTGCAATCATGGCTGATTTTCTCCACAACTAAAGCTGCTGGCAAGGAGGACCCTGCAACTCCTTAGGGCCCAGATGCCACCTTTCATCGGATACCCAGACCCTGGGCCAATGACTTCATTTTCCCCCATGGAAAATGGCCTCCATTTGTGGCCTCTCACCCTGACCAGTAGGGTGGTGCCCAGCAAGAACTATGGGGAAAGGACTTCTTTTTCCCATGGGAAATGGCCTCCGTTTGCAGCCACTCACCCTGGCAGAAAGAGGGGAGCCAAGCAAGAATTACAAAATCTTTGCTGGAGTTTTCCAAAAGTAAAGCTGGCAGCAACTAGGACTCTGTAATTACTTTGACCCTCAAGGGCCACTTTGAACATAATACTGAGACACTGAGGAAAGGACATTTTTCCCATGGAAAAATCTGCATCGTTCCCGGTGTGAAATTTGCAATCATGGCTGATTTTCTCAAAAACTAAAGCTGCTGGGAATGAGGACCCTGCAAGTCCTTAGAGCCCCAAAGGCCACCTTTCATCTGACACCCAGACTATGGGGAAAGGACTTCTTTTTCCCATGCAAAATGGCATCTCTTTGCAGCCATTTGCCCTGGCCAACAGGGCAGGGCCCAGTGAGAAATTTTTTAACATTGCTGGATTCCTCAAACACTAAAGCTGGTAGCAAGTTGGAGCTTGCAAGTCCTTAGAGCCCCAAAGGCCACCTTTCATCTGACACCCAGACCCTGGGGACATGACTAGAATTTCCCCAGGGAAAATGGGGTCAGTTTGAGGCCACTTGCCCTGGCCTTCTGCATCGTTCCCGGTGTGAAATTTGGAAACTTGGCTGATTTTCTCCAAAACTAAAGCTGGTGGCAATGAGCACACTGGAAGTCCTTAGGGCCCCAGATGCCACCTTTCATCTTATAGGCAGACCCTTGGGACATGACTTAATTTTCCCATGGGAAATGGCCTCCGTTTGAAGCCACTCACCCTGGCAGAAAGAGGGGAGACAAGGTAGAATTACCAAGTCTTTGCTTCATTTTTCCAAAAGTAAAGTTGGCAGCAACTAGGATCCTGTAAGTACTTAGAACCTCAAAGGCCACCTTGAACATATTACTGAGAGCCTGGGAAAAGGACATTTTTCCCATGCAAAATGGCCTTCATTTGTGGCCACTTGGCCTGGCAGGCAGGGCAGTGCCAAGCGAGCAATTTGCAAACTCTGCTGGATTCTTCCTAAACAAAAGCTGCCAGCAACTAGGACGCTGCAAGTCCTTAGAGCCCCAGATGCCAACTTCACTGATACCCAGACCCTGGGGAAAGGACTTCTTTTCCCCATGCAAAATGGCTTCTCTTTACAGCCATTTGCCCTGGCCAACAGGGCAGTGCCCAGTGAGACATTTTTACACTTTGCTGGATTCCTGATGAACTAACGCTGTTGGCAACTAGGAGCTTGCAAGTCCTTAGAGCCCCAAAGGCCACCCTTTCATCTGACACCCAGACTCTGGGGAAAGGACTTCATTTTCCCCATGGAAAATGGGCCCAGTTTGGGGCCACTCGCCCTGGGCATCTGCATCGTTCCCGGTGTGAAATTTGCAATCATGGCTGATTTTCTCCAGAAGTAAAGCTGCTGGCAGGGGGAACCTGCAACTCCTTAGGGCCCCAGATGCAACCTTTCATCTGATACCCAGACCCTGGGCCAATGACTTCATTTTCCCCATGGAAAATGGCCTTCATTTCCTGCCTCTCGCCCGGACCAAGAGGGTGGTGCCCAGCAAGAAAATTGCAATCTTTGCTGGATTTCTCCAAATCTAAACCTGCCAGTAAGTAGTACCCTGCAAGTCCTTAGAGCCCCAAAGGCCACCTTTCATCTGACACCCAGACCCTGGGGAAAGGACTTCTTTTTCCCATGCAAAATGGCCTCCTTTTGCAGCCATGTGCCCTGGCCAACAGGGCAGTGCCCAGTGAGAAATTTTTACACTTTGCTGGATTCCTCCACAACTAAAGCTGCCGGCAACTAGGAGCTTGCACGTCCTTAGAGCCCCAAAGGCCAGCTTTCATCTGACAACCAGACCCTGGGGACATGACTTCATTTTCCCCATGGAAATTTTGGTCAGTTTGAGGCCACTCGCTCTGCCATCTGCATCGTTCCCGGTGTGAAATGTGCAAACACAGCTGATTTTCTCAAACACTAATGCTGCTGGCAACGAGGACCCTGGAAGTCCTTGGAGCCCCATGGCCACCTTTCATCTGACACCCAGACCCTGCGGACATGACTTCTTTTCCCCATGCAAAATGGGGTCAGTTTGAGGCCACTCGCCCTGGCCATCTGCATCGTTCCCGGTGTGAAATTTGCAAACTTGGCTGATTTTCTCCAAAACTAAAGCTGCTGGCAACGAGGACCCTGACACTCCTTAGGGTCCCAGATGCCACCTTTCATCTGATACGCAGACCCTGGGGCAATGACATCATTTTCCCCATGGAAAATGGCCTCCATTTGCAGCCATTTGTCCTGGCCAACAGGGCAGGGCCCAGTGAGAATTTTTTACACTTTACTGGATTCCTGCAGGACTAATGCTGTTGGCAACAAGGATGCTGCAAGTCCTTAGAGCCCCAAAGGCCACCTTTCATCTCACACCCAGACCCTGGGGACATGACTTCATTTTCCCCAGGGAAAATGGGGTCAGTATGAGGCTACTTGCCCTGGGCATCTGCATCGTTCCCGGTGTGAAATTTGCAAACACAGCTGATTTTCTCCAAAACTAAAGCTGCTGGAAACGAGGACCCTGCAACTCCTTAGGCCCCCAGATGCCACCTTTCATCTGATACCCAGACCCTGGGCCAATGACTTCATTTTCCCCATGGAAAATGGCCTCCATTTTGGCCTCTCACCCTGACCAGTAGGGTGGTGCCCAGCAAGAAATTTGCAGTCTTTGCTAGATTTCTCCAAATCTGAAGTTGCCAGTAACAAGTACGCTGCAAGTCCTTAGGGCCCCGAAGGCCACCTTTCATCTGAGACCAAGACCCTGGGGAAAGGACTTCTTTTTCCCATGGCAAATGACCTACCTTTGCAGCCACTCACCCTTGCAGAAAGTTGGGAGCCAAGCTAGAATTACCAAATCTTTGCTGCTGGATTTTTCCAAAAGTAAAGTTGGCAGCAACTAGGACTCTGTAATTACTTTGACCCTCAAAGGCCACCTTGAACATATTACTGAGACCCTGAGGAAAGGACATTTTTCCCATGGAAAATGGCCTTCATTTGTGGCCACTTGGCCTGGCAGGCAGAGCAGTGCCAAGCGAGAAATTTTTACACTTTGCTGGATTGTTCCAAAACAAAAGCTGCCAGCAACAAGGATGCTGCAAGTCCTTAGAGCCCCAGATGCCACCTTTCATCTGATACCCAGACCCTGGGCCAATGACTTCATTTTCCCCCATGGAAAATGGCCTCCATTTTGGCCTCTCGCCCTGACCAAGAGGGTGGTGCCCAGCAAGAAATTTACAATCTTGGCTGGATTTCTCCAAATCTAAAGCTGCCAGTAAGTAGTACCCTGCAAGTCCTTAGAGCCCCAAAGGCCACCTTTCATCTGACACCCAGACGCTGGGGAAAGGACTTCTTTTTCCCATGCAAAATGGCCTCTATTTGCAGCCATTTCCCCTAGATAACAGGGCAGTGCCCAGTGAGAAAGTTTTCCATTTGCAAACTTGGCTGATTTTCTCCAACAGTAATGCTGCTGGCAACGAGGAGCCTGCAAGTCCTTAGGGCCTCAGATGCCACCTTTCGTGTGATACCCACACCCTGGGCCAATGATTTCATTTTCCCCACGGAAAATGGCCTCCATTTCTGGCCTCTCACCGTCACCAGTAGCGTGGTGCCCAGCAAGAAATTTGCAATCTTTACTGCATTTCTCCAAATCTAAAGCTGCCAGTAATGAGGACCATGCAAGTCCTTAGAGCCCCAAAGGCCACCTTTCATCTGACACCCAGACCCTGGGGAAAGGACTTCTTTTTCCCATGCAAAATGGCCTCTCTTTGTAGCCATTTGCCCTGGCAAACAGGGCAGTGCCCAGGGAGAAATTTTTAAACTTTGCTGGATTCCTCCACAACTAAAGCTTCCAGCAACGAGGAGTTTGCAAGTCCTTTGAGCCCCAAAGGACACCTTTCATCTGACACCAAGACTCTGGGGACATGACTTTTTTTCCCCAGGGAAATTGGGGTCAGTTTGAGGCCACTCACCCTGGGCATCTGCATCGTTCCCGGTGTGAAATTTCCAATCTTGGCTGATGTTTTCCAAAACTAATGCTGCTGGCAACGAGGACCCTGGAAGTCCTTAGAGCCCCAAAGGCCACCTTTCATCTGACACCCAGACCCTGGGGAAAGGACTTCTTTTCCCCATGGAAAACGGGGTCAGATTGGAGCCATTTGCGCTGAGCAACAGTGCAGTGCCCAGTGAGAAATTTTTAAATTTTGCTGATTTTCTCCACAACTAAAGCTGCCACCAACAAGGAACTTTCAAGTCCTTAGAGCCCCAGATTCCACCTTTCATCTGATTCCCCGACCCTGGGCCAATGACTTCATTTTCCCCATGGAAAATGGCCTTCATTTCCTGCCTCTCGCCCGGACCAAGAGGGTGGTGCCCAGCAAGAAATTTGCAATCTTGGCTGGATTTCTCCAAATCTAAAGCTGCCAGTAAGTAGTACCCTGCAAGTCCTTAGAGCCCCAAAGGCCACCTTTCATCTGACACCCAAACCCTGGGGAAAGGACTTCTTTTTCCCATGCAAAATGGCCTCTCTTTGTAGCCATTTGCCCTGGCCAACAGGGCAGTGCCCAGTGAGAAATTTGGAAACTTTGCTGGATTCCTCCACGACTAAAGCTGCCAGCAACTAGGAGATTAAGAGTCCTTAGAGCCCCTGATTCCACCTTTCATCTGACACCAAGACCCTGGGCCAATGACTTCATTTTCCCCATGGAAAATGGCCTCCATTTCTGACCTCTCGCCCTGACCACGAGGGTGGTGCCCAGCAAGAAATTTGCAATTTTTGCTGGATTTCTCCAAATCTAAAGCTGCCAGAAAGTAGTACCCTGCGAGTCCTTAGAGACCCAAAGGCCACCTTTCATCTGACACCCAGACCCTTGGGAAAGGACTTCTTTTTCCCATGCAAAATTGCCTCTCATTGCAGCCATTTGCCCTGGCCAACAGGGCAGTGCCCAGTTAGTAATTTGCAAATTTTGCTGGATTCCTCCACAACAAAAGCCGCCAGCAACTACGAGCTTGCAAGTCCTAAGAGCCCCAGGTGCCACGTTTCATCTACTACCCAGCCCCTGGGCCAATGACTTCATTTTCCCCATGGAAAATGGCCTCCATTTTGTCCTCTCGCCCTGACAATAGGGTGGTGCCCAGCAAGAAATATGCAATTATTGCTGGTTTTCACAAAATGTAAAACTGCCAGTAAGTAGAACCCTGCAAGTCTTTAGAGCCCAAAGGCCACCTATCATCTGAGACCCTGGGGAAAGGACTTCTTTTTCCCATGGGAAATGGCCTCCGTTTGCAGCCACTCACCCTGGCAGAAAGTGGGGACCCAAGCTAGAATTACCAAATCTTTGCTGCTGGATTTTTCCAAAAGTAAAGCTGGCAGCAACTAGGACTCTGTAATTACTTTGACCCTCAAAGGCCACCTTGAACATATTACTGAGACCCTGAGGAAAGGACATTTTTCCCATGGAAAATGGCCTTCATTTGTGGCCACTTGGCCTGGCAGGCAGGGCAGTGCCAAGCGAGAAATTTTTACACTTTGCTGGATTGTTCCAAAACAAAAGCTGCCAGCAACAAGGATGCTGCAAGTCCTTAGAGCCCCAGATGCCACCTTTCATCTGATACCCAGACCCTGGGCCAATGACTTCATTTTCCCCCATGGAAAATGGCCTCCATTTTGGCCTCTCGCCCTGACCAAGAGGGTGGTGCCCAGCAAGAAATTTACAATCTTGGCTGGATTTCTCCAAATCTAAAGCTGCCAGTAAGTAGTACCCTGCAAGTCCTTAGAGCCCCAAAGGCCACCGTTCATCTGACACCCAGACCCTGGGGACATGACTTCATTTTCCCCATGGAAAATGGGGTCAGTTTGAGGCCACTCGCCCTGGACATCTGCATCGTTCCCGGTGCGAAATTTTCAAACTTGGCTGATATTCTCCAAAATTAAAGCTGCTGGCAACGAGGACCCTGCAAGTCCTTAGGGCCCCAGATGCCACCTTTCCTCTGGTAGCCAGACCCTGGGCCAATGACTTCATTTTCCCCATGGAAAATGGCCTCCATTTCTGGCCTCTCGCCCGGACCAAGAGGGTGGTGCCCAGCAAGAAATTTACAATCTTGGCTGGATTTCTCCAAATCCATAGCTGCCAATAAGTAGTACCCTGCAAGTCCTTAGAGCCCCAAAGGCCACCTTTCATCTGACACCCAAACCCTGGGGAAAGGACTTCTTTTTCCCATGCAAAATGGCCTCTCTTTGTAGCCATTTGCCCTGGCCAACAAGGCAGTGCCCAGTGAGAAATTTTTAAACTTTGCTGGATTCCTCCACGACTAAAGCTGCCAGCAACTTGGAGATTAAGAGTCCTTAGAGCCCCTGATTCCACCTTTCATCTGACACCAAGACCCTGGGCCAATGACTTCATTTTCCCCATGGAAAATGGCCTCCATTTCTGACCTCTCGCCCTGACCACGAGGGTGGTGCCCAGCAAGAAATTTGCAATTTTTGCTGGATTTCTCCAAATCTAAAGCTGCCAGAAAGTAGTACCCTGCGAGTCCTTAGAGACCCAAAGGCCACCTTTCATCTGACACCCAGACCCTTGGGAAAGGACTTCTTTTTCCCATGCAAAATTGCCTCTCATTGCAGCCATTTGCCCTGGCCAACAGGGCAGTGCCCAGTTAGTAATTTGCAAATTTTGCTGGATTCCTCCACAACAAAAGCCGCCAGCAACTACGAGCTTGCAAGTCCTAAGAGCCCCAGGTGCCACGTTTCATCTACTACCCAGCCCCTGGGCCAATGACTTCATTTTCCCCATGGAAAATGGCCTCCATTTTGTCCTCTCGCCCTGACAATAGGGTGGTGCCCAGCAAGAAATATGCAATTATTGCTGGTTTTCACAAAATGTAAAGCTGCCAGTAAGTAGAACCCTGCAAGTCTTTAGAGCCCAAAGGCCACCTTTCATCTGACACCCAGACCCTGGGAACATGACTTCTTTTCCCCATGGAAAATGGGGTCAATTTGGGGCCACCTGCCCTGGCCATCTGCATTGTTCCCTCTGTGAAATTTGCAAACTTGGCTGATTTTCTCCACAACTAAAGCTGCTGGCAATGAGGACCCTCCAAGTCCTTAGGGCACCAGATGCCACCTTTCCTCTGGTAGCCAGACCCTGGGCCAATGACTTCATTTTCCCCATGGAAAATGGCCTCCATTTGTGGCCTCTCGCCCTGACCCATAGGGCGGTGCCCAGCAAGGAAATTGCAATCTTTGCTGGATTTCTCCAAATCTAAACCTCCCAGTAAGAAGTTCCCGGCAAGTTCTTAGAGCCCCAAAGGCCACCTTTCATCTGACACCCAGACCCTGGAGACATGACTTCTTTTCCCCATGGAAAACGGGGTCAGATTGGGGCCACTCGCCCTGGCCAACAACATTGTTCCCTCTGTGAAATTTGCAATCTTTGCTGGATTCCTCCACAACTAAATCTGCAAGCATCTAGGAGCTTGCAAGTCTTTTGAGCCCCAAAGGCCACCTTTCATCTGATACCCAGACCCTGGAGACATGCCGTCATTTTCCCCATGGAAAACGGCCTCCATTTGTTGCCACTCGCCCTGACCAATAGGGTGGTGCCCAGCAGGAAAATTGCAATCTTTGCTGCATTTCTCCAAATCTAAACCTGCCAGTAAGAAGTTCCCTGCAAGTCCTTAGAGCCCCAAAGGCCACCTTTCATCTGACACCCAGACCCTGGAGACATGACTTCTTTTCCCCATGGAAAACGGGGTCAGATTGGGGCCACCTGCTCTGGCCATCTGCATTGTTCCCTGTGTGAAATTTCCAAACTTTGCTGGATTCCTCCACAACTAAAGCTGCCAGCATCTCGCAGTTTACAAGTCCTTAGAGCCCCAAAGGCCACCTTTCATCTGACACCCAGACCCTGGAGACATGACTTCTTTTCCCCATGGAAAATGGGGTCAATTTGGGGCCACCTGCCCTGGCCATCTGCATTGTTCCCTGTGTGAAATTTGCAAACTTGGCTGATTTTCTCCACAACTGAAGCTGCTGGTAATGAGGACCCTGCAAGCTCTTAGGGCCCCAGATGCCACCTTTCCTCTGGTAGCCAGACCCTGGGCCAATGACTGCATTTTCCCCATGGAAAATGGCCTCCATTTCTGGCCTCTCGCCCTGACCCATAGGGCGGTGCCCAGCAAGGAAATTGCAATCTTTGCTGGATTTCTCCAAATCTAAACCTACCAGTAAGAAGTTCCCTGCAAGTCCTTAGAGCCCCACAGGCCACCTTTCATCTGACACCCAGACCATGGGGAAAGGACTTCCTTTTCCCATGCAAATTGCCTCTCTTTGCAGACATTTGCCCTGGCCAACAGGGCAGTGCCCAGTAAGAAATTTGCAATCTTTGCTGGATTCCTCCACAACTAAAGCGGCCGGAAACTAGGAGCTTGCAAGTCTTTAGAGCCCCAAAGGCCACATTTAATTGATAACAAGACCCTGGAGACATGACGTCATTTTCCCCATGGAAAATGGGCTCAGTTTGAGGCCACTCGGCCTGGCCATCTCCGTCGTTCCCTGTGTGAAATTTGCAAACTTGGCTGATTTTCTCCACAACTAAAGCTGCTGGCAATGAGGACCCTCCAAGTCCTTAGGGAACCAGAGGCCACCTTTCATCTAATACCCAGACCCTGGGCCAATGACTTCATTTTCCCCATGGAAAATGGCCTCCATTTGTGGCCTCTCGCCCTGACCAATAGGGCGGTGCCCAGCAAGGAAATTGCAATCCTTGCTGGATTTCTCCAAATCTAATGCTGCCAGTAAGTAGTACACTGCAAGTCCTTAGAGCCCCAAAGGCCACCTTTCATCTCACACCCAGACCCTTGGGACATGACTTCATTTTCCCCATGGAAAATGGCCTCCATTTTGGCCTCTCACCCTGACCAGTAGGGTGGTGCCCAGCAAGAAATTTGCAGTCTTTGCTAGATTTCTCCAAATCTAAAGTTGCCAGTAACAAGTACCCTGCAAGTCCTTAGGGCCCCGAAGGCCACCTTTCGTCTGACACCCAGACACTGGGGAAAGGACTTCTTTTTCCCATGGCAAATGACCTACCTTTGCAGCCACTCACCCTTGCAGAAAGTTGGGAGCCAAGCTAGAATTACCAAATCTTTGCTGCTGGATTTTTCCAAAAGTAAAGCTGGCAGCAACTAGGACTCTGTAATTACTTTGACCCTCAAGGGTCACCTTGAACATATTACTGAGACCCTGAGGAAAGGACATTTTTCCCATGGAAAATGGCCTTCATTTGTGGCCACTTGGCCTGGCAGGCAGAGCAGTGCCAAGCGAGAAATTTTTACACTTTGCTGGATTGTTCCAAAACAAAAGCTGCCAGCAACAAGGATGCTGCAAGTCCTTAGAGCCCCAGATGCCACCTTTCATCTGATACCCAGACCCTGGGCCAATGACTTCATTTTCCCCCATGGAAAATGGCCTCCATTTTGGCCTCTCGCCCTGACCAAGAGGGTGGTGCCCAGCAAGAAATTTACAATCTTGGCTGGATTTCTCCAAATCTAAAGCTGCCAGTAAGTAGTACCCTGCAAGTCCTTAGAGCCCCAAAGGCCACCTTTCATCTGACACCCAGACGCTGGGGAAAGGACTTCTTTTTCCCATGCAAAATGGCCTCTATTTGCAGCCATTTTCCCTAGATAACAGGGCAGTGCCCAGTGAGAAAGTTTTCCATTTGCAAACTTGGCTGATTTTCTCCAACAGTAATGCTGCTGGCAACGAGGAGCCTGCAAGTCCTTAGGGCCTCAGATGCCACCTTTCGTGTGATACCCACACCCTGGGCCAATGATTTCATTTTCCCCACGGAAAATGGCCTCCATTTCTGGCCTCTCACCGTCACCAGTAGCGTGGTGCCCAGCAAGAAATTTGCAATCTTTACTGCATTTCTCCAAATCTAAAGCTGCCAGTAATGAGGACCATGCAAGTCCTTAGAGCCCCAAAGGCCACCTTTCATCTGACACCCAGACCCTGGGGAAAGGACTTCTTTTTCCCATGCAAAATGGCCTCTCTTTGTAGCCATTTGCCCTGGCAAACAGGGCAGTGCCCAGGGAGAAATTTTTAAACTTTGCTGGATTCCTCCACAACTAAAGCTTCCAGCAACGAGGAGTTTGCAAGTCCTTTGAGCCCCAAAGGACACCTTTCATCTGACACCAAGACTCTGGGGACATGACTTTTTTTCCCCAGGGAAATTGGGGTCAGTTTGAGGCCACTCACCCTGGGCATCTGCATCGTTCCCGGTGTGAAATTTCCAATCTTGGCTGATGTTTTCCAAAACTAATGCTGCTGGCAACGAGGACCCTGGAAGTCCTTAGAGCCCCAAAGACCACCTTTCATCTGACACCCAGACCCTGGGGAAAGGACTTCTTTTTCCCATGGAAAATGGACTCGTTTTGGAGCCATTTGCGCTGAGCAACAGTGCAGTGCCCAGTGAGAAATTTTTAAATTTTGCTGATTTTCTCCACAACTAAAGCTGCCACCAACAAGGAACTTTCAAGTCCTTAGAGCCCCAGATTCCACCTTTCATCTGATTCCCCGACCCTGGGCCAATGACTTCATTTTCCCCATGGAAAATGGCCTTCATTTCCTGCCTCTCGCCCGGACCAAGAGGGTGGTGCCCAGCAAGAAATTTGCAATCTTGGCTGGATTTCTCCAAATCTAAAGCTGCCAGTAAGTAGTACCCTGCAAGTCCTTAGAGCCCCAAAGGCCACCTTTCATCTGACACCCAAACCCTGGGGAAAGGACTTCTTTTTCCCATGCAAAATGGCCTCTCTTTGTAGCCATTTGCCCTGGCCAACAGGGCAGTGCCCAGTGAGAAATTTGGAAACTTTGCTGGATTCCTCCACGACTAAAGCTGCCAGCAACTAGGAGATTAAGAGTCCTTAGAGCCCCTGATTCCACCTTTCATCTGACACCAAGACCCTGGGCCAATGACTTCATTTTCCCCATGGAAAATGGCCTCCATTTCTGACCTCTCGCCCTGACCACGAGGGTGGTGCCCAGCAAGAAATTTGCAATTTTTTGCTGGATTTCTCCAAATCTAAAGCTGCCAGAAAGTAGTACCCTGCGAGTCCTTAGAGACCCAAAGGCCACCTTTCATCTGACACCCAGGCCCTTGGGAAAGGACTTCTTTTTCCCATGCAAAATGGCCTCTATTTGCAGCCATTTGCCCTGGCCAACAGGGCAGTGCCCAGTTAGTAATTTGCAAATTTTGCTGGATTCCTCCACAACAAAAGCCGCCAGCAACTACGAGCTTGCAAGTCCTAAGAGCCCCAGGTGCCACGTTTCATCTACTACCCAGCCCCTGGGCCAATGACTTCATTTTCCCCATGGAAAATGGCCTCCATTTTGTCCTCTCGCCCTGACAATAGGGTGGTGCCCAGCAAGAAATATGCAATTATTGCTGGTTTTCACAAAATGTAAAACTGCCAGTAAGTAGAACCCTGCAAGTCTTTAGAGCCCAAAGGCCACCTTTCATCTGAGACCAAGACCCTGGGGAAAGGACTTCTTTTTCCCATGGGAAATGGCCTCCGTTTGCAGCCACTCACCCTGGCAGAAAGTGGGGACCCAAGCTAGAATTACCAAATCTTTGCTGCTGGATTTTTCCAAAAGTAAAGCTGGCAGCAACTAGGACTCTGTAATTACTTTGACCCTCAAAGGCCACCTTGAACATATTACTGAGACCCTGAGGAAAGGACATTTTTCCCATGGAAAATGGCCTTCATTTGTGGCCACTTGGCCTGGCAGGCAGGGCAGTGCCAAGCGAGAAATTTTTACACTTTGCTGGATTGTTCCAAAACAAAAGCTGCCAGCAACAAGGATGCTGCAAGTCCTTAGAGCCCCAGATGCCACCTTTCATCTGATACCCAGACCCTGGGCCAATGACTTCATTTTCCCCCATGGAAAATGGCCTCCATTTTGGCCTCTCGCCCTGACCAAGAGGGTGGTGCCCAGCAAGAAATTTACAATCTTGGCTGGATTTCTCCAAATCTAAAGCTGCCAGAAAGTAGTACCCTGCAAGTCCTTAGAGCCCCAAAGGCCACCGTTCATCTGACACCCAGACCCTGGGGACATGACTTCATTTTCCCCATGGAAAATGGGGTCAGTTTGAGGCCACTCGCCCTGGACATCTGCATCGTTCCCGGTGCGAAATTTTCAAACTTGGCTGATATTCTCCAAAATTAAAGCTGCTGGCAACGAGGACCCTGCAAGTCCTTAGGGCCCCAGATGCCACCTTTCCTCTGGTAGCCAGACCCTGGGCCAATGACTTCATTTTCCCCATGGAAAATGGCCTCCATTTCTGGCCTCTCGCCCGGACCAAGAGGGTGGTGCCCAGCAAGAAATTTACAATCTTGGCTGGATTTCTCCAAATCCATAGCTGCCAATAAGTAGTACCCTGCAAGTCCTAAGAGCCCCAAAGGCCACCTTTCATCTGACACCCAAACCCTGGGGAAAGGACTTCTTTTTCCCATGCAAAATGGCCTCTCTTTGTAGCCATTTGCCCTGGCCAACAAGGCAGTGCCCAGTGAGAAATTTTTAAACTTTGCTGGATTCCTCCACGACTAAAGCTGCCAGCAACTTGGAGATTAAGAGTCCTTAGAGCCCCTGATTCCACCTTTCATCTGACACCAAGACCCTGGGCCAATGACTTCATTTTCCCCATGGAAAATGGCCTCCATTTGTGGCCTCTCGCCCTGACCAATAGGGCGGTGCCCAGCAAGGAAATTGCAATCTTTGCTGGATTTCTCCAAATCTAAACCTCCCAGTAAGAAGTTCCCGGCAAGTTCTTAGAGCCCCAAAGGCCACCTTTCATCTGACACCCAGACCCTGGAGACATGACTTCTTTTCCCCATGGAAAACGGGGTCAGATTGGGGCCACCTGCTCTGGCCATCTGCATTGTTCCCTCTGTGAAATTTGCAATCTTTGCTGGATTCCTCCACAACTAAATCTGCCAGCATCTAGGAGCTTGCAAGTCTTTTGAGCCCCAAAGGCCACCTTTCATCTGATACCCAGACCCTGGAGACATGCCGTCATTTTCCCCATGGAAAACGGCCTCCATTTGTTGCCACTCGCCCTGACCAATAGGGTGGTGCCCAGCAGGAAAATTGCAATCTTTGCTGCATTTCTCCAAATCTAAACCTGCCAGTAAGAAGTTCCCTGCAAGTCCTTAGAGCCCCAAAGGCCACCTTTCATCTGACACCCAGACCCTGGAGACATGACTTCTTTTCCCCATGGAAAACGGGGTCAGATTGGGGCCACTTGCCCTGGCCAACAGCATTGTTCCCTCTGTGAAATTTGCAAACTTTGCTGGATTCCTCCACAACTAAAGCTGCCAGCATCTCACAGTTTACAAGTCCTTAGAGCCCCAAAAGCCGCCTTTCATCTGATACCCAGACCCTGGGCCAATGACTTCATTTTCCCCATGGAAAATGGCCTCCATTTGTTGCCCCTCGCCTTGACCAATACGGTGGTGCCCAGCAAGAACATTGCAATCTTTGCTGGATTTCTTCAAATCTAAACCTGCCAGTAGGTAGTACACTGCAAGTCCTCAGAGCCCCACAGGCCACCTTTCATCTGACACCCAGACCCTGGGGAAAGGACTTCTTTTTCCCATGCAAATTGCCTCTCTTTGCAGACGTTTGCCCTGGCCAACAGGGCAGTGCCCAGTGAGAAATTTGCAATCTTTGCGGGATTTCGCCATAAATAAAGCTGCCGCCAACTAGGAGCTTGCAAGTCTTTAGAGCCCCAAAAGCCACATTTCATTGATACCAAGACCCTGGAGACATGACGTCATTATCCCCATGGAGAATGGGGTCAGGTTGAGGCCACTCGCCATGGCCATCTGCATTGTTCCCTCTGTGAAATTTGCAAACTTTGCTGGATTCCTCCACAACTAAAGCTGCCAACATCTAGGAGGTTGCAAGTCCTTAGAGCCCCAAAAGCCACCTTTCATTGATACCCAGACCCTGGAGACATGACTTCTTTCCCCCATGGAAAATGGGCTCAGTTTGGGGCCACACGGCCTGGCCATCTGCACTGTTCCCTCTGTGAAATTTGCAAACTTGGCTGATTTTCTCCAAAACTAAAGTTGCTGGCAATGAGGACCCTGCAAGTCCTTAGGGCACCAGATGCCACCTTTCATCTAATACCCAGACCCTGGAGACATGTTGTAATTTTCCCCATGGAAAACGGCCTCCATTTGTGGTCTGTCGGCCTGACCAATAGGGTGGTACCCAGCAGGAAAATTGCAATCTTTGCAGGATTTCTCCAAATCTAAACCTACCAGTAAGAAGTTCCCTGCAAGTCCTTAGAGCCCCAAAGGCCACCTTTCATCTGACACCCAGACCCTGGAGACATGACTTCTTTTCCCCATGGAAAACGGGGTCAGATTGGGGCCACCTGCTCTGGCCATCTGCATTGTTCCCTGTGTGAAATTTCCAAACTTTGCTGGATTCCTCCACAACTAAAGCTGCCAGCATCTCGCAGTTTACAAGTCCTTAGAGCCCCAAAGGCCACCTTTCATCTGACACCCAGACCCTGGAGACATGACTTCTTTTCCCCATGGAAAATGGGGTCAATTTGGGGCCACCTGCCCTGGCCATCTGCATTGTTCCCTGTGTGAAATTTGCAAACTTGGCTGATTTTCTCCACAACTGAAGCTGCTGGTAATGAGGACCCTGCAAGCTCTTAGGGCCCCAGATGCCACCTTTCCTCTGGTAGCCAGACCCTGGGCCAATGACTGCATTTTCCCCATGGAAAATGGCCTCCATTTCTGGCCTCTCGCCCTGACCCATAGGGCGGTGCCCAGCAAGGAAATTGCAATCTTTGCTGGATTTCTCCAAATCTAAACCTACCAGTAAGAAGTTCCCTGCAAGTCCTTAGAGCCCCACAGGCCACCTTTCATCTGACACCCAGACCATGGGGAAAGGACTTCCTTTTCCCATGCAAATTGCCTCTCTTTGCAGACATTTGCCCTGGCCAACAGGGCAGTGCCCAGTAAGAAATTTGCAATCTTTGCTGGATTCCTCCACAACTAAAGCGGCCGGAAACTAGGAGCTTGCAAGTCTTTAGAGCCCCAAAGGCCACATTTAATTGATAACAAGACCCTGGAGACATGACGTCATTTTCCCCATGGAAAATGGGCTCAGTTTGAGGCCACTCGGCCTGGCCATCTCCGTCGTTCCCTGTGTGAAATTTGCAAACTTGGCTGATTTTCTCCACAACTAAAGCTGCTGGCAATGAGGACCCTCCAAGTCCTTAGGGAACCAGAGGCCACCTTTCATCTAATACCCAGACCCTGGGCCAATGACTTCATTTTCCCCATGGAAAATGGCCTCCATTTGTGGCCTCTCGCCCTGACCAATAGGGCGGTGCCCAGCAAGGAAATTGCAATCCTTGCTGGATTTCTCCAAATCTAATGCTGCCAGTAAGTAGTACACTGCAAGTCCTTAGAGCCCCAAAGGCCACCTTTCATCTCACACCCAGACCCTTGGGACATGACTTCATTTTCCCCATGGAAAATGGCCTCCATTTTGGCCTCTCACCCTGACCAGTAGGGTGGTGCCCAGCAAGAAATTTGCAGTCTTTGCTAGATTTCTCCAAATCTAAAGTTGCCAGTAACAAGTACCCTGCAAGTCCTTAGGGCCCCGAAGGCCACCTTTCGTCTGACACCCAGACACTGGGGAAAGGACTTCTTTTTCCCATGGCAAATGACCTACCTTTGCAGCCACTCACCCTTGCAGAAAGTTGGGAGCCAAGCTAGAATTACCAAATCTTTGCTGCTGGATTTTTCCAAAAGTAAAGCTGGCAGCAACTAGGACTCTGTAATTACTTTGACCCTCAAGGGTCACCTTGAACATATTACTGAGACCCTGAGGAAAGGACATTTTTCCCATGGAAAATGGCCTTCATTTGTGGCCACTTGGCCTGGCAGGCAGAGCAGTGCCAAGCGAGAAATTTTTACACTTTGCTGGATTGTTCCAAAACAAAAGCTGCCAGCAACAAGGATGCTGCAAGTCCTTAGAGCCCCAGATGCCACCTTTCATCTGATACCCAGACCCTGGGCCAATGACTTCATTTTCCCCCATGGAAAATGGCCTCCATTTTGGCCTCTCGCCCTGACCAAGAGGGTGGTGCCCAGCAAGAAATTTACAATCTTGGCTGGATTTCTCCAAATCTAAAGCTGCCAGTAAGTAGTACCCTGCAAGTCCTTAGAGCCCCAAAGGCCACCTTTCATCTGACACCCAGACGCTGGGGAAAGGACTTCTTTTTCCCATGCAAAATGGCCTCTATTTGCAGCCATTTTCCCTAGATAACAGGGCAGTGCCCAGTGAGAAAGTTTTCCATTTGCAAACTTGGCTGATTTTCTCCAACAGTAATGCTGCTGGCAACGAGGAGCCTGCAAGTCCTTAGGGCCTCAGATGCCACCTTTCGTGTGATACCCACACCCTGGGCCAATGATTTCATTTTCCCCACGGAAAATGGCCTCCATTTCTGGCCTCTCACCGTCACCAGTAGCGTGGTGCCCAGCAAGAAATTTGCAATCTTTACTGCATTTCTCCAAATCTAAAGCTGCCAGTAATGAGGACCATGCAAGTCCTTAGAGCCCCAAAGGCCACCTTTCATCTGACACCCAGACCCTGGGGAAAGGACTTCTTTTTCCCATGCAAAATGGCCTCTCTTTGTAGCCATTTGCCCTGGCAAACAGGGCAGTGCCCAGGGAGAAATTTTTAAACTTTGCTGGATTCCTCCACAACTAAAGCTTCCAGCAACGAGGAGTTTGCAAGTCCTTTGAGCCCCAAAGGACACCTTTCATCTGACACCAAGACTCTGGGGACATGACTTTTTTTCCCCAGGGAAATTGGGGTCAGTTTGAGGCCACTCACCCTGGGCATCTGCATCGTTCCCGGTGTGAAATTTCCAATCTTGGCTGATGTTTTCCAAAACTAATGCTGCTGGCAACGAGGACCCTGGAAGTCCTTAGAGCCCCAAAGACCACCTTTCATCTGACACCCAGACCCTGGGGAAAGGACTTCTTTTTCCCATGGAAAATGGACTCGTTTTGGAGCCATTTGCGCTGAGCAACAGTGCAGTGCCCAGTGAGAAATTTTTAAATTTTGCTGATTTTCTCCACAACTAAAGCTGCCACCAACAAGGAACTTTCAAGTCCTTAGAGCCCCAGATTCCACCTTTCATCTGATTCCCCGACCCTGGGCCAATGACTTCATTTTCCCCATGGAAAATGGCCTTCATTTCCTGCCTCTCGCCCGGACCAAGAGGGTGGTGCCCAGCAAGAAATTTGCAATCTTGGCTGGATTTCTCCAAATCTAAAGCTGCCAGTAAGTAGTACCCTGCAAGTCCTTAGAGCCCCAAAGGCCACCTTTCATCTGACACCCAAACCCTGGGGAAAGGACTTCTTTTTCCCATGCAAAATGGCCTCTCTTTGTAGCCATTTGCCCTGGCCAACAGGGCAGTGCCCAGTGAGAAATTTGGAAACTTTGCTGGATTCCTCCACGACTAAAGCTGCCAGCAACTAGGAGATTAAGAGTCCTTAGAGCCCCTGATTCCACCTTTCATCTGACACCAAGACCCTGGGCCAATGACTTCATTTTCCCCATGGAAAATGGCCTCCATTTCTGACCTCTCGCCCTGACCACGAGGGTGGTGCCCAGCAAGAAATTTGCAATTTTTTGCTGGATTTCTCCAAATCTAAAGCTGCCAGAAAGTAGTACCCTGCGAGTCCTTAGAGACCCAAAGGCCACCTTTCATCTGACACCCAGGCCCTTGGGAAAGGACTTCTTTTTCCCATGCAAAATGGCCTCTATTTGCAGCCATTTGCCCTGGCCAACAGGGCAGTGCCCAGTTAGTAATTTGCAAATTTTGCTGGATTCCTCCACAACAAAAGCCGCCAGCAACTACGAGCTTGCAAGTCCTAAGAGCCCCAGGTGCCACGTTTCATCTACTACCCAGCCCCTGGGCCAATGACTTCATTTTCCCCATGGAAAATGGCCTCCATTTTGTCCTCTCGCCCTGACAATAGGGTGGTGCCCAGCAAGAAATATGCAATTATTGCTGGTTTTCACAAAATGTAAAACTGCCAGTAAGTAGAACCCTGCAAGTCTTTAGAGCCCAAAGGCCACCTATCATCTGAGACCAAGACCCTGGGGAAAGGACTTCTTTTTCCCATGGGAAATGGCCTCCGTTTGCAGCCACTCACCCTGGCAGAAAGTGGGGACCCAAGCTAGAATTACCAAATCTTTGCTGCTGGATTTTTCCAAAAGTAAAGCTGGCAGCAACTAGGACTCTGTAATTACTTTGACCCTCAAAGGCCACCTTGAACATATTACTGAGACCCTGAGGAAAGGACATTTTTCCCATGGAAAATGGCCTTCATTTGTGGCCACTTGGCCTGGCAGGCAGGGCAGTGCCAAGCGAGAAATTTTTACACTTTGCTGGATTGTTCCAAAACAAAAGCTGCCAGCAACAAGGATGCTGCAAGTCCTTAGAGCCCCAGATGCCACCTTTCATCTGATACCCAGACCCTGGGCCAATGACTTCATTTTCCCCCATGGAAAATGGCCTCCATTTTGGCCTCTCGCCCTGACCAAGAGGGTGGTGCCCAGCAAGAAATTTACAATCTTGGCTGGATTTCTCCAAATCTAAAGCTGCCAGTAAGTAGTACCCTGCAAGTCCTTAGAGCCCCAAAGGCCACCGTTCATCTGACACCCAGACCCTGGGGACATGACTTCATTTTCCCCATGGAAAATGGGGTCAGTTTGAGGCCACTCGCCCTGGACATCTGCATCGTTCCCGGTGCGAAATTTTCAAACTTGGCTGATATTCTCCAAAATTAAAGCTGCTGGCAACGAGGACCCTGCAAGTCCTTAGGGCCCCAGATGCCACCTTTCCTCTGGTAGCCAGACCCTGGGCCAATGACTTCATTTTCCCCATGGAAAATGGCCTCCATTTCTGGCCTCTCGCCCGGACCAAGAGGGTGGTGCCCAGCAAGAAATTTACAATCTTGGCTGGATTTCTCCAAATCCATAGCTGCCAATAAGTAGTACCCTGCAAGTCCTTAGAGCCCCAAAGGCCACCTTTCATCTGACACCCAAACCCTGGGGAAAGGACTTCTTTTTCCCATGCAAAATGGCCTCTCTTTGTAGCCATTTGCCCTGGCCAACAAGGCAGTGCCCAGTGAGAAATTTTTAAACTTTGCTGGATTCCTCCACGACTAAAGCTGCCAGCAACTTGGAGATTAAGAGTCCTTAGAGCCCCTGATTCCACCTTTCATCTGACACCAAGACCCTGGGCCAATGACTTCATTTTCCCCATGGAAAATGGCCTCCATTTGTGGCCTCTCGCCCTGACCCATAGGGCGGTGCCCAGCAAGGAAATTGCAATCTTTGCTGGATTTCTCCAAATCTAAACCTCCCAGTAAGAAGTTCCCGGCAAGTTCTTAGAGCCCCAAAGGCCACCTTTCATCTGACACCCAGACCCTGGAGACATGACTTCTTTTCCCCATGGAAAACGGGGTCAGATTGGGGCCACCTGCTCTGGCCATCTGCATTGTTCCCTCTGTGAAATTTGCAATCTTTGCTGGATTCCTCCACAACTAAATCTGCAAGCATCTAGGAGCTTGCAAGTCTTTTGAGCCCCAAAGGCCACCTTTCATCTGATACCCAGACCCTGGAGACATGCCGTCATTTTCCCCATGGAAAACGGCCTCCATTTGTTGCCACTCGCCCTGACCAATAGGGTGGTGCCCAGCAGGAAAATTGCAATCTTTGCTGGATTTCTCCAAATCTAAACCTGCCAGTAAGAAGTTCCCTGCAAGTCCTTAGAGCCCCAAAGGCCACCTTTCATCTGACACCCAGACCCTGGAGACATGACTTCTTTTCCCCATGGAAAACGGGGTCAGATTGGGGCCACTCGCCCTGGCCAACAGCATTGTTCCCTCTGTGAAATTTGCAAACTTTGCTGGATTCCTCCACAACTAAAGCTGCCAGCATCTCGCAGTTTACAAGTCCTTAGAGCCCCAGATTCCACCTTTCATCTGATTCCCCGACCCTGGGCCAATGACTTCATTTTCCCCATGGAAAATGGCCTTCATTTCCTGCCTCTCGCCCGGACCAAGAGGGTGGTGCCCAGCAAGAAATTTGCAATCTTGGCTGGATTTCTCCAAATCTAAAGCTGCCAGTAAGTAGTACCCTGCAAGTCCTTAGAGCCCCAAAGGCCACCTTTCATCTGACACCCAAACCCTGGGGAAAGGACTTCTTTTTCCCATGCAAAATGGCCTCTCTTTGTAGCCATTTGCCCTGGCCAACAGGGCAGTGCCCAGTGAGAAATTTGGAAACTTTGCTGGATTCCTCCACGACTAAAGCTGCCAGCAACTAGGAGATTAAGAGTCCTTAGAGCCCCTGATTCCACCTTTCATCTGACACCAAGACCCTGGGCCAATGACTTCATTTTCCCCATGGAAAATGGCCTCCATTTCTGACCTCTCGCCCTGACCACGAGGGTGGTGCCCAGCAAGAAATTTGCAATTTTTTGCTGGATTTCTCCAAATCTAAAGCTGCCAGAAAGTAGTACCCTGCGAGTCCTTAGAGACCCAAAGGCCACCTTTCATCTGACACCCAGGCCCTTGGGAAAGGACTTCTTTTTCCCATGCAAAATGGCCTCTATTTGCAGCCATTTGCCCTGGCCAACAGGGCAGTGCCCAGTTAGTAATTTGCAAATTTTGCTGGATTCCTCCACAACAAAAGCCGCCAGCAACTACGAGCTTGCAAGTCCTAAGAGCCCCAGGTGCCACGTTTCATCTACTACCCAGCCCCTGGGCCAATGACTTCATTTTCCCCATGGAAAATGGCCTCCATTTTGTCCTCTCGCCCTGACAATAGGGTGGTGCCCAGCAAGAAATATGCAATTATTGCTGGTTTTCACAAAATGTAAAACTGCCAGTAAGTAGAACCCTGCAAGTCTTTAGAGCCCAAAGGCCACCTATCATCTGAGACCAAGACCCTGGGGAAAGGACTTCTTTTTCCCATGGGAAATGGCCTCCGTTTGCAGCCACTCACCCTGGCAGAAAGTGGGGACCCAAGCTAGAATTACCAAATCTTTGCTGCTGGATTTTTCCAAAAGTAAAGCTGGCAGCAACTAGGACTCTGTAATTACTTTGACCCTCAAAGGCCACCTTGAACATATTACTGAGACCCTGAGGAAAGGACATTTTTCCCATGGAAAATGGCCTTCATTTGTGGCCACTTGGCCTGGCAGGCAGGGCAGTGCCAAGCGAGAAATTTTTACACTTTGCTGGATTGTTCCAAAACAAAAGCTGCCAGCAACAAGGATGCTGCAAGTCCTTAGAGCCCCAGATGCCACCTTTCATCTGATACCCAGACCCTGGGCCAATGACTTCATTTTCCCCCATGGAAAATGGCCTCCATTTTGGCCTCTCGCCCTGACCAAGAGGGTGGTGCCCAGCAAGAAATTTACAATCTTGGCTGGATTTCTCCAAATCTAAAGCTGCCAGTAAGTAGTACCCTGCAAGTCCTTAGAGCCCCAAAGGCCACCGTTCATCTGACACCCAGACCCTGGGGACATGACTTCATTTTCCCCATGGAAAATGGGGTCAGTTTGAGGCCACTCGCCCTGGACATCTGCATCGTTCCCGGTGCGAAATTTTCAAACTTGGCTGATATTCTCCAAAATTAAAGCTGCTGGCAACGAGGACCCTGCAAGTCCTTAGGGCCCCAGATGCCACCTTTCCTCTGGTAGCCAGACCCTGGGCCAATGACTTCATTTTCCCCATGGAAAATGGCCTCCATTTCTGGCCTCTCGCCCGGACCAAGAGGGTGGTGCCCAGCAAGAAATTTACAATCTTGGCTGGATTTCTCCAAATCCATAGCTGCCAATAAGTAGTACCCTGCAAGTCCTTAGAGCCCCAAAGGCCACCTTTCATCTGACACCCAAACCCTGGGGAAAGGACTTCTTTTTCCCATGCAAAATGGCCTCTCTTTGTAGCCATTTGCCCTGGCCAACAAGGCAGTGCCCAGTGAGAAATTTTTAAACTTTGCTGGATTCCTCCACGACTAAAGCTGCCAGCAACTTGGAGATTAAGAGTCCTTAGAGCCCCTGATTCCACCTTTCATCTGACACCAAGACCCTGGGCCAATGACTTCATTTTCCCCATGGAAAATGGCCTCCATTTGTGGCCTCTCGCCCTGACCCATAGGGCGGTGCCCAGCAAGGAAATTGCAATCTTTGCTGGATTTCTCCAAATCTAAACCTCCCAGTAAGAAGTTCCCGGCAAGTTCTTAGAGCCCCAAAGGCCACCTTTCATCTGACACCCAGACCCTGGAGACATGACTTCTTTTCCCCATGGAAAACGGGGTCAGATTGGGGCCACCTGCTCTGGCCATCTGCATTGTTCCCTCTGTGAAATTTGCAATCTTTGCTGGATTCCTCCACAACTAAATCTGCAAGCATCTAGGAGCTTGCAAGTCTTTTGAGCCCCAAAGGCCACCTTTCATCTGATACCCAGACCCTGGAGACATGCCGTCATTTTCCCCATGGAAAACGGCCTCCATTTGTTGCCACTCGCCCTGACCAATAGGGTGGTGCCCAGCAGGAAAATTGCAATCTTTGCTGGATTTCTCCAAATCTAAACCTGCCAGTAAGAAGTTCCCTGCAAGTCCTTAGAGCCCCAAAGGCCACCTTTCATCTGACACCCAGACCCTGGAGACATGACTTCTTTTCCCCATGGAAAACGGGGTCAGATTGGGGCCACTCGCCCTGGCCAACAGCATTGTTCCCTCTGTGAAATTTGCAAACTTTGCTGGATTCCTCCACAACTAAAGCTGCCAGCATCTCGCAGTTTACAAGTCCTTAGAGCCCCAGATTCCACCTTTCATCTGATTCCCCGACCCTGGGCCAATGACTTCATTTTCCCCATGGAAAATGGCCTTCATTTCCTGCCTCTCGCCCGGACCAAGAGGGTGGTGCCCAGCAAGAAATTTGCAATCTTGGCTGGATTTCTCCAAATCTAAAGCTGCCAGTAAGTAGTACCCTGCAAGTCCTTAGAGCCCCAAAGGCCACCTTTCATCTGACACCCAAACCCTGGGGAAAGGACTTCTTTTTCCCATGCAAAATGGCCTCTCTTTGTAGCCATTTGCCCTGGCCAACAGGGCAGTGCCCAGTGAGAAATTTGGAAACTTTGCTGGATTCCTCCACGACTAAAGCTGCCAGCAACTAGGAGATTAAGAGTCCTTAGAGCCCCTGATTCCACCTTTCATCTGACACCAAGACCCTGGGCCAATGACTTCATTTTCCCCATGGAAAATGGCCTCCATTTCTGACCTCTCGCCCTGACCACGAGGGTGGTGCCCAGCAAGAAATTTGCAATTTTTTGCTGGATTTCTCCAAATCTAAAGCTGCCAGAAAGTAGTACCCTGCGAGTCCTTAGAGACCCAAAGGCCACCTTTCATCTGACACCCAGGCCCTTGGGAAAGGACTTCTTTTTCCCATGCAAAATGGCCTCTATTTGCAGCCATTTGCCCTGGCCAACAGGGCAGTGCCCAGTTAGTAATTTGCAAATTTTGCTGGATTCCTCCACAACAAAAGCCGCCAGCAACTACGAGCTTGCAAGTCCTAAGAGCCCCAGGTGCCACGTTTCATCTACTACCCAGCCCCTGGGCCAATGACTTCATTTTCCCCATGGAAAATGGCCTCCATTTTGTCCTCTCGCCCTGACAATAGGGTGGTGCCCAGCAAGAAATATGCAATTATTGCTGGTTTTCACAAAATGTAAAACTGCCAGTAAGTAGAACCCTGCAAGTCTTTAGAGCCCAAAGGCCACCTTTCATCTGAGACCAAGACCCTGGGGAAAGGACTTCTTTTTCCCATGGGAAATGGCCTCCGTTTGCAGCCACTCACCCTGGCAGAAAGTGGGGACCCAAGCTAGAATTACCAAATCTTTGCTGCTGGATTTTTCCAAAAGTAAAGCTGGCAGCAACTAGGACTCTGTAATTACTTTGACCCTCAAAGGCCACCTTGAACATATTACTGAGACCCTGAGGAAAGGACATTTTTCCCATGGAAAATGGCCTTCATTTGTGGCCACTTGGCCTGGCAGGCAGGGCAGTGCCAAGCGAGAAATTTTTACACTTTGCTGGATTGTTCCAAAACAAAAGCTGCCAGCAACAAGGATGCTGCAAGTCCTTAGAGCCCCAGATGCCACCTTTCATCTGATACCCAGACCCTGGGCCAATGACTTCATTTTCCCCCATGGAAAATGGCCTCCATTTTGGCCTCTCGCCCTGACCAAGAGGGTGGTGCCCAGCAAGAAATTTACAATCTTGGCTGGATTTCTCCAAATCTAAAGCTGCCAGAAAGTAGTACCCTGCAAGTCCTTAGAGCCCCAAAGGCCACCGTTCATCTGACACCCAGACCCTGGGGACATGACTTCATTTTCCCCATGGAAAATGGGGTCAGTTTGAGGCCACTCGCCCTGGACATCTGCATCGTTCCCGGTGCGAAATTTTCAAACTTGGCTGATATTCTCCAAAATTAAAGCTGCTGGCAACGAGGACCCTGCAAGTCCTTAGGGCCCCAGATGCCACCTTTCCTCTGGTAGCCAGACCCTGGGCCAATGACTTCATTTTCCCCATGGAAAATGGCCTCCATTTCTGGCCTCTCGCCCGGACCAAGAGGGTGGTGCCCAGCAAGAAATTTACAATCTTGGCTGGATTTCTCCAAATCCATAGCTGCCAATAAGTAGTACCCTGCAAGTCCTAAGAGCCCCAAAGGCCACCTTTCATCTGACACCCAAACCCTGGGGAAAGGACTTCTTTTTCCCATGCAAAATGGCCTCTCTTTGTAGCCATTTGCCCTGGCCAACAAGGCAGTGCCCAGTGAGAAATTTTTAAACTTTGCTGGATTCCTCCACGACTAAAGCTGCCAGCAACTTGGAGATTAAGAGTCCTTAGAGCCCCTGATTCCACCTTTCATCTGACACCAAGACCCTGGGCCAATGACTTCATTTTCCCCATGGAAAATGGCCTCCATTTGTGGCCTCTCGCCCTGACCAATAGGGCGGTGCCCAGCAAGGAAATTGCAATCTTTGCTGGATTTCTCCAAATCTAAACCTCCCAGTAAGAAGTTCCCGGCAAGTTCTTAGAGCCCCAAAGGCCACCTTTCATCTGACACCCAGACCCTGGAGACATGACTTCTTTTCCCCATGGAAAACGGGGTCAGATTGGGGCCACCTGCTCTGGCCATCTGCATTGTTCCCTCTGTGAAATTTGCAATCTTTGCTGGATTCCTCCACAACTAAATCTGCCAGCATCTAGGAGCTTGCAAGTCTTTTGAGCCCCAAAGGCCACCTTTCATCTGATACCCAGACCCTGGAGACATGCCGTCATTTTCCCCATGGAAAACGGCCTCCATTTGTTGCCACTCGCCCTGACCAATAGGGTGGTGCCCAGCAGGAAAATTGCAATCTTTGCTGCATTTCTCCAAATCTAAACCTGCCAGTAAGAAGTTCCCTGCAAGTCCTTAGAGCCCCAAAGGCCACCTTTCATCTGACACCCAGACCCTGGAGACATGACTTCTTTTCCCCATGGAAAACGGGGTCAGATTGGGGCCACTTGCCCTGGCCAACAGCATTGTTCCCTCTGTGAAATTTGCAAACTTTGCTGGATTCCTCCACAACTAAAGCTGCCAGCATCTCACAGTTTACAAGTCCTTAGAGCCCCAAAAGCCGCCTTTCATCTGATACCCAGACCCTGGGCCAATGACTTCATTTTCCCCATGGAAAATGGCCTCCATTTGTTGCCCCTCGCCTTGACCAATACGGTGGTGCCCAGCAAGAACATTGCAATCTTTGCTGGATTTCTTCAAATCTAAACCTGCCAGTAGGTAGTACACTGCAAGTCCTCAGAGCCCCACAGGCCACCTTTCATCTGACACCCAGACCCTGGGGAAAGGACTTCTTTTTCCCATGCAAATTGCCTCTCTTTGCAGACGTTTGCCCTGGCCAACAGGGCAGTGCCCAGTGAGAAATTTGCAATCTTTGCGGGATTTCGCCATAAATAAAGCTGCCGCCAACTAGGAGCTTGCAAGTCTTTAGAGCCCCAAAAGCCACATTTCATTGATACCAAGACCCTGGAGACATGACGTCATTATCCCCATGGAGAATGGGGTCAGGTTGAGGCCACTCGCCATGGCCATCTGCATTGTTCCCTCTGTGAAATTTGCAAACTTTGCTGGATTCCTCCACAACTAAAGCTGCCAACATCTAGGAGGTTGCAAGTCCTTAGAGCCCCAAAAGCCACCTTTCATTGATACCCAGACCCTGGAGACATGACTTCTTTCCCCCATGGAAAATGGGCTCAGTTTGGGGCCACACGGCCTGGCCATCTGCACTGTTCCCTCTGTGAAATTTGCAAACTTGGCTGATTTTCTCCAAAACTAAAGTTGCTGGCAATGAGGACCCTGCAAGTCCTTAGGGCACCAGATGCCACCTTTCATCTAATACCCAGACCCTGGAGACATGTTGTAATTTTCCCCATGGAAAACGGCCTCCATTTGTGGTCTGTCGGCCTGACCAATAGGGTGGTACCCAGCAGGAAAATTGCAATCTTTGCAGGATTTCTCCAAATCTAAACCTACCAGTAAGAAGTTCCCTGCAAGTCCTTAGAGCCCCAAAGGCCACCTTTCATCTGACACCCAGACCCTGGAGACATGACTTCTTTTCCCCATGGAAAACGGGGTCAGATTGGGGCCACCTGCTCTGGCCATCTGCATTGTTCCCTGTGTGAAATTTCCAAACTTTGCTGGATTCCTCCACAACTAAAGCTGCCAGCATCTCGCAGTTTACAAGTCCTTAGAGCCCCAAAGGCCACCTTTCATCTGACACCCAGACCCTGGAGACATGACTTCTTTTCCCCATGGAAAATGGGGTCAATTTGGGGCCACCTGCCCTGGCCATCTGCATTGTTCCCTGTGTGAAATTTGCAAACTTGGCTGATTTTCTCCACAACTGAAGCTGCTGGTAATGAGGACCCTGCAAGCTCTTAGGGCCCCAGATGCCACCTTTCCTCTGGTAGCCAGACCCTGGGCCAATGACTGCATTTTCCCCATGGAAAATGGCCTCCATTTCTGGCCTCTCGCCCTGACCCATAGGGCGGTGCCCAGCAAGGAAATTGCAATCTTTGCTGGATTTCTCCAAATCTAAACCTACCAGTAAGAAGTTCCCTGCAAGTCCTTAGAGCCCCACAGGCCACCTTTCATCTGACACCCAGACCATGGGGAAAGGACTTCCTTTTCCCATGCAAATTGCCTCTCTTTGCAGACATTTGCCCTGGCCAACAGGGCAGTGCCCAGTAAGAAATTTGCAATCTTTGCTGGATTCCTCCACAACTAAAGCGGCCGGAAACTAGGAGCTTGCAAGTCTTTAGAGCCCCAAAGGCCACATTTAATTGATAACAAGACCCTGGAGACATGACGTCATTTTCCCCATGGAAAATGGGCTCAGTTTGAGGCCACTCGGCCTGGCCATCTCCGTCGTTCCCTGTGTGAAATTTGCAAACTTGGCTGATTTTCTCCACAACTAAAGCTGCTGGCAATGAGGACCCTCCAAGTCCTTAGGGAACCAGAGGCCACCTTTCATCTAATACCCAGACCCTGGGCCAATGACTTCATTTTCCCCATGGAAAATGGCCTCCATTTGTGGCCTCTCGCCCTGACCAATAGGGCGGTGCCCAGCAAGGAAATTGCAATCCTTGCTGGATTTCTCCAAATCTAATGCTGCCAGTAAGTAGTACACTGCAAGTCCTTAGAGCCCCAAAGGCCACCTTTCATCTCACACCCAGACCCTTGGGACATGACTTCATTTTCCCCATGGAAAATGGCCTCCATTTTGGCCTCTCACCCTGACCAGTAGGGTGGTGCCCAGCAAGAAATTTGCAGTCTTTGCTAGATTTCTCCAAATCTAAAGTTGCCAGTAACAAGTACCCTGCAAGTCCTTAGGGCCCCGAAGGCCACCTTTCGTCTGACACCCAGACACTGGGGAAAGGACTTCTTTTTCCCATGGCAAATGACCTACCTTTGCAGCCACTCACCCTTGCAGAAAGTTGGGAGCCAAGCTAGAATTACCAAATCTTTGCTGCTGGATTTTTCCAAAAGTAAAGCTGGCAGCAACTAGGACTCTGTAATTACTTTGACCCTCAAGGGTCACCTTGAACATATTACTGAGACCCTGAGGAAAGGACATTTTTCCCATGGAAAATGGCCTTCATTTGTGGCCACTTGGCCTGGCAGGCAGAGCAGTGCCAAGCGAGAAATTTTTACACTTTGCTGGATTGTTCCAAAACAAAAGCTGCCAGCAACAAGGATGCTGCAAGTCCTTAGAGCCCCAGATGCCACCTTTCATCTGATACCCAGACCCTGGGCCAATGACTTCATTTTCCCCCATGGAAAATGGCCTCCATTTTGGCCTCTCGCCCTGACCAAGAGGGTGGTGCCCAGCAAGAAATTTACAATCTTGGCTGGATTTCTCCAAATCTAAAGCTGCCAGTAAGTAGTACCCTGCAAGTCCTTAGAGCCCCAAAGGCCACCTTTCATCTGACACCCAGACGCTGGGGAAAGGACTTCTTTTTCCCATGCAAAATGGCCTCTATTTGCAGCCATTTTCCCTAGATAACAGGGCAGTGCCCAGTGAGAAAGTTTTCCATTTGCAAACTTGGCTGATTTTCTCCAACAGTAATGCTGCTGGCAACGAGGAGCCTGCAAGTCCTTAGGGCCTCAGATGCCACCTTTCGTGTGATACCCACACCCTGGGCCAATGATTTCATTTTCCCCACGGAAAATGGCCTCCATTTCTGGCCTCTCACCGTCACCAGTAGCGTGGTGCCCAGCAAGAAATTTGCAATCTTTACTGCATTTCTCCAAATCTAAAGCTGCCAGTAATGAGGACCATGCAAGTCCTTAGAGCCCCAAAGGCCACCTTTCATCTGACACCCAGACCCTGGGGAAAGGACTTCTTTTTCCCATGCAAAATGGCCTCTCTTTGTAGCCATTTGCCCTGGCAAACAGGGCAGTGCCCAGGGAGAAATTTTTAAACTTTGCTGGATTCCTCCACAACTAAAGCTTCCAGCAACGAGGAGTTTGCAAGTCCTTTGAGCCCCAAAGGACACCTTTCATCTGACACCAAGACTCTGGGGACATGACTTTTTTTCCCCAGGGAAATTGGGGTCAGTTTGAGGCCACTCACCCTGGGCATCTGCATCGTTCCCGGTGTGAAATTTCCAATCTTGGCTGATGTTTTCCAAAACTAATGCTGCTGGCAACGAGGACCCTGGAAGTCCTTAGAGCCCCAAAGACCACCTTTCATCTGACACCCAGACCCTGGGGAAAGGACTTCTTTTTCCCATGGAAAATGGACTCGTTTTGGAGCCATTTGCGCTGAGCAACAGTGCAGTGCCCAGTGAGAAATTTTTAAATTTTGCTGATTTTCTCCACAACTAAAGCTGCCACCAACAAGGAACTTTCAAGTCCTTAGAGCCCCAGATTCCACCTTTCATCTGATTCCCCGACCCTGGGCCAATGACTTCATTTTCCCCATGGAAAATGGCCTTCATTTCCTGCCTCTCGCCCGGACCAAGAGGGTGGTGCCCAGCAAGAAATTTGCAATCTTGGCTGGATTTCTCCAAATCTAAAGCTGCCAGTAAGTAGTACCCTGCAAGTCCTTAGAGCCCCAAAGGCCACCTTTCATCTGACACCCAAACCCTGGGGAAAGGACTTCTTTTTCCCATGCAAAATGGCCTCTCTTTGTAGCCATTTGCCCTGGCCAACAGGGCAGTGCCCAGTGAGAAATTTGGAAACTTTGCTGGATTCCTCCACGACTAAAGCTGCCAGCAACTAGGAGATTAAGAGTCCTTAGAGCCCCTGATTCCACCTTTCATCTGACACCAAGACCCTGGGCCAATGACTTCATTTTCCCCATGGAAAATGGCCTCCATTTCTGACCTCTCGCCCTGACCACGAGGGTGGTGCCCAGCAAGAAATTTGCAATTTTTTGCTGGATTTCTCCAAATCTAAAGCTGCCAGAAAGTAGTACCCTGCGAGTCCTTAGAGACCCAAAGGCCACCTTTCATCTGACACCCAGGCCCTTGGGAAAGGACTTCTTTTTCCCATGCAAAATGGCCTCTATTTGCAGCCATTTGCCCTGGCCAACAGGGCAGTGCCCAGTTAGTAATTTGCAAATTTTGCTGGATTCCTCCACAACAAAAGCCGCCAGCAACTACGAGCTTGCAAGTCCTAAGAGCCCCAGGTGCCACGTTTCATCTACTACCCAGCCCCTGGGCCAATGACTTCATTTTCCCCATGGAAAATGGCCTCCATTTTGTCCTCTCGCCCTGACAATAGGGTGGTGCCCAGCAAGAAATATGCAATTATTGCTGGTTTTCACAAAATGTAAAACTGCCAGTAAGTAGAACCCTGCAAGTCTTTAGAGCCCAAAGGCCACCTATCATCTGAGACCAAGACCCTGGGGAAAGGACTTCTTTTTCCCATGGGAAATGGCCTCCGTTTGCAGCCACTCACCCTGGCAGAAAGTGGGGACCCAAGCTAGAATTACCAAATCTTTGCTGCTGGATTTTTCCAAAAGTAAAGCTGGCAGCAACTAGGACTCTGTAATTACTTTGACCCTCAAAGGCCACCTTGAACATATTACTGAGACCCTGAGGAAAGGACATTTTTCCCATGGAAAATGGCCTTCATTTGTGGCCACTTGGCCTGGCAGGCAGGGCAGTGCCAAGCGAGAAATTTTTACACTTTGCTGGATTGTTCCAAAACAAAAGCTGCCAGCAACAAGGATGCTGCAAGTCCTTAGAGCCCCAGATGCCACCTTTCATCTGATACCCAGACCCTGGGCCAATGACTTCATTTTCCCCCATGGAAAATGGCCTCCATTTTGGCCTCTCGCCCTGACCAAGAGGGTGGTGCCCAGCAAGAAATTTACAATCTTGGCTGGATTTCTCCAAATCTAAAGCTGCCAGTAAGTAGTACCCTGCAAGTCCTTAGAGCCCCAAAGGCCACCGTTCATCTGACACCCAGACCCTGGGGACATGACTTCATTTTCCCCATGGAAAATGGGGTCAGTTTGAGGCCACTCGCCCTGGACATCTGCATCGTTCCCGGTGCGAAATTTTCAAACTTGGCTGATATTCTCCAAAATTAAAGCTGCTGGCAACGAGGACCCTGCAAGTCCTTAGGGCCCCAGATGCCACCTTTCCTCTGGTAGCCAGACCCTGGGCCAATGACTTCATTTTCCCCATGGAAAATGGCCTCCATTTCTGGCCTCTCGCCCGGACCAAGAGGGTGGTGCCCAGCAAGAAATTTACAATCTTGGCTGGATTTCTCCAAATCCATAGCTGCCAATAAGTAGTACCCTGCAAGTCCTTAGAGCCCCAAAGGCCACCTTTCATCTGACACCCAAACCCTGGGGAAAGGACTTCTTTTTCCCATGCAAAATGGCCTCTCTTTGTAGCCATTTGCCCTGGCCAACAAGGCAGTGCCCAGTGAGAAATTTTTAAACTTTGCTGGATTCCTCCACGACTAAAGCTGCCAGCAACTTGGAGATTAAGAGTCCTTAGAGCCCCTGATTCCACCTTTCATCTGACACCAAGACCCTGGGCCAATGACTTCATTTTCCCCATGGAAAATGGCCTCCATTTGTGGCCTCTCGCCCTGACCCATAGGGCGGTGCCCAGCAAGGAAATTGCAATCTTTGCTGGATTTCTCCAAATCTAAACCTCCCAGTAAGAAGTTCCCGGCAAGTTCTTAGAGCCCCAAAGGCCACCTTTCATCTGACACCCAGACCCTGGAGACATGACTTCTTTTCCCCATGGAAAACGGGGTCAGATTGGGGCCACCTGCTCTGGCCATCTGCATTGTTCCCTCTGTGAAATTTGCAATCTTTGCTGGATTCCTCCACAACTAAATCTGCAAGCATCTAGGAGCTTGCAAGTCTTTTGAGCCCCAAAGGCCACCTTTCATCTGATACCCAGACCCTGGAGACATGCCGTCATTTTCCCCATGGAAAACGGCCTCCATTTGTTGCCACTCGCCCTGACCAATAGGGTGGTGCCCAGCAGGAAAATTGCAATCTTTGCTGGATTTCTCCAAATCTAAACCTGCCAGTAAGAAGTTCCCTGCAAGTCCTTAGAGCCCCAAAGGCCACCTTTCATCTGACACCCAGACCCTGGAGACATGACTTCTTTTCCCCATGGAAAACGGGGTCAGATTGGGGCCACTCGCCCTGGCCAACAGCATTGTTCCCTCTGTGAAATTTGCAAACTTTGCTGGATTCCTCCACAACTAAAGCTGCCAGCATCTCGCAGTTTACAAGTCCTTAGAGCCCCACAGGCCACCTTTCATCTGACACCCAGACCCTGGGGAAAGGACTTCTTTTTCCCATGCAAAATGGCCTCTCTTTGCAGCCATGTGCACTGGCCAACAGGGCAGTGCCCAGTGAGACATTTGCAAACTTTGCTGGATTCCTCCACAACTAAAGCGGCCGGCAACTAGGAGCTTGCAAGTCTTTAGAGCCCCAAAGTCCACCATTCATTTATACCCAGACCCTGGAGACATGATGTCATTTTCCCCATGGAGAATGGGGTCAGGTTGAGGCCTCTCGGCCTGGCCATCTGCATTGTTCCCTCTGTGAAATTTGCAAACTTGCCTGATTTTCTCCACAACTAAAGCTGCTGGCAATGAGGACCCTGCAAGTCCTTAGGGCACCAGATGCCACCTTTCATCTGATACCCTGACCCTGGGCTAATGACTTCATTTTCCCCATGGAAAATGGCCTCCATTTGTGGCCCCTCGACTTGACCAATAGGTTGGTTCCCAGCAAGAAAATTGCAATCTTTGCTGGATTTCTCCAAATCTAAACCTACCAGTAAATAGTACACTGCAAGTCCTTAGAGCCCCAAAGGCCAGCTTTCATCTAATACCCAGACCCTGGGGAAAGGATTTTTTTTTTCCCATGGTAAATGGCCTCTCTTTGCAGCCATTTGCTCTGGCCAACAGGGCAGTGCCCAGTGATAAATTTTAAATTTGGCTGGATTCCTCCCCAACTAAATCTTCCAGCAACTAGCAGCCTGCATGTCCTTAGAGCCGCAAAGGCCCCCTTTCATTTATAGCCGGACCCTGGAGACATGACTTCTTTTCCCCATGGAAAATGGCGGTTGTTTGAGGCCACTCACCCTGGCCATCTGCATCGTTCCCTGTGTGAAATTTGCAAACTTTGCTGATTTTCTCCACATCTGAAGCTGCCAGGATCGAGGAGCCTGCAACTCCTTAGGGCCCCAAACATCACCTCTCTTCTGATACCCAGATCAATGGGAATTTACTTCTTTTTCCCGTAGAAATGGTATCCCTGTGCGGCCACTTGCCCTGGCAGAAAGTGGGGTGCCAAGCAGGAAATTTGAAAATTCTGCTGCATTTCCCTAAAAGTAAAGCTTCCAGCAACTAGGACCCTGCAAGTCCTTAGAGCCCCAAAGGCCACCTTTCATCTGATACCCAGACACTGGGCCAATGACTTCATTTTCCCCATGGAAAATGGCCTCCATTTGTGGCCTCTTGCCCTGACCAATAGGGTGGTGCCCAGCAAGAAATTTGCAATCTTTGCTGGATGTCTGTCAGATCGGCGGAAGAAATGCGCACACAATATGTGTGTTCAGCAAGTCTCAAAGTTTATTGATAGCTCACACATATTTATATTGGTGGTAATGAAGCTTATACATATTGCAAAGCTGAGCTCATTATTGGTTAATTACTTATTGGTCAACCACACCTACTTCTATACTCTTATGGTTTTTTTGTTACTACTTCTACATTCTTGTGATTATTCTGCTGAAACTATCCTCATATTCCTGGCAAAAGATCCTCTCCTCTATCCTGTTGTTGCAGCAAGGACACAATGCCCCTGTCAGTGATTGGACACTGACTGCTAAATCCTAAACTTGTCTTCTTCTAACTTAGGCAATGGTATTATGTCGACATGACCTTTCTCAGCTAGCCAACTGTTCACAAAGCTCTCCACATTTCCCCCATCATCTTTTGCACCATGTTCTGTAGGCATATGCAAAAACACGGCAAAATTTATACTACTAACAAAGCTATAATGCCCACTATAATGCCAACCTTATCAATAGAGCGTAACCATGATCCCAGGCCTAATGATTTGAGCCATCCATCAATACTAAGGCTCGATTCTTCCTGTAAGTTCCCAGTTAACCTCCGCAGCTCAGAGAGTTGGGAGTGAACGGACTGTGAATGATCACAAAGATTCATGCAACACATGCCCTCAAATTCTTGACAACCATGGCCTTGTGCAAGTAAAAGATAATCAATTGCAGCTCTATTTTGAAGTGTCGCACGGCGAATAGAATCTATATCAAGCAAAAGGCTAGAAAGTGCCAAAGAGGTTGCATTGGTTTGCTTAGCAAGCCAACATTCCAACTTGTTTAAAATAGCATGAGCACCTGCTGCTGATACCCCTGGAGCCAAGAAAGATGCTGCAACTATGGCCTCTGGGGACCAGAATTTTACATCGTCCCTGCAGTCTGCAGCAAATGCATGAGCCATTCATTTATTGCGACGATGGTGGTGGCTCATGTTTAGTATCATGGACGTATTGGGTGTAAGTAGAGACAGCCGTCCAATTGTACATGGTCCCCCGTGCAGCATTGATGGGATACCGGGACAAGCACGGCCCCCACATATCAGGAAGTATCTTGCTGGCAATTGAATAGGGTCATTTGATGAGATTGACACTTTCTTTGTGGTATAATTACACCAGGCTGTTGCATTACAGTAGATAGCCATGCTGGAAGTTACAATATTGGAATGGTTTTTGACTGGCAGCTGGCTTCTATGGTTAAAATGAATCTGCCATCACTGAACCTAACAGCTCCAATTCTTGGGGTTCCTGCAGTGCTATAGGAAAATAAGAAACCCATTGATCCCAATTATCCACACTTGCCCTAGCATTGTTGACTCTACAGGTGGGTACATGTGAGGGGCATGGCCAGGGATCTGCTGGTAACCCAACCAAACAGGTTGTAAATGGATTGCCAGGAGAAGATAATGACAGGCAAATAGCCTCCTGTTTAGTTAAGTTTGCCAGGGTGACCCCTATGTTAGTCTTGGGCTGAAGTGGGGCCCATACTTGATGGTCTGCACTGTCCACAAAAAGAGCAAAGATTAATAAAGTAATAGCATAAGGTCTCCACGTCACCCTGATCGTTCCAGGCACTACTTTGAACCACCCAGACATTTTGGAAACAAACATGTTTGTCACAAACCTTTAAGAATATCTCTTTTTTCCTCTTCTCTCCTTCCCCTTTGACCTGCCCATATTTAACCTCTTTAGTTCTCTCAAACAATCGTCCCACACTCGGTTGGGATCCTGACACTTGACTGTGACAGGGGAATACCCTTACCACACTTAGACTGTAAAATGCATGACTGAGATTGCCCTAAAACACATTTGACTAAGTGCTGGGTTTCCCACCTAAACCAAGGATTTTCTGTTCTGGGGATTCATACAACTCTAACTCTTGGCGGCCAGGTAGCCCTGTAAATGTTTCAAGTTCTCTCTGCCAGGAGTTTGACTGCCAATAGAAATCACAGCTCCTACACCACCCAATTCAGGTAATTGGGATTGATGCACCCACTTAGTTTCCAGACAACCCCCGCAAAAAAGCAGTATCCATGCAGCACAATGTCTATTTTGACACTTAATACAAGCTAAAATCCTAGGCCCTCTAGATTCAAATGTAGAAAGCACCGAAAGCAAGCTTAATATATTATCAACAGATTTGCACCGATCAACCACTTGGTCAATGGCAAAATCACAGTGTCCTTTCAGTTTAAAAAGTATTGGTCAAAGGATGATCAACAGCTTCGTCTCCACTCGCTGACCATCCTCTTTGCTCAGTTGATTGAGGTGTTCCATCAAACACAGCTGCTCGGGTCCATTTAGCAGGTATCCACAAAGATCCTGTAGGGGTAGAAACACAAAGATATCCGCGGCCCCAATATAACATTTTAGCAGGACCTTGCCATTGTCCTGTTTTAGGATCTCTGTATCTTACCCATACATCTTGCTTCACACCATCTTTTTACTGTACATAGTGACGAATTACAGCAGGAACTTTACTTTCCCCAAAAACACACAAGTGATTCAAAACAAATAAACACTTTAACAATCTTTCTTGGAGCTCTCTGATATCTGTGTATTTACTCAGATATCTTTTCAAGGTACCATTTGCTCTCTCTACGATCGCTTGCCCTGTAGGAGAATTAGGGATGCCTGTCACGTGTTCTATCCCCCACATTTGCATGAATCACTTTATTCTTTTGCTACAGTAAGCAGGCCCGTTATCTGTCTTGATGTGCTGTGGCACTCCCATTACTGCAAAACAACTACTGAGATGTCCCTCCACCTGCCCTGTTTTCTCACCCATTTATGCTGTGGCCCATATAAAATGACTATAAGTATCTATGGTAACATGCACATACTTCATCCTTCCAAACTCAGCAACATGTGTGACATCCATTTGCCAGGTCTCATTTGTGTTCAGCCCTCTTGGGTTAACTCCCAGACCTAACCTGCAGCCCCCATTATGATGGCTACATATGGGACAGGCTTTGACTATTGCCCGTGCCTCCTCCATAGATATCTGAAATTCTCTATGGAGGCCTTTTGCATTTTGGTGGAACATGGAATGTGCCTCTCTGGCTATAGTCTGCCTGGGAATTGGAGTTGCTTGTATGATTGAGACTAGCTTATCTGCTCGCACATTACCCTCTCCCAAACCAATCTCCCATTTGTGACTTCTGATATGGATAACAGAGAAAGAATGCTTCCCCAGCTTAATTGCCCTCTGCAACTGTATAAACAGCTCATGCAACCTCCTGTTTTGAACCTCTTTTATGGAGGCATCTTCTATTCGTTCACACACTCCTACATCATACAAAGAATCTGTTACAATGTTGAGAAGTCCAGAGAAATGCATCATGGCCCATACAACAGCCAATAGCTCCATCGTTTGTAAGGTATCCAACTCGGAAGCCTGGAGTATTTGGTAGTGCCATTGTCCCTCTTCCTGCCAGGTCACTGCAGCAGTTTTGGATTTTCTTCCTGCATCCGTATAAACAGTTATAGCATCTGATAAGGGCTTTTGTGATCTTTTTGGGCATTGAATCCAACCCCACTGCCCTATCCAATTCAACGGTATATTGGGAATATCATCAGTAGCAATCACACTACCAGCTCCCAACAGAGCCTCTTGTAATTCCATACTGTTTGTCAGGTACAGATCAATGTATCCTTCTTCATTGGTATCTGCATCTGATCAGGTTCCTTTCCCATAATCTGTAACGCCCGTTCATGACCCTTTTTCAGCAAATCAGCAAAAATTTCAATTTTTTGAAGAAGGGTTTTATGCTGTTGGAGTGGAGAAGATATCCATTCCAAGGCCCACACCTCCGAGGCTCCCAGCAGTGGCTGGTTGAAGGGAAGCTGGGCTGAGGTGTTGACAGCAGCTAATTGTGTCTGGGCGCGGCGGCTGGTGGACACGCTGACTTTCCCGTTTCCCGGGCGGCGTCGGCAAGCTCCAGTATTGTGGGTATCCGAACAACAATTTTGGCACCAGACGCTGACTGCTGGACAAGTCCGTCGCGTGTGTCCTATACCTCCACACCGGTAACATTTGAATTGGCCAGTAGATGGAGCCCGTGGAGTAATTGTTGCCGCTGTTTGTAGGGGGGCAAGAGCAGCTAACACCTGACTCTGTGAGGCTGCTGCTTGTTTTTGTAATCCTACTCCTAACTCCTTAATAGCATCTACTAACATTGCTTGAGTCCCTACGGGCACATTTGCCAATTGTTCTATAGCTTCTTCTATAGACCAATTAGCTCCTAGGGTATTTAATATGTTCTTTGTATTCTGATTACTATTCTGGAGTGCACATTGTTTTAACAAAGTGCCCTTCATAAAATCAGGGACTCCTGCCCACTCAATAGCGTTGGCTACCTTATCTATAAAAGCTCAAAATGACTCATCTCTTCCTTGTCCCCAAAGGATCCTTGTCACATGATCCTGTCATCGACCGAGGGGGGCTAACCCTCACAGCCTCTGGGCATGGGTCTTGGAAAGTGTAGCACAAAGATTCCTGTGTGCAGATGGTCTTTATATGCAGCAAACCCAGTGGAAGACCATAGAACAAGGGATCCAATGCCTAAGAGAAATGGCAGTGGTAGAGATTATCTTCTCAGATGACGTGACAACTAGGAATCCAGACTTGGTACCATGCACGTCTGTGATGTGGCGGAAACTTGTGCGACTTGGGCCACATGAATATGCTTCTGCCTTAGCCATAATGAAGAGGGATGAGAGGGATGAGACTGTGCTTGATATGGTAAAGAAGCTCCGAGCATGTGCAGATGCTGTGCATGGCCCAACACATGCCAGAATTGCAACGGTAGAAACACGTCTGCAGAAATTAGAGGACAAGATAAAGGAGAATCATAAGAAGCTCAGAGAGGAGATTAAAGAAGACCTTCTCCAAATCTCAGCAGTACAGATCAGAGTATCCAATGCAGACGTTCCCCATATGGGGAGAGAAGGTACACCCCACGAGCTGAGCTGTGGTTCTTCCTGCATGATTGTGGAGAAAACATGAGGAGATGGGATGGAAAACCTACTGCTGCTCTGGCACAACGGGGGTGTGAATTCCTGAAGGAAGACAGGACTCAGAGAGAGAGTTCCACCAAAAGGAAAGCAGCTCCAGTTGCCCATAGCCGAACTTCCAGGTATGATGATGATGATGACTTGTCTGATCCCCTTGAAGGAACATCCATGCCCAAGGAAAGAAGGATAACCAGGCTTACAGGGGCCCTGCCTGTAGCCAGGTAGAAAACTGTGTTTTCTGGACTGTGTGGATTCATTAACCTGGCACATCGGAACCACAAAAATATAAAGCTTTGGTAGATACTTGTGCACAATGCACATTAATCCCATCGAGACATGTGGGGGCAGACTCTATCTCTGGAGTGACAGGGTGATCACAGAATTTGGTGGAAGCAAATGTGAGCCTAACGGGAAATTAGTGGAAGAAATACCCTATTGTGACTGGCCCAGAGACCCCATGTATTTTGCGCATAGATTATTCTCCAAAGAGGGTATTTCAATGACCCAAAGGGATTCAGATGGGCATTTGGGACAGTGGCTGTAGTGACAGAGGGCGTCCGGCAATTGAACACCTTGCCTGGACTGTCTGAGAATCCATCTACAGTAGGACTTCTGAAGGGAGAAGGTTAACAATTGCCACTTCCACAGTGCATCGACGACAGTATAGAACCACTCGAGATGCTGTGATCCCCATCCATAAGATGATCCGAGAGCTGGAGAGCCAAGGGGTGGTCAGCAAGACCCACTCACCCTTCAACAGCCCCATTTGGCCTGTGCGAAAATCTGAAGGAGAATGGAGATTGACTGTGAACTATTGTGCATTGAATGAAGTGACTCCACCACTGAGTGCTGCTGTGCCAGACATGCTGGAACGCCAGTACGAGCTTGAGTCCAAGGCAGCGAGGTGGTACGCCACTAGAGACATTGCCAATGCATTTTTCTCCATTCCTCTAGCAGCAGAATGCAGGCCTCAGCTTGCTTTCACGTGGAGGGGAGTGGAGTATACCTGGAACCGACTGCCCCAGGGACGGAAGCACAGTCCTACCATCGCCATGGAGTGATCCAGACTGCACTAGAAAAGGGTGAGGCTCCAGAACATCTGCAATATATTGATGACATCATTGTGTGGGGGAACACAGCTGTGGAAGTGTTGGAGAAAGGAAAGAAAATCTTCCAAATCTTCCTGGGAGCTGGTTTTGCCATCAAAAAGAGCAAAGTAAAGGGACCAGCTCGTGAGATCCAGTTCCTGGGAGTAAAGTGGCAAGATGCACAGCAGCAGATTCCTACAGATGTTATCAAAAAGATCACAGCTATGTCTCTACCCACCAATGAGGAGACACAAGCTTTCCTAGGTGCCATAGGTTTTTGGAGAATGCATATTCCTGAGTACAGTCAGATCATGGGCCCTCTTTACCTGGTCACCCGCACGAAGAACAATTTCCTCTGGGCCCCTGAGCAGAAACAATGCTTCACCCAGATCAAGCAGGAGATCACTCACGCAGTAGCCCTTGGTCCAGTCAGGATGGGACCAGAGGTGAAGAATATGCTCTACTCTGCAGCTGGGAACCATGGTTTGTCCTGAAGCCTGTGGCAGAAGGTGCCTGGGGATAATTGAGGTCAACCACTGGGATTCTGGCAACAAAGTTACCAAGGGTCTGAAGCCGACTACACTCCCACAGAGAAGGAAATTTTGGCTGCCTATGAAGGAGTCCAAGCTGCCTCAGAGGTGATTGGTACAGAAGCACTGGAACCCCAACCACCGGTGCTGGGGTGGATGTTCAAAGGCAAGATTCCCTCAATCCGCCATGCCCCTGACACCACATGGAGCAAATGGATTGCCCTCATCACACAGCATGCTTGTATAGGTAAACTGAGTAGCCCTGGGATTCTGGAGATAATTACAAATTGGCCCAAAGGTGAAAATTTTGGTGTCACAGATGAAGAACAGGAACCAGTGACACGGGCTGAAGAGGCTCCTCCATATAACCAAGTGCCACCAGAGGAAACACGCTACACTCTTTTCCCTGACGGTTCCTGTTGCATCATAGGGATGAATTGGAAGTGGAAAGCAGCCATATGGAGCCCCAAACAATAGGTCGCAGAGGCCACTGAAGGAGAAGATGGATCAAGTCAACTTGCAGAACTCAAAGCTGTTCAGCTGGCCCTGGACATTGCAGAAAGAGAGAAGTGGCCAAATCTCTACCTCTACACTGATTCATGGATGGTAGCCAGTGCTCTGTGGGGATGTCTGGAGAGGTGGAAAGAGTCCAGCTGGCAGTGTAGAGGAAAACTAATTTGGGCTGCTGAAGAGTGGAAAGACATCACTACCAGGATAGGGAGGCTACCTGTGAAAGTCCACCATGTAAACACCTATGTCCCCAAGAGTAGAGCCAATGAGAAGCACCAAAACAATAAGCAGGTAGACCAGCCTGCAAGATAGGGGTGTCCAAGATAGATCTAAAATACGAACACAAGGGAGAGTTATTCCTAGCTCAATGGTCCCATGATGCCTCAGGCCATCAGGGCAGAGATGCCACCTATAAGTGGGCACAAGAGTGAGGGGTGGATTTAACCATGGACAGTATTTCTCAGGTTATCCATGACTGTGAGACATGTGCTGCCATCAAACATGCCAAGCAAGTGAAGGCCCTATGGTGTGGTGGGCAGTGGTCCAAGTACAAGTATGGGGAGGCCTGGCAGATTGACTCCATCACACTGCCCCAGACATGACAGGGCAAGCACTACGTGCTCACAATGGTAAAAGCCACCACAGGATAGTTGGAAACCTTCCCTGTGTCTCATGCTACTGCCCAGAACACCATCCTGAGCCTTGAAAAGCTGGTCCTTTGGACGCATGGTACTCCTGAGAGGATTGAGTCAGACATTGTTCATTTCAAGAACAGCCTTATCAACACCTGGGCTAGGGAACATGGCATTGAGTGCGTGTACCATATCCCCTACCATGCACCAGCTGCAGGCAAAGTGGAGAGGCACAATGAACTGTTAAAACCCAGTTGAAAGCACTGGGTGGGAGATCTCTCAACAATTGGGAGCAGCATTTAGAAAAGGCCACTTAGTTCGTTAACACCTGAGGTTCCACCAACCGAGTAGGTCCTGCCCAGTCTGAGTCCCTGAATGTAATCGATGGAGATAAAGTCCTAGGGGTACATGTCTGAGGTTTGTTAGGGAAGACAGTGGGGATCAATACTGAAGTAGTACAGACAAACCCATTCATAGGGTTTTCTTTGCTCAGGGACCAGATAACACATGATGGATAATGCAAAGAGATAGAACAACACAATGTGTACCTCAGGGAAATATGATTGTGGGGTGAAAATTGTAGGAAAGACATTTTTGTGATGTTCTTGTGAGCCAGTGAAGGCTTCCTGAAGATAAGGAAAGCCTCGTATCTCTTTCAAGGAAGGTACCAAGGCTATCCCAAGACAACGTGAAGAAAGAGAGAAAGTCAAAAGATATGGACTTTATTTGGCTCACAGAGTGACATGGCTCCTTTTCACCTATTGAGAGTTTTGTTTCTTTTTCATGACCAATGGGCAGTGTATGTGTTTGTTAAGCAAATGTAAATATCCTGGGAAACTATAAAGGCAACAGGTTGCTTTAATAAATAGCCTATACAGCCTTCTGATCTGACTCCTAGTGCTTGCGCCGTGTCGTGCTTTATAGCGACAGAAAATCATATGCAAATATCACTGTTTGCTGGATGTTACTGCCATTGTCTATACATTAAATCACACAGACATGAAATAGAAGTAAATGTGCAAGTGTCAAAGGTCTGAGCAAGTGAAGGATGGAGTTTTGAGTGAGTAAAATGAAAGTGGGGAATCCTACAGTTCTGTAGTCTGGGGCCTGGATTTAGTGGTCCAGTGTGGGGATGCATTGGGGGCATGATGTGTGTTGCTTGTAATTTGTTAAAGAAAATCAAGCATATGTAGTGGACGTAACCATCAGATATGAGCAGCACAATAATTCCCTATAAAAGGCAGCAGACAAGAAAGTCAAGAAATACGAACACCTCTAGAGTGAGATACAAGAAGCAACCAATGCCACAGATATAAAAATCATTGGATTCCCATAGGAGTGAGGGGAAAGTGGCACTCTGGAAACTCTGTGCTCCTAGAGGCTCTGGGTCTCTCCAAGATGAGGCAGGAAAAGACCTCCCAGATCTTAGCATCCAGACTGTTCCTTTCCTCTGTGGAAATCATCCACATGTTTGTGAACAAAGCTTGTCAGGTTGTTTAGTGAGTCCCTGGAGCATGGGCATAGATGGTGGGAATGACACGATTCTTCCTGATGTAGCATAGTGCCCCCCCTTTGAGACAAAATTTTCCGACCTTGACTGAGGTGGATGGGCCACCTTAACCCACAATTCAGACACCCAATCCTGATATAACTCAGAGGGATGGTCCACCTTTATTTAACCTGGAAAAGGGACATATATGTAAGTATATATGTCCCTTAAATAGCCAAATGCCTCATCATCTAATTAGTGACAAGTATGAACGGATGAATGAGATTCCCACTGCCCCTACCTACTATCCAGCCCAACCACAGCCAACAGGCTTGGTGGAATCATCAGGAAGGAAGAACCTATGGAGCTTGCCTTTGGCGTGGCATTGTGAGGAGACATGAGAGGTGTAGAATAAGTGGGAGGCCAGACAAGGCACCGTGCATGGGTGAGTGAGCTCTGCATGGTCCACCTGGGTGCTAGGGCACACACACAGTGCTGACTCCAGACGTGCACTGGGCCCTTCCCGTGGATCACCTTGGTTGTGGCAGGTGCCACCTGCCACCCCCTCTTCCCGCATTCCTTGCTGTGGCCGGCAACCTAGCGACATCTGTTGCTTCCGTCATTGTGGTCACCACGTGCTCTGACCCTGTCAGTTCCTGCCAGCAGGGTTCCTGTGGCATGTGGTGCCTGGCCAGCATGCACACATGGCCACAGATGACACCAGCCAAGAAGTTTGACCATGAGAGGGCCCCTGGGGGTCCCCAGGCTGGTGCCTGACTCAGCCAGTGCCTAGCAAATGGCTTAGAATTGGTGCACACCAGGGGAATCTGACTGTAAAATTAAAACAAAGCATCATGAAGGCACAAGGCAGGTGTTGACACAATGCAATTTGTGCCTAATGCTCTGAATGCCAAAGTGAAGAAATACAATGAAGTGTGGGTCACCAGCAGGAGTAACTATGACTTTCTTAAGGTGACTTGAGAAAGTCTAGTTACAACTGGGCATAGCTGCAGAGATCGCACCTCCTCGTGGTCCCACTGGTAAGCCCTTAACAGGGTGACTAAGTCGATCTCTGCCCCAGTCTGGGAGCCGTTGGGACTCACCAGCCCAACAGTTCCTTCCAAATTTCGGCGAAACAAATTTCTCCGTGTAAGTCGTTAGGCTTACTACCTGAAACCTGGCCCCCGGTCAGACAGGGGCGACAGGTTTGGAAGTGGGCTGACCACCCAATCCATTCCCGATGATGATTCGGCTATTCCAAATCCAGATCCGTTCCTCAGAGGAGGGAACTGGGGGCAGCTGTTACACCTTACTAGGGTATTGGTGGGCACTCAGACCTCCCAAGATGATCTCGTAACATCTACAACCACCAAATTGACAGAAGATGAATTGGGCTTGCTGGTGAATTTTTCTTTAGAACTGTATAGGTCAGATCTGCAGGGGCATGTACAGGAGGGGGTTCATTGTTCTGTTAATTGGGGGGTGTTGAGTGGGTTTCCTGAGGTGTATGAACAGCCTACACCACAACCGGGTGAGGGGGACGACTTAAATCCTAGTCCCCCCAAGGACGATGAACAGAATGTACTTGAGAAGGGAGGCAGTGGGAAGGGGGAAGAGGGTACACCAGAGGCATTGCCTCTAGTGCCTGAGGTCCGCAGTGAACAAGCACCGGATGACATCGTGAAGGTGACTGTTTCTGACAAAAATCCCCCATGTCCTTGGTCTGGTACCCGGCTGAACTCGATGTTGGCCCTAATTGAACACCTTAAGGGGTCTCACGGGAGGAGGAGGGTGTACTTTCGGTGTGCCAAGTGTGGGAGGGAGAATTTTAACCATCACAGTACTGTTTGTCATTTTGCAAAATGCAAGGGTCCAAAGGATGCAGGGCCTCCAGTGGGAGAGTGGATATGTGAGGTATGTGGTAAAGATTTTATGACTAAAATTGGCCTGGGACAGCACAAAATATTAGCACATCCACTGGTTAGAAACCAGGAGAGGATTGATGCTTCCCAACTGAAAGAAACATCAAACCGAGGAGCCCACAAAAGATGCTGGACAAAGGAGGAGGAAGAACTACTAGTCAAATTGGAGGTACAGTTCGAGGGACACAAAAACATTAATAAACTCATCTCGGAACACTTAACAACCAAAACAGCTAAGCAGATTAGTGATAAAAGGAGAATGCTGCCCAGGAAGGATGAAGCAGGCAGGAGAGCAGCTGGGAACCTAAAATTAGATCCTGGGTCAAGTCATCAATCTCAGGCAGGAATTGTGAACAATGGACTTGGGGGGAACCATCAGCCGGGAGGACCAGCTGCTGAGGGAAACAATGGAGACATCAGGAGACCACCTTGATAAGGATAACGGTCGCCAGGAAACCGTTGAGCAGTAGAGGGTGGGGCAGCTGCAGGCCCATTATCAGAAAAAGGTCAAAAAACGCTTATCAGATGGCCATCAGATGGGACAATTAACAACTTCCCCAGAGCATTTGAACAGCTATTCGAATGCCAAGAGGTGCGACCACTGCTCAATCAGACAGTGCAGGACTGCTTTGGTTGCCTGGAATCAGTGTGCCAAATAAGAACAGCACTCCGGGGGAAAAGCAAAAAGAAAACTCGTGAGGAGCAGCCAAGAAAACAGTTTCAGAAGTGGATGAAGGACAGAGCAATCAAAAGAGGTAACTACCTCCGCTTTCAGCGTTTATTCCATCTAGACAGGGGGAAATTAGCAAAGATCATTTTAGACGACATCGAATGTCTGTCCTGTGATATATCACCCAGTGAAATTTATTCGGTATTCAAGGCCAGATGGGAAACACCTGGACTATTTGCCGGCCTTGGGGACTTTGAAATTAAAGGGAAGGCCCACAATAAGGCCTTCAGGGACTTAATTACGGCCGAAGAAATTGAAAAGAATGTGCGGGAAATGAGCAAGGGCTCGGCACCAGGTCCAGATGGGATTACCCTTGGGGACATCAAGAAGATGGATCCCGGGTATGCTTGGACTGCTGAGCTCTTCAACCTGTGGTTAACATCTGGTGACATCCCAGACATGGTGAGGGGGTGCAGGACTGTTTGATCCCCAAATCGACAAAACCGGAGCGCCTAAAGGACATCAACCACTGAAGACCCATCACAATTGGTTCCATCTTGCTGAGGCTGTTCTCCAGGATCGTGACGGCGAGGATGACTAAGGCGTGCCCCCTCAACCCAAGACACAGAGGTTTCATCAGTGCGGCGGGATGTTCTGAGAACGTGAAACTCCTGCAAACTATAATTCGGACTGCCAAAAATGAACATAGACCACTGGGTGTTATATTCGTGGACATTGCTAAGGCTTTTGACACCGTGAGTCACCAGCACATCTTACATGTTTTACAGCAATGGAGAGTGGATCCCCACATCATCGGACTGTGGACAATATGTACAAGGACATCAGTACGTATGTCACCGTCAAGAAGAACACGCACACGGAAAAAATCCAGATCCAGGTTGGAGTGAAGCAGGGTGATCCACTGTCACCCCTGTTATTCAACCTGGCAATGGACCCCCTGTTGTGCAAACTGGAAGAGAGTGGCAAAGGATTCCATCGTGGACAGAGTACAATAACTGCAATGGCATTCGCTGACGATGTGGTCTTGTTGAGCGACTCCTGGGAAAACATGAACATGAACATCAAGATACTAGAGACCTTTTGCGATCTCACAGGTCTCAAAACGTAGGGGCAAAAGTGCCACGGCTTCTACATCAAGCCCACAAAAGACTCTTACACCATCAACAACTGCGCTGCATGGACCATCAACGGCACACCCCTGAACATGATCAGCCCCGGGGATTCAGAGAAATACCTCGGCCTGCAGATAACCCTTGGACTGGGTTTGCAAAAACTGACCTCTCTGCAAAAATAGACTTCTGGCTTGAACGCATTGACCGAGCTCCACTTAAACCTCTGCAAAAACTTGACATTCTTAAAACATACACCATTCCTCAACTGACCTACCTGGCTGACCACTCAGAAATGAAAGCAAGGGCCCTTGAAGCCTTCGACCTGAAGATCCGAACAGCAGTTAAGGACTGGATGCACCTACCTCTGTGCACAGGTGATGCCATCTTGTACTCGAGCACGAAGGACGGCGGTTTGGGCGTCACCAAATTGGCGGGACTGATTCCCAGTGTGCAGGCCCGGAGACTGCATCGCATTGCACAGTCTCCGGACGAGACGATGAAGACCTTCTTAGAGAAAGCTCAGATGGAGAAGATGTATGAGAAGTTATGGATTCAAGCTGGAGGGAAGAGAATGGAGATGCCGTCAATTTGGCAAGCACTACCGGCGACTGTACCACCCACTACTGGAGAGACACTTTCGGAGTGGGAAGCACCAAACCCTAAAAGTAAGTTCCCCAAACCATGTGATTGGAGGAGAAAGGAGTTTAAAAAGTGGACAAAATGGGAATCCCAAGGCCGTGGAATTAAAAATTTTAAGGGGGACACAATTAGTAATAATTGGCTTAAATATTATAGATGCATACCTCACAGGAAACTCCTCACTGCTTTACAGCTCAGGGCCAATGTTTATCCCACGAGGGAATTTCTTGCGTGGTGGAGGGGAGATAACTGTGTTAAGTTTTGTAGACACTGAGAGGAGGACCTTGAGACCTGTGGCCACATCATCGGCTTCTGCCCAGTGATGAAGGACGCCAGAATCAAGAGGCACAATCGCATTGGCGAGAGGCTCATTGAGGAGGCGAAAAAGAGAGACTGGGTGGTGTTCAAGGAGCCGCACATAAGGGATGCCACCAAGGAACTGTACAAACCAGATCTGATATTCGTGAAAGAGGACCATGCACTTGTTGTGGATGTGACAGTATGTTTTGAGTCGACAAAGACGACATTGGAGGAAGCTGCTGAGGAGAAGGTGAACAAGTACAAACATTTGGAAACCGAAGTGTGGAGCCTCACCAACGCTAAGGACGTTGTTTTTATGGGTTTTCCCCTTGGAGCGCGGGGGAAGTGGTACAAGGGGAACTTTGAACTTTTGGACATTCTTGGACTCCCCAGATCGAGGCAGATCACTGTTGCAAGGACTTTATCCACAGACGCGCTCATCTCATCTGTGGACATTGTACATATGTTTGCCAGTAGAGCTAGGAAATCAAATGTATAGGATAGACATTTCTGTATTTTTGTACCTTGTACCTCTTGGTTTTTGCATTTTACTATTTTGTGGGCGGGGGGGATTTTTTGTAGCAATGTTTACTTATAGATGTATGCTTATTATTTTTATATTTTAATAAACTAAACGGTATCTAGGTTCGCAAGGTAGCCACAAGCCAGTTAGGTAGCTCATAGTGGGTAGGGACAGGAACTTTAATTCACAACATGTCAAATACCACCTGATTCGGACCAATCTTACTGGACTTGTACCGATTTACTGGATTTGTCCAAGGTGGACAGGCCACCTTTACTTAACCCGGAAAAGGGACATATATTATTTATATGTGTTGGATAGAAAGTGGGAGGGTCATTGTTAAAAAAATGATGACTTTCTTAAGATGAGGGCATAGTTACTAACTGGGCATAGCTGTGGAAGTCACACTTCCTTGTGGCCATGATGGATACCCTTTGTGATAACTGAGTCGTCTTCTGCCCCGGTGTGAGAGAGGGTGAAAATCTGCCCTCCTTATTGTTGGACTCGCCACCCAGCAGTAGTTTCATGATCTTGTTGAAACAAAATTATTGGCACAGATATTTCGCTGTAGCCCAGGGCCGTGCCCACGGGCTTGAGTTGGACACAGTTGGCAGTTTGGCAAAGGGCCAGTTGCTGACTTTTACTGCCCTCACTTGGACGTCAACTGTTGTTATTCCTCCAGTTATTGCAATGGTGCAATCAATGGCTTTGGGATTGATATCAACAGCCACTCAGACTGACCCCTTGGATTTCAGGGTCAGATGTGCTGAAGTTCCATCTTTACCCTCTGTGCCCAGGGAAGAGGGTTTCAATCGCGTACATTTGGAGTTTGTAAATTCCAGGGTTGCTTGTGTGTTTGGAGTCCACCTGGGAGTTGTTTGGGAGGGTTTGGCAAAGCTCCCTGAGCCATATGAGATCTCGCCTTTTGGGCTGCCTCAGGATGATTCTGAGTTTGCAGCCAGAGGCAGTGAAGATACTAAAACACCTGAGGCTCTTCCCAGGACCAGTGAGGGCAGAACACTGGTCAGAACTCCTGTCATGTCTGTCCCTGACAAAAATCCATCTTGTCCATGCTGTGCTACCCGATTTACTCAGATGCTGGGGCTGATTGACCATCTTAAGAGGACCTATGGGTAGAAAAGGATCATCTTTAAATGCTCGAAATGTGGTAAACAAAATCTTTAATACCACAGTATTTCTTGTCACGTCTCATGATGCAAAGGGATGGTGCATGTGGCTCCAGTGGGCGAGTGGGTCTGTGAGGTGCACCAAGGAGGTTTTTCTACCAAGACTGGGCTGGGCCAGCATAAGAGGTTAATGCATTCTCTTGTGAGAAATTTGGAATGGATTGTTGCCTTCCATCCCAAGGATTCATCAGCGAGGGAAGCCCACAAGAAGGTATGGACTGAGGAGGAGGAGGAGGCTCTTCTGATGCTATTGGTGGAGAGATTTGCCCATAGTAGAAATATAAACCAGCTAATTGCGGAGCATATTCCATCTATGACAGCAAAGCAGTCTTAGTGATAAGAGGTGCCTTCTGGGGAGAGGTCCCTTGAAGGAAGTTTGATCCAGACCAGAAGGTGGTGTGAGGAAAGAAAATCATTCCAAGTCTGCTAGATCGCCAAAGGAGAGACAATTGAAGCTCCAGTACTATGATGCCATCAAGACGGGGTTATCAGCAGGCAGATTCACCAGGTATCAGGAGGCCTTTGAGAAAATTTTGGATGGGCAAGTTCCACAAGCCGTGGTGAATGATGTTTTTGAGGAGTTTCATGGTAGCCTGAGTGGGCTTGGCCAGAGTACAAAGGCAGCCAGGGGTCAGAAGTCACAAACGTTCCACAGTCAGAGAGCATCCAAAGTGACAACTAGTTGGATGCAAAAAAGAGCTATAAGAAGAGGGAAATCTCTTTGATTTATGTTGTTTCAGTTGCATAGGAGGAGGCTGGCACAGATTATTTTGGATAGGACGGAAGCCCTGCAGTACCGAATACCATCAGGTGTTGTCCATGTGTCATTTAAGTCTAGATGGGAAACATCTGTTGATTTTGGCAGCTTTGAAAATTTTCCTCCCTGTGCGAGGGCTGATAACACTGTGTTTTGGGCCTTGATTACTGAGAAAAAAATTGAGAAGAATGTGAATGAGATGTGTAAAACCTCCACTCCTGGGATGGATGGGATTACTTTGGGTCATCTTGTTAAAAAAGACCCTAAGTTTTCCTTGTTGATGGAGATCTTCAGCCTCTGGCTAGTTAGCGGTTCTGTTCCAGATGCGCTGTGGGACTGACAGACAGTTTTGATTCTCAAGTCTACCGATGTGGACAGACATGGTGACATCAGTAACTGGAGGCCTATCACCATTGGTTCTACAGTGATTAGGCTGTTATCCAGGATTGCTACAGCAAGGATGACCTGGGCATGTCCCATTAGCCCCCAACAATGGGGCTTTATTTGCACTTCTAGTTTATTTGTACAACTCACAGGAAGTTGAAAACCGTGTTGCAATTGAGAGCTAATGTCTACCCCAAAAGAGAGTTCCTGGCCGGGGTAGGCATGATGACTGCATTAGATCATGCAGACATTGCAGCGCTGATTACGAGACAACAGCGCACATACAATTGGGAACTGTCCAATCTTTCAAAACACCAGGATTAAAAGATGTAGAGAGCTTTTTGGATAATTGGTTAGCTGAGAAAGGACATTTCGATGTGATACCAATGGATAAGGATAGGGGAAACAAGCTGGGAACTGAGCAACCAGTGCCCAATTACTGACGAAGGTCACAGTGACCTTCCCTGAAACGGGAAGATGGGGGAGAAAGTCGCTTGCCAGAAAATGTAGTTATCTTAGGTAGAAAAGTTAGAAGAATGCAAACATAGAAGCAAAATAATTGTTAGAAGATAGAAGTAGGTGTGGTTGATCTAAGTGTGCTTTAACCAATAATGAGCTCAGCTTTTGCAATATGTATAAGCTTCATTAACACCAATATAAATATGTGTGGGGTTTCAATAAACTTCGGGATTTGCAATTCACGCATATTGTGTGAGGCATTTCTTCCGCTGTTCACGACAAAAAGACATAATTCCATCTGTGAGACTCTCAGCTGTGAAGCTAAGAGAGAGGATTGGACTGTGTTCTAGGAACCATGTATAAGGGACAATGCAAATGAACTGTGTAAGCCTGATTTGATCTTTGTAAAGGGGAATAAGGCGTTAGTGGTTAACATGACAGTGAGATATGAGCAGAGTAACTGCTCATTGAAGCATGGTGCTGAAGAGAAGGCCAAGAAGTATCAGATTACACAGATTCAAGACCTTACAAACACAGCAGATATTGAGTCGTGGGTTTTCCCACAGGAGCACAGGGAAGTGGCATGGTAAAAACTCTGAGTGGATATTGGCCCTAGGTCTCTCTAAAATGAAGCTAGGGAAGATTGCTCAGGCCCTACCATCCAGAGCACTCCTCTCTTCTGTTGATATTGTAGATATGTTTGTGAGCAAAGCTCATTCCATTGTACCTGTTAAATAAAGTATGCCTGACTTTGCTGTTGACATCTCTTGGACAGTGGGCAGACATGGAATTAATGTGTTGCTTTTGTTCATACTGTGTTGCCCACTGTTCATATTTGGGTCTCAAATTCCAATTTGGATTAGGTGGGCAGGCCACCTTTACTTAACCTGGAAAAGAAACATAATTTTATATGTTTATTAAGTAGCCAAATGCCTTGTCATCTAACTAGTGATGCACATGAATGGATGAATTATGACTCTGTAAAGACAGAGAGTTGCTAACTGGGCTCGGGTACCAAGGTCAGACCTCCATGTGGTCCCGCCGGGTGCTCCTGAGGGTAACAAAGTCTACCTCTGCCCCAGTGTGGGAGCATAGGACACTCCTGCCCTACCAAGTGGCCTGACCACCCACTCGGTAGTATCCAATCTGGTTAAACAAACTCATGCAATTCGTAACTCTCTCTCTTGCCAGTGGAGCATGAGACATGAGCCACCAGGTCCTCTAGCCATGGGGATGGTGACGTTGGGTAAAATCCGGCACTGCTTGGGGGCTAGTGGTGCCACGACTCTTGGGACCCCCACCTTGGAATGAGGTATGCCTCGCCTATCAGGGCACTTGGCTGACCTCTGTGTTTTGAGGGGAACATTTGTCAGTCAAGCAACTGTGCGACAGAGCTATGACCCTCTGATTAAATCTGTGGTTATATGTTGGATGTTCCTTGACTACGTGGGGGCAAGCATGGACCGGCTGTCACATACTGTCACCCAGGGGCTCCATGCTGGTCACAACCCAGTGGCATCCAGCAGTGGAGATGTGGCCTGGTACCAGACTCCACTGAGCACTTGGCTGTAGCCTGGGCTGTCAGAAAAGGCATATGCATTCATGCTGTACAGGGCCATGTCTCTGGTAGTGCAGGTTATACTCAAGTCCATGACAGGCCAGAGTCCCCTTGTGGGGCATCTTGTTTGCCACACGCTGCGTGGCGTTTCTCATGATGATGTCCATTCATCATCTAATATTTTGGATGAAATTACCAATTTTGACCCAGTTAGATAGGTCACCTTTACTTAACCCAGAAAAGGTGCATATCTCTTGATGTGCTCAGAAAATGAGGGCATAGTTACTAACTAGGCTTAGCTGCAGAAGTCACACCTCCTCGTGGCCCCACGACGTTAGTTACTTAGTAGTAACAAAGTTGGCTTCCACCCCGGTGTGAGAGAGGGTGTATTAGCTACCCCTCCCTGTCGCAGACATCTTTCATGAAAAATCCTTTCTTAGGATTTTTCCTTGTGAGAAGCTGCAGTTTCCAGCAACCAAAGTAAACAATGGTTATCTGCTGCTGTGGAATGCAACAGGTGATTGGTCTCCTGTGGGTGTTTGGATTTCTTGACCACTCATGGCAGAGCTGGCTCTTGCTCTGTCTGAGACACAGATCTTTGTTATTCATTCCTTTTCTATTCTTAGCTTAGCTAGCTGCTGAAGAAACTTTTCCTTTCTATTGCTTTTTAGTATAGTCTAATGTAACATATATCATAAAAGAATAAATCAAGCCTTCTGATCATGGAGTCAACATTCTTGTCTCTTCTTCACCCTGAAAACCCTTGTGACCACAGTCACACCTCCCTATCGCTTGGTCTTGTAACCTAGCAGTAGTTTCATGATCCTGCTGAAACAAATTGTTGGCACAGTTATCCTGCTGTTGCCCAGAACTTTGTCCACGGGCTTAAGCTGGACACAGGTAGAAACTTGGCCCAAGGGCCAGCTGCCAACTCTGACTACCCTCACTTGAATTCTCATTTACTCTTTGCCTGATTTTCACGATGGTTCAGTCAATGACTTTGCAGTACATGTCAACAGCCTGTGAAACTGACCCATTAGATCTGAGGGTCAGATTGGCTGATGATGTTCCATCATCCCTCCCTGTGTTGGCAGGTGAGGGGCTCAATCTGGTGTGTTTGGAGCTTCTAAACTCCACTTTTGGTCATGAGGTTGGAAGCCACCTGGGAAGTGTCTGGGACGGTCTGGCCGAGTTTTCTGAGCCATATGAGACCTTGCCATCCTGGCCTGCTCAGGATGATGAAATTGAGTGTGATCAAAGACATACAGAAGAGTCTAAAACACCTGAGGGTCTCCTCGGGGAGTGTGTGTCAAGCTATTGGAAGGTAGGAGGGCTGTGCAAAGAGACCTGAAATGGTTGGATGGATGGGCAGAGTCCAAGAAGGTTTAACCAGTCCAAGTGCCAAGTCCTGCATTTTGGCCACAATAACCCCCTGAAACGCTATAGGCTGGGGACAGTGTGGCTGGACAGTGCCCAGACAGAAAGTGACCTTGGGGTACTGGTCAACAGCCGGCTGAACATGAGCCAGCAGTGTGCCCTGGTGGCCAGAAGGCCACATTCTGCCCCTGTACTCGGCATTGGTGAGGCTGCATCTTAAGTGCTGTGTCCAGTTCTGGGCCCCTCAGTTTGGGAAGGATGTTGAGACGCTTGAGCACATCCAGAGGAGGGCAACAAGGCTGGTGAGGGGTTTGGAACACAAGCCCTGTGAAGAATGACTGAGGGAGCTGGAGTTGTTCAGCCTGGAGAAAAGGAGATGCAGGAGTGACTTTTCACTCTCTACAACTTCCTGAAAGGTGGTTGTAGCCAGGTGGTGCTTCGTCTTTTTCTCCAGGCAGCAACTGACAGAACTAGAGGACACAGTCTCAAGCTGCATCAAAGGAAATATAGGTTGGGTATTATGAAAAGGTTTTTAAAGGAAAGGGTGATAAAGTACTGGAATTGTCTGCCCAGGGAGGTGGTGGAGTCAACATCCCTCGATGTGCTGAAAAAATTAATGGATAAGGTACTCGGTGCCATGGTTCATTTGAGGTGTTAGGGCATAAGTTGACTCAATTATCTTGAAGGTCTCTTCCAACCTAGTAATTCTGTAATGTGCTTTACTCTGCTGCCTGGAAAAATGGCTTGTCCTGGAGCCTTTGGCAGAAGGTGCCTGGGGATACTCAAGGCCAACCACTGGGATTCTGGAGCCGAAGCTACAGAGGATCCGAAGCCAACTCCAGTCCCACAGAGAAGGAAATCTTGGCTGCCTATGAAGGAGTTCAAGCCACCTCAGAGGTGACTGGCACGGAGGCACAGCTCCTCCTGGCACCCCAACTACTGTTGCTGGGGTGGATGTTTAAAGGAAAGGTTCCCACTACCCACCATGCCACCAGTGCTACATGGAGCAAATGGATTGCCCTGATCACACAGTGTGCCCATATTGGAAACCTGAATCGTCCTCGGATTTTGGAAATAATTACAAACTGGCTGGAAGGTGAAAACTTTGGTCTCACTGATGAAGAGGAACAAGCGACATGTGCTGAAGAAGCTCCACCATACAACCAACTACTAGCAGAAGCACAATACTCTCTTTTCACTGACAGTTCCTGTCACATCGTAGGGATGAAGGAAAAGTGAAAAGCAGCTGAATGGAGCCCCACACATCAGGTTACCCAAGCTACCAAAGGAGAAGCTGAATCAAATCAACTTGCTGAACTCAAGGCAATTGAGCTGTCCTTGGACGTTGCTGAAAAAGAAGTGGCCAAAGCCACTTCCTTTATACCTTTATACCAATTCATGGATGGTAGCCAGTGCTCTGTGGGGCTGGCTGGAAAGGTGGAAAAAGGCCAACTGGCAGCACAGAGGAAAGCCAGTCTGGGCTGCTGATGAGTGGAAAGACATTGCCACTTGGGTGGAGAAGCTACCTGTGAAAGTCTGTGGTGTAGATGCCCATGGCCCCAAGAGTCGGGCTAGTGAGGAACACTGAAACAATGAGCAGGTAGGCCAGGCTGCAAAGATAGAAGTGTCAAAGACAGATCTACATTGGCAACATAAGTGGGAGTTGTTCCTAGCTTGATGGGCCCATGATGCCTCAGGTCATCAGGGCAGAAATGCCACCTATACATGGGCATGAGACCGAGGGGTGGATCTAACCATGGATAGTATTTTGCAGGTGTCAGGGTTTGACACTGGCGCAATGCTTTTATGAAAAGAGATTTCCTTTGTGTTTACTGTGAGATGTGATTAGAAATAGGGCAAAGCAGGCTCTAACTTCGGAATAAAGAAGGAAAACTTTATTAAGTTAGAACTATATATAAAGAGAAACACACACAGAACTTGGAATGAAAACTTTCTAAAAACATTCTTCCTTCCCCCTACTAAATTTCTAATACATCTACTTTTTAGATCATTAACTCTTAGTCTATCACTACTCTTTAGATAATAAATTCTCAGTTCATCAAGGAGAGAGGAGTCTCTCTTGTACTATAGGCTTCCCCAGGAAACACAGTTGAAACTTCTTGTGTTTCTATGTCACATGGGGCACTGCTTGGAGATCATTTGCTATCGTGACATCTTCTTTCTATGTTCAGTGCTCTTACTACTGCACATGGACTAGAGCTGCTTCTAGGGTTTTCTTATTAAGGATGCTTTGCTTAGTTTTAAAAAAAAAGCACAGACTCTCACTTTTGGGACACCTGTCTCCCTTAAATTCACCCCCTTGCGGCCGAGGGATCTCAAGAACAGAGATTTTCTTCTTCTTTGAAGAAGACGGAGGGCACTACTACTACTTTTTTCACTTGTCGTTTCTGTTTACGTACTCTTTCACATAACGTCACTGCACTTTCTTGGCTCTAAGCTGTTGCCTCCCCCTAAATGCAGTCTCTGTGTCACAGGAAAAAAAAAGATTTTGTTTATGGCTATACAAGGAAAGTCTAGCTAAAGTCTACTCTATTATTTCTGCTAACTCAAGATTCCTCTCAACTTCTCTCGTAGCTTATTTTTTCTTATTTCATCTCTATCCTTTTTTTTCATTCAACTTCAGGAGGATTATCATTTGTCAGGTTTTTATCATCTAAGAAAAGTGTTAAAAATTTCAGGTTCTGCCTGTCTAGAATTCTTAGACTGCCCTGCCAGGCACCTTCTTGCCACACTCCCCCCTTTCTCTTCCTTGGCCACTTGTGCTATCAAATTTCAAGGTGGCACAGGCACAGGCACCAGCTCTCCAGCTCTCTCTCTCTCCTGGGTGGGGGGGGGGGGGGGGGGGGGGGGAGGGGGGGGAGGTGGCTGCCCAATGTCTCTCAGGGTTCTTCTACTCTTCTATCTTGCAGGGGCTTTAGCTTTTTTTCTGTCTAGGGCCCCGGCTCACCTCACCTGGCCGCATGGCTTCCCCTCCGCTGCCCAGCCTGTAGCCGGGCAAGGGAGGTCTGAACTCTTCACTGACCGGAACTTAAGAGAAAGTTTTCTTGGGAGTTCTTTGCTTTTAACCCCCTGTGTTCTCAGAGGCGTATCTATGTCTTTAGTGGCTACACCAGGTGCTAATATTCAAATCTGAGCACCTATTGGTTTGACTACAGCATCTCAAAAAACTCACTTCCTCTCAAACCAGGACATCCACAGGTCATCCACAACTGTGAGATGTGCTGAGATCAAGCAGGGCAAATGAGTGCAGCCCCTATGGTATGGTAGGCGATGGTTCACAGTATGGGGAGGCCTGGCAAATTGACTACATCACACTGCCCTAGACACACCAAGGCAAGTGCTATGTGCTGACCATGGTAGAAGCCACCACTGGATGGTTAGAGACCTAGCCTGTGTCTCATGCTACTGCCTGGAACACCATATTAGGCCTGGAAAAGCAAGTCCTGTGGAGACATGGCCCCCCTGAGAGAACTGAGTTGGACAATGGGACCCATTTCAAGAATTGCCTTAAAAACACCTGGGCCGTAGAACATGGTATTGAATGGATATATCATATTCCTTATCATGCACCAGCTGCCAGGAAAGTTGAACAGTGCACTGGGGATACTCGAGGCCAACCACTGGGATTCTGGAGCCAAAGTTACAGAGGATCTGAAGCCAACTCCACTCCCACAGAGAAGGAAATCTTGGCTGCCTATGAAGGAGTTCAAGCTGCCTTGGAGGTGACTGGCACAGAAGCACAACTCTTCCTGGAACTCCTTCTGGTACTTAAGACTACCCTGAAGGCATTTGGCAGGGGAACCTTCAGAAATTGGGAAATGAACTTAGCAAAAGCCACCTGGATGGTCAGCACCCAAGGGTCCATCAATCAAGCTGGTTCTGCCCAGTTTGAACCCTCACACACAGTGGATGGAAATAAAGTCCCTGTGGTGCACATGAAAGGTATTTTAGGAAAGACTGTTTGGATTAGTCCCACCTCAGGTAAAGACAAACCCATCCATGGGATTGTTTTTGCTCAAGGACCTGGTTACACTTGGTGGGTAATGCAGAAAGATGGAGAAGCCCATTGTGTACCACAGGCAAACCTACTCCTAAGTGAGAACTGTTTGTAGGGTTTCATTGTGATGCAGATGGAAATAGAATAAGGGGTGGATAATGTCCTAGATTGCAAGATAAGTGTCTATTCTATTTGCCATCTGTTAGAGATGTGACAGTTATCTTCTGTTAATTGGGCATGTTTCTTTATCTCTTCCACAAACCCATCCTCCCTCTGGGAAATATCTCCTGTAAATGGGCCATTGACTCTCACAGCATGACTGATAAAAATTACATCATCCCACTGGGAGATGCTCTGCCCAGGGGGAGGAGCCAAGCATTCCTTCCTGGATATAATCTGAGATTTTGGGACACCAGGGCAGCCTTCTTCACTGGATTCCCAGAGGAGCAGCAGTCTTCTCCACTGAATTCCTGCAGGAAAACGAGGTTTATCTACACCACCAGTGGACCATGAGAGGAAAACTACACCCTTCTACAGGATTGCTGCTTCAACAGAACCACACCTGTCACTGCAGGAGGACTGCACCACCTTTTAATGGGACTGCTACCAACACTCTGACCGACAGGGTGTCAGGTCGCGTTCTGACTCTGTCAGTGTTGTTTTGTATTACTGCTTTTTTTTTTTTTTTTTTTTTTTTTTTTTTTTTTTAAATATTTATTCCTACTCCCATCTCCCATATCTTTGCCTGAGAGCCCCTTAATTTCAAAATTATAACAATTTGGAGGTAGGGGGTTTACATTTTCCATTTCAGGGAAGGCTCCTGCCTTCCTTGGCAGACACCTGTCTTTTCAAACCAAGACACAGGCCTTGGCAGCAGTGGACACCACCACTGCCTCCTTCACCACCCTAAGAGGAGAGCCAGGGGCCAGGGTCTTTTACAAGGAGGGCGGAGAGGGAACCTCCCATAGAGGGAGTGGTGCTTCCTCTGTTCTCAGTCCTCTAAGTTACTCCAGTGACCCCAAAGGCCAGGGAGCTGCTTCAGGAGATGACCTCATCGAAGATGGCAGACACACAGCCTGGGAGCTGCATCAGAGTAGGTCCTGTGTGATGCTTTCTAGGACTGGGACCAGCCAAGCTACATCACTGGTTGCAACAGAGTCAGACAGCTCTTGCTCAAATGGCTCTGAGGATGAAGAAAAGGATGATGAAATGGATGAGATCACTGCTGCCTTAAACAGGCAAAGGAGGGGAAAAATAGCAAGAGAAGCCATCAGAGAACGTAGCCCAATTGCCCACCGTACTAGATGAAAAAGGAAAAAAGAAAGAGAACCAATTTTGTAAGTCCCATTATGACAAGCAGTTGGCAATCAGGGGCTGATATATGTGAATACTCCCATACTCCCTTATAGAGTTAGAGCAGTGGAAAACTACTGTGGGAAATATAAAGAGGACCCAGATAAAGTGGCAAAATTAGTAGAATGGACTATTAACTCACAAAATCCTGACTAGGCTGATCTGAACTCTATGTTAGACACATGGAAATAAAGTCCCTGTGATCCCACCGAGAGACGAATGGTCAATAAAGCCATCACAACACCTGTGGAGGGGAGCATAGCCAGTGGACTGCTTCAAGGCACTGTCACTCAGATATGCCCCCTTGAGAATCCTGGGTGGGATCCAAATATACGAGAACATATGGCAAGGTTAAAATAATACCAAAGCCTTGTGGTATATGGGTTGAAACATGGTGTCCCTAAAGCTATAAATTCATCAAAGCTTTATGAAGCGAGGCAAAATTATGATGAATCACCCACTGATTTTTTAAACAGGTTAAGAAAACCTGCCATCAAATATACTGATCTAGATCCTGAATTCAGCTGGTGGTAAAGCACATCTGGTTTTGTTGTTTATGGGTCAGGCTTCAAATGATATAAGAATGTTCCAGATTGCAAGGCAAGATGTATTCTATTACGATCTGTATGGCAGTTGTCTTTTGTCAAGTGGGCAGTTTTCCTTATCTCTTCCACAATCACTCCTCCCTCAGGAGGGGACATCTGATAACAGGCTATTGAATGTCACTGCATGACTGATAAGAACTATAGCATCCCATTGTGAGATGCTCCACCGAGAAGGAGGAGCCAAGCATTGCTAGCCAGATATAATCTGGAGATTCTGGAATACCAGCATGGCTTCTCCATTGGATTTCCCAGAGGAACAGCAGCTGCTTTTTCTTCCTCTTCAGAGGAAGACTACACCCTTTTTCTACAGGATCCCTGCTCCAGCAGAACCACACCTGACACTTCAGGAGGACTGCAGCCACCATTTCCAATTGGACTGCTACCAACACCCTGACCAACAGGGTGTCAGGTTGAGTTCTGACTCTGTCAGTGTTGTTCTAGTGTACTGCATTGTTTATGCTATCCTTTTATTTTCTTCCCTATTAAAGAACTGCTATTTCCTGCTCCCATATTTTTTGCCTGAGACCCCCTTAACTTAAAATTTATAGCAATCCGGAGGGGTGGGGAGGGTTTACATTCTCCATTTTCAGGGGAGGTTCCTGCCTTCCTTAGCAGACACCTGTCTTTCCAAACCAAGACAAAGAAGAAAGCTGTAAAAGAGGGTGTTCAAGATATGGATAAACTGCTAGAGGTTGCCAGGAAGGTGTTTTGAGATAGGGGTCCAACTGAAAGAGTTAAATCCCAACCTAGTAAGAAGGCAACTCAGGAAAAGTCATCCATGAAAGCTTCCTCTACAGAGAAGAACCAGTGTGCATACTGTAAGAAGAGGGGGCATTGGAAAAATGACTCTCCAGTGTTAAAATTAAAACCATCAATCCCCCAACTGCCAGTTGTACAAACCTCAAGCAGCTCAGGCTCTGAGTGATGGGGTCTGAGGGCTAGCCCCCGAGAGAGCCCTCGGTTATAGCCAAACTGGGGAAAGATGACATTGAGTTTTTGTAGACACTGGAGAAGCATATTCTGTGTTAAATACCTTAGAAGGGAAACTGAGTCACTATACTGTACATATTGTTGGGGCAACCAGGGTAAGCGAAATACGGCCTTTCTTCCAACATTTAAAATTTAATCTGGGGAAGGATTGGGTTGCCCATCAATTCCTCTATATGCCTAACTCCTCTAAACCAGTGCTGGAGAGGGACTTGCAAAAAATTTGGAAGCAGAAATTAAATTTTAAAAAGGGAAGGGTGTACAAGTTGTAATTCCTGAATCTACATTTGTCCAAGTTGCTGCACTTTTTATACAGGAAAAAATGCAGTGAAATCCCTGCTGAAGTTGAAAATGTGGTAAATCCAATAGGGTGGGCCAGTGATATCCTAGGAAGATCCAAATACGCAGAACCAGTGAGTATTACACTCAAACCAGGAACTACACCAGTAAGGAAAAAAAAAATACCCTTTGAAATTACAGAACCATAAGGAACTGGTATCTATAATTGAAGAATTCCTACAAGATGGTTTATTAGTACAATGTGAGTCCAAGTTCAACACCCTCGTATTAGCTGTTAAAAAGGCACATGGTAAGAATTATCAATTCTTACCATGATTAAAGAGCAATTAACAAAATTACAGAAGACATACAGCCAGTGGTAGCCAATCCCTACACCCTTTTGACCACATTGACAGATGAATTAGAGTGGTTTAGTGTTGTAGACCTGAAGGATTCCTTTTTCTCCATTCCAGTGCACAAAGACAGCCAAGAGGTTTTTGCTTTTGAGTGGGAAAATCCCAAGTCAATTTACATGGGCAGTTTTACCACGAGAGTTCAAAACCAGCCTTTTCATATTTGGAAACCAATTAGCAAAGGAATTAGAAGACTGGAGAAGACAGAAACCAGAAGGAGTCGTTCTTAAGTACATGGATGACATCCTGATTGCAGCCAGAACCAGAGATGACTGTGTACAACTTACCGTAAGTTTATTAAACTTCTTAGGACTGGGTGGGTAGCGAGTTTCTAAAGACAAAGCACAGATTGCTAAGGAAGCAGTAGTTTACTTGGGGCTTGAGATCTTCCATGGACACCAACAGCTCAGCAAAGAATGGAAAGAAGCCATCTGTTGACTCTCAGAGCCCCATACCATGAGAGAGATGCAAGCTTTCCTGGGAATGGTAGGGTGGTGTCGGTTATGGATAGCAAATTATGGACTGCTGGTAAAACCCCTACATGGAGCATTAAAAGCAGCTAAGAGAGAAATTATCATATGGACTGAAAACACCAGAGCAGCTTTTAAACAGCTGAAACACTCTCTGATGTCGGCTCCGGCATTGGGACTGCCAGACTTACCTAAACCTGTTGAACTTTTTACATATGAGAGACTGAGTAGGACTTTGGGGGTACTAGCACGGTGCCTTGGTAACCAACAGAAGGCTGTGGCTACTTTTCTAAACAGCTAGACAATGTAGCCCAAGGCTGTGGCAGCCACTATCATCATGATCCAGGAAGCCTGAAAACTCACCCTGGGGTGACACATTGTAGTGTATGTACCCCATGCACTAACAGTTGTACTTGAACAAAACGGGGGGCATTGGTTATCTGGTAACCAGATGCTTAAATACCAATCACTGTTATTAGAGCAGGATGATGCTGCCTTGAAAACCACTTCTGTTGTTAACCCTGCCATGTTTCTGTCCTCCACCTTAACTGATCGTAAGCCCGAACATAATTGTTTACAGACTATCGAAGAAGTCTATTCCAGCCAATCAGACCTAAAAGATGTGCCCCTGAAGAATCCAGATTGGGAACTTTTTACAGATGGGAGCAGCTTCATGAAAAATGGCAAACGGATGACAGGCTATGAAGTGACTACACAGCGCAAGGGCATCAAGGCAAAGGCCCTGCCAGCAGATGTATCATCACAGAAAGCTGAACTGATTGCACTGACAAGAGCACTAGGTCTGAGCGAAGAAAAGAAGGTAAATGTATGGAGTGACTCTAAATATGCTTTAGTGTTGTCCGTGCCCATGGAGCCATCTGCAACGAAAGAGGATTCCTGAACGGTCAAGGTAATCAAATCAAACATGCTGAACAAATACTCACCCTCTTAGAGGGCATTAAGAAACCTACAGAAGTAGCTATCATGGTCACCAAATGGTATAAAGGTTACCAAAATGGTAAAGGTCACCAAAAAGGGAAAACCACTCCAGAACTGGGAAATCGCTTTGCTGATAAAGCAGCAAGAGGGATTGCAGAAAAACAGATTCTTGCAGTAATTCCACAAAAAGAGGTTGAATTGTTAGAATTTTCACCCCAAAGTATGACCAAGGAGACCACAAACTAGTTAAGTTCCCTAAAGCTGAGATCACAGAGAGTGGATGGGCTGTCACACCAGCAAATCAGGTTGTAGTCCCACTCCTGATCCTTCAGGAGCTAGCCAAGAGGGACCATGAAAACACACATTTTGGGGTTGAAAATCTTCGAAAACACCTAAAAAAGGTATTAATAGGAAAGGGAATGACTGACATTGCACAATCAGGAGTGAGCAAATATGAAATCTGTTGTAAGAACAACTCTGATATGAGGAAAAGAGTTGTGTTCAAAAGCTCAAGGGGATCTTCCTGGAGATTACTGGCAGATAGATTTTGCAGAGTTACCATGCAAGGAGGGATACCGGTCCATACTGGTATTAGCTGACACCTTCAGTGGATGGCCAGAGGCTTACCCCTGTCACACTAAGGCAGCCAAGGAAGTGGTGAAAGTTTTGCTCAATCATTCTGAGGTTCAGAGTTCCCTTGGGAATGTTATCAGGGAGGGGACCTCACTTTGTTACTGCAGTGGTTAAGGAAGTTAGCTGGATTTTGGGAATTTCTTGGGATCTGCATACACCTTATAGACCCCAAGAGAGTGGTAAAGCTGAACGTATGAATGGGACTCTCAAAACAAAAATTAGCAAAATTTGTCAGGAAACATCCCTGAGATGGGTTCAGGCCTTGCCTATAGCTTTACTAAGAATTTGCATTCAACCAAGGCGAAGGGATAACATCAGTCCCTATGAAATACTGTGCGGCAGGCCATACCAGATTCCACATATTCCAGGTGAAATTCACATAAGGCAAAACTTGATTTGCAGAAATATCTAACGGCTTTTGGTTCCACTTTGCAGAAGCTCCAGAATTACATCGTGCTATCCAGACCCATGGGACTGGACACACCTGCACATCCCTTCCAACCTGGGGACTGGGTCTATGTTAAGTGGTGGGACAGCGATCCTCTACAAGCCAGGTGGAGAGGACCATTCCAAGGTCTGCTGACTACCCTCACTACAGTCAAAGTCGCTGGCAAAGGACCCTGGATTCACTACTCCAGAGTTAAGAAAGCTTCTGCTCCTGAAACAACTGTAAAGACCGAGACTAATGCAGATGAAAACCTGGTTTAAATTATTCCTTTACTCTGCCCAAAGAACTGTTCACAATAATCATTATTCTTCTTTGCAGGATAACTGACTTTGCAAGACATTACTGTTGTTAGACATTTACTGTTAGATATTTATCTGTTTATTATTAGATGTTTGTATTGATAGTTGTTTATTATTGTTAGATACTCATCTGTTATTAAATACCTATCATTAGTAAATATTTTGAGTAGAGATTCAACAATGTAAAGGCCTTGTTGAGCCTCTCCTCTAATGGGGGGAAATGATGCCTCAGGTTTTAGCTTTTATATTTTTCAGATTCTGTTCTGCTTTAGTGTTTAAGTCTAGGCTTCATATTAGGGGGTACTAAGCTCTCTTCACAGAGTAGGAAGACAAAACAATTCCTTCTCTAGCTGGGGACCAAGGACAAATGATCCAGATCTCAGGCCCAAGAGCATAAACAATGGTGGACCGAAGACAGAAAACAAGAAGGATGGGCCTTCATGGCCTAAAGCTGTAATTGGACAATTAGCTCCAATATGCTAATGGAACAACACTTATAAAAGTGTAAGACCCTGTGACCAGTGGTCCGTTTTTGTGGCCATTTTGGCTTGTGGTGCCCAAGGTGGATCCATTGAGGCCTCTTAATAAATACCTACTTTATTCTTTAGCTTCGTCCAATCTCTGTTCTAGGTCAGCCGTCACAAGTCATCAGATGGATGTGGAACAGTTCCTGACCCTACGGATGGACCTGGAGCAGTTCCTGGCCCCATGGAGCCTCCCGAGAGCAGCCGGATGATGCTGCCCCAAAAGGTGGGGTCAGGGTGGTACTGTGGTGTACTGGGGCACACTGGGGTGACCCCAAGGATGGTGGCCATGCCAGGGGAGGGTCCAGGCCCCGCAGAATTCAGGTTGCTCATCTCAGATCTCCTCACTCCAGAGGCTCTCACTGTCCCCTGCGGAGAGACCCCGAGATGTCACCAGGGTGTCCCCAGTCCCAGTAAGGTGCCTCCAGTCCCAGTAAGAGATGGGAGGGTTGGGGTTAAGGGAGGCTCTCAGAGGTGGGGAAATGGGGAACTGGGGACCCCAAGGGAGTGGGATGGGGGTGATGAAGGCCTGGTGCTGGGGGGGAGGAGGAGGAGGAGGAGGAGGAGGAGGAGGAGGAGGAGGGGGGGGAGGAGGAGGTTGAGGAGGATGAGGAGGAGGAGGATGAGGAGGAGGAGGAGGAGGAGGAGGAAGGAATTCCAGTGGGAGGGGACATGGGCCTGAAACTTGGGGTGGACGGGGACAGGAGAAAATGGCACAGGGAACAAAATCCCAAAATCTTAGGGTTGTGGGAGGGGCCTTGGGAGTAGGGGGACAAGGAAGAGGATTTGGGTTGGGCTTGGGATTTGGATTTGGTAAGGGGTTTGGGTTTGGGATTTGGGTTTGGGATTTGAGGACATCCCACAGATGAGCAATAGGAATGGGCAAGGCAAGAAAGAGGGCAGGGAATGGATGGGGAACAATGCACTGTGGGGGTTACTGGGGGACACTGGGATAACTGGGAATACAATGGGGCTCTCTGGCAACAACTGGGGGTCACTGGGATAACTGGGAATACAATGGAGGCCCTCTGGGAAGCACTGGGATTTACTGGGGTGTACTGCGATTTACTGGGATGGGTGGGAATACAATGAGGGGGAATCCCTGGGAAACACTAGGATTTACTGGGATATACTAGGGTGTACTGGGATTTATGGGGTGCAATGGGATGGGTGGTAGCCCTCAGAGGGGAAGTCTGGCCCCACAATTCCCAGTTCTCACCTCGCTCTTCCCAACTGTGGCTCCCCCCTGCAGAGAGATGGTGACACATCACTGGGGTGTCCCCAGCCCCAGTTAGGGATGGGCTGGACAAACTGGTTCCCAGTTCCTACAGTTCCCCCAAAAACTGGTTCCCAGTTCCCCCAAAATGCCAAAACTTATCACGAGGATGGAACAACCCGCCTTGTCCATGGTGCCCTGGGGAAGGGGAGCAGAGGGACCTCAGGGTTGGACCTTATGGGGCAGAGGGGGTCCCCAAACCCCCCATCCCATGGCTGGAAAATCCCAGGAAGGAAAATCCCAGAGATTCCGACCCAAAGGAAAATTACTAAAAGGAAAATCCCCAGAGATGCTGACCCAAGGGAAAATCCCAGAGATCCCAACCCAAAGGAAAATCCTAGAAGGGAAAATCCCAAAGATTCAGACACAAAGGAAAATCCTAGAGATCCCAACCCAAAGGATCTCCTGCTCACCGTGGTGGTGGAACCCTCCACCAGAGCCGAAGGCGTGGTGGCAAACCCAGCCCCGTCTCAGGTCCAGGGAACATCGTCTGCCAGGCCAAGCATCTGCCGGGCGGCACAGCAGGATGTAGAAGAGCAGGGCCACGCTGAGCACAGCCACCTTCATCTTCCTCTTGCTCTGGGCAGCGCTGCCTGAGGCTGCAGCAGGTGAGGAGCACCTTTATCCCTGCTGGGACTCCTCCTGCACCCTCCCTGCCAGCCCCCAGGCCAAAGCCCAGCTTGGCACAGCCCCCAGCCCTGGCCACAAGCCCAGCCCTGGCCACAAGCCCAGCCCTGGCACAGAGTCCATCCCACCCCACCTGTGGCACGGATCCAGCCCCCTTGCCCGGCATCCCTCCAGCTTCCTGCGCAGGGCAGCTGCCCCTGGAAGGGCCCAGGCACCTGGGGGGCCCAAGTGGGGCAGGCAGGAAGCCAAAGGCACCTGGGGACCCTGTGGGGACAGCCCCCAGTCCAACACAATCCATCCTCCAACAGCCCCCAGTGCCAGATCCCCCATCTCCTGCTGCCCCTCCCCTCCCAGAGCTTTCCCTGGGGGACACCCCAGAGCTGAGCCCGGCCCCAAACACTGCGGGGCTGAGCAGAATTGTCCCTGTTCCCATTCCAGTCTCACAGGGAAACGGGCTGGACTGACCCCACTTCTTGGGACACCAGAACCCTGGAATCAGGAGAATGGGGAGGGGGGAGGTCAGTGTGTGACTGTCCCTTGGGGGCACCTGGGTGACTGGCATCTCCAGGCTCTGGAGGCACTGGGGAGCACTGGGGAATGGTGGCCCTGGGACACCAGGGCCAGGCTTGGGGCAGTGCCGGGGTAGTCACAGTGCACAGCTCCAGCCCATTCTCAGCACTGCTGCCCCAAACTGCTGCAGGCCCCCGGGGGAAGATCCCCTGCCCAGCCCCAGTGTCTCACCCAGGACCACTGTGTCCTGCTGGATCCCCCCTATCCTGCTGGATCACCCCAATCCTCCTGGATCCCCCCAGTCCCATCCTGCTGGATCACCCCAATCCTGCTGGCTCACCCCAATCCTGCTGGCTCACGCCAATCCTGCTGGCTCACCCCAACCCTGCTCTGCTGAGCTGTCCCACACATTGGGTCCCAGCAGAGCTGTGGCTGCAGACTGGGCTGGCACTGGGACACAGCTCCCACAGAGCCCCTGGTCCCAGGGATGGCCCTGCCCTGCCCTCAGCCCAGCGCTGGCTCTGAGCAGGGGTCACTTTCCTGCCCGAGGGTCCCACGCTCCTGTCCCAGCTCAGAGCCCCTGTCAGGGTGACCCCTGAGGGCTCAGAGCAGGGACAGTCCCTGGCAGGGCCTCCCGTGAGCTGCCAGTGCCTCCATTCTCCACTGACATTCCATGACATTTCCAGGAGATGTTCCCTCCTCACGGGCCACTGACCACACAGAAGGGACCTGTTGTGGCCACCTGGCAGAACCCGTCGGGCACCTGCCCTGACCAGGCATGCTGTGTTTGCTTCCAGAGCTGCTGCTGACCTTCAGGATTTTCCTGCTGCCCCTTTGTGCTTTGGGCCTCCCTTGATGGGGAACTGGGGAGCCTTGACCCAGGAGGGTCCAGGGGAGGTGGCCCACTCCAAGGGGGCAAATGTACAGTCGCCTGGACATCCAAGTGGCCATTGGGGACCATCCCGGCTGTGCGTCCACCGGCTGGGCAAGGCCAGCCTCCTGTTTGTGGATCAGCAGCTCCTGGGAATGGGGAAATGTCCCCACTTTGATGTTGGACAGAGAGAGGCATCAGAGACATCACTGGGGCTGCCGGGGGACAAGGTTGAGGTTCCACCTGGGTGTCCCCCTTTCCCTCCCCGAGCGGAGCTGGCAGCATCTGGGGGAATCCCTCTTGTTCCCGCAGCCCCTTCCAGGGGATTTTTCCCCCTCTTGGATTCCAAATCCATTTGGGCCCTAGCCCTTCTCAGGGAGGTGTCCTGGGTTGATTGGTAGTGCTTGAGACAGTATTTTGTGTTTAGACTTAGATGTTTTTGGTTTTTTTTTTATAGTCTTACAAGCTGTGAGTTTTGTAACATTTTACTAATAAGCTACAAAATGGCCTCGTATCTATTTTTACAACATCTTTTAAGGAAAAACTATCCAATTCAGAAGTGTTACTTAACTTTTTTTTTACTTTTAACTTAATAACTAATTATTTGTGTCTCATAATGTGGCCTTTTTAGTTTAATTACAAAATACTATCTAAACTCATGAAGAAGAAGGACTAGCTTCTGTCTTAAAACTTCTATTTTGCTTTCTATATATTTCTATATTCTAAAACTTTAAACTCTAAGTTTTCTACTACATGATATTACATGCTTTTGATCTGCACACCTATAATCTTAATTCTGTAATTTAATTTTGGAAACTTTCTCCACGGCCTCAGGTCAAATGCAGTGCTCTTTTGGGGGTCAGAGTCTGTCAGCGCAGAAAGTCTAAAATCCTCAGCATCCAGAAATCCAACACCTGGGGAAATCCCTCTTGTTCCTTCAGCCTCTTCCAGGGGATTTCTCCTACTCTGGGGTTCCAAATCCATTTGGGGCATGGCCCTTCTCAGGGAGGTGTCCTGGGGGATCACAGAGGGAAAGGGGAGGAGGAAAGGGGGCTCTGTTCTTCCCGCTTTTAGGTCTCATGGACATCAGAGCCCCCTAATTCCCAGGAGCTGTGGGCTGGGGGAGAGGGGACCCAGAAGGGGGCTCCCTGTGTTGGACTGGTTTGGACAGGGAGAACCAGCTGGGGAACAGTCACTGGCCTGGCCTGCTGGCAGCACAGAATCCAGGAATCCTGGAATGTTTTGGGTGGGCAAAGGAAGGAACAAAAGAATAGAGTACATCCCATTCCACTCCTGCTGTGGGCAGGGACAGCTTCCCGTATCTCAGGCTGCTCCAAGTCCCCATGTCCAGCCTGTCCTTGGACACCTCGAGGGACACAGGGGCAGCCACAGCTGCTCTGGCCACCCTGAGCACCAACTGACAGCTGGGATGGTCCCCAATGGCCACTTGGATGTCCAGGCGACTGTACATTTGCCCCCTTGGAGTGGGCCACCTCCCCTGGACCCTCCTGGGTCAAGGCTCCCCAGTTCCCCATCAAGGGAGGCCCAAAGCACAAAGGGGCAGCAGGAAAATCCTGAAGGTCAGCAGCAGCTCTGGAAGCAAACACAGCATGCCTGGTCAGGGCAGGTGCCCGACGGGTTCTGCCAGGTGGCCACAACAGGTCCCTTCTGTGTGGTCAGTGGCCCGTGAGGAGGGAACATCTCCTGGAAATGTCATGGAATGTCAGTGGAGAATGGAGGCACTGGCAGCTCACGGGAGGCCCTGCCAGGGACTGTCCCTGCTCTGAGCCCTCAGGGGTCACCCTGACAGGGGCTCTGAGCTGGGACAGGAGCGTGGGACCCTCGGGCAGGAAAGTGACCCCTGCTCAGAGCCAGCGCTGGGCTGAGGGCAGGGCAGGGCCATCCCTGGGACCAGGGGCTCTGTGGGAGCTGTGTCCCAGTGCCAGCCCAGTCTGCAGCCACAGCTCTGCTGGGACCCAATGTGTGGGACAGCTCAGCAGAGCAGGGTTGGGGTGAGCCAGCAGGATTGGCGTGAGCCAGCAGGATTGGGGTGAGCCAGCAGGATTGGGGTGATCCAGCAGGATGGGACTGGGGGGATCCAGGAGGATTGGGGTGATCCAGCAGGATAGGGGGGATCCAGCAGGACACAGTGGTCCTGGGTGAGACACTGGGGCTGGGCAGGGGATCTTCCCCCGGGGGCCTGCAGCAGTTTGGGGCAGCAGTGCTGAGAATGGGCTGGAGCTGTGCACTGTGACTACCCCGGCACTGCCCCAAGCCTGGCCCTGGTGTCCCAGGGCCACCATTCCCCAGTGCTCCCCAGTGCCTCCAGAGCCTGGAGATGCCAGTCACCCAGGTGCCCCCAAGGGACAGTCACACACTGACCTCCCCCCTCCCCATTCTCCTGATTCCAGGGTTCTGGTGTCCCAAGAAGTGGGGTCAGTCCAGCCCGTTTCCCTGTGAGACTGGAATGGGAACAGGGACAATTCTGCTCAGCCCCGCAGTGTTTGGGGCCGGGCTCAGCTCTGGGGTGTCCCCCAGGGAAAGCTCTGGGAGGGGAGGGGCAGCAGGAGATGGGGGATCTGGCACTGGGGGCTGTTGGAGGATGGATTGTGTTGGACTGGGGGCTGTCCCCACAGGGTCCCCAGGTGCCTTTGGCTTCCTGCCTGCCCCACTTGGGCCCCCCAGGTGCCTGGGCCCTTCCAGGGGCAGCTGCCCTGCGCAGGAAGCTGGAGGGATGCCGGGCAAGGGGGCTGGATCCGTGCCACAGGTGGGGTGGGATGGACTCTGTGCCAGGGCTGGGCTTGTGGCCAGGGCTGGGCTTGTGGCCAGGGCTGGGGGCTGTGCCAAGCTGGGCTTTGGCCTGGGGGCTGGCAGGGAGGGTGCAGGAGGAGTCCCAGCAGGGATAAAGGTGCTCCTCACCTGCTGCAGCCTCAGGCAGCGCTGCCCAGAGCAAGAGGAAGATGAAGGTGGCTGTGCTCAGCGTGGCCCTGCTCTTCTACATCCTGCTGTGCCCCCCGGCACAGGCCAAGGTGAGGCACCAGCCTAACACTGTCTCCACATCTTGCCTGTGAAAAATGGCATTCTCTTGTGTTAAAATTTTAGATGTTTAATAGTAATGAAAATAGTAATAAAAATTAGGACAATAAGAGACAATAAAAAGCAAAGAATTATGGAAATCCAGGTGACTGGCACTCTGCCAAAATGCTCACCTTGCTAATGAAGGATTACCCCTTAAAAGCAATAGCCTACTGCATATTCATAGATCTCATAGAAGATTCAAACATTCCTTTCAAACTAGGGTGTTTCTGCCTAATTTTACCTTCCCTCCCTCATCTTGTAAATCAATCTTCTTGGTTCATCAAAGTCTGAGCTTTCCCAATAAGGAGGCAATAATTCTTCTCTTGAGATCTTGGTGTCTGTGTCTGTTATCTCTATCCAGATAGGATAATGAGAAGAATTTCTCGATTATCATTTCTATTCCTTGAGCCAGTTACAAAAAGTATCTTACATCACATAGTTTATATTTTCATATTATGCTATACCCAAAAACTATATTTACCACACTACTTAAAAGAAATTAATACAGCACTACTTAAAAGATATTATTACAGCATAATTTTCCAACATAACACATATAGTATTCATTTAAATATTTGCAAAGAGCCAATCATATAATATGCATCTATAATACTGCCCTTTCTGGCCTCCCTTCCCACCCTTTTGGTCCCTGCTCTGTGTCCCATTCAGGGTCCCCAAACGCCCTCCCACTGACCATTCCCAAAGCCTTTCCTTCCATGTCCCCCTCAATCCTTTGCCTTTCTTCCTGGCCACTGCAGAGGGGTTCCCCTGTACAATTCCCTGACTCACCCCCAACTCCCACAGCATCTCCCAGTCCCGCTGGTTTTGTTCCCACCCGTCCTCATTCTTCTGTCCCCACCAAGCCTCTCCCTTGCACTCCCATGTCCCTACACCTCAATTCCTTTCTCCTCCCCTGTACCTCACACCCTGCTCCTTCCACACTCCCAGCCCTGTCCCCTGGGCCCTCAATTGACCCCAGATGAGTATCTTTGGGTCTCCCCCTACCTCAAACAGATCTTCTTCGAGGCCCTGAATTCCCATCCCTCTGCCTGTGCCTTGCTCCCTGCACCTGTGTCCCCCCCAGCCCCACAAGGTCAAATCCAGACCCAGCCTTTGTTCTCTTTTCCAGGCACTCCTGGAAGGAACCCAAGATGATCTGCGGGAGGTGAGTGGGCTGCTGGCATTGGAGAGCATCCCCTCAGGGAAATGGGGGGCAGTGGTGTCCCCCCATCCTTTGCTGGCATCGGGGACATCCCAGTGACCAGCAAGGTCTCCTGGTCTCTCTGCAGTTGGATTTAGACAATGTCGTGGTCGTGGAGACGCCTCTGGGGGGTACCACGAGTTCTGCCAGTGTCAGAGCCTCCCCTTGCCTGGCCACCACAGCCCAGGCCATCCCAGTCTGTCCCAGCACAGCCCAGTGTACCCCTCCTGACAGCCCAGACAAATCCCTGCCCCAGGGCTGCTCCCCAGGGAAGCCTTTGCCCAGGGCCCTGCTGCATTTCCATCCCTGTCAGCCCAGGACCCCCTGGATGAGCCAGGACACAGCCCCTGCCCCAGCTGTGCCTCTTGGCCAGGAGCCCAGTGCTCCTGGGCAGCAGCACAGCAGCTCCTATTAAATATTAAGCCCCAAATGTTTTGGGGCGTGTCCTGCCTGGCTTCGTCTGGCCTCGCTGCTGGACCAAAGGCGGCAGCTGTGGCGTTTTTCACCCCAGAGATGCCTTTGGCTGGCTAGGTGCTGCAGCTGGGCGCTCAGAACAAGTCCAGGCAAAATAGGAACTCAGTTTACCTTTGGTGGAAAAGATTCAAGCAACGGTGAAGAGAAAAGGAACGGGTTCTGCCATGTAGCTTAGATCCAGAGTTTATTGTAGCATGGTAGATTTCTGAATCTGGCAACAGCTCCAGGCAGACAGACAGAGACCTCGCCGCATGGTCTCGTGTCCTTTTTAAGCCCTGGGGACAGGGGGAGGGGAGGGACAGGTGAGGGCCAACCAGGTGGGAGCAGGGGAAGGGTCAGGGATGTGGACGCTAGGACAAACCAATGAGCCCAGGCCTGGGGGGCATCTGCCAATCACTCGACACCTTGCTGGAAGGTGAAGAATAATGGACAGCTGCCAGGCAGGAGGGCAAAAGCGGAGGGAGGGGGGGAAAGGTTGGCATACCTGAGGGGGATGGGATAGGTGAGACAGGAAATGGCGACACACTGCAACAAGCTCCTGCACCCCATTGCTCCCACAGCCTCTTCCCCAAGGCCCCCCTGCTCTCTCCTGCCTCCCAGTCCAGCCCAATGCCCCAAGCGTGTCTCTAACACTGTCTTTATTCCCAGTCCACTGTGCCTTAATTGTTGAAGCAGGTGTGTTGTTTTCTGGGGCAGCAGGACCCACCTGACCCATGAGGAGGTGAGCCGTGCCTGCAGGGACAGGGGTGGGGACAAGGCCCCTCTCACATCCCAGTGGAAACAGAGGGGTGACATTTTGGGCTTTGTGTTTTAGGATTGTGAGTGGTGCGGACATCTGTGTCCTGTCCTCCTCTGGTGGCAAGAGGAGATGATTGACCCTGGAGGATCCCCTTGAACGCCTCTGAGCCCAGGAGCATTTCCCCTGAATAATCAAAAAACCCTGTCAGCAAAGCTGTGTTCTGTATCTATGTCTTTATGTCTCCCTCCGTGCGTTTGTCCTTGTGTCTGGATTTCCGCTCTCCCACTCTCTCCCGGTGTGCAGGGGAGCTTGGCCTAGGTTCTGGTCACTTCATGCCAGGCTCTGCTGCCCCCACACCATCCCCTCACCCAGGTTGTTTGCTGTGGGTTGTGTGGGGTCTGGTGGTGGCAGTTTGAGTGGGTGGGTGGGTGTGCAGGCAGAGCCAAGAGCAAATGCTGGCTGTGATCACCACTGTGGTGTTGTGGGTCCGATACAAAAAAAATTTTACAAAATATATTTCCAAAGGAGTTTCTTTCTTCAATGTAGAAATGCATCTATTAAAAAAAAAAAAAAACCAAAAAAACAAAAAAAACCCACCCAAAACCAAAACAGTTTACTTTTGTCAAAAATATATTTATTGATGTTGAAATTTGGTTTCTGGGTTGGATGGGGCTGCTGGGTCTACCTGGTTCTGTGGTAGAATGGGACTCTGGAGTTTCCCCATGTGTGGGGTGGAAGAAGGATGCCAGGTCTACTTGATCCGGATGTTCCTCGGGGCCCAGGTGTATCCAGCTCAGGAGGGTGGCACTGGCCGGCTGCAAGGTCTGCCCAGTCCCTGGGCCAGGTGCGGCTGCAGCCACACCCAGAGATGTGAGGGTGGCAACACTGTGGTGCCCAGACCAAATGAGAACTGCTCTGCCCAGCTCTGGTGGGACTAGGACCAGTTTCAGAGTGGGCGAGGAGACCGGCTGTCACCGGCTGTCACAGACACTGACCAAGGGCTTGCTGGTTTTCTCTGCCTCCAATTACTCCATTGAGGGAGCTGCTGCCACTGGCATCGCCCTGGGGAAGCCTCAGAGCAGAACTGGCACAGGGCATTGCCCTGGCAGAGGGGCAGGGAAAATGTCCTGGCTATGAGCAGCAGAGCAGAGAGAAACCCACTGGCCCAGGCAGCTGCTGCTGTGTGGGCACAAGCTCTGCTGGCCAGGAGGGTACCAGAGTGACCACAAGGCTTTGCAGATGGAGACAGAGCAGATAAAGGTCATGATGGGGAGAAGGGAATATTCTGCTCCAAGGGAGAGGAAGAGGAAAATTACCTGTGCAGCCCATTCCCCTTAGGAGATATCCCTGATGTCCCAGAGTGTCTTAGGCTGAAATGCAAGATGTAACCAGAAGTATTTATTCTATCACCATCAGGTGAAATCAGGTGGGCCAGTGTTCTTTATCTCTTCCAGACCCATCCCTCATATCTCCGGAGGGGATATTCTCTGTTAATGGGCCACCTGCTAAAACCAGGTGGGGCAGTTTTCTTCATTTCTTCCCAACCAAATCCTCCCTCCAGGGAGGTAACTTCTGTTAATGGGCCACTGAGTCTCACTGCATGACTGATAAAAATTACATCATCCCATTGGGAGATGCTCTGCCCAGGGGGAGGAGCCAAGAATTCCTATCTGGATATAATCTGAAATTTGGAACATGACAGACAGCCTTTTCCACTGGATTCCCAGAGGAAGACCAGGCCCATCTACACCACCACTGGATTTTCAAAGAAAAACTACACCCTTCTATAGGATCACTGCTCCAACAGAACCACATCTGTCACTTCAGGAGGACTGCAGCCACCATTTAATAGGACTGCTACCAACAACTGTGACCCAACAGGGTGTCAGGTTGTATTCTGAGTCTGGCAGTGTTGTTTTGTATTACTGCATTTTTATTATTTTTTCTAATAAATAGCTGTTATTCCTACTGCCATATCTTTGCCCGAGAGCCCTTTAATTTCAAAACTATAATAATTCAGAGAGAACGGGGTTGCATTTTCCATTTCAAGAGAGGCTCCTGCTTTCCTCAGCAGACACCTGTCTTTTCAAACCGAGACATTCCCACAGCACACTCCTGGAAAAGCTGTTGCCCATGGCTTGGACAGGAGCACTCTTGCTGGGTTCAGAACTGGCTGGGTGGCCTGGCCCAGAGAGTGGTGGTGAATGGTGCTGCATCCAGCTGGCAGCCAGTCACCAGTGGTGTCCCTCAGGGGTCTGTACTGGGACCAGTTCTGTTTAATATCTTTATTGATGACATGGATGAGGGTGTTGAGTCCACCATTAGTCAGTTTGTAGATGACACTAAGGGGAGAGTGTGTGTCAAGCTATTGGAAGGTAGAAGGGCTGTGCAAAGAGACCTGGAATGTTTGGATGGATGGACAGAGTCCAAGAAAGTGATGTTTAACCAGTCCAAGTGCCAAGTCCTGCATTTTGGCCACAATAACCCCCTGCAAGGCTGTAGGCTGGGGACAGTGTGGCTGGACAGTGCCCAGACAGAAAGTGACCTTGGGACCTTGGGGTACTGGTCAACAGCCAGCTGAATATGAGCCAGCAATGTGCCCTGGTGGCCAGAAGGCCAAGAAGGCATCCTGGCCTGTATCAGGAACAGCATGGCCAGCAGGAGCAGGGAGGTCATTCTGCCCCTGTACTCGGCATTGGTGAGGCTGCACCTTGAGTGCTGTGTCCAGTTCTGGGCCCCTCAGTTTAGGAAGGATGTTGAGATGCTTAAGCACATCCAGAGGAGGGCAACTAGGCTGCTGAGGGGTTTGGAACACAAGCCCTGTGAAGAACGACTGAGGGAGATGGGGCTGCTTAGCCTGGAGAAAAAGGAGACTCAGAGGTGACCTTAGCACTCTCACCAGCTACCTGAAAAGGTGGTTATAGTCAGGTGGGAGCTGGTCTCTTTCTCCAAGCAACAACTGACAGAATGGGAGGACACAGTCTCAAGCTGCACCAAGGGAAATTTAGGTTGGATGTTACAAAAGGTTTTCTACTGAAAGGGTGATAAAGTACTGGAATTGTCTGCCCAGGGAGGTGGTGGAGTCACCATCTCTGGATATGTTTAAAAACAACTGGATGTAGCACTCAGTGCCATGGATTTAGTTGAGGTAGTGTTAGGGCATGGGTTGGACTTCATGATCATAAAAGTCTCTTCCAACCTAGTGATTCTGTCTGTGAAGGTATTGCTGGAATCACCAGCCAATGACGTCCAGATATAAAGTGAAACAAATTTAAGGTAAGAGCTGTGTAGCTTTTGACCCAAAACCTGACCCACAGGCTTGTACTGGGCAAAGATCATCAAGTGGTCAGGGGCTCCACTAGCAATCTAATACTTCCTCTCCTTAATTTGCGACAAACTAAAATTCTAGACCTGTAAAATGGGGCCGTTGGCATGCTTATTCCAGGTATCAACCTGCACCCAGGCCAGCCTTTCTGACGGGGTGTGGGAATCTATAAAATTAGAGGGTTTTGAGAAAGCTGCAAAAGGCAGGCATCAGATAACAGCAGAACTGTGAGTAGAGCTAAAGCAGCAGTGATGAGATAGGTCAGCAGAGAAATTATTTAAACTGTAGAAAAAGCAAGGGCAAATAGAACAATGGCCTGTGTATTAATGCTTGTCTCAATAGCTTTCTAAGCTGCAGAAAGTTTATCTAGCAAGATATTAGGAAGGTTAAAGCTTAATAATGGAGCTCTGTGTGTTGTGTTTAAGGCTTACAAGTAGGTATTGTATTCGAAATAAGCAAGCATTGTTTTAACCAAAGGTACGTGTGCTTATGGTGATTGGATAGAACTACTGTCAATATGCTTTTGCTTTGTGTGATTGGTTAAGAAGCTTATAAAGTAAGTTGTAACATTAAGTTTTTTGGCCTGCTGCCTGGATTGTAAGCTGCTAGCATCTTCCCATTATCATAATCATGTAATGAGACTGGTGCTGAAAAATAACAGCTCGAGGCACTTTCCATAGCAGGCCCGTCTCGTTTGTAGTCTGTAAATAGCCCCCCTTGACAGCGTCAACTGAGTAGACCTAGGATCCAGAAATTTGAAACTAGACCCCTTGTACACATGTTGTCTGCAAATTTACCATCTGCCCCCTTAGGTCTGGTGGAAAATGAAATCAAACTGGTGACATAGGAATTTTATAACTAGGGAGTGTTTGCAACGAATGAATGTGTTCACTTGTCCACAAGTTGGGAGAATTTGACTAGGCTGCCAGAGGTGTATGAACATCTTACACTTCATCAAGTGTGGGAAAAGGTAGCTGTCTCCAGAGGACCAATGAGCTGTTGGTACTTAACAACAGGGAAAAAATGGTGAGGATGAGAGAGAAAGCACAATGGAAACATCACCTCCTCAGCTGGAGAACAACATGCTGGCAACATCCCCACCAACGCCGGGGAACCATGCTAATCGGATGCCTTAGGACATTCCAACAGTGATGATTCCTGACAAAAATCCACCGTGTCCAGGCTGTGGAACCTGTATGGATTGTGTGTTAGGCTTAACTGAACATCTGAAAAGAGCCTACAGCAAAAGGAGGATTTGTTTTCAGTCGGCTAAGTACAGGAGGAAAAACAGTAACTATCACAGTATTGCATGTCATCTTCCTAAATGCAGGACAATGGCTGAAATAGCTACAACTGGGTAGTGGATCTGTGAGCCATGGGGATGTGACTTCAAAACAAAAATCAGCCTGGAACAACACAAAAGATTGGTACATCCAATTGTCAGAAATCAGGAAAGGATTGTTGCTTCCCATGCAAAGGAGACCTCCACCTGCTTGAGGAGCTCACAAAAGGTGTTGGACCAAGGAGGAAGAACACCTACTGATCAGGTTAGAAGCTCTGTTTCAGGGAAACAAAAACATCAATAGAGTCATAGCTGAACACACTCCATCCAAGACAGCAAAGCAAATCCCTGACAAAAGGAGACTGTTGCCCAGAGAACCAGCGGTGGGTGTGAGAACAGAACCTGGCATGAGTAATTGTCCAGAAAATGAGGAGGAACAGCTGGGGAACATCAACCAGCAAAAGGAGGGGTAGCTCAGGCCCATTATCAGAGAACTCCTGGTGAATGGCTTTCAGCTGGGAAACTCAACACCTTCCCATGGGCATTCAAGCAGTTACTTAATGGCCAGGAGATGACATCACTGGTCAATGAGTCAGTGCAGGACTGCTTCTGATGCCTGCATATGGTAAGCCAGATAAGAACATCAACCACAGATAAGAACAAAATAGGGACCCAAGAGAGAAACTTGAGAAGAGGTCGCCAGAAGTGGATCATGGAGAGAGCAATCAAGAGAGGTAATTACCTGTGCTTCTAGCCTATTCCATCTAAATAGGGGGAAATTAGCCAAGATTATTCTGGATGATGTCGAATGTTTGTCCTGTGACATTCCACCCAGCAAAATTTATTCAGAAGTTAAAGCCTGATGGAAAACACCAAGAGCCTTGGGAACTTCCAAATTAAAGGGAAAGCAAACAACTGTGTTTTCAGGGACTTAATTACAGCTAAAGAAATTGAGAAGAATGTGCAAGAAATGAGCAGAAACTCAGCTCCTGGTCCAGATGGGATTACCCTAAGGGACATCAAGAAGATGGACCCTGAATGCTCCTGGATCATGGAGCTAGTCAACCTTTGGTTAACATCAGGTAAAATCCTGGGTATGGTGAAAGGATGCAGGACTGTTAATGCCAAAGTCAACCAAATCAGAACATTTAAAGGACATTAGTAACTGGAGACCCATCAAGATTGGTTCCATCTTCATCCAACTGTTCTCCAGAATAATGACAGCAAGGCTGACTAAGTTATGCCCCCTCAACCCAAGACAAAGAGGCTTTAAAAGAGCAGCAGGATGCTCTGGAAATTTGATACTCCTGCAAACAATAATTTGACCTGCTGTGGTGGTTTGACAGGAAATGTGTTTTTTGGGATGCTGTGTTTTGGGCCAATGGATATTCAGGCTTTAATATTGGCATTTAACCTGGCCATTTAGGACATGGGCACGCCTCTGAGAACACAGGGTTAAAAGCAGAGCTCTCCCCTGGGAGGGTCCTTTTGGGTTTCCGGCGGGAAAGAGTTCGGGTCTCTCCCCCGGCCCAGCTGCTGGCTGGGCAGGGGGAGGGGAAAAGCCATGTGGCCGGGAGAGGTAGGCCTGAGCCCGGGGGTGGAAGAGAGAAAGAGAGAGACCGGGAGCCATCAGGCAGCCCCCCCCTGAGAGACACAGAGAGAGACAGAGAAAGAGAGCCGGTGCCTGGGACTGTAACCTTGAAGCTTGATAAACATGGGCATGTGCCGGCAGCACGGCTGGGAAGGAGAAGAAGGGGGGGGGTTCAGCCGGCCACTTGTAGGAGCTTTTAACCCCTTTTTGGAGAATGAGAACTTTACAGATCATTAACCTCTCCTGGAAGATAGAGTGGAAGATGAGGAAGGAAATGTGCAAGTGTGAGAGAGGTCTGGGCGAGCGAGAGATAGTAGAAGAGTAGAGAAGAATCCTAGTGGGAAGAGATGATGGAGTGGCTTTTGCTGGACTCTTTTTGTATAGCCATGGACAGAACCATGCTCCTTGTGACACAGAGACTGCATTCTAGGGGGAGGCAATGGCCACAGAACCAAGAGGGTTCAGTGTTGGTGCCCCTCGGCCCCAGGGGGTGAAAAAATATGGGGGCGACAGGTGTCCCAAAGGAGAGACTGTGCCTTTTTTGGATCGGGACAGAGCATCCTTAAAAAGACAACCCTAGAAGCAGCTCTGGTCCGTGTTCAGTGGTGAGAGCACTGGACATGAAAAGGAAGAAGTCACGACGGCAGATGTACTCCGGGCAGTGCCATGAGTGACACAGAAACACACGAGGCTTCGACTGTGTTTCCAGGGGAAGCCCATGGTACAAGAAGGACTCCTCTCCTCTTGATGAACTGAGGATTGATTGTCTAAAAGGTGGTGCTGGACCGAGAGTTGGTGATTTGAGGAATAGATGTATTGTGTTGGAAATTTGGTGGGGGGAGGAGGAAATGCATTTGTGAGGTTTTCATTTTCCCTGTGTGTGTGTTCCTTTTTATTTGTAGTTGTAGAGTAGTTAATAAAGTTCTGTTTTCTTTTCTTTCCTAAGTAGGAGCCTGCTTTGCTTATTCCTGGTCACATCTCACAGCAGCTACCAGGGAGAGGGTATCTTCATGGGGGCACTGGCATTGTGCCAGTGTCAAACCATGACACCTGCCAAAAGAGAACACAGACCACTGGATGTTATACTCATGGACATCACTAAGGCTTTTGACACCATGAGCCACCAGCACATTCTACATGGTCTGCAGCAAAGGCAAGTGGACTCCCATGTCATTAGCTTGGTGAGTAATACAGATGAGAATATATATAATCATGTTAAAATCTCTTCAGAAAATTGACACTCCAAAAAAATATTCATCATCCCCAGACCAATGTACTTGGCAGACCACATGGATGCAAAAGCAGGGCTCCTTGAATCCCCTGACCTAGAGATTTGATCAACTGTCAAGGAATGGCTACACTTAACACCATGCATGTGTGATGTCATCCTGCACGCCAGCATGAAGGATGGAGGTTTGGGTATCACAAAGTTGATGGGACTCAATCCAAGTACACAGGCTTGAACTTTACGTGGACTTGCCCAATGTTCAGATGATGCCTTAAGATTGATCCTGAAAGAAGAATGCTTAGGTCAAGTATATAGGAAATTATGGATGAGAGCTGGAGGAGATCAAGAAAAGATCCTGTCAATATGGAAGCCTAAACCAAGATAGAACTGTTGGATGGTGCTGGTGATGACACAACATCAGAATGGAAAGCAGCTACTCCAAAAACTCAGTACCCACAAGCATGTAACTGGAGGAAACAGAAATTTAATAAATGGAAACAGCTGGTATCCCAAGGCCGTGCTACAAATGGCATTTAGCTACAAATAGATGACAAGGACTCTTAGTGCTGGCTCTTTGACTCCAGAGCAGCTGCTTTAGGATCTTTCCCATTGGCCTGTGTAGTTGTGTGCCAGAAATGTATCATTTGAAGAAACTTTCCCAACTGACTTGGAGGTTTGTTTGAAGGGTGTTTGAGGAGAAAGGCTCCCAGCAGAGGTCTGGGCTTTGGCCTAGCTGTGTCCCCTGCTGATTGTGAAGTGTGCCATCAGCTGCAGGGCTTTCTGGGCTAAAAATATCATCAAGTCACTTGGACTCGCTCTTTGTGGCCTCTAAGAGCTGGACTGAATTTTGGGGCAAATTTGGAGACCTCATCTACGGGTGGATGGACCAGCTAGGATTTTCCCAATTGCTGGGAATGGTTCTCCAGGTCCCTGGTGTAAAATGGGGCTCCCCAGAAACTGCGGATCTGCAAGATGATAAACAATTGTCTTGCTTTGAAGAGAGAGGTGTCTGCTAATGAAGGCAGAAGGCTTCTCTGAAATGGAAAATGTAAATCCCCTCCCTTCAAATGATTCTAATTTAGAAATTCAAATGCTCTCAGGGAAAGATATGGGGATAGGACTGAGCCCGCAGAGCCGGACAGCATTTGCTGATGCTCTGAGCCCTTCCTAAAGATCCTGTGCGGGCTGTCTTAGACACCTGGGGCCAGGGATTCCTTCCAAGCTGGGCCACTTTGCCTGGGCTGGGGGCGGCCCCAGGGCAGAAGACAGTGTGTGCAAGGGCCCTGGTGGCACGCTGCAGCACGGTCACTGTGCCATGGAACGGAACCCGGTGACCAAGGCCCCTTTGTGACACGTGGGAAATAGAAGCTTGCCCGGGTGCTGGGAGCACGCAACGGGGCAGAACAGGACAGAGCGGTGCTGTGAGGAGCCCCCGCACAGCGCACTCGTTCCTGTCTGACCCGCAGCCTTTCCGAGGCGTTATTCCTGCAGCTGAGCTCGAGGCCAGACCACGGGACTGGTGACCCGTGGCCTTCCCGAGGCTTCTCTTCTGCAGGTGCTCTCAAGGGCAGAGCGTGGGACTTGGTGCCCCAGAGGCATCTCCCATCCCTGCCACCAGTGCCCTCGAGGCCCGACCACAATCCTTGACAGGAATCTCCTGTCCTTGTGGCAGGAGCCCTGGAGACCAGAGTGCAGGACTTGCTGTCCTGTAGCCTTCCCGAGTCTTCTGTCTTGAAGGTGCCTTCCAGGCACAACTGCAGGACTTGCTGACTTGGAGCTTTTCCGAGGCATCTCTCCTGCAAGTAGCCGCAAATCCAGTCACTAACATGGAGCAGAGACCCCTGAGAGCGCCCAAGGTGGCCTGGGGGGAAGAGGAGGAAGAAGGCCCTGCAGCTGCCCCAGCACAGGAAACCAAAGAGGTGGTGCTGTTTGAGCTGCCGCAGGAGGGTGAGTGGCAGAGCTGGGCCACAGGCTTGGTGCCTGCAGCCAGCTTGGCACCATCCCATCCCATCGCATCCCATCCCCTGGGCCATGCCCATGGACAGGATGGAAGAGGGGCCGGGCAGACACCCCGCAGGGGCTGTGCTCCATCCCCTGGGGCATCCCGGGGCTCTCCCTGCCTGGGGAGCGCAGGGCTGGGCTGTGTTCTCCGGCCTCTCCCCTCAGCTCTGGCTGCGCTCGCTCTTTGCCAGGTGCAGCCCTGGAGCGCACACAAGAGCAGAAGCCCGCCCGTGGCCTCTTCCGCAGAACAGCGCAGGTACCTGCAGCCATCCCCACCTGGGCTGGGCCTGCTGGCACCGTGCTTGGAGCATTCCCTGCAACATCCCCGGCTTCTTGCCCTTCTCCTACAGCTGGTTTGCAAATTCATCAAGAAAATCAACGTGTCTGTGCTGGTAGCTGGCCAAAGGAGACAGGAAGAGTAATCATCATCCACAACAGTAGGGCTAAAGACATTTCCACAGAAAATTACCTGCCTTATTACTTGTTCATGAGTTGGGTTGAATGTTCTGAATCTGTTTCCATTTTTCCCATCCCTCGAATGTTTTATTTCACAGAATTTGAGCCCCTCAAACATCAGTCCTGCCAGAACATCCCGCCACTTGCTGTCATAGGGGATCAGCTGATGCCCACTGACTCTTACCAGTCTAGTGCTGGTCACTGTTGCAGATCAAGAACTTCTGAATAATTTTGATTAATGCTCTTAGAGTGGTTGAAAACAAGGAAAGAATGACTAGACATTTGTATGATCAAATCCCCTCATGGAAGAAAAATAGAAGCATAATAAATGTATTCATTGTCATAAGAAGGAAGATGAAGGGTACAAAAGATTATTTGCATACTTACTGTTCTAAATCACTTGTTATCTGGCAAATTGCAAAAGATGCGAGGCTTTCATCAAACTGCAAATCAGATTAAAATGTGAAGCCTTACATTTTGCTGGATATAAAACTTCATCATCCATTTTTAAATCTTAGAGATTGTGACGTATTTCCTATTAATACCCCAAGGTTTAGAGCTGTAATTCAGAGGGAAAAGAAAGCTGTTTTGAATTCATTCTATTCAATCATCTTGTCTTCACTCTCTCCTCTTGCTTTTCACTTCTAAAACTCTGTATGAAAGGCACAGAGTTCTGGATTAATTCTTTTCAACAGTTTCCCCGGTAATTCTTCTTTTAAGGCAAACCTGTAAAAATCCACACTTTCTTACCCCACCACTTCTAAAATTCTATTGAGAAGCAAAAAAAAACTCCATCAAACAACTAAATCTCTGCTCCCATTTGCAGAAAAAAACCCCATGCCATTAACTGCTTTCTTAACATATTCTTTATCTTGTATTAATATGGCAACCTTTTCTTGCTTTTATAGATTAGAACCAAATTCTTAAAGCTATAAGGAAACACAGGTTTACTGTAGCTGATTCTGAGATACAGAAGTCCAGCAAGGAGTTCAGACGTCAAAAGAAGAGTCTGTACAACAAGATTCAGCACAACGCTGAGACATACTAGCTATTTTTCAAGAAAAACCACCAAAATGAACTTTTTTAGACTTCTGTTCTATCATGGGTGCCTGCTTCCAGAACCTGACCCAAGTTGCTGGAAACTAGCTGCAATATTACTGTAAACAATGCTGTGAATGTAGGACATTGTAATTCTTCTCTTCCATTGAAAACCACAAGTGGAGTCGCGTCATTGTCTTCAAAGTTCTGTATTTCCTTGCAAACTGGTAAAATAACGATAAATAAAGTGTTCTGTTCATACAGTTTAAATCTAATAATGTTCAAAATGAAAAAAAAATCCATTCAGATATGGTCTGCAATAATACAGCCGAGACAAGATGGACCAGTCTGGCCTACAAAATAAAGTGAAGCAGAATTTGGGAATTTGGAACACCTTACAATGTAATATTTAAAGAAAAAAAAAGAAATAAAATGTAACCTACCCAAACTCAATCAGTCATGCACAGACGGAGAAAAAGAACTAATTACTACTATAATTTCTTTCATTCTCAGACAAGAAATTAAATTATTCTCTCAAATGCATGGAAGATTGTGGGGAAAGACAGCAGCCTTCTTCTTTACAACATATTCTTTAGAACTCCAGGAGACAAATCATTAGAGCTATGAGGATCTTTCTCTCTGTAAAACTCCCAGAGCATAGCCAATATTATATTCCTTTAGAGAGCCTCACCACCCTGGGTGAGTGGTGGATAGTCTACAGCTCCAGTACATCAGCCAGATGCTCTGCCTTATTTTGCATGGCTACTGCAGCAAGGACATCATCTCTACTGGCTTTCTATCCAAAATATATGCAAACACAACAAAGAATATACCCAACACGCTGAGCACAGCTTATGGCCTTCAAAACAAAAATCTCAGGATGGCAATACTGGATCTTCTGATCCAAACCACCAGGAAACATTTCTTTAGAGGTGAAAAAAGCTCCTGTTGATTGTACAAAAAATAGCTATGTAAACCAGAGTTGCATGACCCAGTATTTCTATTGAACTGGAACTATTTTGATCAATCCATTTCTTTTCAGTGCATTTGGTAAAAAATGTAAAGTATCGTTTAAAAGGAATTATTGGACGCGTACTAAGTACTATGGATTAGTTAAGGTGTTGGTTTTGCATGGCTTGGTTTTTGGTGGGGAGGGAAGAAGCCAGCCACAGAAGTGAATCTTTTGTGAAAAGCTCCTAGAAGCGTCCTCCATGCCTGGCAAAGTGAATCCCTGCTTGGCACTAAGAACAGACATGCTGCTAAGCCAATTAGACAAGCTGGTAGCCCCTCAGTGATATATTTAAGAAGGAAATTAAAACTATAGCCAGTTAACTCTTAAGTTTGCAAATTTTTCGGTTAGCACCTCTTCTGGTTTGAAAGCAAAACCAGCAAGAGGCGCTGTCGCTGTTGCAGTGTGTGTTTTTGATTGTAATGCAGTTCTAGTAGTCAGTTTTATAATACTTCCTGTTTTGTGCTGTTGCAGCATATTTTATTATTAATGGATCGTTCCTTTCCCCCCCGTGTTGTTAGTTTTTGCCCTAGTTGTCCATCTCCCCAAAGACCTGCCCTTTTCTTCCCTTTTCCTCCTCCCACTGAATGTCAATCCCGCCCCAAGCCTGCCCCTTTCTCTAGAAACTTCCCTATCAATTTTATATCCTTTAAAACCCCATTGGTTTAAGTTATTCTCCTCCCCTGTAGTCCCCTATTGGTTTAAACATTGTATTCCCCGCTTTGTGGTCCACCCCCAGTTGCTCCCAGTGTGTTAAAGATTGTATCCTCCTGTGGGACCTCTCCCCATTTCTAAGTTGATGTTATGCATTTGAGTCAGTGTCTTTCTGTCCCTGACCCTCCAGGGAAGAAACTCCTTTGGAAAACATACAGAAGAACCTCTCCCTGTTCCTTGTCCCTGCCCTCGGCGCAGTCCTATCCCCAATGCAGTCCACCTGTGCCATAGAGCAGCTGTGCCCTACAGCTGCACCCTGGATTTGACAGCTTTCTGGGGGCAGCCCACTCTGGCTGTTGGTGTCAGGAGCTAGTCGGTCTGAAGAAATCCAGCATGGCAGCAAGACTCCAAGTCAGAAATACAATTTATTAGGAAAAGGCGAAAAACCCAAATACATGCAATGAAACAAAAGAAAAACCACAGACAGAATACAACTTGTCACCCTGCTAGTTAGGGTGGTGGCAGCAGTCTGGATGAAGTGGTCTTGTTGAAGTGGTGATCCTGTAGAAACCATCAGGTAGCTCTTGTCCTCTGGAAAACCAGTGGGTAAGGGTGGTCATTCCTCTGGGAATCCAGTGGAAAGACTGCTTGTGGTGTCCCAAAACCCAGATTATATCCAGCTGGGGATGCTTAGCTTCTCCCCCCCCGGGCAGAGCATCTCGCAATGGGCTGAAATCATTCTGAGTCATGCAGTGGGTCCTTGATTACCCGTTGAACAGAAATGACTGGAGGGAGTCATCTCTGAATCATGTGGCAAGACATGGATGACCCCATTAACAGGAGATAAGGAAAAAAAAAATGCCCCTCCTGGTTTCAGCAGCTCTTGAGGATGGGAAGAGAATACATTTTTATATTGTAACCTAGGACAATACAGGATGAATGCTTTTGCATTTGCAGGAAGTTTGTATGGATTTGAAAAGCATCCTTATAGCAGAGGCACAAAAGTATTCTCATACCCTTTTAAATCATCTTCAAACCAAGCAATTCTCACAATAAGGTAGCGCATGAATGACTTGCAAGTGAGTTGAAGAAACACAGCAAAGATAAGTAGTGTTCAACTGCAGAGAATTGTTTAGGGACACCATGCCTTTATATGCCTTTATATGCCTTTATATTTTAAATCAGGAAGCATGGATGGACCAATTTTTCCCCTGAGTTGATTTCAGAACCAGCAGTCCCTTGCGGGAGGGTGTTTGGATTCAAGATGACACTGGCAGCTAAGAGCATGGCTACACAGAAGGTGCTACTTTGAGACCAGAACATTCAACTACTTAAAGGCAGATAGGAAAACAGCTGACTAGTGACAGCTCTGACTGGAAGAGTCTGTGGCTTACCCCATGGGAACAATAGTAAGACATTTCAATTTTAAAAAAACATTCATTTCAGGGGACCAAGCATCAGTAAAAATAAAAGGTCAAGTAAAGACACCCTAGTGCTCTTCTTATCAGAAGCATTTTCCTCCATATGAGAGTATTTAGGAAAGGACAGTGCATTCATAAGGAAAGGTGTGCCAGTTAGAAAACCTGTAGAACAACACAAGACAAACTTACACAATATACATCCTCAAATGCCAAATGAAGAAATAATCATTTTAATCTTCCATGGAATTAATTGCATTTTCTTAGTTCTTTTCATTTCAGCTGCTCTCAAGTTATTTTTTAAGACTGAATTTTATTAATTCAGCAAAGCTATCTTTTTGAATGTCTGCACACCCCTATAAAACATGGAGGTGACAAAGAGAACAGCAGTGGAAGGAAACCTGGTCCATCTCCCCCTCCTTGAAGCTTTAGGCCAGTGAGTGATTAGAATTTAGTCACTTCATTTGCTTTACCAAGAGAGAATGTTTTCCAGCCTTTATCTTTCCTTTTGGAGCTGATTCACTTTGTAGTCATAAATTCTTGACTCAGTTGGTGAGAAACAATGGGATTACAGCCATGGATGCTGAAGTGCACTGATGGGAAATGAAGTTTTCATCTTCAGCTCCTTGCTTCAGTAAATATTCCAAATTCATCAGAAAGAAAGTTCCAAGACCAGTAATCCCCACTCAAATGACCTAATTCAAATAGTCTGTAGGCATAAGAGGCATCAAGCAGGTGCTGTCATCTGTTAGGGGAATGCCCAGCCAGTACATTATTCGCTAGCTAGGTGGCAACAATTTTGGAATAATTTAATTTTTTGTATTGCAAGTGAATGGTCAATACATTTTATTAGTGGATACAGGTAAAAGAATGTCTTCTGCGTCCTCTCAGAGGGGAAGCTTCCCTAGATCTAAAGCTGCTCAGCTCCATGATAGGATGCTTTGTCTGAAAAGGGAACTCTAGTCTTTGTCCTTCTTTGTCCTTTTGGATTGCTTCCATAGTTTTTCACTCACTCTTCAGGTACCTCTTAATATGCTCTGTTATCCCATGCAAACTTTTATGGGCATAGTCACTGAATTGGTACGTATTCCATGAAGTCCACAGGCCCTGTTGAGATGCAGCCACAGGTCTCAAGGGTGTTAGCAGATGTTATTCTGAGGCCACTCCTAATCATGTTTGATGGATTATAGTGACTGAGGAAAGTGCCCAAAGAGTGGATGAAAGCAAATGTCACCCATCTTGGAAAAAGGCAACTAGGAGGACTTGGAAAAGTACAATCCAGCCAGCCATTTTTATCCCCAGGAAGTTGATGGAGCAGCTATTGCTGGAAAGCATTGCCAGGCACATGAAGGAGGACAAAATAACATCATCAGCATGGATTTACCAGGGGAACTTCATGCTTGACAACTTTTTAAACTCCTCTGATGAATCAACTTGCCTGGTAGGTGAAGGGAATATTGTCTGCCTGGGCTTCAGGGAGGTTTTTGACATTTATCTACACGGCAGCACACATGCATACCAGAAGGAATAGTGCAAAGAGGAGGGAACCAGTGTCTTTTCAAGGATGCTCAGTGAAAAGACAAGAGGCAGTGGGCACACACTGAAATACAGGAGATTGCCTCTGAACATCACAAAATGATTTTTTAGTGTGAGGGTGACTGAACCACAGCACAGACTGCCCAGAAAGATTGTGGAGCCTGGATCTTTGAAGACATTAAAAGTTATTAAGATATAATCCTGGGCAGGAGGCTCTAGGTATCCTGGTTTAAGCAGGGGTGTTGGGCCTGGTGAGCCCCACTGACCCCTTCCACTCTCGTTCATTCTGTGCTAGTGAATTCTCTTAGAGATGCATTTCAAGCACTGGCATGACAAAGATCTGTGCAGAGAGAGATCCAAATGGACATGGGCTCTAAGTTCCTTAAGTAGTGTTCAAGAAGAATGCAAAACTCTAGGATAAGTTTCTCTTCCATAACTGAATCCCTTTCATGGGAAAATTCCCCAGCTATAGAAAGATCTTCTGATATGCATGCTTAAGACTGACACTGGCTGAGCAAATTTCTCCCTATGTGTGTTTAAGACCAGTTAGGATCTTCATCAAAAGTGTTATCAACATAGTCACAGAAGGTATATTGTTAAGAAGAACTTACATCAGAATGGCAAATATTGGTCCACAAAATGTATTAATGTATGGGAATTATCTCCTTGGGTTCAAAAAAAAAAAAAAAAAAGAGTTGGTCTTTATTTATCAATTTCATTGCAATATTGATAAGGTAAGAAAAATACCTAAGTCCTTTACTTTCTTAACTCTAACAAAGATTTTTAAAATTCCTTGTAAAAAATGTATCATAATTATCAGACTATGAAAGAATTTTAGTTGGGAAAAGGTGTCCAGCAATTGAAAACCTTGCCTGGACTGTCTGAGAATCCGGACTTTTGAAGGGAGAAAAGCAACAATACCAATTGCCACTTCAACAGTGCATCGTCAACAGTATAGAACCACTCGAGATGATTCCCATCCACAAAATGATCCGAGAGCTGGAGAACCAAGGGGTGGTCAGCAAAACCCACTAACCCTTCAACAGCCCCATTTGGCCTGTGCGTAAATATGAAGAAGAATGGAAATTGACTGTGGACTGTGGACTGTGCATTGAATGGAGATTGACTGTGTACTGTGCATTGAATGAAGTGACTCCACCACTGAGTGCTGCTGTGCCAGACATATTAGAGCTCCAGTACGAGCTTTAGTCCAAGGCAGCGAAATGGTACACCGCTATTGATATTGTCAATGCATTTTTCTCCATTCCTCTGGCAGCAGAATGCAGGCCTCAGTTTGCCTTCACCTGGAGAGGTGTGCAGTACACCTGGAACTGACTGCCCCAGGGGTGGAAGCACAGTCCTACCATCTGCCATGGACTGATCCAGGCTGCACTGGAAAAGGGTGAGGCTCCAGAACACCTACAGTATATTGATGACATCATTGTGTGGGGGAACACAGCTTTGGAAGTGTTTGAAAAAGGAAAGAAAATCATCCAAATCTTCCTGGGAGCTGGTTTCGCCATTAAAAAGAGCAAAGTAAAGGGACCAGCTCGTGAGATTCAGATCCTAGGAGTAAAGTGGCAAGATGGACAGTGTCAGATTCCTACAGATGTTATCAAGAAGACCACAGCTATGTCTCTGCCAACCAATAAGACAGAGACACAAGCTTTCCTAGGTGCCATAGGTTTTTGGAGAATGCACATTCCTGAGTACAGTCAGATCGTGAGCCCTCTTTACCTGGTCACCCATAAGAAGAACACTTTCCACTGGGGCCCTGAGCAGCAACAAGCCTTTGCCCAGATCAAGCAGGAGATTGCTCATGCAGTAGCCCTTGGCTCAGTCAGGACAGGACCAGAGGTGAAGAATGTGCTCTACTCTGCAGCCAGGAACCATGGTTTGTCCTGGAGCCTTTGGCAGAAGGTGCCTGGGGAGACTCGGGGTCAACCACTGGGATTTTGGAGTCGAAGCTACAGAGGCTCTGAAGCCAACTACACTCCAACAGAGAAGGAAATCTTGGCTGCCTATGAAGGAGTCCAAGCCACTTCAGATGTGATTGATACAGAAGCAAACTCCTCCTGACACCCCGACTACCAGTACTGGGGTGGATGTTCAAAGGCAAGGTTCCCTCTACACACCATGCCACCAGTGCTACATGGAGCAAGTGGATTGCTCTTATCACACAGCACGCCCATATTGGAAAACTGGGATTCTGGAAATGACTACAAACTGGCCGGAAGGTGAAAACTTTGGTCTCGCTGATGAAGGGGAACAAGAAGTGACACGGGCTGAAGAAGCTCCACTATACAACAACTGCCAGCAGAAGATACACGATACGCTCTTTTCACTGATGGTTCTTGCCACATTGTGGGAATGAACTAGAAGTGGAAAGCAGCCGTATGGAGCCCCACACGGCAGGTGGCAGAGGCCACTGAAGGACAAGGTGGATCAAGCCAACTTGCTGAACTCAAAGCTGTTCAACTGGCCCTTGATATTGCAGAAAAAGAGAAGTGGCCAAAGCTCTACCTCTACACTGATTAATGGATGGCACCCAATGCTCTGTGGGGATGGCTGGAGAGGTGAAAAGAGTCCAACTGGCAGCATAGAGGAAAACCAATTTGGGCTGCTGATGAGTGGAAAGACATTGCTACCAGGGTAGGGAAGGTGCCTGTGAAGGTCTGCCATGTAGATGCCCATGTCCCCAAGACTAGAGCCAATGAGAAGCACCAAAACAACGAGCAGGTAGACCAGGCTGCAAAGATTGTGGTGTCCAAGATAGACCTAGATTGGCAACACAAGGGAGAGTTATTCCTAGCTCAATGGGCCCATGATGCCTCAGGCCATCAGGGCAGGGATGCCACCTAGAAGTGGGCATGAGAGCGAGGGGTGGATTTAACCATGGACAGTATTTCACAGCTTATCCACGACTGTGAGACGTGTGCTGCCATCAAGCAGGCCAAGGGAGTGAAGCCCCTATGGTATGGTGGGCGGTGGTCCAAGTACAAGTATGGGGAGGCCTGGCAGATTGATGAGACTACACTGCCTCAGACACGCCAAGGCAAGTGCTGTGTGCTGAGCAGGGTAGAAGCCACCACAGGATGGTTGGAAACCTACCCTGTGTCTCATGCTACTGCCTGTAACACCATCCTGGGCATTCAAAAGCAGGTCCTTTGGAGATATGGTACCCATGAGAGGATTGAGTCAGACAATGGGACTCATTTCAAGAACAGCCTTATCAACACCTGGGCTAGGGAGCATGGCATTGAGTGCATGTACCATATCCCCTACCATGCACCAGCTGCAGGCAAAGTGGAGAGGTACAAGGGACTGTTAAAAACCATATTGAAAGCATTAGGTGGGGGATCTTTCAAAAACTGGGAGCAGCATCTGGCAAAAGCCACCTGGTTAGTTAACACCTGAGGCTCTACTAACTGAGCGGGCCCTGCCCAATCTGATCCTTTGCACAGAGTAGATGGAGACAAAGTCCCAGTGGTGCATGTCAGAGGTTTGTCTTAGGGAAGACTGGATTAATTCTGCCTCGAATACAGACAAACCCATTTGTGGGATTGTTTTTGCTCAGGGACCAGGTTGCACATGGTGGGTAACGCAAAAAGATGGAAGAACACAATATGTACCTCAGGGAGATCTGATTGTTGGGTGAGACCTATGTGTAAATATCACTGTTTGCTGAATGTTATGACCATTATCTGTGTATAGCTGTATATTGGATGTACAATGTATGTGTTTGTAGAATGTGTTTAGAATTTATATTAGTTTTAGTAGTAAGCTGACGATATGGGTATAAGGGGTGCAATGTCCTGGGTTGACTATATGATGCTTTTATCCCCAATTGTCTTGGTTCTGTTTATGCTGAATGATAAGTTTTGCCCCATTAAGACTTGTTCCAGAGAGTGAAGGGGGGACAGAAAAAGCATGCAGGTTGTTTTCAGACACTGCACTCAATCCTCCTCATTCCTGCTCCTGGACTGTGTTGTCTGCGGATGGACAGACAGTGGGACAGAGCTCTCCTTTGCTTTTAGTTAGTTTTAGCTAGCTGAAGCAAAGAAGTTCCCTGGACTGGGTTTTTTTTTCCCTTTTCTTTGGACCTGTTTAACCCTGCTCTGGACTGAACACCAGAAGAGCACCGGCAGCTCCACCTGTGGCCCACCAGGCCAGGCCTGGCCTGTGACATTTCCAGCACCGGAGGGAATGAGAAGAGACTGAGTGAGCTCAGCTGCAACCCGGGGAGGGGACTTTCTCAGTTTGTCATCTCTTTTGGAGCGGCAAGGAGTTTTATTGTTTAATATTGTTTAGGTTTTATTGTTTAATAAACAGGTTTTTTCCACTTTTCTCCAAGGAGGTAGTTTCTCCTGGACTGGTTGGGGGAAGGGGCCAATTGAATGTGCTCTCCTAGAGGGGTCCCTTTGGGGGTTTTCTCCCAAATTTGCTCTGAACCAGGACATTCAGTCAGGCCAGCACCCTGGATCAGAATTACAGGGGTCTCAGTCTCAGTCCTTGGCAGGGGGCTTCAATCTCCATCCCTGACGGTGGTAGTGGAGCAGATGAAGGATTTTCCATGGGGGAGCCACCAAAGTTTTCCCAGCAAGTTCATCTGGCCAAGAGGTGGGAAAATTCCTGGCCTATTGTCGCGAACCAGGTGCAAGCATACAGGGCATGTCACCCTTTGCCAGGCCCTGCTAGAAGCAGTCACTGTAGACACAGCTGTGAACAATCACTTGGCAGGCCAGAATTCTGCTCAGGGGCCTCAGGATTTTTGGCATTCATCCACCACGGGCAGGCCAGAAATCCCATCGGTGTTCTCAGGGTCCCATGTCTGTCCTGTGGATGGTCATGAGGCAAATGAGGGGAACCTCCGACCGTCTTTCACAGCACCTGGTGACTCACGACAGTCTTCAAAGGGTCTTCATCGGCAGGGTTCTGTAGTATCATTGTGAAGTCTCTAGGACTTGTCATACATTGGTAGCATATACAGGAAAGCAGAGACAGTACATCAGACAGAGAGAGAGAAGGGAAGGAAAAGAAAAGATAGAGAAAGGGGAGGAAGGAAACAATAAACAAATATAATTAATATTAATAATAATATTGATAATAATTCATATTAATTTAAACAATATTATTTTAAAACAATTCTTTCAATTGTTCAAAACTAATCACATATAATCAAAGACAATAAAGCAATAAACAAATCAAGAAATGTTAATTTAAAATATTTTTTTTCCAAACAATTCACCAAAAATCAAAAGTAATTTTCATATAATCACAAAAGAAAATTGAAGATTATTTCAAAACACATCCTCTCATTTATAGTCGCCTAGTGTCAATAGTCTTGGAGATGGCCACAGTGAAAAGGACATCAGCCAAGTTGTGTGCATTAATTACAGATGTCAATTTTGTTAACTGTTTCATCATTCTCCTATTCATAATGAGAAAGATTGCTGATAAAAAAAACCCCAATCAAAACGAAACGCAAAAGGGCAATGATGGGATGACACATACTGTTCAGGACACTTGTGGCAGTAGGTGACCACCCAAAAAGAGTATCCCACCACCTGTGTTCAGCATCTTTTCTTACTCTCTCTATGATACGGTGTATTTCTTTCACCTTGTGGTGAACAGTTACCAGGGCTTTCTGTCCATTCTTCTTGATCTTCTCCAATATTTTGATGAAGTCCTGATGAAGCAACAATTGCTTTACCAAAGTAATGTTCAGCCCAATGGGAGTAGGTAAATGTCCTGGTTTAGGGCAAATTTGGGAGAAAACCTCCATAAAGGGGCCCCTCCAGAAAAGCAAACCCACACGGCCCCTGCCCCCAACCGGGTCGCGAAGGATTCCTTGGAGACAAGTGGAAAGAACCTGTTTATTTAACAGGCAAAGCACCCCCCAGCACACAAAAGGAACAATACCGGATGACACCACTCTTTCACTGCTCTGAAAAAGATGACCAATTCAGAAAGTCTCTCTTGGGGGTGGTCACTCTGTTGTCAGTCCCTATGGTGCTGGGGCAGCTGCTGCAGGCCACAAGGTGCAAACTCTCGGTGTTTCCCAGGTCCCAATCTGGAGCATGTTTGAGTAGGTCCAAAAAGGGAAAGGAGAAACAGTCCAGGGAAAATTTGGACTGCTTAGCTAAACTAACTAATGAGCAGAAGCAAGAGCAAAGCGAAAAGCAAAGCAAAAAGCAAAAGCAGCACTAGGTACTGCCCTGTCTCTGTGTCCCACCAGCCGTGGGGGAGTGGCTGATAGCAAAACCAAAACAAAACATTCGCTCTTCAGAGCCAGTCTTGAAGGCACAGAACATGATATCCAGCATAAACAGAACACACGGATGGGGATACAAGCATCATAACATCACCCTAGGACAGTAGTAGTTTGTGAATCAGTCTTTAATTAGATTGCAAAAGGTAATGGGAGGTAACTGGAGCTTCTGAAGAAAAATCACATCCTGCAATTTTGTAAAGTTACAAGCACATAAATTTGAATGATTTTTACTATCCACTACTGCATTTTCTATGAATACCATATCACAAGCAGTTCTAAAGCACGCACACCCGTTGCCTATATATTTAAGGCCTGTTTCGAAAGTCTCGTTAGGATGAATTTCAAAATGACAGATATTTTGCTCTGTGTCCAAACAAATGTCTTGAGCTATAATTGCATTACTTTCACAGATGAAGCCTAGTTCTCGGACAATAGAAGATTCCAAATTAACATGTTGCCATTTTTTACCAGTTTGATGGGCCCATTCTCTATGTTCAGAAAGATTGGGAATAGCTCCATCATGATTTAGCCCTAATGCAATAATAGGAAATCTCAAATGCACTGAGGCATTGCTTATGGTTAACACAAGAGCTGTGGCTGTGTTTGTAATGGGGTCATAAGTAAAATTCATCAAGTTCCACCAGGACTGGAATTCTCTTTCAAAATCTGTGTCACTGTCCCAAATTCTTTTCCGAATTTCAGTACGAAAAGTGTCTTCTTCACCTTCTCTTATCATTGAGGCAGCAACTGACTGCATCGACAATTGTGCCTGGATACAGCTAAGAGCCAAAGAAAGGTTGTTTTGTGTAGCACCAAGTGCATGAGTTACCAATTTGTGATCACTTGCATTTACCTTTTCCCAAGCTGGTAATATGTTTGATAGCAAGCACTGCTGCATTCCCAAAGCCAATAAGGATGATTGCAGTGGTTGTTTTAATTTGGCCAAATCTCTATTTGTGGCAGCCAATTTATCCATTAGTGTACTTCAGAATCAATACTATTTAGAATTCCAAAACCTGTTCCCAAAACACCGGTTATGTCTCCTAGTGTCCGTTTTTAAAGAAAAAACGGACTTTCCGTTTTTGCAGCCAGATGGTCCAACCCTCAAAGGAAGTCTGCAAAAAAGGCAAACAGGCTGGCTGAATTTCCGAGACATTGTTTTGCATCATCAGCAATTTGACATGTTTTAGAGACCGTGCCAGATTGAACAATATGTGTTGTTGACCAATTTTCCTGATTATATATGGTCTTGGGCTAAGCATAAGCGGTGGTTGGGCTGGAGTGGTGGTAGTAGAAGGTTGGGTCATACCATTTATTATCAACTTAAAAGAAAGGCCTTCAGTATTTTTGGACCAAAGACAAACTACTTCTGCAGTTTGTGTTAATGTAAAATTGTGTTAATGTAAAATTGTGTTTGTACGCTTGGGGGCGTACAAACCTGTTCACGCTTATTTGTCTGATCTGTCAAAACACTGATTGAGATTGCTTTGCTATAAGCAGTTCTGTGAATCATTCAGCATCCTATGCTAATTTTTTCTCCCACTACCCCTTGAATAAGGGGAAGGATGTTTATCAAAAAGGATGCAGGATGCAAGCGTGAAAAACGCCAATCACTTGTTTTTAGAATTTTAAGTTTAATAGTAATAAAATTGTTATAAAAATAGTAATATAATTAGAGTAATAAAAATTCGGACAATTAGGATTTAGGACAATACAAGACAATAAAAACAAAGAGTTACGGACAGTCCAGGTGCCTCTTTCTGGGCAAAATAAGCCCGAAAAAGGGAACACATTAACAGAGGATTAACCGTTAAAAGCAACAGCTTGTTGCATATTCATACACTTCATACATGATGCATAAATTCCATTCAAACAAAGGATTCTATCTGGTCAGTGTCAGCTTCTTCCTCTGAATCCTAATGGCATCATCAGGGCTGAGTGAAGCAGGAAGACATTAGTCTCTTCTGATAAGAGAGCAATAAATTCTTTTTCTTTGAAAGATTTAGGTGTCCTGGGCTGTTATCTCAGTGCGAGTCCTCTCTTTTAAAAAGTATCTTACATAGCATAGTTGCTATTTTAACATTATGTTATAACCTAAAACTATATTTAACACACTACTTAAGAAAATTAGTACAGCATAACTTTCTAACATAACACATATAATATTCATTTTAATATTTGCGAAAAGCCAGTCATGAAATACGCGTTTTTCACACAAGGATACTGAGATAATGAGTCTCCTTGGGCCCCTGAAACCAGATGAATCTAGACTCCTGGCTTGGACAGTGGCCAAAAGATCAATAAGCATGCACAAGGCAGTAGGGTCAAAAAGTCAACCCTGAGGAAGACAACTTTACTTCATCCCCTCTGACCCCCGACGACCACCTGAGACAACTGTGCAGGTACAAAGGACTGATAAGAAGATTAGCATACAACGCAGAGAGGGAGGGGAGCAGGAAATTATCTATTCTGAAACTTGATGTAAATGTAACATTATAGGGGATATAAGGAAACATGAGTGTATGGGGGGGGGGGGGGGGGGGGGGTACGCATGTTTTTGTGGCGATATCCTCGTGCATCCGGCCAAATAAAAGCATACCTACTTTAAAACTCATTTTGTCTTTGAGTTTCAGAGTCTCTCTCCACATGTCACTATGTATACCAGCAGTATTATTTAGCTAAAATTAAATGACTGAGACACTTGTGCCAGCTGTTTAACACCAAAATGGCTGCTTTAGAAACTTTCACATAACCACGTGTAGTTATCTGCAAGAAATAAAGAAATGTATCATTTTAAGAAACTTTCCCAATTTACATGAGTAGAGGCTTGTCTGTATGATATTTTAGGGGAAAACTTTCTAGCCAAAGCCTGGGCTCTGGCCAAGCGCTGGCCCTAGCTGGTCGGGAAGTGTGCCATCAGACCCAGGCATTCCTGAGCTAAAAATACAATCAAGTCACTTTGACTTGCTGATTTGGACCTATAAAAACTGGACTCCCTTTACGGGCAAATTCAGAAACCTCAGCTATGGGTGGACACACCACATAGGATTTTCCCAGTTGCCGGGAAGGGTTGTCCAGATCCTCTCTGTGAAACAGGGCTCCCCAGCGATTGCAGACTTTGGGTGATTAAAGTATTTAGGCAATTGGTGATGTATCTTTGTAAATCACTATTCTCTCTCTTTCTTGTATAATAATGATTAGGTGTGTCACTTTGCTAATTTTTGTTTGTCATTAAAACCAAGCGCATAGTAAGCTGATTGTTTGATTAAATGTATCATTTTACTGTTGTGGTGCCTTATTATTCCTAGTAAAATAAGACCATTCTCTCTGTTGGTGTCTCTGTCCTTTAAGTCACCCCCATCAGCTGGCAGAATGCGGGATCCAGCTAGTACTGTCCCCAGCTGCCTGGGAAACTCCCATTACCTCTGAGTAGCAAAAAGAGAGGAGAATCATCTTGTGCCAAGGGACAATGACACGAGAGCTGTGGGGAGAGAGTGGCAGAGATGGGAGAGGAACAGCAACATCAGAGGTTTCCAAAAGGAAAACCTGCCAAATCAATCTCCAGGACCTCCAGAAAACATCTTCCAACTGATCTGTGAGTTAATATATTCCTTTCTTCCACTCACAGACCTTTCAGCAACAGCAAGGAACTGCTCCGTATGGAAGGTCCCCTCCCTGTGGATGTACACAGCTTTTCCCTCACCGCCACTGCAGTCAAAGGGGAACAAAAGAAGGAAAGGAATGAAAATGTACTACAGTATCCATAATATAACAGGTATTCCCACATGCCCTCACTGAATTCATACAGTAAATAACATCCCAGGTTATTGAGACAAAAAGTCCCATTTAGCTGGGCAAAGAAAGAGGAAAGACTCCTGGTCCCAATCTCTGACACCTTTTTGTAGAACCTGTCACCCTGGAGTGTCAGGAATAGGGGGTATGGCTTCCTGCTGACAGAGGGCAGAGATAGATGGGATATTGGGAAGAAATTCTTCCCTGTGAGGGTGCTGCAGCTGTTGCACAGGTTGCCCAGAGAAGCTGTGGCTGCCCCATTCCTGGAAACATTCAAAGCCAGGTTGGATGGAGCTTGGAGCAACCTAGGATAGTGGAAAGTGTCCCTGCCCATGGAACTGGATGGCCTTAAAGCTCCCTTCCCACCCAAACCATTCCAGGATTCCATGATTCTACACAAGATGACAAGTGCTCAAATTTGAGCTGGTAATTTTAGGTAGTCAACTAAATGATCAAATGAAGTCCAGTCTAATATTTTATGGAACAGCAACTTCTAGAAAGTAATAAGCACTTAGAAAGTCAAGGAAAGTGCCCAAATTAGCAAATATCCCAAGGCTGTGGTGTCTGAATATTGGATTTCAATGAGGTGAACCAGTCACTCGACAGGTGACTGCCACGCTGTGGCACAGCTGCATCTTCCCTGGATGGAATTCCCCAAATAACCTTGTTATGGATCCCACTTCTATTCCTTCTGAAGGGAAAATGACAATAACAACCAATAATAAAAATTAAAAGGTCACATGTTATGAACAGACAACATATAAAATATTACATTTATAGAGACTCAGTTAAACAACTTGGGTAAAATATTAGAAACTAATTAGGAAAACTGATTGTCATTCTGAGGTTTTTCATGATGTGGATAAGAAGTTCAGGTGTGTTTTTGAAGATGCTGAAGAGCTGGATATTACTTGTTTTCATATTTGGATTACCAGAGGACTAGGGAGATCGTGACACCTGGTTGTTTTCCCTAAACACATCACAGACTTAAATAAACCAGAAACATCCATAAATAGACTGCTCTGGCTCTTGCATCATGACCATAAAAACTATTAATGCAGCTTTTAAAATAAAAGTAATTCTGTAAGAACAGTCCTAGAGGTCTTTCATTCAACCAGAACTTGTCTTACGTGGTTTTGTACAATGATCACATTCATGGGAAAACCCCACCCCAATAACTGAGGTTAAGCAGGTACAAAAAATAATAAAATTATGACCCTGAAGCAGTTTATATGGCTCTTTGGAGCCAGCAGTGATCTGGATGACCTCCAACCTTCACTGCAGCAATGCTGTAGCTGTGGTGAAAGCCATGGGAACCAGTTTGGCTTCCTCAGCCTAAGGGACAACCCAACTGAGCAGTGCCAGAAGAGTTCATGCTGCTTGTTAACCCCCCAGTAATTAATATTTCCTGCCTTGCGGAGAAGCATCTGTATCATTCCATGTACATTTTACTTTATAGACCTTACACTAGTTGGTACCCCAGAAAAAAAACTGAAATTCTGCTCCAAGAAAAAGCTCCAACACCCTTTTTGTGTGTTTTATAGAAACACTCTGCCCTTGTTCCCCACCTTTTCAGTTCAGTCCTCTCCTGGTGTATTTTGCCCCTTTCCTGTCACAAGTCATGTCACACCTTCACTGTACTCTGGAAACCTTCCCAATTCACTAACACTCTTTAACCCAGTGGAAATAAACTTGTGGAATATTTTGGGCTAAAATTTCAGAACAGAATCCTTTTCAGGATTTTGTCAGCTTTGTTTTTACTTGTGCCTTTAATGTTCAGCAGCTCCTTCTCTGATGCATAAGCTACCATCACCATCATGTGAAATCCAGCTTTTTACAGCTTCTTCACATCATTGGCATTTCTAACACATTGCTGGGAAGGAGGGGGACTGGTGGTTTTGTATTGTTTTGGGTTTGGGGTTTTTTTTTTGGGTTTTTTTTTGACAGAACACAAGAAAGAATGTAGCAGGAGAGTTTTCAAATACACCTTGTTTTAAACGAAGAAGGTTGGATATTAGAAGGGAATGCTTTCCCTTGAGCATGGAGGGGCCTTGGCACAGGGTGCCCAGAGAAGCTGTGGCTGCTCCATCCCTTGACAGTGTCCAAGGCCAGGTTGGAGGGGGCTTGGAACAACCCAGTCTAGTGAAATGTGTCTCTGGCCATGGCAGCTGGGTGGAAGAGGATGAGCTTTTAAGGTTCCTTCCAAGCCAAACCATTCAGGGACTCCATGGTTCCAACCAGAGGAGCCAGCAGCACCTCTACCCACGCAGCGGTCTGGAATTGCCTACGTTCTTCGCACAGAGTCCCCTCACTTTGCCCAGTTCCAGCCCTTTGTTTAATGCCCCTCACGGCCCTTCCCTCCCCTCTCCTCGGGCTTCTGCAGCCGCTCCGCAGGCGGCGGCACGGGGCGGAGCTGCCCCACTCTCCCACACCCCGCACTAAGGACGAGCCGCGGGAGCCTAGAAGAGGGACACCCCGCGGCCCTGGGCCTGTCCAGCCCATCTCACCCCGGCCCGCTCCGGCCGCTCGGACGGTCCCGCTGCCGCCTCTCGTGACCCCACCAGGGTGCGCTCCGCTCCCGCCTTCGCTCGGGAGCGCGCGCGTGTGCGCGGGCAGGGCGGGAGTGCGGGGAGCGCGGGGAGCACCGGGAATGGGCTCCGGGGGCTCGGCCCTCAGGCTGCCCGGGCCTTGGTTTTAATTCTCTTCTTCTCCTCTCCTTCTCCTCTCCTCCTCTCCTCTGCTCTCCCCTCTCCTTCCCTCCCCCTTCCCTTCCCTTCCCTTCCCTTCCCTTCCCTTCCCTTCCCTTCCCTTCCCTTCCCTTCCCTTCCCTTCCCTTCCCTTCCCTCCCCTCTCCCTTTCCCCAGTGCAGCAGGTGGGGTTCCAGCTACCGTAAAAGCTGTGAGAAGCAGTGAAGAAACCCGGACCTTACAGATAAATCAGCGACACTCATTCAGCCCTCGCGGCGCCGGGGGATCCCCGCAGGAGCGGCGCGCCCGGGACGGAGCTGGCTCCGCTGCTGGCTGGCGTCACCCGCACGCCTCCCACCTGCCCCCGGCGCCGCTGACCCCGCCACCCGTACCCCCACTTAGGCTCCTCTTTTCCTCTCTGCTGGGATGAACTCCCTAAGGAATGCCATTTCCAGCAGCCTGGTCTGCTGGAAAAAGGAGGAGAGGAAGAGGAAATGTGGTGCCAGAGCTGTGTCCTGTCAGGTTGTGTTTCCCCCTGGAGACAGAGATCTGAATCTCTGGGCCGAGGTGGAATTGGTGAGTGCTTGGATGAGTGAGAAATACAAAGCTGTGTTTCGTGTCAGGTACATACAGGCAATGTGTGTATTTGTGATTGTGATATGTGTGGAAACCGACCATGGGACAGTTATAAAGACGAATTCTAATAAATAACTGAGGAAGTAGAGCATGGAAGAAGGCCTTTGAATCTATCCTTTGTTCACAATTAACCTTTATAAGTCTTAAGTTGATTTAGGAGCATTTGAATTTAAGCGTTAAGGATGTTGCTTTTTGACAGGAACTTTCTGCTTGTAGCTAAGCCTTAAAGAGTTTTGCAATAATAACCTTTTGGAGTATAATTTTAGAATATTGCTTTAGTAAGGATCTTTGAAACTATAGATTTAGAATATATAAAAAGGAAACACGCTTATCTCACGCCTTAACAAAACAGTGAAAAGCAGCTTGAGAAAGGAAGATGAACATCAACTCAAGGATTAATAGTTTCGACCAAGGGAAGCTGGACATCACTGTTATGAGATTTATAATCCTTGCAATCAAAAGGTGGACCCACATCTGGAGAGCTGGACCTCACCAGCTGGGAGACTTCTTCCTTCTTTCGGAAACCTGACCACCACCATCTGGGGATACTCCTTTCTGGGAAACATCCTGAGAAAAACTAAATCACAATAGTGTATAGAATTGTGACGTAAAAATTGGGAATAGAAACTGCTGAGAAAGCTTATGAGTACCCCTCTAAATAGCTGTAAGCCTCAACTATCGGTGTGCAGTTGGAGGGAAAACTTCCCCCACGGTACCCAGTGCTGTATTGCTCATACTTTACCATATTAATTAATAAATTGATTGCTACTTGAATATTGGCCTAGTCAAGCTTCTCATTTATAACATGAGCAATCCAGGGAACAGGGAACTCGGAATCACAGGTGCTGACGGAACCATTGCCTTAGCTTTGTTTAGTTTGTGTCTGTGAGAAGTGGGATTTGGGCTGGTGAGGTGCTGTTGGGAACAAAGAATGGAGTAAATCCACTTCAGGGATACGCAGTGAAAGACTGAGTTGCAGGGAAGGATAGTGTTTATAAACTGTATCAATATTCCCCTGAAACTGGGGCTGCAGCAGGGTTTGGTCTGGGCCTTTGAGGATGAGCCATAAACAACCAAGATCCGGAACCCTATGGATGCTTGAAACACTTCCACAGAAAGGCAAACCAGTAATGATCCCAGGGGAAAAATTATAGGTGATTGCTTACGATCCATGGGGAATTTCCTTTGGAATTATCAATCAGAGAGTGTATTGAAGCAGAGCACATCTTTTGCCTCTTTTTCTGGTCTGTAATCTCCACTCTAACTTAAGAGTTTTGTGTGCTCCTGTGGGTGATTGGAGAGAGGGACTCCATGGTTTGCATGCATAAAGCCAATTTACTCATTCCAAAAGCTCAGTATATATACTTTTTCAGCTATAGCTAAAAATAGCAGTAATCACAACATTTATGTTTCTTAGTAACATTGCTTAATCATAGCTTTGCACAGACTCATACAGGGATGTACAGTCTTTCATGATTTCTCTCAAACAAAACATACCAAGCACACCATTATCTTTTGCTTTCCCCTTCGGGGGTTCTGTCACAGACATCTTTTTATGAAAAATCCTTTCCTTAGGATTTTTCCTCCTGAGAAGCTGAGAGGCCTCAGGAACAAAATGTAAACAATGGTTATCTGCTGCTGTGGAATGCAACAGGTGGATCTTTGATTGGCCCATCTTGGATGTTTATAATTAATGGCCAATCACAGCCCAGCTGGCTCACACAGAGTCCGAGACAGCTGCCTTTGTTATCATTCCTTTCTATTCTTAGCTTAGCTAGCCTTCTAATGAAACCTTTTCTTCTATTCTTTTAGTATAGTTTTAATGTAATATATATCATAAAATAATAAATCAAGCCTTCTGTAACATGGAGTCAGATCTCCGTCTCTTTCCTCATCCGAAACCCCCTGTGAACACTGTCACAGGGTTCTGCTTTGTGTTGCCAAGGTTTGTGGCCTACCAGAGTGTCTTGGTTTGGGGTGAATTTGGGAGAAAACTTCTAAAGGAGTTCTTGTAGAAAATAGATTTAAGCGGCCCCTTTCTTAATTGGTTTTGGAAAATATTTTTTTGGAGAAAAGTGGAAAAATTATTTCTTTAACAGGCAAAGCATTCACTAGCACAAAAAATTAACAAGTTTATTAAACAATAAAACCTCTTGCTGTTCTAAAAGAGATTACAAACTCAGAAAGTCTCTTTTATGGCCTGTAGCTAGGCTGATTCAGTCTCTTATCAGTCTTTTTGGTGCTGGAAATGCCACAGCCCAGACCTGGCCCAGTGGGCCACAGGTGTGAGCTGCCAGTGCTCTTCGGGTTGTTTAGTCCAGAGCAGGTTTAAACAGTTCTAAGAAAAAGAGAAACCACAGTCCTGGTGTCCTGGGTTGACTATATGATGCTTTTATCCCCAATCGCCTTGTTCTGTTTATGCTGAATAATAAGTTTTGCCCCATTAAGACTTGTTCCAGAGAGTGAAGGGGGGAGAGAAGAAGCGCGCAGTTTTTTTCAGACACTGCACTCACTCCTCCTCATTCCTGCTCCTGGACTGTGTTGTCTGCAGATGGACAGACAGTGGGACAGAGCTCTCTTTTGCTTTTAGTTAGTTTTAGCTAGCTGAAGCAAAGAAGTTCCCTGGAGTGTGATTTTTTTTTTCTTTTTTCCTTTTTTTTTTTGGACCTCCTGAAACCTGCTCTGGACTGAACACCCAAAAGTGCACCATTAGCTAGCATCTGTGGCCCACCAGGCCAGGCCTGGCCTGTGACATTTCCAGCACCGGAGGGAATGAGAAGAGACTGAGTGAGCTCAGCTGCAACCCGGGGAGGGGACTTTCTCAGTTTGTCATCTCTTTTGGAGCGGCAAGGAGTTTTATTGTTTAATATTGTTTAGGTTTTATTGTTTAATAAACAGGTTTTTTCCACTTTTCTCCAAGGAGGTAGTTTCTCCCGGACTGGTTGGGCGGAGGGGCCAATTGAATGTGCTCTCCTAGAGGAGCCCCTTTGGGGATTCTCTCCCAAATTTGCTCTGAACCAGGACACCTGAGTACTTTTCTGCCTTAGCTAGCTAGGAACTAACTAAAAGCAACAAAGGAGAGCTCTGTCCCGCTGTCTGTCTGTCTGTCTGCAGACAATGCAGTCCAGGAGCCAGAATGTGGATGAATGAGTGCAGTTTCTGAAAACAAACTGTGTGCTTCTTCTCTCCCCCTCCCTTCGCTCTCAGAACCAGTGGTTCTTAAAGGTGCAAGACTTATTTTTGGGCTAAACAGACGAATGGGGATACAAGCATCATAAAGTCACCCTAGGACACAGGGTTAACATGTCTGTGTCAGTTACAAGCTGAGCAATACTTTCCAGCTGTATTGCCATATGCCCCCATTAAGGCAGCAGTGTGTTTCAGTTTGAAATTTGGGGTGGTTTTGTTTCTTTAGGGTTTGGGATTTTTTCCCACGTGAATCAGGCCTCCCCTAAATACTCTGTGTTGTTCTGTATGGCTGCTTTGGTTATGGGTCAGAGAGAAAGACAGGAAATGACTTTTTATTATCGTCAAATTTTTCCAGACAGAAGTGGGATGTTGTCTTGCCTCTCCCCAAAGCACTGCAGGCACATGGAAATAGCTCAGTTCTGGCCCAATTCTCTGAGAAATAACACCATTTGGGAGGTTTAAGTGATGATTACAACTCTCTTGTCTCCTGGTTGCAAAGGTTCGGTCCTACAGTCCCAGACTGATGAGGGAGAAAAGGAACTTGTGCTATTAATGGAAAAGCTTCTGTCATTCCTTGTGCAGTCTTTTGGTCCTGTGGTCTGTGTGACTGTCTGGTATCTTTCTGACAAGACTTGTTAGAGATTTAGATTTAGGAATTTAATTTGGGTCTGTTCACTACAAAATCTTGCCAAGCCTGAAGGCCTGGGGTGATAACTGCTCTCAGCAAAGGTACTTTATTAATCCTCCATCAGATTTCCCTCAGTGCTGTGCAGGGAAAGGCAAGGGTTTGGATCACGAATTCTGCAAGCAGGGCCTGTGTGACCCTTGGCTTCCTCTGTGTGTGTGTCAGTAAGCCAGGGCTGAGACAAGGAAGGATTCGTGCTGGAGGTGTTGCCCTTTGGTGTCATTTTAAAGGTCTGATCCTAGAACGTTTTGGAGGGTGTTTCCAGAGATGCATTTGTAGCTAGATCTCATTCCAAGTGCAGCAGTCCAGGGGAGGGTTCTGACCTCTCCAGACTTCTGCTCAGCCAGGCTGCAGCTGTTGCTGGCTCACATTGGGACTGAGGCAGGTTTTCCAGGGAACTGGAGATCAATAAGGACTGGTGATCTGGAAAGCAGGGGCCTGCAGGGATTGTTTTTTGTGAAGCTGAGATGAAATTTCTAAAAGTAACACAAAATTCAAATTCCTGTAGTTTTTGTGGAGGACAGGAGAATCAGATCAGAACTGCCTTTTGTGGTAAGAGGGTCTGTGGAGCTGCATCCCTACATTTGGAGTGATCTGCGTGATTAAAATGGAGTCATAGTCCCAGAGGCTAGTTGTTTCTGTTCACTCCTATCCCCAGTTGTCCCCAGCATGTTGCCAATCCAGACTGGTTTCAGACTGTCAGTGCCCTGGTCAATGCAGTCCCCAGTGCCTGAACACAGAGAGATCTGGCCAAGTGGCCAATGCCACTTAAAGAGAAATGAGGTTTGCCAGACTTGCTGTGGATGGGAACTACTATGTGCTTGCTTAAGTTTTAAAATTTTGAGTAAATTTTGGATGCATAATCACTTAATTCTGCCTCCAGGGAGAGGGATTTTCTTCACCTCTGTTTACAGATTGTTCTATAGAAAAGCACATAACTTTATGAAGGAAAACAGGAAGTAAAGAGCAACACCCCGTGCTAAACAAGATTATTTTTTTCTTATGGCCATTTATTTTGTGTTAAACCTGCCTTTCCCAGTGTGCTTTGGTGTTTTAGCTATTTGGGAATCATTTCAGATGACTCTTTGCATGAAAACGAGAAGGTGGGGATGAGTGACCAACACCCTGGGAAGGGCTGTGAGTGTGCCTGGATCAGGAGCAAATGGTTAGGGCCTATCTTCTCCTGTTTGGAGCCAGATGTGGCAACACCACAACATAGCAGTGCAGGATCAGTGCCATGGGGAAGGGCTGCACAGTTGCACCTGAGCCCCAGCCTCTGCACTAGCAGGGGTGGGTGGGTAGAACTCCTTTGCTTCCTTCTGTCTGAACAGCCAGGTTTTGTTTGCAGGGCAAGGTGTCTATCCTTCCTCTTCTCCCCAGTATTTTCTTAATAAGGCGGTACCTGGCTGGCAAGATCTCACGTTCTCCCCTCCCCATGCCATCTGTATGAAGTTTCCCAGCCTAGACATCTTTGGTCTGCCACGCCGTACATCACAGCCTCTCCTCCCTCTTGAGCAAGCAGAGGGAAGCAAAAAAAATTTTATAGCTTTCCATCTTCCTCACCTGTCATCAACACTGGCAACCCTCACTGTGGGGAAGTTTCTAGCAGAAAACATTTCTCCGTGTTGCTTTCTGAAGGAGAAAGACCAAAAACAAGATGGTGTTTGATGTGATGCTTGTCAGGTCCCCCAGGTTGAAGGCCGTTCATTAGTATTTGAATGGTTACTCTTAATGAAATTGAATAACCTTCCTGGCAGTCTTGGAAGAACAGATTCAATAGCAAGGTATGAATTAAGAGCAGATGGTGACCCAGTACTGGGAAAAAAAGGAAACATTTAAAAGCTGTTGAAGGAAATATTATTGCCTCAATAAAATGTGTAGCATGTCAGGCTGCAATACATTGGACAGTTTTGCCAAGGCTGTACGTGTGGGACAGGTTTGCCCAGGGAGATCAAATGCTGCATCCCAGCAGCAGATGATGCTAACACCAATTCAACAGGAGGGAATGCTCACACTGTGACTGACTCTCTCAATTTGAAAGAGATCATATACAGAGGTCTTTTTCTTGCTAAAAGTGGCTAATTATAAAAATGTACTGACTCTTGGCTTTGTAGCAGATATGATGAATAATTTTGTTCATCAGATTTTTAAAATTTGTGTTGTTAACTCACTCCTACCCTCCAAGGAGAAAGGATTTTAAAAGCCCATTTGTTCAGGGAATTGACAACGGTAGATTTTTTTTCTTGTGTGTTTTTAAATGACACCTGGACTTAAGCAATTACTCAGAATTAACCTTCAAAAAATAGATCTATCTGAAAGTTCAGATAAGGCAGCAGAAAAAGAGGCAGGATGGAGATTAAGAGATTTCTTTCGTCTATCCATTACAATTTTCTTTTTGTTCCACCAGGAAAAATAACATCCAGTTATTTCCCTGTTGTAGTCTTCTCTTACCTACCCAGATTTCCTACATTGGCTTATTAGTGGATGTACCTCATTATGTAGATGACCTTCCTGACACCCTGAGAAGGGATCTGTGGAACCCATGCCTGCTAAGAGCTGTATGCTGACAAAGGCTGCATATAAAATATCCTCATTGCTGAAGCCAAATCAAGTAATTCCAAATGAGGCATTCAGAACCAGTGAGTACCTTTGACTGGTGTAGTCTCCCCGAGCCTCGGATTGAAATACAGCCTACTGGTCTCAGAGAGTTCTCATGAAGGTTAATTATTTAATCTGTCTGAAGCTCACAGTTTGTAATTAAGTCTTCAATTGAAAAGAAAGAAATCAATAATGCTGGATGCAGGGACTAATTTGCAGCTGGAATGTTCTAGTACTCCACACTAAACATAGGAGGTAAGACCAAATACTAAGGTCTGAGAGCTCTTTGTTTTGCACCCTCAGAGAGGCAAGAAAAAATATCAGATGAAATTAGAAGTAATACACTGTATAACTACCTGAGGGTCAAAGTAAGGCACTCCTGGAGCAGCTACTTACACGTAATATACACTTTTATTAGACTATCTTATGTGACTGATTCTAAGATCTTCCTTTTGTATTTTCAGAAAAATATTTTAACCTTTCAGTCACAAAGTTAAGGCAGATAGCTTGCAAACAATATCAGTTTGGATAATTATTTGAAATGGCGCCAGTACAGCCCTAGTCCTGCAAATGCCTGTTGAAATACCAACAGAGGATTTGATCTCTTTTTCTTTCTCTCCAACAGCATTTTCCATTCAAAGTGGATGCTATGGTCATATTTCTGTGTTAGTTGCTATTTTAGTCTTTTAAAGGAAACAAAGCTGGGCACCACTTGCTTTCAGTGTTTCTGCTCTAGCCCTTGTCATTTTTCCTGTTTCCCCAGCCCTCAAGAATTAAAACTGGTTTGTGCAAATAGGAGATAGCCCGGAACAGCTTGCAGGGAAATCTTGTACCCTTGTATGTTCCAAAGGCCAATGCTCTATCAGCACATGCTCCAAATAATGAACTACCTTATCAAGGGCTCTAAGCCAAATAAGTAGTAACCAGGAAAACAGGTAGAGGGCTTGAGAAGGTTGCTGTAGGAATGATGGAGGAGTTTGGGTATAAGGAGAATTAGAAACATAGCAAGGAATGTTGGAAACAGGAATGCAAGGAGACGGGAATGGTGGTAGGAAATTTTAGGGGCTTTAAGAAGATTTTGGTAGCTGGGGAAAATATTCTGAGGAGAAATGGGAGAGATGCCAGTCAAAACTAAAAGCTGCTGCTTGCAAGTTTCCATTCAGGTACTGCAGGGAGGTTCTAGATGTTCTCATTTCATTGCATTAGGAAACTATACAAAGCCAAGACAAGCAAGAGCATGGTTCCTGTATAGCTGCACTGCCCTGCAGCTTAATGTGGACACATGTTTATCCTATATCTCTACCCAAGTCTTGTACCATTGAACTTAAAGATGGTCTCTATGAGACAAGCTAAATAAGGAATTTAAATCCTGTAAAATAGAGAGAGCTGGTGTCTCCAAAAGCCATGTTTACTCAGATAGTTACAATTACCATTTCTACAGAATGCTGAGTTACTACTTTAGGCTGCATTTGAACTGGGATAAGGCAGATAGCCTTCCTTTGGACCCATTAGAGTGCACATGGCTTGTGGGGTTAATTTTTGTAGCAGACAATCGCTATTTTGGTTTTAGGTCCCTGGCAATCTTTCAGAAAATACCCATGGACAAAGTTTTCTCCAGCAAGAGAAGTAACTTTATTTTTCGTTCTACTTTTAAAAGAAAAAGCCAGGTGATCCAAATGGAAAGCATATGGCCCATAGCTAGGAAGCAGTATGTAATTTGTTGCACAGGAGCATAGCCTGGACTTTTGAGCCTGGAGCAAATGAAAGTTACATCTTACTGAAGCTCCCAAACTCTGACAACAGATGTTTCACTGGTGTTCCTCTGCCTAGTTGCAGCTTCCAGACAACCCTTCTGTGGTGAGTGGTCTTGTACCGTATTACTAAGGGATGCTGCCATACTCTTATTTAGACTGTCTAGGTAGGATTAGTTTCTCTCTTTGTTGTTGTTGTTATTATTCTCATTGCTCCTTTGGCCATTTCTGAGTTCTGTAGTCGAACCAGAGAGCTGGAGACTGTCTGTTTAGGTTTGTGTTTCCATCACCAGTCCCCAGAGTGAGGACTTCAGCAGGGTGGCTGCTAAACAACAGCTTCCATAACAGAAAGTAGAGGAAAACCAAAACCTTACTCCAAAACATTACTGCATTCAGCATACCTTGTCTTCAGTGTACTTCTCTCCAAAATCTAAAAGAGGTATGTCTTGCAGTTATCCTGGAAGTGAATGATTGTGGAAGTTACACCAATGTAAACCAATTAAATTAATTATAGTGAGCAGTTCTAGAAATAGTTTAATTTTCTATTTCCCAGCAAGTCACTCATTCCTGAAAGGATAAGTATGCATTTCTCCAGAGCAGCAGTGAGCCATACTGTAATATAAAGTAGCCTTTACTTTTCTAGAGCATGAAGGAGACATTTGAACACTATGTAACATTTTCTACAGTCTCTTTTATTTCATTTTGGAATAATTTTTGATTTTGTCTTGGAATTACTATAACTGAAATGCATAGAAAGCTTCACCAATGAGCTCAGAACATTCTTGTAGTGGATGAGGCCTGGGTAGGAAGAACAGAAGTAGACTTGCTTTGTTGGTCCTGTTAGAGGCTAGCCAAAGCATGCAGCATGGCATTAAGGATATTATTTGAACCTGTTTTATTTTAAGAAATGTTCACAGCTATTACTAATAAATACTGAGATGAGGTGTTTCCTGCTGAATGAAACCATCTTCGTATTGGCCACTTTTTCCATGAATATGACAACAGCACATACACAAACAAAGGTGGCTGTTGTCCTCACTTTTGATCACTGCAAACAGCCAAGGGGTGTAGATGGCATTCTTCTGGGAACCTTCAGATAGGAGCAGTTTGTTCCAGAGTAACAGCTCCTGGCCATCACACAGGCATGAATTTTACAAAGCTGAAAATGCTGTGTTTAGCAGGATGAGAAGCAAACTCTCAGTTTAAGTCTTCCCATGCTCATCTGTGCTGGCACATTGAATCCTTTCATGTCAGAAATTACCATTTCAGTGGGTGATTTTGTTATGGCACTTTTACTGTTAGGATTGCAAGGCCCTGAAACCCCAACAACATAACCACCAGCTTCCCAGAAAGAAGGCAGGATTTTATTTTTTTTTTCAGTAACAGCTTTTTTTCATCGCTTTTTTATGTCTGTAAAATATGTTTGACATATCTTTCCTTAAATTGTATTTATACTGTGCTACATAATATTACTTCTTTATACATAATCTGTCTTCTCAAATAAGCAGAAATTTAACAGCATCTAGGTTGGCAGTGATGATGTGACGCTTATGGGTAGAACTGGGCACTGAGAAAGGTATTAAAGCTGAAACAGAAATATTCATTATGCATTTATGTAACTACAGGTTTGGTTGCTCTTTCAGAGACATTGCAATCAATTGAATGGTCTGTCTTTGCTCTTTCTGTCAAGAAATCAAGGTGGATTTGTAATTGAGAATACAGACTGTTAAAACATTGAAGTAGGAGATTATGGGTTTTTTGCAGTTGCTTTTGATAGGCTTCCTCTGTACAAAAAAGAAATAAGAAGGTGCTCTCCTCATTCTAGAAGAAATTCAGAAAGTGGCTCTGGAGATCTGAAGTCCACATCTTAGCTGGCAAAGTAGGTATCATTGTCTCTGAGCTGCCTAAGCTAAATCAAGGGTGAGGTATGATAGCAGTGGGATAGCAAGGGATCAGGCAAGGATCATTAAAAAAGGGACTTGGGAGTAGATTAAAATCCCACATCCTAAGATTAAAGCAGAGGCTGAATGGACCCAGTTTGTTACACTGCAAGGCCTTTGGGCGAGTTGGGGCTACACTGAAGTTGAGGGAAATGCTGGTTTAGAAAAGACAGGACTACATGCACATGGCTTGCTAGTAAAATTGCATGTTAGAGCTCTGGAACCTTATGCACGAGAGGGAGAAACCCAGCACATGGGAATCATAGGTGAGTGAGTTTGTGGTTTTGAAAAGGTGTATGTCTTGGTTCATAGCATGCCAGTGGTATAGAGCTATCATCAGGCCACACGTTACATATCACAATGCAGCTGGATGTTGCTTTTGTGAGGGGTGGGTAGGTTTAGGTAAGAAGCTGAGAGTTACCTTATTTTGAGCTATCTTCTCTACCTTGAAGCATCTGGGAAACTGAATTTCAATAATTTGTATTTTGAAACGTATGTGTTCTGGAGTTTCCTACAAAATAGCAACACCGAGGGAAAAAAATTAAAATGTTTTGGAAATAGAACACTGTATTTTCAAAATCACGTTTGTTCTTTGGTAGTGTTGCAAAATGTGGATTATGTCTAGATTATCTGAAGTCAGGATGTTCTTTGATGTAAGATCTTTGTATACTTTCAAGCCTAATCAGCCCTCTGCAACCTTCACTGGGTACTGGCATGAGGAAAAGCAATTAAGGACATATTGATCTCTGCGCCAATTTCAAAATCTACCCCCAGGAGTCTGACCTACTTTGGACTAAGCTTGTTCATTGGCAGTCTCCTCCCTGCTCCCAAAAGCAGCTGCATCAACAAGGACACTGCTGCTTTCCCAGATGAAAGTGGGGAGATATTGATGTCCCCCAGGTTGGATGGAGCTCACAGCTGGTAACACTTAGGGGGATGCATCAGTGCTGGGCAGATACATCACAGCTGCCTTCATAACATACGTTCTCAGCCCAACCCAGACCTGGAACCTGCTAATAGAGTACCTGGAAAAATCAGGGCAAACATTTTTAATTTATTTTTAGATCTGTCAAGACAGATCTAGCCTGAAGTCCTAGAGAGACTGTAATTATGGGGTAATCTGCAAGGCCTTTGCTTTTTGGAGTAATTTACAAAAGGGAAACAGATGAAGGCAGCAGCTTTTGCCTTCAAGTTGAAACAAGGTATTGCAGATGTTTCCACAAAGAGAGCAGAGGCACTGGGCAGGAGAAGGCTTCTCAGTGCAGGGAGCTAGCTCTACATCACTTCCACCTGCCCCCTAGTCCAGACACCAGTCCACTGCAGATGGACAGCACAGGCTGTACAGATGAGAAAAGAGAGGTGTACAGCTCCCAGTCACCCTAGACAGTCCTGCATGGATCTCTCCCTCCCTAGCACCTGCCAATCCTTTTTCTCTTTCCTTCTGGGAGGCTTCCTCCTGAACGAAGAAAGGATCTGATCTCATTTTTCCCCAAGAACTGCAACACACCAGTTGCCACAATTGAGATGCTTTTTCTCATGTAAAGCAAAACCCAAACTTGAATGCAGACCATCTTGTCACAATACCTCTGATTTTCCTGCAATTTTTCCATATGGGAGAAGGAAAGTAAGGGGTGCATTTCCCTGCCAGAATTGCTTCTTAGGAATTAAAATTACTGCAACATCTACTGGATTATTATTTTATATTATTACATATATGAATAAGAGTATGCTTATGAGTATATATCTGGGCTATATGGGGGATGCTGAATTTAAGTGGCAATCAAATACTTACCTCTCCCTCACCTTCTTCCATTTGCCTAGCGTTAAACTGTCATGTATCATTGGAAGTTGGACTGTTAGAGACACCTTATGACAGAAGTGCTTGAGGGGGAGCTGTGTTCTGCCTCTGATATCCTGGGAAAAATCTCCAATAAATCAGTCTCCTCTGAACTGAGATGTAACAATAAGGAGGACAATTGCCCTCTACTAAAATTCATAAACTTTACAGACTCTGGGTCTGAAAATAATATGATGAAGCAGATTGGATGTCTAGTAACACTGCTAGAAATGAGCAAAGAACAGGGTGAAAGAAACCAGAAATCCTGCTCACTAATACAATGGACAGTTGGGGGCGGAGGGGGAATCAAACATGCTCTGTCTACCTACCCTTGCCTGAGTTTGAACTCTGTCATTCATGAATCATGTACAAATGGAAGCTTGAAGGGCAAGAAGTGGTGCTGGGCTGACAGGCAGGAAGAGTACTGGAATGTGATCCAGGCTGTGTAGCCTCTCTCTGCCACTGGCCTCAGCTGACCTTGGGCTTTTGACTCCCAGTGCCTCAGTTTCCCCATCAACACAGTAAATTCTGCTCTTCATAAAGTGCTACTAGCAGGGAGGATGAGGGGAGCTGTCTACACTTAGGTAAATTTGGTTTTGCTGGTTCATTTTATCTAAAATAGAAATACAATATGATAAGGGAAAGGCATCCAAAATTTACTGAGGACAGAGGTGAGGCAGGCCGGGGCGGTGAGGCAAGAATGTTCCCATCAGACTTTTGGAAAGTAGCTTATCTGCAAAATAACTTGAGACTTAGCCAGGCCCCAGACCTGAGAGCAGCCAGTGGGCAAGTACAGAGGTGGAGCTTGCACTGAGGCTGTTTGTTAGATATAAAATGCTTGGATGGGTCAGTGCTGACCATAGCACCCGGGAAGTGGCTGAGGGGAGCTGTGCAGAGCAGCACTGGACATGGGGACAGCAGCCCCAGCCCTTTTGGTACTGCTCAGCCTAAGAGTGACTATTTGTGATGCTGAGGACACCTGCTCAGGTGAGTAAAGCACAAACCTTACTGCCATCTCATTGAGAAAGCCTGTTTCATCTCCCCTGATAAGAGAAAGAGGTTGGGAAGGGAGGGGGGAGAGGGGAGAAGTAGCATATGGGTTTTTTTCCTTCTATGCTTTTTTAAATTCAGCTGCCAGTGGGAGGAGAGTAAGGGGAGGCTGAAGTCTCAGCAGCTGTTTAAGAAAGCTACTGGCTCCAGTTAGTGATGTAACATCGTTCCCTGACCAGTGGGGTGTCTAGGAACAGACAGTCTTCAGTGAGTTTTCCCCCCCCCCCCCCCCATTTGGTATGTTTTTAGTAGGGCTGCCGTGCAGTTACCAAACGATACAGAACAATACAAAGGATCAGTCTGGGGATGCTGCACAGCACAGCATTCTGACTGTATTCCCCAAGAAGGCCTGGGGCAATTTCAAACAGGTCTGCCATCAGGAAATTTAGAAGAACTCTTACCCTTACTGTCCACAGATCCACCAGTGTCACTTACTCTGCTATCAATACCCCACTGGGGCACCTCTCAGCTTATGTTTTATTAACTACAGTACATTTGTCATGCATGCAATGTCATATATATCAGCCTCCTCTCCTACTGAACTCCCCTGAAGCCAGAGAGATACAGAGTCTGGCTCCTCTAATATGTGAGATCCTCACTGCCATCTGTCAATCCATTCAACACCCTGATACTTCCATACTCAATGCTTTTGATTACACTGTTCCTCAACTTCAAAGGATTTGGTTTCCTCTCCAAGACATTTCAGAGCCTTAATAATCTTCACAAAGACTGTCTTCATTTCTCAGAGGTGAGAATAGTGGGACTGCGTGATGCTGACCGACTTGCCATTCTTCAAGGATGTCCAGGGATCCCAGGTGTCTCTGGCCCAAAAGGAGAAGCAGGTCTCCCAGGAACAAAAGGTGAGGCCCCCAAAACCAGTGATCAACACTGTGAGATGAGATGGTTTTGTTCCTTTGCATAGGAGAAGCAAGCTGAGGCTGGAGCAGTAGCTGGCCTGGCACTGGCTGCTGTGAGGAACTGGAGAACTGGAGTGAAAACCACCCCAATTAAACATATGCTGGTACACATGGAGTGACCCGTTTCTTCCTTAAGTCCTGTCACAAATCTGATGTGATCTTGGGGTGTGAAGTATCTCATTCGTTTCTTCTACAGAAAATCATCCATTTATTTTTTGGGTCTGTATTCAAGAGTCTGGGTGGGAGGGAGGCTGAAATGCTCCTGCCTGTTTTTTGGGGAACAGTGTAGGAAATGTACTGGCAACCCCTATTCCGGGGAGTAAGGGAGATGGGGTTCCTTCAGAGTTTTCATAGCCAACTCACAGAGAAGGTCAATCATGTCAGCTGAGCGAGATGATCCACCATAGCAAAATCCATGGACTGGCTCCACGATGTATCAAAGCTCATAAGAATTCATATGTGAACTGCAAATTTAGACTTTGAATGGCAATACCAGTGTACTAAGGCTTCAATAGAAAAAAAGGAGTAAGGTAAAAGAGTAAAACTAAGTTACAAGACTGAATCTGATTACCTCAGCTCCCCCATTTCTGTGAAAGCCAAGGCCCAGTTGCCCAGGCTTCTTTGACTCCCAGCTCTGGTCAGTTTGTAACATGCACATAAAAAATTAATCTCTTTGCAGGAGAAATGGGAGACCAGGGATTCCCCGGGAAAGCAGGACCACCTGGTGCAAAAGGTAATGTGTAACATATGCAGCTCTAATCTGTAAATGCCCCCAAGCTCGGGACATGCGTTAGGAGACTGGGTCTACAGAGATGAACTGCAGGACTGGCCATAGGCTAAGAAACGGTGCTGAAGTAGCATAGGAAAAGCCTGATTTGGGGTATGGCTCTTGCATGGAGTGAACACTAGAAACAGCGTCCTTGAGTGTCTGGGACCACAACACAGAAGAAGATACCACTCTTCTCAGAATTTCTCACTGACCCTAAAATCAGACCTCTTCCCATTCCCTATTCCTACCCTAACTTGCCCCCAGCACAACAAGCCTGCCCAAATGCCCCCAGCCCTGAGGAGCTTTGGAGCTCTCCATGGAGCTTCCGCCCAGAGGCCTGATGCAGAGGCACTATGCTGAGTGCTTGTTCTGCCAATTCACAGGGGCAATTTAAAGAACATACCAATGGAAAGAATGGTCTTATTTTACTATGAATATAGAAGTAATACGTAAGTTAAATAGTACATTCAATAAAACTATATGCTTGGCTTTGGCAACAAGCAAAAAATTAGCAAGGTAATGCACCTGATCATTACTTTACAAGAGGCAGGATAGTGATTTAGAAGGATACATCACTAATTTCCTAAGTACTTTAACATCATCCAGTTGCTGGGGAGCCCTGTTTCACAGAGAGGACCTGGACAACCCTTCCTGGCAATTGGGGAAATCCTGCATGGTGTAGGAGATCCCATAGGTGAGGTCTCTGGATTTCCCCTGAAAGGGAGTCCAGTGTTTATAGGCCCAAATCAGCAAGTCAAAGTGACTCGATTTTATTTTTAGCTCAGGAATGCCTGAATCTGATGGCATGCTTTCCGCTTAGCCAGGGCCAGCGCTCAGCCAGAGCCCAGGTCTTGGCTGGGAGGGTTTTCCCCTAAAATACCTTACAAACAAGCCTCTCAGTTGGAAAAGTTTCTTAAAATTATACATTTCTTGCAGATAGCTACAGAAGGTTATAAACAGTTAGCATAAGCATCTTTGTCATCTATTTTTAGGTAAATAATACTGATGGTGTTAGTCACACAATATTCACGATCCATCTTGTAAGTCTACTCTGGCTCAGCCCTGCTGCTCAGGCCTAGGCATATCATTGCTTTCAGCAGCCTTCAGCCTCGGTGTGCAGTGCCCACTTGACCACAAGAACGAGATCAAACGTTGGCACAGAATGAGGTTTCCTTTGTAATGGGATGAACCCCTGAAGAGGACGATGTTTATTGAGAAACTGGCTTTCACTGCCCAGGCTTGCTTAGGACCTTCAGCAGGAACGTGCTGCAAATACTGGAAAAGTGTCTCTACTAAAGAATCCAGCTGCCAGCACAAGGGAACTTGTGTAGGGACTGAGCAGCACTGACTAACTAAAGGGAAGACACCCCTTTTTACATGCTGAATATGAAGCTATTTCCTGGCCAAAAGTACCCAAGACTTGAACTGAAATGCCAGCAGGAGATGGACAAAACCACTGAAAAACCCTATTGATCAAAATCTCCTAAGTGCCTGACTGTAAAGAGAAAGCCCCCACAAAAAGTCACTGAAATGGAACTGTGAAGCCCCATACATTCCAAGAGATGGAGAAGCAGCTCTCTCTCCTCTATATCCTGCTCTTCTTGCTGTTCCTGAGAGATACTGCTGATCAAGAGAACAGCCAGGCTGAGGCAGCAGCACCACCTGGGACACTCAGCCAAGCACTGTAGCTTTGCTCCTCTTGACAGCCTCTCTTGTACATTTGAGACATATTGAGGGGCTGGAGCAGCCATTTGTAGAGGCACAGTAATTCATTTGCATTGGATAGTCTGTGATGAGCATTTTCCTCTTGTATTTTGTAGGAGCAGCTGGAGAGCCTGGCTTCCCAGGACTGAAAGGTAAATCACGTTGTGCTGAATTTATCATGTGAGCTACTTTGTAAACTTCTACCCTGTGCTGTTCTCCTACATCAGATGAGAGCAGTTACAGAGACTGGATGGGGCTGTTTGCTGACAGTTATACCTCATCATAGGCTCTGCCCTGGTGCAGGTGCTGTGGGTAGTCCTGCTCCCAAACCAGATGTTCAGCAGCAGGTGCTGTCCTCAACTCAGGCAGCTGGTGCTGCCACCTGGCACCATCAGCTGCAGAAGCCACAGGGCTGAGGGACCAGCCAGATTTGGGCAGAGCTCTTAATATTCTCATGCTATGGCAAAATGCAGAGGCTCAAATGAAATTCAGTTGCTGCTAGTGCCAGAAGAACGTGTCTCTACCAGCACTAGCAATAAGGTATTAGGGAAACGTGGGTTTTTTTCCCTTATGCCATCATCCTGCATGTGAAGGCCAGAGGCACCCACCACTGAGCATCAGTCTGCACTGTGGCTTCCCTCTCTGGAATTTGGCTGGCAATCACTGGGTCCAACACCACTGGTCTGGCAGATGGTTCTAGTGCTCCAGTTGTCACTGCTGCTCCCAAACCACTGGCTGAAGCCCTGTACCAGCAGCAGCCATTCCCCTGATGGGACTTGTAACTCTGCCTTTCCAAGGTGCATTGCTTCCTCCTTCCCACACTCACCCACTCCTATCCCACATGTCCTAGCCCAGTGGGACTCACTGGCACAAACTGCTGGTAGACAGCTCCATGGGCTGCACAGCAGCAAGCAGAGCAGCTGGGTCCAACAGAGACATGTCCTGTGTCAGTCTCACCATTTGGACCTCTAAGCCCTAAAACAGATGCCAGCAGGAATTAGATCACGCCAGGGCCAACAGGCCAAGAGAGGCAAGGCTGCCACTCCTTGTGCATAAATAGATATTATATATATATATATATATATATATATATATATATATATATATATAAAAAAAAAATAAAATTTATATTTATAGTGTACCCCCCAGTGGCCGCCCCATGATGTACCTTCTGGTCAACCTGGAGAGCTCTTCCAAGTGTCTGAAGCAGCTGGGTGTCATTGCTGTAGTTACAGGGGTTTGTGACTTGGCTTCCCACCTGCCTCTCTGTGCTTTCCTAGGTCTGTGCAGATAGGCTGGTGGGCCTCCTCTGGTGGGCCTGGTAGCAGCCAGGACAGCTTATACTGAGCAACCCTTCCTACCTGCTTTCTCTATGCCTTTCATTTGCTTGGTGCAGATGAGCCAAGCACTTCCTCTAACATAACAGCTGTCCAGTGCAGCAGGATTTGTCTTGGCAAATCTCAAGTACTGGGAAGGGGAGTGCTGGGTATGGAAGGTGAAGAGCAATTGATGGTGTTGTTTGTCCAACAGGAACAAAAGGAGAGCCTGGATTTCCAGAAATATGGGGTAAGTTTCATCCTAGGTCTTCACAACACTGGTTAGCTTTGCAGAGTGGATGGTGGTGGACTACCTCCACCAGAAGTCAGGACAGGATAGGAATAGAAACAAGTTCAGAGTGATATTGAAGAATGGAGTAAGGAAATATCACTGTTATCTTTGCATCTCACAGACACATGCAGCTTCTGTGGGTCTACTCTGTACTCCAGCCATGCTGAGAAAGTCAGGTCCTCTGAGCACTACTTAAATGTCCTGTTCTCCATGTGTCCTGGAGGAGGTCGATTTGAATTTTTCAGAGACTTGGTGTCCTGATTTCTAAGATGAAACCACTGCAAACACCTGTATGGACATGTGGCTACTTCAAAGGCAATTATACTCCTGCACTTGCAGTGACACCTTTAGTACTTGCGGAGTTCATATGTGTGATAGTGTTCAGACTAACTTATTCACTGGAAGAAAAAAAGAAAAATAAAAGAAACAATTTTCAGTTGCCCCATCCATCTCCATGAACTAAAGTTCGAGGACAGCTACAACCTGCTCTGGCTACAGCTGGGTGCTGTAGGGCCACAATAAAGGCTCAGACAGATCAAAGCTGCTGTAACACCTGACAGATTGGGATGCCACTGAACTGGTTCCTTGCTGCCCCAGACACTTCTCTGGGCATGTAAAAGATTTGACTAATAGGAAGGAAAAGGCCAAGCCCAGGACCATCTCCCTCCTAGGAGAGCAGGATACCCTGCCTGGTACAGCTGTGTATGCATGTATCACACACAGCACACTGGGACACATGCACCACCAGCGCCACCATCTCTGATCATCCTCCCAGGCTTTCCTAAAACAACTACTGATGCAGCTGTAGGTTGGGATGTCTGATAGGGACAATTCAGTCTCCTGTGAATCTGAACTTCTGTCAGCAGGTATGGTTTTGGGGAGGGAAAAAAGTATACATAAGATGCATATATATGCACACACACACACACACACATATATATATACAGGTACATATTCAAAAGCACTTTGTTTCTTGGGGAGACCTTAGTGTGGCCTTCCAGTACTTAGGGGGTGCTTATAAAAAAGCTGGAGAGTGATTTTTTTGCATGGGCAGTGACAGGACACTGTCGCTGTGTGATTTACAGAACAATTTACAACTAAAAGAGGAGAGATTGAGATTAGATATTAGGAGATGATTCTTTACTCAGAAGGTGGTAAGACCCTGGCACAGGTTGGCCAGAGAAGCTGTGGCTGCCCATCCCTGGAAGTGTCCAAGGCCAGGTTTGGATGAGACTTGGAGCAACCTCATCTAGTGGAAGATGTCCCTGCCCATGGCAGGGCGTGCAATGAGATGAGCTTTAACGTTCCTTCCAACCCAAACCGTGGGTGATTCTATGATTCAATCCATAAAGGATGAGCTGAACACTGTTCACTGCCTCACAGGGAGCTGTCCTGTGTCACTAACTCCTTTGCTGTCAACTGCACACCCACTCTCTGTGCCCTGCATACATTCTGGAGCTGGGACAAATTTCTGGATCATGAGTTTGTCATCTTTTTCAGAGCAGTTCCATCATCCAGATCCCCAAAAGTCATTGCAGATGAGAGGAGTCTCAGCACCTTAGACTATCTTTCTTAGAAGGTGCCCATCTCCCCTGCAACATATGGGCCCAGAAGCCAGGGCAGAGTTTGGCTCCCAGCAGCTCTACACTAAGATCCTGCAGTACAAAGAGCCACCTGGTTGCTGAAGGGATCAAAGGCTCAAGGCTAACGTGCTCCTTTGATTATAACTCACATTATAACTCTTTCCACTTGATCTCTTTGATTTGTACAGAACCGGGGAACTGCCAAGAACTGTTGGCCAAAGGGAAGATTTTGAGTGGCTGGTACACAATCTACCCCCAAGACTGCAATGCCACCACTGTCTTCTGTGACATGGACACGGATGGTGGGGGATGGATTGTGAGTAGGATGAGGAGAGGGAGGTTTACATGTTCCTACAGAGATTCTTGTTAAGGCTGCAAAGGATGGCTCAAAAATAGAAACACACAGCTGAAGTTCACACCTGCAAGCCAGAGAGAATCCCTCTGGACGCAGGGGATTCCCCCAAGACTTGTCTCTGGAAGCAGGCTGAGTGCCACAGACCCACTCCCTGCTTAAATCAGAAAATAATTTCCTTTTCATTTCCAAGGGCATATGGAAGAGATCATTGAGCAAGGGATTCTTGTGGGATTTGCTCCCCAGACACCTACAAGAGTGTCCTGATGCAGGGGAAGCATTCACCATGGTGGGCATGTCCCCCAGGAGCTGTGGGTGCTTTTGAGTGAGGGATGGGCTGGTAGGGCTGAGGGTCTCTTTCAGGTTTTTCAGAGGCGCTGGGATGGGTCAGTGAACTTCTTGCGAGATTGGGATTCATACAAACGAGGCTTTGGCAACCAGCTGACGGAGTTCTGGATGGGGAATGAGAACATCCACTTCCTCACCTCTCTGGGTAAGGTCTGCCTCTGTCCCAGGTTGGGGCCATGAGAGTCCAACCCCTATACCACATTGGGTCATTGCAGACCTCTGAGTTTCTCATATTCATCTGAGGCCCCCACTGTTAATCCCAAACAGGATGCAGGCTCTTGCAGCCTACTGCACACTGGAAACTGAACTCTAAAAAAAAGCAAAACTAGAAGTCAGGGAAGAGAATGAACTAGCTGCATGATCTACCCTGGAGACAGGCCAACACATCTTCCTACTTGGACTGTTTATGATGGCATCATCTGGTCCATACACAGCCTTGGAGTTACAGCTGTGTGCAGGTCTCCTGCCCATGACCACCCAATATCATATCTGAAAAGGTGCTTCCCTAGAAAACCATCAAAGGTATAGGAGGCTCTGCAGGAATTTTAAGGAAATCAAAATCTCTCAAGTAGTGGCAGCTCCTCTCAAGTTAGCTCACAGCACCTTAAACCCTCCACTCTGAAATCCAGTGGCATACTCACCATCTGCCCTGCACCACTGCTGTCCATCTTCTCTTCTAGGACCCTGTGAACTCCGTGTTGACCTCAGAGACTTTGAGAACAACTACTATTTTGCCAAGTATGCTTCATTCAGAGTTTTAGGAGAGTCAGAGAAATACAGGCTGATTCTAGGAGACTTCCTTGGTGGAAACGCTGGTAAGTTTGAGGCAGCTCACTGGGAAAGTCTGTTTCCTAGAGCATTTCAGAAGTGTTCAGCTTCTATGCAGAGATGTATCATGCACACTCCTTGTATCAGCTACATTTTGGGTCAGTTTTTTAAAACTGGCCATGGTACCTCAGGTACTGAGTGACCTCTGGGTACAGGGATGGAGGGGGACATGCATCACCCGAAGAAATGTGATTCAGAGCATTACCTTCAAGACCAGCCCTATGGTTTAGCAGCAAATGAGCCTGGTCCTGGGCAACACCCCATCCAATTGACCTTCCCAACAGCTCTGCATCAGCCAGGTCAAGGTCTGCTTTTGGTTACATTGGCAGGAGACATTTGCCCAGGAGGTCTAGCATTTCTAGGGCTGGGGTGCTGTTCAATACCTGCAGCATCAGCACTCCATCCTCTTAATACCCTATTTTTAATATTTTTTTTAAGTAAACAAATCTTCTTCAAAATTCAATATCCATCATTCAGGAATGAGTGAAACCAACACCTGAGAGCAGTGCTCTAGGTTTCTGTGGCTTTGCACACTGCAACCTTGTCTGGTAATTCAGACCTGTATATCTGCAGAGAACCTGAGCATTCCAAGAGAAGTGACATCTGTGTACCTGTGAAAAGAATCTGGCCCACTTGATTCACAGGCATAGATAAATTCTCCATTTGTTTTAGCAGAGCTAAGGATACTTTTGTCCAAGACAAGGAGGAAACCTGGGCAAGAGAGCAGCAGGATTTATACAACCTGCCTTGCACCTGGGAAGGGCCACTGGTGCCCAGCAGGGGTGCACAGACACATCAGTGTCCTGTTTGTGATCCCTACTGCATTAACTGTGAACATGTGCTCTCTGCAGGGGACTCTTTATCGTACCACAGGGACATGCCATTTTCAACAACAGATCACGACAATGACATGAGTTCCTTTAACTGTGCCACAGAATATAAGGGAGCGTGGTGGTACAATGACTGCCATTACTCCAACCTGAATGGGATGTACTGGATGGGTGCGCATGGGAGCTATGCTGATGGCATCAACTGGAAGACAGGCAAAGAATACCACTACTCCTATAAGCAAACGGAAATGAAGTTCAGGCCAGTTTAACATGGTGACAGGGTGCCTGACTAGGTCCAAGAGGTGCCACTCACCCACCAACAGAAGACACAAAACAATGTTGCTTGGGGACAAAAATGGACCAGAAAGGGTACTACAGGTTGTCCTTTCTGCCTAGAGCAGGATTTTTGAAGCCAGAAGATATCGGTACTGGTTTGAGCTTCTGTAAGCACCAGATCCTGACCCTCTCTCACCCTGACTACCTTCAGCAGCCCCACTGATGCAGACTGAGCCCAAGCACCTTCTTCTGAAAAGTGTGTTATCTTGATTTAAAGACCAGGTGATGAGTGGGGCCAGTGCACCTCAGTAAAGCTCTCTGATATTACGACCCTAAGTGGTAATTGCTGCTAATCTCCAGTACAATCCATGTATGTGAAGACTCCAATATGCATGCAGCCTCTTTCAACTGGACCCAAGAGCCATCCAAAAGGCACTGAATTCCTGACCTGTCCCACTCTCCCTGCAGGCTGTGATGGAGCCACAACATAGAACAGTATGGAAAAGACTGAGCTTCCAGCACAGTATGTAGGAATCCACAAAATCTGAGGGTTTTGGGAAAGCTGCAAAAGGCAGGCCTCAGAGACAGCAGAACTGTGATTAGAGCTAAGCAGTAGCCATGAGATAGGTCAGCAGAAAAATTATTTAAAAAGTAGAAAAGCAAGGACAAATAGAACAATGGTCTGTGTATTAACATTTGTCTAGAATAACTCCCTAAGCTACAGAAAAGTTTATCTAGCAAGATATTAGGAAGTTTGAAGTTAATAATGTGCATTGTGTTTTAAGGCTTACAAGTAGGTATTGTATTCAAAATAAGCAAGCATTGTTTTAACCAAAGGTACATGTGCTTATAGTGGTTGGATAGAACTACTGTCAATATGCTTTTGCTTTGTGTGATTGGTCAAAAAACTTATAAAGTTGTAACATTGAGTTCTTGGTCTGCTGCCTGGGATGTGAGCTGATGGCATCTTCCTATTGTCATAACCATGTAATGAGACTGATGCTGGAAAATAAAACAGCTCAAGGCACGGTCCACAGCAGTCCCATCCTGTTTGGGATTTGTACACATACCCCCGGCCAGCGATACAGTGCTATCAGCACTACCAGTTTCCCATTTCTTTCCCCACATGTTCCAGGACCTCAGGTGGGACCCCAGCTCCTGGAACCACAGCAGAGTTGCTCAGCACTTCCCACCAGGACACAGCTGCAGCTGGGCCCAGAGCCAGCTTTAGCCATTCTTCCAGGGCATGTTTCTAGATCTCATTAGTTGCTGTGGACCAAGAGCTGTATGCAAAACAGTCTGTTCAGCATCATGTGTCGTACCAAGACACTATAGCAGTTCCAAGTCAAGCCTTGCATATGTGGTCATCGTTTACAGTGCCAGTACCTTCCACTTCATCTCGTTTCCAGCAGCGTTTGAGGGTGGCCTATCTGCTGGTGGGTGGACACAGTTCACCTGCTTCATGTATTGTATTTGACTATTAGCAGAACTGGGTCTCTTCTTCTTGCAGTTATGCTGCTGGACTCCTCGCCATAGCTGACAGAGGAGACCCAAGTGCTAACTCTTCACTGCAGGGATAAACAGAGACAGCAGAAATAGAGTATTTCTTTGTGTTATGTTTCTAATGGTCCCAGGTTTATTTCACTGTATATTGCACAGATATGTAGGAAGGGCAGCTCCAGCCCTACAAGACAGAATACAAACCCTGTGGGTGAGAAAAGTGAGAAGGTCGCTCAGCCTGCCACAGCAGGTCAACAGTGCGCTAAGAAATAAACCTGAAGGTTTGCATCTCCCCACTCACTCCTGTCTCAGTTTACTTCTTTTCAGTTACACAAGAAAGAGTGTGTCTGAGCAGAGAAGTGCACACTGAAAGCCTCATAGTTACTTCTCCCTCTCCAGGAGCTCTGTCTTGTTTTTCTGCTACTCCCAATAAGATTCACATGCCCTCACCAGTACCAAGGTCCCAGAATATTCCGCTGTATTTCACCCATCTGCTGCTGATGCTGTCTTCCAGGAGTAGCTTCTCAGAGGTGCAAGGTACTACCAGAAACTTCTCTACAGAGATGTATAAGCAGGTGCTGATATAGTCCACTATAAACTAGCTAAAAGTGCTAAATTCCCTTTCTCTGCTCACCTCTAGCTTCTCCTCTTACTACACAGAAACCTTCAATGCTTAAATTTTGCTTGTAAAGGACACTGATGAGACTTTAAACAGACAACTTACTACACAGAAATAAAAGAACTACTAGTAGGTAAAATACAGTGCATGATAAAGGTACCTATATTATATCTAGTGAAGAAATAGTATACATTAAGATTCAGTGTAATTTACCACTAAATGGATGAGGGAGTGTTGAGGGTTTCTTGCAGGACAAAGGACATATATGCACAATCCAGTCTTCGTAGAAACTGAATAAGGTCACAATGCCCTTGAAGAACACAAAAGAAGAAGAACATGCTCAGCGGCAGACAGTTCAGGATGTAAAGGCAGACAAGAAAACCGCAGTGAGACGCATGAAGATGAAATACTAACTAAAATTAACTGAAAGCTTAAAACGCATGCACAGAAGGATTTAACCAATCATGTATTAGCTTGAGGCATGAACAATAGAACACAGTATAAATATAGCTTGCTTTTTCAATAAATTGGCTTCACTCGATCACATTGATCATGGTGTGATGTCCCATTCCTGATCCTCCGCAATAATGGAGTACACATCAAATTCTTCCTCTCAATTCCCAGGAAAGTAACCATGGAATTTGCATCCAAACTCCAGAGAGAAGTTCCTGCATGTTTCCAGGGAGTATGTAAGAAGTTTCTACCTCCACAAAAATTTGTGTAGCTTTTATAGTTGTAAAAGTAGTGTCTTTCAGTCAAGAATTTCTAGCTTATCTCCCCACATCTGTTCTCACATCCAGTTGTTTATTGGGAGTTCTACTCCTGGTGCCAGAGAGAGAAATAACACTGCTCTGTGCAGTGTAGCCCCAGCTTCCTGCTGAGCAGCACAGTCACATCACTCCTCAGTGAACTGCCACATCACTGTTACAGTGCCTTCAAACCTGACCTCCTGAATAATCTTTTCGGGAGGCTGGTGCTGTAACACCACTTTGTGCAGTTTTTGACAAGCCTGCACATGAATTTATGTTACCACTTGGTCGGTCACATGGCTGGCACAAACCTGCATGCCTCCCAAACACAAGGCTCAGTGCTGTGCCACTACCAGCTCCCTGCACTCCACAGGAACGTGGCTTCTCTCCCTCCAGTGCCATCATGCTGAGCTCTGGCTCAAGGCAGCAGCTAGCATGGCCCCAGAAACATCCACCCAGCACTTTACAGGAACAGCAACAGCAAAAGACAAGGTCAAACTTTTCTCCTGATGTCCACCATGCCAAACCAAAGTTTCTCTCAGTCAGACATTGCAGCCTTTCTCATCATAATCTCACTGAAAGTCAAAGAAGTTGATCAATAGGTAACTCATGTAAGCATGAGTTAACTATTAAGAATTAGCAAATATTAATCACAAGCCTAAGAAGCAGGACACACCTTAGCCTTGTCAAGATAAGAGACACAGAATGCACCTTGTCAAGGTAAGAGGAACAAAACCTATTAACAGCAGAAAATGCTGAACCAGCCAGCAATGGATGTGCATGCTTCAGAAAGAAAGTTTAAAAGTGCAAAGTGAGGAAGACTACCAGCCTTCATCAGAACGACCACTGAGGAAGACTTGGACCCTTCTGTGCGACCAACACAGTACACTGTGCTTGCGCATCACATATGCTAATGATATTAATGATTTCCGAGAAGTAATTTGTATCACCACTCCAATCCCAAGGAATGTAATGAATATGCATAAAATTTAGCCATATATTGTGCTGTGTAAAAGCGCTGAGTGCTGAGAAGCACTCCCCCACGTACCCAGCACCAAATAAAGCAAACACCGGCAGCCGGGTCGAGCCGCCATAACAGGCCCGTGGCGGTCGCGTGGTCACGTGAAGGGACGCTGAGTCACCACATGATCCAGAAGCGGGGGGTCACTTGACCAGTGCCTGCGGGGCGGCGCTCGCTGCGCGGTGCAGGCGGAGCGGCTGCTATGGAGTTGCTGCTGCTGTTCTCGGCCCTGCTGCTGCTCCTGCCGCTGCCGTTCGCCCGCGCTGCTCCCGGTGGGTGTTTCGGGTCGGACCCTTCTGCCTGTCACCCCTTCTCCTCGGGCCGGACCCTGCTGCCTGACTTCCTCTTTCCTCGGCCAGAGCCCCGGCCCTCCCATGGACGGGACCCTCTATTAGCTTTTCCAGGCCCTGGGTAGGACTCCGAACTAGCCTCGCTGGGCCGGAGCCCTCAGCTAGCCTGGGGTGCACCGAGAGGGCGCTCCGAGCTCCCCGGGTCCCAGTTCCCAGGCTGGGTTGTGCCGTACCGGGTGAACCTCTTCTGTTGTCGGTTTCCCCTGTGCTGATGATGCCCCCTCCAGCTGCCCGGGTCGTGTGGCCCGGCCTGGAGGAGCGGCTCTTTCCGCAGGTGCGGGACCACTTCAGCTTCGAGACCTGCGGCAACGAGACCTTCCCGCAGCGGTACCTGGTGTCGGGTAGGTCCCGTGGGTGCTGTGGCTTCGGGCTGGATTCCTTTCTGCTCAAGTTTTAACTGCCTCTGTTCCAGTGTAAAGTAGGAGCTAGAGCACTGGGCAGCCAAGAATCAGTGTTAGCCACGGGCCAGACCTGTACGAGCCAGGCATTCCCCAGCATTGTCTATATCCTCCTTTCCTTTTTAATCCACTTTTTACAAAGGCATGTACTTATAGAACAAGGGGGCCTGGATTTAAATTGAGAGTAGGCTTAGACTGTATATTAGAAAGGAATTCTTCCCTGTGAGGGTGGGGGAGGCCCTGGCACAGGTTATGTAGAGGAGCTGTGGCTACTCCATCCCTAGAAGTGTCTAAGGCCAGGTTGGACAGGGTTTGGAGCACCCTGGGGTAGTGGAAGGTGTCCCTGCCCGTGACAGAGGGGTGGAACTGGATGAGCTTTAAGGTCCTTTCCAGTACAAACCGGTCTGGAATTCACTCCTTGCCTTCTGTTCTGGCTGTGTGGTGCAAAGGGGATTGTGGGGACTGACCTCTCTGGAGCAAGAGTAGACTAGAAGCAAGGAACTGTGTTAAGCTTGCACTGGCGCTGGCTCTGTGTGTGTGTCTTCAGTTGACGCCAGCATCTCTTACAAATGTATGTAATCGAGTGTTCTGAATGTGTCAGGAAAAACAAATAGTGACTGAAATGTAGCACTCTGTACTGATCATTTTTAGGAGTAGAGGAATAAAATGCAAATCACTAACTCAACCCTCTTGGGTTAGTGGTTTGCATTATTTAAACTTGTGCAACTATAGATAGCTTAATCCATGTGAAAGAATGAGCACTGCCAACAAGGAGCCAGCTGTGTCTCATTTTTGGATCACTGACAGTAAAAGAGAAAAGGCCTTTTAAAATAGCATGTGGCTAAAAATACAGCAATTTCCATAACCAGTGTCACATGTTTTTCAACCCTGCCTATGCAGAAGAATTGGGGAGCAAATTGTAGGGAGGAAGAAAAGGTGGACTTGGGAATAGCAACAGATGTGAGCACTGCCCAGCTTCGTGCCCACCTGCTGCTGCCTCCCAGCTGCATTGGGGTCTTAAGATGCTCCAGCTGCTCTGCAGCTTGTTCAGCGCCTGTGCCAAGTTGTGTGTTTCACCAGGCATGAATTCATCGATCAGTTCAACCCAAAGATATAAATATGCCACTAATTTTGAGAGCATACCCAAGGCTGCGATTTCACTAATTAGGTGGCCCTTTTTGAACAGAATGTTGGAATTACATGGTTTAAAGCATTGTGCAACTTCTATTTGTTTTCTTTTAAAGCGTTATGTTTTATCTGTGAGTCCTGGGCAGAGCTGAATAAGATTTGTGAGGAGTAAAATATCAGTGCTGTTCTGCTGGTTTATAGAGAGTTTCTTACTCAAAATTTCTGTGATTCCATTTCCCTGTACTGTTTTTTTTTTTTTTTGTTCAATATGAGACTTTCAGATTATCAGCAAGAAAACAAAAACTAATTTCACAACAGGGAATCTGATACTCTTGAGTTTAGCTAGCAATTCCCCAGGATTTCAATAAAAAAATAGGTACCTTTCTAAGGAGCCCATCTGGTTTGGTTTTGGCTTCTGTGAAGGTTGTTTACTCCGGGAGCCATGAAGCACATGAGGAAAAGAGCCAGAGGAAAGAGAACACAGAGCACTCCAGTTACCTACCCAGTATCCAAAGCAAATGCATCATAGTCAGTTGACCTCCTAGTTAATGAAGAGGAGCAGTTTCACTAATGAGAGGTTTCAAATCCCATTTCAAGCCAAATCTGGCTTTGTCAGTTCTGTGCTGAGAATGCCAAGAATTAAATTTGGGCCTCTCTGTTCATGGAAACAGCCTCATGTGACAGCAACATCCGTGGGACAACTGTTGTTCAGGGGCTCTTTGGATGATATGTTGAAATCAACACTTAACTGACGGTCTGAGGTTCGTCATTGAAGAAAACTATTTATTATCCCTCCTAATTCCTGTGCAGTTTATCACTAAGCTAAAATCAAATATTTGTTAAAAGTCAGCAAGCATTAGAGCAACTGTTTGTTAGATAAGCCAGTGTTAGCATCACAGCTCAGCTTGTCCTGCCAGTATCAATTTGCATTCAGTTATAAAGTGATCTGAGGATGAAGCACATTATCTTCATATATCATCATATATATACACACACACATATGCGTGTGTGTTACATATATAACATATATCAGCATATCCTGGGCTCCTCCCCACAGTGTGGGCAGCAGGTGTGTGGGGGAATTCGGTCCCTCTGCTCAGGTAGAGGGAGGCAGTTCTACCGGGACCCCACTGGTAGAACTGCCTCCAGGCCCAGGGACCTCAGCACAAGAAGGATGTGGAGCTGCTGGAGTGAGTCCAGAGGAAGCCCCAGTGATTATCTGAGAGCTTGTGTAGCAGACCATCTCATCCTCTCCCAAGAGCTTATCTGTTGTTTGTTAGCCAGTCAGATAATTCAAACAGGACAAACCGTGTTATTGTGAGTGTTTTGGGCCCATAGGTTCACACTGGTCTGGTATTTCCCAACTGCCAATAGATACCTTACTGTTGACATGAGATCTGACAAGATAAGCTGGATTTTGACTGACTGATAGCTGTTCACTTTATAACTATAAAAGTCACCCCTAACTTTCACAAAGCAGAAATCTGCTATAGATTCTGCTTCACAAAGCAGAAATCTGCAAATATATATATATATTTTCTGGAAATATGTGGAGTTTCTCCTGTGAGCAGGGACATCTGCTTCATGGTTACTCCCCAGGGGTTGAGTGAAGGAATCTCTACATTATCACAATTTCAGTGGTAAATTACATTTGACTCCTAATCAATACTATTACTTTTGCCTGTTTTAATACAGATACTTTGATATAGTGCACTGTTCTCTGGTTTACTGTTCTTTAGTTTTATACTGTGTAGTGAGTAGTTGTGGTTAAGATCTTTTGTCTGTTATCTCTTGTCTGTTTAATAAATAATTCATTTTTATAAGTAGATCTTATTTGCTGTCATTAGAACTGTGAGCCAGAGTGATTCCTTAAATTTAAAATGTTGCGAAAATTTGAGGCTAAGGCAGGGCTTGTCTGAAGCTTTCCCGTGTCTCATGGCAGCTGGGGCCCCTCTGCTCTGGAGACAGGTTGGGAGAGTGCGTTTGTTTAGCCTGGAGAAGAAAAGGCTCTGGGCAAACCTTATTGCAGCCTTCCAGTACTTACAGAACGTTTGTGAAAAAACGGGGGGGGGAGCTTTTTGCCAAAGCCAGTAGTGATAGGGCAAGGGGCAATGGTTTGCAGTTGACAGATGGTGAATTTGGATTGGACATAAGGAAGACATTCTTCCCTGTGGGAGTGGGGAGGCCCTGGCACAGGCTGCCCAGAGAAGCTGTGGCTTCCCCATCCCTGGAAATGTTCAAGGCGAGATTGCACAGGGCTTGTAGCAGCTTGATCCAGTTGGAGGTGTCTTTGCCCGTGGCAGGGGGCTTGAACTGGATGGTCTTTGATGGTTCACCCCCAGCTCAAACCATCCTATGATATGTAATTTACAACTTTATACCTTAGAGCAGGAGTATCAGAAAGATGCAGGCAATTCCCTAATGTCAGTTTTGTGTGAAGATTTAGCTGTGCAAATGTTTTGGAGTGAGTTGGGCTAAAAAGGGTCTATAAATGGGAAATCACTCTTTTGGGGGGCAGCTGTCTGCAAAGGACTTGCAGAACTTGAGATTTTAGGTATTTTTCAGGCAGAAGTGAAATTTTCAGGCCATGTAGTGATCTTATGGAAGCTCTTATTTACCCCCACCCAAATGAGAGATTTCTGGAGCCTAACACTTTGTGTTCCCAGATCAGGTCTCAGGAATCAGCCTGTTCACAGAGTTCTTCCTTGTTAACCTCCTGCCCAAAATCAAAAATTGACTCATTTCATGCACATATTCTTTGTTGTGGTTTGGGGGGTATTATGTGGTTTTTTTATGGGTTTTGTTTTTTTTTTTAATTTTAATTTTTAATTTCTTTCTTTCAATTGCCTCAGTAAAGTTCTGGAAGAAAGGATTTGGACCCATCTTTTTCTATACTGGCAATGAAGGTGACATCTGGACTTTTGCTCAGAACTCTGACTTCATATTTGAATTAGCAGAGGAACAGCAAGCACTTGTCATTTTTGCTGAACATGTGAGTATTTTAGTCATGCATTCTTTAGAGTCCTCTTCTGTTCAGTGTTACCAAATTCAGCTTTCTGAAGATCTGGAATAGTCGTACCATTTCTTCCTGTGGAGCTGAGTCAGACCTGGTATAATCTTTCTCCCCATAACAGCAGATCTTCCTTTTGTAATCATGGCTTTTGAGTAATTTTTTACTATACCTCCCAGCACTCCAGGATACAGACTGCTGTTTCAGTACAGCCTATGCCATGAATGATTTGTTTTTGTAAGTAGTTTCTACAGGCCTTAAACTCCATTTTGGAGTAGAGAGATACTTTGTTTGGATAATATTTAATCTCTCTACCCTGAAAAAAGTCCCAAGTCTCTACTTGGGAAAAGTCCCAAGCCAACCTTTTCCATACTATTAAATCTACTATCTGTCATCTTAGGCATGAAGAGATTATCCTGTTCCCTTTTGTAGCTGGGAATTTCAGGAGAGATACATGTGCTGAGAACCCACTTGACGCCCACTGAAGCCGCTGTAATGTCCTGGCCATTCACTCCATGATCTGTCCTGAAAGTGTCTGTGTATCAGGTGCAGAAGACAAGGCACTTCCTCAGTTATGGACAAGTTAGAGGATGTCTCATACTCTGTTACCTCTTCGTATTAGTGCACGATTAGCCCAGCTCTATGGTGAAAGTAGAGAAGACCCATAGGAGCATTGCCATAGTGTATCTCTTTCATTTCAGAGGTACTATGGGAAGTCTCTTCCCTTTGGAATTGAGTCAACACAGTTGAAGAAGACTGCTCTGCTCACCGTGGAACAAGCCCTTGCTGACTATGCAGTGCTCATTACTGAGCTTAAGCAGCAGTTTGGTGCTGCAGACTGCCCTGTCATCGCTTTCGGAGGCAGGTAAGTATTGTGTGGACTCCTTCCCTTCTCTGCATCCTTTTCCAGCCAAAGTTATGCTGCTGTAGATCTCTTTTGTTCTCAAGGTAGAGCTTTAAGCTATCCTTTTGAGAGTAGATGTGCCTGTGCCTCGGCTCCCATGAGCTCATAACCAGGTCCCACTCTTCTTTCCCATCAGGAATTAGTCTCCATTTGTGGTTGCTTTGGAGAAGCACCCCTGACTGGATGTTTCTAAGCTTCTTCGATGTCTGAATCATCCAAAGCTGCAGAAAAAAATAGCTTGGAAAGGGTAAAGGGAAAATAGCAGCCTTGCTAGTCATAAGCAGTGTGATGGTGTGCCAAAACCTGAGAAAACAAGCACTAATGGGGTCCCTCAATCTGCTTTCACGAGGTGTTGGCTACAATGAACCTCACCTGAAATGTTTCTACACTAATGCATACAGCATAAGGAACAAACAAGAGACAAGAGGAGCTCAAAGCTTAGGCCCAAGCCCAGAAATTTGGCACCGATAGCAAAAGTGAAGTCTGGTAGGACAAGTCCTATGACTGGAGTGCCCTGTTGGATGGTTACAGGCTCTTCAGGAGGGATAGGGCAGAAGAGGTGAGGCAATGTCATTGTAGTGGAAGGGATAGAATGTCTGGAGCTCATAGTTGGCAGTGGTACAGTTGAAAGCCCCTGGGTAAGAATCAAAGGACAAATAAATAATGCAGATGTCACTGCGGGAGTCTACTTTGGATCTCCCAGAGAGGATGATGATGCAAACAAATGATTCTTCAAGAAACTAAGGATGCTTTCAATTCAACTTCCCTTGTCCTTATGGGGGACTTCAGCTTGCCAGAAATCAGCTGGGAGAATCACACAGTACAATCTAGGCCAGGAGATGCCCTGAAAAAACCCTGATGACAACTTTATGGCACAGTTCTTTAAGGAGCAGAATTGGAAAGATACCCTTCTTGATCTACTGCTTGTCAACAGAGAGGATTTTGTGAGCAAAGTGGGGGTTGGCAGCTGTTCTGGCCACTGCAACCATGAAGCCATCGAGTTTAAAATCTCTTTTGACAGGAGGAAAAGTGCCAGCAAAACCTCAACTCTGGCCATGAGGAGAGACTTCAGCAGACTTCAGGCTGCTCAGGGAATTATTGAGTAAAGTCCCCTAGGGAAATGTTTTTGTAGGTGATGGGGTCCATCTGTGTTGGTTACTTTTTAAATATCACCTGTTAAGGGCAGAGGAGTAGCAATTCCCAAATGTTGAAAGTCAGGCAGGTGAGGCAGAAGACCAGCTTGGCTGAACAGGGATCTTCTCTTGGAAATAAGATGAAAAAGGAGGTTGTATGCCCAGTGGAAGGAAGGTCAGGTGACATGAGAAGAATACAGAGACACTGCTCCCCCTCTATAGGGAGAAAATTCATGTGATTAAAGCTTAATTTGAGTTGAAATTGCCAAAACTGGAGAACGATAAAAAGAGTTTTTTAAGTACATTAATTGTGAAAGGCAATGTAGAAATAACATTGGCCTGTTCCAGGATGAGGACGGTCACCTCACAAACAGGGACAGAAAGGTCCCTGCCACAAGGCAGAGGTGTTTATTGCATTCTTTGCCTGTCTTCACCATGGTTGACAGACCAAAAGGGCCCCAGTGTCTTGAGCTGGAGGACCATGAATGTAAGAATAATCAGCTCCCTGTTGACCCTGAACATGTGCAGGATCTGCTGCTCCATCTGGATCCCTACAAATCTCTGAGGTCAGTTGGGATTCATCCAAGAATCCTCAAAGACCTGCTGATGTCATTGCAAAACCTGTCTTGATGATTTTTGAGCAAGTTTGGGAATCCAGAGACTGGAAGCTGGCAAATATTGTCCCAATTTTCAAGAAGGGCAGGAAGGAGGACCCTGCAAACTACAGGCCTGTGAGTTTCACTTCAGTGCTGGTAGAATCTGAGAAGATCATGGTAAATATTATTCTGGGAGATATTGAAAAAACACCTGGACAGCAATGCAGTCACTGGTCGCAGCTAGCTTCAGGAGGGCAAAGTCCTGCATGTTGAACCTGATTTCTTTCTATGATGGGGTAACCCACCTGCTTAATCTAGGAGAGCCAGTGAATGTCATTATTTTGGACTTCAGCAAACCTTTTGATGCTATCTCTTCCAAAGATTTTTCTGGGCAAAATGTCCAGCATATGATGGGTGAGCAACTGTCCACTGGTTGGCACAAAGAGTTACAGTGTCTGGGGTAACACCAGGCTGGTGTCCAGTCACTAGTGGGATTCTGCAGGGCTCCATCCTCAGCCCTCTTCTCTTCTACATCTTTATTAACGACCTGGATGCAGGACTTGAAGGAGTACTAAGTCAGTTTGCCAACAGCACTAAACTGGGAAGAGCCGTTGACTCCCTTGAAGGCATGGAGGCCCTGCAGAGAGACCTCATGTGGTGGTTTGACAGGAAATACGTTTTCTGGGATGCTGTGGTCAGGCCAATGGGTGCTCACATTTTAATATTGGCACCTAATGTGGCCATTGGGACATTGGATGCGCCTCTGAGAACACGGGGTTAAAAGCAGGGCTCTCCCCTGGGAGGCTCTCTTGGGTTCCGGTCAGGGAAAGGTTCAGATCTCCCCTGCCTGGCTGCGGGCTGGGCGGGGGAGGGGAAGCCAGCCCGGTGAGGTAGGCTGGGGCCCTGGACAGGAGGGAGGTGAAGGCCCCTGCAGAATGGAAAGGTGGAGGAGCACTGAGAGGCATTGGGCAGCCACCCCCCCTCCCCCCCCCCCAACTCCTCTAGGAGAGACAGAGAGAGAGAGACTGGTGCCTGTGGCTTGTGCCACCTTGAAATTTAATAGTGGCTGGCCAAGAAGGAGAAGGGGGGGTGCGGTGAGAAGGTGCCCGGCTGGGCAGCCGTGGGAGTTCTGGACAGACAGATCCTCAGATTTTTAACCCTTTTCTTGGATGATGGAAACCTTACAAATGCTAATCCTACTGGAGCTAAATGAGAAGAGAGATAGAGATGAGATAAGAGGAAATGGGCCATGAGAGAAATAGAGAAGAATCAGGTGGAAGAGATGATGGAGTAGCTTATGCTGGACTCTTTTTGTGTAGCCACGGACAGAGCCATGTTTCCTTGTGATACAGGGACTGCATTCTAGGGGGAGGCAATGCCTCAGGACCAAGAGGGTTCGGTGTGGGTACCCCTCGGCCCCAGGGGGTGAAAAATATGGGGGGGACAGATGTCCCAAAGTTGAGACTGTGCCTTTTTGCAGTGGGACGAAGCATCCTTAAAAGTCGACCCTAGAAGCAGCTCTGGTCTGTGTTCAGTGGTGAGAGCGCTGGACATGAAAGGAAGAGGTCACCATTGGCACAAGAAGGACTCCTTCTCCTCTTGATGAACTGAGGATTGAGTATTCTGAAGGGTGGTGCTGGAGTGAGAGTCAATGATTTGGGGGACGTATTGTATTGGGAATTTGGTGGAGGAGGAGGAGATGTATTTGTGAAGTTTTCATTTTCCTTGTGTTTTATTTTTTTTTTCCTTGTAGTTTAGTTAATAATTTTTTTTTTCCTAAGTGGGAGCCTGCTTTGCTTATTCCTGGTCATATCTCACAGCAGAAACCAGGGAGAGAGTATTCTCATGGAGGCACTGGCATTGTGCCAGTGTCAAACCATGACACCTCAGTAAGTCAGACAGATGGACAATCAACAACTGTATGAAGTTTCCCAACAGCAAGAGCTTGGTTTTTCACCTAGGATGGGGCAGCACTGGCTGTGTGTATGGAGTGGGGAATGAGAGGCTGGAGAGCAGCTGTGGGAAGGGACCTGGGAGTCCAATGGTATACTGGATGTGAGTCAGTAGTGCCCTGGCAACCAGGAGGGCCAACCATGTCCTAGGGGGCATCATTGCTGGCTGAGTCAGGGTGGCAGTTATCCCACTGTGCTGCTCTGCACTGAGATGGCGTCACCTTGTTTAGGGTACCACAATGAAAATATGTAAATACATTAAGCTATTAGAGAGTGTCCAGAGGAGGGCCATGAAGATAGGGAAGGGTCTGAAGGGGAGGCCTTATGAGGAGTGACTAAGATGGCTTGGTTTGTTCAGTCTGAAGGAAACTGAGGGAAAACCTCACCTCACCTCACTGCCCTCTTCAGTATCCTGTGGAGGGATAGTACTGATCTCTTCACTCATGACCAGTGATAGGACTCAAGGAAACAGCATGAATCTGTGTCAAGGGAGGTTTAGATCAGATATCAAGAAAATGTTTACACCCAGAGAGTGTTTGAACACTGGAACAGGATCCCCAGGGAAGTGGTCATACACCAAGCCTGTTTGAATTTGAAAAGAGTGTGAACAACACTCCCAGGCACAGAGTGGGATACTTGGAGTGTCCTGCATAGGGCCAGGAGTTAGGCTTAGTGATCATGATGGGTCTCTTTCAGCTCAGCATATTCTATAACTATGAAAATGAGAAATTCATCCTGCAGGATCAGAACATTTTACATTGGAAACACTGGAAACTAATAATTGATAAAATATTCCTTCAAGGGGCCACACAGCTTTTTATTAAACACAACCTCTAACAGCATCCAGCCATTTTCATTGTAGGCCTTTTCATAATTCTGCTCTGCTTCTCTTTGGTTCCTTGCAGCAGTCCTTTCCCAGAGTGCTCACTGTGCTGCAGCTGGGTGGATGTGATGTCCTTGTTTCTTGATGCATCCCCTCTCTCGTAGTAGAGGGGTGCTTCCCTCCAAAAGTCTTCCAGAAGTGCAGGGCTTTGAATTCAATTGCAGTGCACTAAAAAGCATTTGGCATGATAGTTATCATTAAGCCTTCAGCTCGTTGCGGTGTGGTGACGGAACTGTTGATCTCACGGAGGTTTTTACTGTGATTATCAGGACAGTAGCTAGAGTAGGAAGGCCCAGAAGCTGTCCTGGGATAGGAAGATGGGAGAGGGATTCATCAAAACCTCCTAGCTGGCTGCATGTTAGACTGCAGCTCTCTGTGTGTAATTGAGGGCTCAGTGTGCAGCAGCCCTGAACACACTAAACCCAAATGAAGAACACTGAAATATGGCAGTGCTGGAGAAGCACAGCATTTCCTGGGAGAGAAAAAACAGACCACTTCTGGTGCTTATAACTGTGCCAAATTAACCTGAAATTACTTGCAGGAGGTTTCAGGTAATGCCAGTCTCCAGGGCTAGAGAAATGCAAATTGCTTTACACATGGGTGTTGTGGGAACGGTATTTACTGAATCACTTGAGGTGGTACAGAGGGAGATTGAGTGCTTTTAAACTTGGAGTTATACCAGGTTTAATCTGTGTTTTGGGGATGTCATTTGCCACCCCCAATGTCCTCAGAGGAACTCTGCAACCATCAGCAAATTAATGACTTCTGTCATCCTGGGTCTGTCTAGTAGCTTTTGATCCATGTGTAGATTCAATGCCCTGGCATTGAAGCTACCAAGGTAGCTTTGACTTTTCTTGTTGCATTTGTTAACTTTTCCCCTTCCCTGTATCTGTGCTGATCAACTACACAGCTGTTATTTGGGGTGCCCAGGGAGAATAGCCTTCACTTTCCAGGAGTCAAGCCTGTTCTGCCACGTTCATGGACACCTTTTGCCAAAACCCTGGCAAAGTTCTGACTAGTTCTAACTAGTTCTTGTCATTCCGTATGCAAAATGTACAGTGTGTCTTCTCTCTCTGAACAGTGAGTGCTTCACTCAAACCCTGCTTTGCTCTGCTGTGAAGCTATTGGGACATGCTCAGGCTGGTGCAAATTTAAATACTGAGGCAGGATTTACATTTGTGTACAGAAGCAAACTGAGCTGCTATGTTCCCACCAGAGCTGGTGTGAGCATTTGGGGAAAGGCCAGTAAGAGCACTGTGTGCTGGTCATTGGCCATAACTGGATCAACATGAGGATGAGGCACAAAGCATCACATGTATCCATTAACATCATGCATATCACGGAGCATGCGTGAAAACATGAGGCATCACAGATATTCATGAGCTTATTGTTACCTTGCTTTAGGTGAGCCTGTAAATGTTGGCCTGAACTTCTGAGTTATTACAAGTTGTCTGTTAAAGGAAATAACTGTTGTCTCTCTTTGGTAGCTATGGAGGAATGCTGAGCGCTTACCTGAGGATGAAATACCCAAATGTCGTGGCTGGAGCATTAGCTGCCAGTGCTCCTCTGCTGTCTGTGGCTGGGCTTGGAGACCCCACCCAATTCTTCAGGGATGTCACAGCAGTAAGTAGCATCTCTTTTCAGGAGCAATATTTTCTTCCTTTAGGAATGCTGTTTCTTTTTTCTTTTCTAGGTGTTTAAATAGATATCTGTCCTCACGGCATCACTGCTAAACAGGGAGTGCAATTAAATGGTAACCTGAAAGGAAAAGCAGTAGCTGCAGCATGGTTGAGCACTGCCTCCGCTTGGGCAGCTCAGGGTTCAAAGGTGCTGCTTCAAGAAGCACAACTCCGTGCCAGTACCTTTAGTACCACTGAGAATTGACTTTCCCTTTTCTAGTGGCTTGACTGTATTACAGCCTGAAATTTTTCCCTTGTGCCAGGCTGAACGCCTTTTGGATAATTTATTTTTCAAATCCTCTCCCAAAATGCTGTATTGGTACCAATGATTCACAGCATCTCCTTAGTCCAAGGTGATTGCATTTCAGTGAAGAACTGGAAGTCTTCATTTTGTAACTAAAAATGTGCAAGGTGTCTCAGGATCACTTAAACTAAAATTTAAATGTGGCTTTTGCAGTTTAAGGCCATGAAAAGTTGGTGTTAGAACTGACTTTGATTTATCTTATAAGGAAAGAAATGTACTAGCTAGTTGTTCTGAAATCTTGTGATGGTGTCTGTTCTGCCTCTTTTTTGATATAAATTTCTAGATCTGGGTGACACAGATGGCTAGCCTGAGCTATCTTTGTTGTCCCTCAGTTGGAGCTGAGGTCTGTGCCTGGTGCAGGAGCCAATGAGCACACAGAGCTCAGACCTTTCATGCTTTTCTGCCCAGAATTATTGCTAGGCTATAGTTCATTAAGCTGTCACCTCTCTTGGGGCCTTTGAAGGCTTTTATACAAGTTACAACAATGAAGTTGCACAGAACTTGTTCACTAGTCACCTTAACTAATGCTTTTCTGCATGTTCTCCAGTCAGTGTCAGTTCACTATACCAGGGTGGTCTGACATTAGCATGTGAGATGTCTCGGGTGATTTTTACCTTGCGGCTTAGTCTTAGGTTACCTTTGGGCCACCTTAGCATTCTTCTCCCCATCCCTCTGGTCTGGAGGTGATTCATCTTTGTTGACACATTCTTGTCATTCTTGTGTTACTTTGCTGTTGTTCTCCACTTTAAGGACCACACCTGTGTATGTAACTTGTGGTCTCTTTGTTCTTATTTATATACACGAACAACTTGCTTCAATGCAGAGACTTACAAAACAGATAGCTTTACCAGTAAGTATAAAGAAGAAACTATTATATTAAAATAAACACATTTGAAACTACCTAAGTGCATTAAAGAATAATAGACATCTTGTCTTAGAGTTATATACATTTTCAAACAAAAAATGTAATACCATTTTGTGTGGAAAAATTCATAGCGCCAGAGGTTTATGTCCAAAAAGGAGACAGAGGAGTCCTGTAATTTTATTTGAATAAAGGCAGAGGCCATGAGGCATTTCCCATGGGGTCTTTCAAATGGTTTGGGAATGCAGCCCCCTTTCTATCCTAATTTCCTGGATGCATCACTCTCTTCCTTCCCCCATTGGCTGAGGTACTTGGAAGGTACAGACTTCCTGAATCAGCTACTCTATATCCCCCTTTTCTGTGCACCCCTCCTTTTTTTTTTTCTTTTATATAGCAAAACACTGTTCATAATTCTATTAAGCCTTTGTTCTTTTTATCAAAGTTCAGGAATTTAACATGGCCTTGGCTGAGCAATGGCCCATGTCAATTAGTAACATTTCCTAGAACTGGTAGTTTCTTCTGTTTCTTCACTATCTATAAGTCCCTGGCCCTATCTACAAGCAGATTAACAGTCTGTTTTTTGTAAAGACACATTCATCTTATTCCTTTCAATTTAGTCAGCTAACAGGCCCTGCAGTGGGAATTTCCTTTCAGCATCCAGCTGAATTTCCTTTCAGCATACAGCATTGCTTCAGCTGTAAATATGCTGGGAGTCATTACACACCCTCAAACTTAGGGTATGAAAAAATCTTTCCAACTAATTTAAAAATCTTTTCATGTGAAAAAACTATCCGACTAATTTAAAAATCTATTTTCTCTGCAGTAGTAAGTCAAGCTCTGGGCTGAGCTCTTAAGCAAGCACTATGTGGTTTCAAAGTACTCCCTTCCATCTTCAGTGTGGAGGTTGCTCTGATTTGCAATTTATGCATCTGAAATCTGATTGTTCTTCTTGCTGAGAACACCCATGAGAGCTGTTAATCCCAATGAAGGCACATGGAATGACTGCAATTCCTCCTGCCTCTGCTAAGCTGAACTGTTTCTGGTCTGTAGGGGTCCTCATGCCAGGCAGTGCTTGGCAGCAGCCCAGCAGTGCCTAGAGGAGAGCTCAGCCATCACAGCAGCCAGAGCAGACCTGCTCCTCTGTCCCAGACTAAACTATTCCCACACTCCAGTTAGAGCCATTAGCAGGTGAAGATCAATAAGCACATCCAGAAGGATTTTTGGAACTCCTAAAGGGATGCCCAGGTAAACAGTGAAAAACTCTAAAATTATTTATTTAAACATAATTATCCGACAAAGGCAGAATTACGAAGAAAAGAAAGGCGCCAAATCTGTTTTTTAATTGAGGGTGGGTCTTTATAAGAAAAATGCCTAGCTAGTGACTTGTGGTTACTTACCTTGCTCTAGCCAGGTAAAGAGACCTCAGAAGAACCCTAATAATTCTTCTTGTTACAAAACACTGGTTGCCAGCAGACCTAATCTGCCTTACAGCTTGAGAGAGGAGAAAGAGCTTGAGTTCTTTGGGCCTTCAATCACAGAAACAACTTCATCCACCATAAACAGTCACAGCTCTTCAAACCTAACTTAAAGTGCTTTTTCAGGATCAGTAATGGTTTTCCTGAGAAAAAGGACATGGTCATATGGCAGGCCTCTAGCAGGCGTAAGAAGAAAAGCAGATCTTGGTCTTGTACTTCCAATGCATAACTGACTTCTCCTATGGCTCCTTCTCACAGGCAGAGTGCAGTTTCAAGGACTCTGCTCTGTGTTTAAAACCAACAAAACCCTTATGACCTTTGCAGCCCGCCTCTCTCTCTGAGGCATGCTGCATGTTCTCTTGCTGCTTTTCGTTCAGTCTGATGCTCCATGAAGGGTAGAGTGTTCTGTCTGGCAGGTCATCCCAGCGACACCTGGTGACACAGCTGCTGCTTGGCTTGAGCTGTCCAGAGTGTGGCTTCTGCAGAAACATGCTGACTCTTTGAAAGACAAGGCAGAAGCACTGGTGTCACTGCTCATGGAAATGCAAATGAGGCCAATAACCCCTGTCATCTTCTGGTCTTTCTGGCAGTTCTTTGTGTTGCAGCCTCTTAAGTATCTCCTGTGGGAAATTGTCATCTCATATCTTTTCTGTCCCTTCAGGATTTTCAGAAGTCCAGTCTAGGCTGTGTCACAGCTGTCCGTAAAGCCTTCCAGCAGATCAAGGACCTGTGCCTGAGTGGAGGTAAGAAGGGAGCCCTGCAAATAGCTCCCAAGGGCAGCCAGCATTCCCAGACATGGGGGGAAAATGTTGATACTGCTTTACCTCAGCTAGTTGTTCAGATAAGTCAGTGCAGATGCCCATATGGCTTCCTCTTTCTGCTTGTACAGTTTATATTTTTCTTTTATTAACAGTTTCAGTTAGCATTAAAATTGGTAACCAATACTGAAACATAAGTGTGGTGTTACATTTTATTTAAATGGTATGCTCTGTCTCACCCCTCAAAAATGTACCATTTATTCCAAGCCTGTCATCCTCCCCTGAAGTATCATGTATCTGTAATCCCATTGGCCAAAGTTTTATTCTGCGCCCACCTTGAATCTCCCTGTTAAGCTGTGCGAGGGAGACCAGGCTCTCTTTTGGCTCTTATCTCCCTAGGCCCTTCCCTTCCCGAACCTTCCCTTCCTGGAACCTTCCCTTCCCTATGCGTGTGGTGCCCGTACCTTGAGCGCCCACTGGTCCTTCTTCCCCTGCCCCCCTCCCACCACCCCACTGCCCTGTCTCTCCTTGCAGTAGACCAGCCATCACTTGTGCTGTTGTCCTTGTCCCTAGAGTGGATGTAGGTTGCTAAACACCACCCAGTGCAGCAGCAGCAGGGGCAAGAGACCTTAAATCACTAAAAAAAATATATACTTGAAGTGTTTAGTTTTTTAAAAATCTCTGTAGTCCTGCCTTGATGTGTGTTGGAGTCAGCATAGGAGGTTCCTGCGTGCTGTTGGGACTCCTCTTTCCTAAAGACTGTCCTCAGAGTGTGAAATGCCCCTTTCCCTGGCCCTGGTGTGGGGTTTTGGGGAAGGGGAGAGGCAGTGTGTGGTCAACGCTTCTGCTGGACTCCTTGCTCGAGGCAAGCTGCTACTCCCCCCTCCTGTAATAGCTACACGCCTGTCCAGACCCAATCCAAGGCAGATCCAGCCTTTCTCAGCTGGCTGTTTCGGGAGTGGGGGCAGCGGAAGGATGTTGGCTCCATGCACAGAGCTTCCCATGCTCCCCTTGCAGTGTTGTCTCCTGTGTTAGTCATGTCCCCCCACCACCCCAGAGCCTTGCCCTCACCCAGCACTCTGATGGGCCCTGGGCTGGGAGAGCACAACTGTCCATCAATAAACGGAAGCTGAAGCATTTGAAGGGGAAAAAAAAAAACAAAACAAAACAAAAACAAAACCAAAAAAAAAAAAAAAAAACCCACAAAACTAGGGAGAAAAGAGCCAAAGAGAGCCTGGTCTCCCTTGCACAGCTTAACAGGGAGATTCAAGGTGGGTGTGGAATAAGACTTTGGCCAATGGGATTACAGATACATTATACTCAGGGGAGGATGACAGGCTTGGAATAAACAGTACATATTTGAGGGGTGAGACAGAGCATACCATTTGAATAAAATGTAACACCACAGTTCACCCTTTTTTTTGTTAGAAAGAAAAGATGAAGAGAAATATGACAATTAACAACTTTAAAATAAGCAGTAATTAGACCATTTTGCAGCATAAAAATAAATACAATTGCAGTGAGGATTATGTTTTAAACAGTCCATTTGACTTGATGTTTGCCTTTGGTGGTAGGTATTGTTCAGTTCTGAAAGGGTGCTAAATAGTTTGGTGGGAAGTAACCTTTTTTATTTTTCTGGAATAGTTAGGGGATTGGTAAAAGGCAAGGTACAGTTATTTTAACACAGCACAAAGATAAAATGAGCATTTAGTTGTAATAAACAGGTTATGTGGGTCCATACAGGTGAGCGCTTAAAGGCCTTCAGCCTTTGGCACTAAGCTCATATGAGAGTTTTGGGATTGGCCTTTTCAGCGTGACTGGCCCAATGGTGTCACTTTTTCCAACTGGCTTTTTGGACCACCACAGCCACCCCTTTTAGGCTGAGGTGCCAACTTCTGCTCCCCCTCTCAGGGACAGGGAATCACCTGGAGCCCCCCTGGACTCCAGGCAGGTTTGCGGCCTCAGATTCTCACCCTTTGATCTGAGCTTTACTGATTCTTTCACCTTCCAACTGGTTTAACCCAGAAGACCCCCCCAGTTTTAGGTCTTTAAAAGAAAAACAAAAAGAAAAAAAGGAAATTTGGCTTCAGCTACTACCTATACTCAGGGAGCAATCACCACAAAAACCATCAAAATACTTTCCCAGACACCATTTTAGGTTATCAGTCACCCTCAGAACCTACTGAGGACAGCATAAACCCAACAACGATTTTGATTCAGCAGTCTAATACTATCTGAACACTCACTATTAAAGAAACAATCGAAAACTGCTTCTCATTGGATCTACCCTTGTGACCTGACAGGCCTCTGTTTTCTAAAACTGAAAACAGGACAATCTGCAATATGAACACACATTTAAACTAGAAAAGCATAATTGTAAAAACTACTTCATGGGGACGAGAGGGAAATGGAGAGAAGACAGGTATTGGATAAGAATGATAAAAAGGATAGAGGGTTTTAGGATAAAAAGTTCTAGCTGACAAGCTCTTTTCAGCTCAAGTGGATAGGGATTGGGAATTGGGGAGGTTACGGGGAGCCAGAGACTCTGCGAAAGAAAAACCTTTTCAGGGTACCCTGCGCCTTCGAGCGGTTTGCTCCCAGTGAACTACCCAAAATAAGAAAAAAAGGGGTATGGATTGCAGAGAAGGATATTATCCTGCTCTTGGAGTAATAGGGGAAGGAGATCATAAAGTAGAATTTTCAATTCAGTGAAATATACAAGGCTGTTAAAACTGGTATTACAAAATTACTTAAGCTTTGGGTTTTGGTTTCTTAGCATCTTCTACTTCCAGCTCCTACCCTGTGGGATTTGGAAGGCGGAAGGTGGCAACTAGGAGTTGGAGGGGAGAGACAGGGAAGGGGCAGAGTACGGGGGAGAAAAAGCGGGAAGAAAGGGATTTTGGGGAGGAGAAGTAGAAGATGGTGCCGTTCCATGTGGCTGGAGCAATCTTGGCTGACACATGGTCATGGCTGTGTTGGATCTTTAGGCCATGCAGCCACAGCACACATGGTGGTAGCCATGTTGAGGCTTAGCCGTGTGGTTGCTGTGCCGGGCTTAGCAGGATGGAGTGGATTCCCAGGGATTTGTTTAGGGGAAGGTGGGTTAGGGATGGAATTAGGAAGAAGGAACAGTGACGGGGGGAGAGAGTAAGACTGAGGAAGGAGGTCACAGAACTGACGAAAGCAGTTTTGGGGAATATGGGACTCAGGCAAAGCTGAAATCTGCTTCCTCACCTGGTGGCTCCCCTGCGGAAACTGGTGGGCTTTGATGCCTTCTTTCACTGCTGCTGTGGTCCAGGGCTCAGGCTTGGCGGTCTGCACAGCCCATCTGCTCTGGGCAGGGGGCGACAGGCTTGGCCCTGCTGCCACAGCAACGGTGCTGTGAGTGGCAGGCAGGGTGCACTCCATGTGGCTTCTCTGGGTGCCGGGGCGTGTGGCAGGCCTGGGCCGTGCTGACTGGTGGGATGGTGTTTCATGGGGCCTCTGCACGGTGGTGGTGGGGCCGCGACTGCAGCCTGGCGTAGCCACCCACGGTGGCAAAGGCAGTGCTGAAGTGGTGTTCTGCGGGGTTCTGCGCTATGCCCGTGGGGTGATGGAGGTCCATTTTCATCTTAGGGTTGTTGGTGCTCAAGCCTCGTGTTGGGCGCCATTGTTGCTGTTTGTTTGTGGTCCCTGGGAAGTCCCTGGGGGACCCCTAAACCGTATGTTCACTGGTAACAGTAGGCAGGCAAGGAGACTCCACGCAGCTTCTGAGGGTCCTAATTTGATGAGGTTTTATTGGGGGTCCCACCCCCGGGAGCAGCATGGTTTCTGAAGGAGAAGGGGGGAAGGGGGAGAGAGGGAGAGCCTAGGGAGAAAAGAGCCAAAGAGAGCCTGGTCTCCCTTGCACAGCTTAACAGGGAGATTCAAGGTGGGTGTGGAATAAGACTTTGGCCAATGGGATTACAGATACATGATACTTCAGGGGAGGATGACAGGCTTGGAATAAATGGTACATTTTTGAGGGGTGAGACAGAGCATACCATTTAAATAAAATGTAACACCACACGTAAGTAGCTCTGTGGAGCTTTGCACAGTGTTAATGAAATCATTTTTTTGCACCAAATTGCAAAACCACTTGCAGGTAAAAACCACTTGCATAGTATTTACAGTTAGTAAAGCCATATGTTTCACCAGATACTTGTCCTTAATATCCACACCATGAAGAGCTGTTCTGGTGGGTATGACAGCTGCGTGACTCAGCTCACTGGACAGATCTGAGAAATATGTGGAGGGCAGTCTAGGTCCTGAAGCAATCATCCAAGTCCCTTTCATCTCCAGTCTTGGACAGTTAGGATAGACTGGTGAAGACCTCTGCAATGGCTCCTAAGTAGGCTGGACCAGATGCCACGGGGTGATGCAGCATCTCCTGGAAGCCATATGTGGTGTTGGGACAGATGTAGTGGCTTCTGGGTCTGTCTTGAGCCTTGGTCTGTCATGCTGTGTGTCAGGAGCTGGGTGCCTCCCAGCTGCTGCTGGTCCTGGAACTGCCAGAGGAGCCCAAGGGATCCTTTTAGCTTTGGGTAACAGCAAGAAGAATGTTACTGTTAACCAGTCAAGCTCTTTGAGCTCTGCCTGGGGCAATGCTTCCTGCAGCTGGGTGTAAGGTGGTCATATTTAAGGCTTCAGCCCTCAAGTGTGTATCCAGAGTCAGGTCCCAGGCCGTGGTTTCCAAGCAAAAGCAGCCATGTTCTAGTGGTCAGCTGTAGAACAGGATGGGGACAGGATCTGTGACTCCAAAATGTGGAGGATGAAAATCAAGGGAGCAGCTTTCTGCAGCAGAGAAGCAAAGGTGTATGGGTACACCTTGAAGGAATGTCTTTAAAGATGTATTTCCTGACTCCAGCTGACCTCTGCATCCCACTGATGTTTGAAGGCATGTCTTGAGATCTTGAGAATCTTGAGAATCCTTTGTGAGGACTGTTCTCATCTGGTAGTTCTTACTGTAGATGCACCCTCCTCCCAGGAAGCTGCACTTTTTTTTTTTTTCCCCCTAGGGGTGGTGGTGGTGGTGTTTATTTTTTTGGGATTGGGCTTTTTGTTTTCTTTTTTTAAAAAAATGTAATTGTTTTTTTTCTTCCCTCTGCCAGTTTTTCCAGCTTTTGAATCTCATTGGTTCCTAAATGTTGTACCTTGCTCTCCTGCACGAGAGCTTGCCTGGGGTGCCTGCCTTGTGCGACACAGCAGCCCGGCCAGGGAAAGGGCCTGCAGGCATGAGCAGGAGCAGCCATCAGGGCACGGGAGAGGACAGGCTGTACCAAGCTGCTCTACTCACTGTTTCAGCTGGGATCAGTTCTGTCCCGGCAGGTGCTGATTCCTCCAGGCTCCCCCGGGAGTTCCATGAGGGGCAGAGCTTGGGCTCTGGGCCACACAAGGTTATGACACTGCTCAGGGAAGCTATGCCTGAATGTTCCGTTAATGTGTGTAAATTTAGATGCAATGTGTCCTTTCCACTAAAAACGTCATCTTATGTTACAGCATCTTCTTACTCCTGAGTGAAACGAGATGCTGAAGCTTGGTATTACTTTCCTCTGTTGAAGTTTGTGTCTTTTATTTTCCTTTCTTTTGCAGCCTATGATGAGATCAGCAGCAAAATGGCCACATGCAATAAGATCTCTAACAAGGAGGATGTTTACCAGCTGTTTGGTTTTGCTAGAAATGCCTTCACCATGATGGCCATGATGGACTATCCATACAAAACCGACTTCATGGGTGACCTCCCTGCCAATCCAGTGAAGGTGAGGACATTGGTGTAAGTGGGTGACTGGAGCTTAGGACACTGTCAGGCAGACACCATTGGTGTTGGTCACAGGGTGACCAGTAGTGGTGGATGTTGCAGCCCTTCCAGTCTGACAGTAAATCTACACAATTGAAGCTTCTCTGTGATGGTGACTGCTGAGAGGTTTGCTGGAGTCACTCCTATTCTGCTCTGCCTTTACCTTGGACACAAACACCTGTGCAAGCTTGTTGACTTCAGCTTTTAAATACTAAAAACTTGCAGCTTTAAAAAAAGAAAAGAAGTAGCTCTGTTGTAGCCCATCTCAACATGCTTTCAGAGATGTATTTTTCTTGGTGGGTAAGGATGAAGATGTGAAAATCAGGCTCTTTTGAAAGTATTACCCAGGAAAGCTGACATACCTCATGTATAATGCAGAAAAATACCTGCTGCTATGGGGGCTGGGAAACGGGTGAACTTTCAAGAGAATCACAGATGGCAAAGTGTGGGAAAAGGGCCAAGTCCTCAAGGGTTTACAAAGACCTCTAAGACACCAGCTGCTTTTGTAAGGTACCAGCTTTGATCCCAGATCACCAGAGGCTGTTGCAATTCTTGGTGTCTTCTGGTGTGTTGTCAGGCCCATGGGACTTCCTTTGCCTCTGGCCTTGTGGCATTTAGGGTTCTTGTCCTACCTGGAGCACACTGTGCAAGAGGTCTCATAGACTCTGCTGCACTGGAACTCTGGACATGCTGCCTCTGGCTCCACCAGGCATCCAGTTTCCTTCTAGGGTCTGTTTAATGACCTCTAAAATGGAAATAATTAGTCTGCACGTTCCCCCCAATCCCTGAAAAGGCCATTAAAATAGTGATTGTAGGAGGAAATGTTGTGTATCACTGTGGCTCCTCCACAGCTCCCTAACTTGGTGAAGGAACTGTCTGCCTTTGTCCTGTCTCCTTGCTTCTATGTATTTTGTTGCTACAGGGGGAGAAGCTAAAAACTTCCAGACCTGTTGCATTAGGCCTTTGGAAAACTTCTGAACCATAAAATATGTAAATAATAATTTTAATGAATCTTCCAGCTTAGCCCTTCCACAAAGCAACTGGTAACTGTTCTGTCTGCCATTTGCCTGTAATGTGTCTTACCCAGGTTGGCTGTGAACAAATTATTGCCCATAAAGACCCAATTGAAGGCTTGTCTGCTCTTGTTGGTGAGTTAATATTATCAGTTTGATCTTTTATGTACCAACACATGTTCTATAAGCATCTATCAGTAGACCTGTCACATTGCTGTGTCAGGGGAGCTAGTATGACTCTGATCTCTCTCTGGGACATTTTGCCTCCTGTTGATTTTGTCTGTTGGGATGTCTCACAGTGGCCCATAGGCTCATTCTCTCACCTTTCCCAACTTATTCTTGTCATGTTTCTCAGGCATTGAAGCCCCATAGCCTGTTGTCTGTCCATGAGATGTGGACTTCTGAGATATTTAGTTCTTTCCTAGAAGTTTACCCATACTCTGGCTCCAGCAGTCATGGGCTCAGGGCACATTCACTGAAGGAAGTTTTCTGGTCTCCTTGTTGAGAACAAGTCCTGTGGTCTTAATCCAGGGGCAAGGCAATCTTAAATACATCTTGTATACACACATATACATTTATCTCTGTGAGCACTTATTTTGTCAGCCAGCAGTGTTTGTAAGGAAATTATTAATAGAGATAGAATTCAAAGAACTTTTGAAGAGTTCCTCATAAAATCTCTCAAGTTGCTTATTAAAAATGAGTTCTACCTTGGTCATTACTCAGAAAAACAGGTTCTGAGTGGCACCAAAAAAAAAAAAAATTAAGGAATTCTAACAAATTTAATGCAATTTAGTATGGGAGCCAATTTTTTTTTCCAAATGATGTATGTGCTTCAAGTCAGAAATATACCAATCCTTAATCACTGCTAAAGATATTTGGCTGGCAGCTAGAAGGTTTCTTAAAACACTAATATCTTGACAAACACTGTCAGATCTACTGAATGTATTCACATGCTACTTCTTCTGTGAGGAAGAGTGGTAGTCTTGTTTCTTTGAGATGAATAAGCCAAGGGTGGATTTCTTCCTCCCAGTTCTTGGTGTGCACCTCATGCCTCTCCCTGTCTCCCCAGCTGCATTCACTTGGTGGAGTTTAATCATACAAGAGGAATGATCTGCCATAACTTTAGGCAGGGGACTGGCTTTCCTCCATACTTGACCCTCTGTGTCATACAGGAAAACACTTTTTTCTACATGTGCTTCATCAGCCCACCTCCTGCCAGGCAGAGTGTAGTGCCATGGGCTGTGATGCAGAACTGGCAACAGGTAAATGGGGACAATGCGAATGGAGATACTGATTGCTTCCAAGGCAATAATACTCCATCTCCTTAATGTGAATCCATTCCTCTACCTGCAGAGAACCAGACTAGCACTTATCCATCACATCATGTCTCAAGTGGTTTTGCTGTCACATCAGGTTTGCTTGGTTCATGATAAGGGAAACTAGTGTCCCAACATCTGTTTGAACATCACAGGGCTCAGGGTGCCAGAGTTTTGATCCAAATTTAGCAATCAGAGCCTCAAAAGAAATTGAATAAAATACCAGAATGGCATGGCTTGGAAGGAGTTTTCTTCTTGGGAAATCAGAGGAGTAAGCTGAGCAAGATGCTGGAGGGACCTGCTCTACTGGGCATAGCTGAAGCCCTGCCTGCTATCCAGGCTTTTAACCCATTACAAAAGAAATTGTCTAAATAGGACAATATTGCATTGAACTGGGGACAATAACCAAGTTTGTGTCATCTGAAGGAATTTGTCAGCCCCATGTAAAAGCTTTGCCATAAAGCTGGATTTTAACCTTGCACAGTTCCAGGCTCTGTGAGTTCTGTCCCATCCTCGCACACTCACGCAACCATTGGCTTGGTTTTGGCCATGTAGTTTCATGTGGGAGATGATGGGTGAGACAGCAGTTACTGACTGGCTTTGTGCTGTGTTCCCACCTGGCAGGGGTGTTCTACAACTCCTCTGGCTTGGCACAGTGTTATAACATATACCAGCTGTACCAGTCCTGTGCTGATCCCACGGGCTGTGGCATCGGTTCAGATGCAGAGGCTTGGGACTACCAGGTAAGAGGTTAAAGACCCCAGCAGGTTTCAGCTGCTGTCCTGTCTATGCCCCTGCCCCATGGCAGCTCTTGCACTCCTCTTAGGTTTGCACGGAGATCAACTTAACATTTAACAGTAACAATGTGACGGACATGTTCCCTGAGATGCCCTTCACAGAAGCTATGCGTGAGCAGTACTGTTGGAACAAGTGGCGTGTGAGGCCGCGAGCACACTGGCTGCGGACAAACTTTTGGGGGGAAGGTGAGTTGTGCTGATTGCTTGTCCCTTTGTGTTACCCTGTAGCTGTCTCCCTGTTTCCTCTGTCCAGCTGAGCCCCATCAGGACAGGCACAGCACACTAATGAGTCCTGGCAGAAAGTCACAGCCTTGTGCTGACTTGAGCCAAACAGACCTTTCTGTATCTCTTTGGTAGAGAAGAGGATAAAATAAAAACTACCAGTAATTTGTTCAATTTTTTGATGTTTTCTGTTATTGGCATGTTTGCTGCCGTAGCCAAACACATTTGGATAACTGGGCAGGAAGGAGACCTCTCAATTATGAACTCTCTGAATTTCAGACCTGAAAAGTGCAAGCAACATCATTTTTTCAAATGGAGACTTGGACCCGTGGGCTGGAGGTGGGGTAAGCATGTGCATTCCTGTACCCTGAGCACAGAGCAGCCTTTGCAGGTGACATACTGCCCTCCCTCCCTTTCAGGGCAGCACTGGTAATTCAGTTTTAACCTGAGTTTCTGTGAGCAGCTGTTTCATGATGAACCACTGAACCACTGAGGGCTCTCGGGACACTACACTGAGTAGTGTCCATCAGCCAGGAATACTGATGGAACAAATGTGGCTTCACTGGTGCAGACACGGCAGGACCTTCCTTACCCCACACCCAGGGTCTGAACCACAACCTGGTGTGTTTCTGTGTTCACATGCAGTTTCAGTGATGCCGGCCACGTGCTCCTAGCTCTCTCTAGTCTAAGCACACTTGGTGAGACCAGGTGGATGCTATGAGCAGTGATGCAAACTAGATGTTTTGTCTTAGATTCAACAAAACTTCAGAGTGCTGTCAGTGTCCAGTCTAAAATTTAAAAACCCAGGACTGGATTTTGTGTTAGTTGAGCTCCTGATTGAATACAGAAGCTCAGTGTTTAAGGCTGGCTTAGGGTGCATGGGTCCAAAGGAGACCTAACTTCCTGTACTGTACAGTACAGTACCTGTACTGGAATCAGCTGAAAGTTCCCACTTTGTGGAAAACATTCCCTTCATTTGGGACAGGTGATCTGCTTCATTCAGACTGTTAGCTGTGGATACCAGCTGTACCAAGGATGTCTTCCCATGCTTTTCCTCAGTCTTGCCCAGATCATGTTCCAGTTTTCAGAACTCAAGTCCAGTTCTTCCCAGTAACTTGGTGAGAACTGATCTTTGCTCCTTCTCCTCCCAGATAAACAGCAGTCTCAGCCCTTCACTGATTGCACTTACCATTAAAGGAGGTGCCCATCACCTTGATCTCCGGTAAGTACCAAACTTTGCTTTGCCTAGCAAAATCCTGATTCCCTGGGTATTTGATCTCAGCAAGCCACAGCCCAAACAACCAGGAGATATTTTAGAATCACAGAATCATAGAATTGTTGAGGTTGGAAAAGATCTCTAAGATGAACCCAATATCACCACCATGTTCACCACTAAACCATGTCCTCGAGTGTCACATCTTCAAGTTTTTGAATGCTTCCAGGGATGGTGAATTCAACACTTCCCTGGGCAGTCTGTTCCATTACTTTGCAACCATTTCCAAGAAAAAAAATTCCCTATTCTCCAATCTAAAGATCTCCTGGTTCAACTTGAGGCTGTTTCCTCTTGTCCTGTCCCTTGTTACCTGAGAGCAGAGCCTGACCCCTACTGAGCTACAATCTCCTGTCAGGGAGTTGTAAAGAGCAAGATGGTCCCCCCTGAGCCTCCTTTTCTCCAGGCTGAGACCCCCAGCTCCCTCAGCCATTCCCAGTGCTCCAGACCTTTCGCCAGCTCCATTCCCTTCCCTGGACATGCTCCCTCCCTTCCATGTCCTATTTGTCAAGGGGGACCTAAAACTGACCTCAGGATTTGACGTGTGGCCTCACCAGCGCCTAGCGCAGGGCAAGTACCTAAAGAGGATGGGTACAAGGCTATTGCAGCCCAATGCAGAAGAGTGATCTTCTTCCCCAGCACAGGCCCCTTTCAGCCTCCAGGGATGCTGAGCTGTGCAGAACTTGGCACTCAGCTCACCTACTGTCATTAGATCATGTTCTTGCACAGGGGTTGGCACAAGTGTGAGACAGCCTGCAGCAATCAGTCACGTGAAGTAGTCCAGTGCCATCTGGCATTAGCTATCTGCCTTCAGGCCTGGAGCAGAGGGAGCAGCAGCCAGCAAGGGCAAGCTTCGGCCTGCTGCCCACCCGTACTGGAGATCAGACACTGCAACTTGGTTTCCAGCGCACAAATGTGAAGCACAAACCAGTCAATCTCTGTCCTTAAAATCGCAGACTCTGCCTGTACAGGAGGCAAGTACCAACTGTCCAGTAACTGACACCGCTCTACTTTCCTCTCCTTTTTAGGGGACACAATCCAGCTGACCCCCCATCCGTCACAGAGGTGCGCAAGCTTGAAGCCAGGATCATTAGCAGCTGGGTGAAATCTGCAGGCATGGAGCAGGTGCAGGAGCAGCGCACAGGAGCTGCAGCAGGCAGCCAGCCCTGAGCCCTTCCATCCCTGCAGCCCCTATGTGCAGCTACCACAGGACACAGCAGCCTGCTGCGCTGGTTCTACTGTACTGGCTGGGACACTGTTGTCTTCTCTGCCATGATGGTGGGAACTCCCTTTTCCAAAGTGTCCCACTTACACCTCATTGAGCATGAAAAGAAACACAAAAGGCCAAATCACTGACAAAAGCCAAAAATACATTTTCTGGTCTCCATACTTGCCTGCTCAGAATGAGCGCTGTTACAAAGGGCAGCAAAAAGCATGCCTGGAAGGTCCAAGAACCATCACAGCCCTGAACAGGATGGTTGCATGAAGCACCTTAAGGTTGAAAATAAACTATTTTTAGAGAAAAAGGAAATACTAGAGGGTTAGTAGAAAAGCAGAGGTATAATTAGGACTGACACAGGGTCACGGTGAGCTCCACTAGTGACCAGTTATCTAAATCAGACTATCAGTCTTAGCCAGAGCCATGGAGTGGGGCTGTTTTAGTTTTAGCTTGTCAAAGAGATTCCAGTTGCTGAGATGAAGATTTACACTGTTGTCACTCAAGGGCTGTGTATTGGTGACCAGTAAAGCACTCTTCCACTGAGACATCTTCAGAGCTTTTTAAAATCAATTACAAGTATATTAAAGTCTGTGATATAAAAGTTTATTAAAGGGTGTGATATAATTTCATGGCTTGGAAGTATAACCAAAGATAAAAAAGGTTCCTTCTCACCTTCCCACCCAGGTGAATCTTTGCCCATGAACAGGTGCTACTAGACTGATTAAGCACCAATAATTACTAGCATAACTGCCAGAATACTAATTCCTGGTAACTGGCTCCTCAGTTGGTTTTACTTTACAGTGATTTTACGAGTTAGTGGAGAGGTTTCCTGAGTTCCCAGAGGTTTTCACTGTTTGTGCAGCACAGTCACAGTAGTGCTTGGTGTCATTTTCTGCACTGCTGGGCCCTCCCTGGTCACAGCAGGACTGGTTCTCAGAGCCATTGCTAGTGTTTCACAATATTTGGGTGCTGAGATCTGTTTCAGCCACCTCTGCCCTGTTCTTAACAAAAGACCAAAGCTTCTGGTCCTTCCAGCCAGGGATGCTGAGGAGAGCAGGAACAGATGGATCCGCTGATCAGCTTTCTCAGATACGTGTAAATGAAGGACAACTTGGAAGATTGGATTAGTCAAACTCCAGTCCCTACAAAAGTTGCTCTAAGACTACCAGTGGCACTACATCCTCAGCTCAGCCTGAATCCTCTCTGTTCATGCTGATGAAAACGTCCATGGGTCCTGCTTAGAGCTACCCCTGTTCTTTTTGCTCCTGCTCAAGTCAGGCTTTGGCTTTGTTGCTGCTATATAAAGTATGCCTTACTGAAGTGGTCATCCTCTCTATGGCTCAGAGCTGCAACTTTTCTGAATTTAGATTTGCTATGCCCCAGCCATTATTCAGGATTAACACATTAGGGGAAAAAAAGGAGAGAGCAAGGATTGCATCCTGCTTTTGTTTCCCTTCAAACAGCACCTTTCACACCCTTAAGCAGGTACCCAGTGATCATCAGCCCAACAATGTATGAACACAGCCAAGTTCAGGGTCAAGTGTTTCAGGAAGTCACTGCAAGTCATCCCAGTCACCAGGGCTGGGTTTGTGCTTTGAAGAGAAAGGAGGCCTGGGTGTCTGCTGACCTTCTAGAAGGACAAGTTTTTTATCCTCTTCTCTTGGACTATACTGAGGTCTTATTTTCCTCTTACACAGTTCTTATTCCAAAAGAATACACATAGTTTGATTGATATGGAAGGATAAACTAAAGGCTTTCAGATACCACGGCAAGGCGATAATACACATGGACATCCAAGGACAGATGAGCAGCACCATAAAAGAAGTCATGGCAGAAGTCTGAAGTCAGTGCCACCAACATCCATGATGTTTTGAATCCTTTGGCAAGCAAGCGTGGGAGGTAAAAAGAAAACCCTGCTGTGTGGTACTGTCTGAGCTGAAGGGAAGAGCCCCAAAGCACCACTCTTGAGCATCATGGGAATGCTGCTCCTGGTTGAACTTCAGGGCCACACAAGGATAAACGGCATATAAGCAGTGAGTGACCCAGACCAGACCATAGGTGCAGACCCTGTGCTTAAGGCCTGCACCAATGACGTTGTTGAACAAAGGCCCAATTTGTTCTATCATCATTTACTGACACAAAGAGTGCAGCCAAGGTGGGAACATTGTACAGAACAGGAACTCAGGGTTGGGCTCCAGTGGACACAGAGGCTTCCTGCTTTGGACAGCAATCTCCAGCAGTATTTCAGAGAACAAAAGAACCCAAGTCTTCCTTCCCAAATCCAAAATCAGAAAAATCTTAACCCTCTCTCTTGAAGCAACAAGCTTCATGGAGCTACCCCATCAATGTCAGTTTTACTGATCCTGTTAAATATACTGAGTGTGACACTGGCACTCAGGAGCTGAATTCCCTTGCAGGGCTATTTCTAAGAGGAAAGTCCTGAGGTGCAGGAAAAATTCACAAAACTGTAAATGTGTTATTACAAAAACCTTTCTTGTCTTCATCCGTCATCACTGCCAACATCATGCTGGCATGGTACAGGAAACAAGGTGTATTTGTAGGAGTAAACAGCTGTACCTGAGCTTGGTATGGAATGCTGAAAATCCTGTTAAATGGAAGTCCTGCAAAACTGCCAGCTTTTACAGACCTGTAATGAGAATTCAGCTTTCAAAAGTTCAGGGATTAGATGGTAACTGTGCCCAATCCATCTGCTGATATTTTTTTTTGAGCATACAGGTCAGTATTTCCTGAATTGTGGCTCAAAGCCCCAAGTGTGAGACTCCCAAGTCCACAGCTCTCCAGTTCTCTGCAGCTCTGTCCATGCCCGGCTCTGTTTCTCAGTGAAAGCCCAAAGCTTTCCACTGTGAAGGACAGAATCCCTGGCTCAGTGGTAGCCTTCCCACAACACTCCACTTAAGCCAAAAGTGTCCCAGTATGTAGAAACACCAAAGTGGATTACAGACACAGCAGTTCAAGCTTTGGAACAAGGAACCACAAATTGAGTTTGAGTTGCGCTGGAGGAGCACACTATGGAACAGAAATAGGCTGTGGAGCTCAGAGACTGATCTGACTCAACAGTTTGCTAAGGAAGTAAAAACAAACAAGCAATTAAAATGACCTCTGCAGAAGAACAGGAAGAATAGATGAGCTTTGTTGAGATTATTTTGTTTGTGCCATTTCACAAGTGACATAGGGGTCTGAAACAAGCATTTGTTCTCAAAGGGAGTGAGAGCTAACAACCTGAACCTCAGGTTTAAAGGCTGAGGACAGCAAAGCCACATTTTGAGGAGACTGCATGTCCCAAGAGGAACTAGATAGAAATCAGCTGGACCAACAGGCTCAGCTAAAAGACAAGACATGTTTGGGGAAGTGACAGTTTATTCTTCTCTCCTTCAACTCATTAGGAAATTAATTACTACTCTCAAGCCAATCATAAAACAAAAAAAGTATCACACAGACTCCCATAGTCCCATTTGTAGACTCGACTGCATTAAGACTTGTGTACAACTTCAAAACCAGAAGATTTTTGGTAAGCATTTATATGTATTCCATTTTCTAAGAAATCTTTCTTGCTTCAGTCAGGCAGCTCTCCGGTGAAACACCAAATCCTGGAAGTTTTACAATCCATAGCACAGTCAAAATTAAAGGATCAAAATTCACTTTGTTCAAAGGCACAAGGCCAAAGCAACACAGGTCAGCAGGACCTGGGTAGAGTCACTGAATAATTTTTTTTTTCCTTTAGTCTCCAATTTTAAGCCTTTAGCTTGTAGCCCAAAGTCAGCTCCTCAGCAGCACAAACTGGCTTAATGACCAAAAAAACTGAAGGTGCTTCCTTCCACATTTCCACTGCACTATCCTTATTTATTGTTGTGCCAAAGAAAACAGAAGCCTTGGCAGCAAATCAGTTGTGTAGCCAAAGGCCATAGTGACTGGATTCCACTGCACTTGTAAGTAAGAAGCTTGTTCTCAGAGTTACTGCTGGCATGTGAACAAGAGGAGCATTAACATTCTGCACTGACTAGTTATGTCCTGTCAATCCCAGGACAGGGTCCCTCTGATGACAGAAGAATGTGCATTTAAATAATTCCTAAAATTTCTCCATTTCCATTAGTACATGGAATGATAAATATTATATAAAACACTTAAATAGTGGTCCCAAGAGTAACTTATGACTCCAGCAAACAGAATGGATCAGCATAAAACAAAGATGGATCTTACTTTACAAATCAAAGATTACAATTACTATAAAATACCTCCCTCATCCACTGGAAAATGAACCATTAGAGTCAAATTCAGTCAGCTCCATTAACAGCCAGTGACCTCTGGATTTAGTGGGGATTGCAGCTCCTGGCCCTGCCCATGACACCCCTGCCATGGGGGAAAGAGACTTTCAGTGAGACCAACTGGAAATACGAACAATCACATTTCTGAGATCTTATCCATGAATACGGGACTGTCCAAGTCCAAATCCAAAAGGAAAAGCACTCTAGAAAGCTCATTTCCAAATTCATGGCTAAAAATCTGTACATGTGCACATATAAAAATGAAAGATCCCAGGGGTCCTGTAAGATTCTTTAAAAACCTGGGTCTACTTTGTCTTCAAGTAACTGAAATTAATTTCTCCAATTCTACTGGGGCCTAGAACTGCTGTAGACTGTCTGCTTTTAACACTACTGCTGAAAATACGCACTGTACTCCTAAGGAAAAAAATAACTTACAATTTCTCAATGGTCCAAGAAATTATGAATAACAAGAACTTTACTGTACAGCTGTAGGCTTGTTTTGAGTCAACAAAAACCATTATGTGATATCTGAACAGGAAGGGGCACAAGGAAGCTGATACTTAATATGCTCACAAGCTTTCCCAGTGCCCAACCTCTGAAAAGCTGAAAGCAGCTTTCAGTCAGAATACCTGAGTCTAACTGATGCAAATAAGATATAAAATACACATGTAGTTTTACTTGCATTTCACATTATCTCCTGCTTTCCTGCAGGGAAGTTAAAAAACTTAATACTTCTACAAAATTATATACCACTTTGAGCTAAACCAGCAGCAAATTCTCTTTCACCATCCATTTCAGCCACAACTTGAATACTGTTCCAAGTACTCTACAAAACTAAAACACTATACAACAGATGCTCTGCTGCCTCTTTCTTCTCCTAACATGATGCAGCATATCTCAGGAGTTTGGAATGAGATCAGAGTACCAGCAGCAATACTGACAGCTTCTCCCTGGGACAGCACTACAGCTCTTTGTTTATTCCACTTTGCACCTGAACCACTGTCACAGTCTGACAAAGGAATGGCTCTGTAATCCAGTGTTTCAGTGTATCCAGAATAAACCAGAAAACTGGAGGCTTATTCCTGCTCTCCAGGAACAACACTGTGCCCTAAGCCAATTCGCTGCATTCTCAGCATTTAATGAGCATTTAGTAACACTGACATAAGTGGGTCATCAGTTAAGTGGGCCATCAGAGCCGCAAGAATGTCATGGTCCACACTACAATTACCTTCTGAACCTCAGCACCAGGGAAATCAGCTTCATATGGCACAGCTTTGCCCATCCCAGAACCAGAGATTAGATTTAAGACTGATGTGATTTCTTCAAACCAGAGATGCTTTTCCCAAGCTTCTGTCTGTTGTCTGAAGTCAAAAAAGGTGCATTATAGCATCTCTCCTCAAACCCTGAAAAGTAAAGTGACTTGAAGATAATGCCACCACTGGAAGATCCACTGATGTAGAGTCTATGCTGGTACCCAGATAGGGAGTGGATGAGCCTCTGTGTTAAAGACGTATTTGTCAAGGTTGATTAAGTCTATGTCATCTGAGAATAGCAGAAACATGTATTTGAGTGTTTCCCCAAGGAAGAAGCTCTCCATTTTATCCCGTGGCTCTGGATTACTGGGATTCTGAACATTGTTAATAGAAGTATAACCACCCGTAGGAACCTGTGCAAAAAAAAAAAAAAAAAAGTATCTTTGCATAACCTAAAATAATTTTTTACTTCCTAACATCCAGATGCACTTGGAGAAGATAAATGCTATGAACAGATCATGTTTTCATGCTTTTCATTTCATATTTGGTTTTCATTTACGTATAAAGCTTCAGTAATGAAGAAAAAAAATCTCATTGCATTTTAAAAGAAACCACAACAATAAATGAAGCAAAATATCCATTTGTGCTCAGGGTAAAGGGGTATCACAAAGAACATCCCTTTGAAGTTTCTGGACAAATATACAGAAAGGAACCAGCGATTTCTACATTAGAGCTGACCCAAGAACAGACCATTAATATTTGGTGCCACACTTTCAGAGCATATCAGTGACATCTCCACGAGCACTGTGTTCGGAATGAACACAAATGCTGTTAATGCCATTAATGCCATTTTGTGCTATTTCTTTTTTCTTTGGCAACTTTAATTGAAGAGTTCTTTCAATCCAGCCATGCCCTTCTCAGCTTCCAAAGTCTAGAAAATACAGATTCTAACTTTGGTAGTCTTGCCTACAGCTTCTGCATTTCACTTTTTCATCAATGTAATACAACTTCTTTCATTATATAGACTAAGGAGGGTATCTCCATCTGTAAGAAAACAATTTCTCTGTATATACCTACAAATTCCCCCACAGTTTTCTGATGAATCCTGAAACATAGTATGTTTTCAAAGTTGTTGTTAAAAAGTGAGCAAATACAGTCCTGACAGAACAAGGTTATTATAAACTGGCCTTACCCTGGTGTATCTGTTGAAATTCTGCAAGATTTCCCAGCCCCAGTCTTGGTATTTCTTATCACCAGTGAATCTGTACATGTAAAAAAGGCTTTCCACAGTTTCTGGTCGCAATAAATTGTGCCTGTCTGCAGGCTGTGAGAGAAAAAAAGGCAAGAGTTTTAGACAGGGAATTTCCTCAAGGATGCATGCAGGGAGAAAAATAATTATTCACATCTCCATCTGCTCCCAAGAGTTTGCTATGCATAAATCAGCTTCTAAATATACTGCTGGGGTAACTAAAACCAAAGCCTAGGATACAGCTAGAAGGCAAGGCAGAGAAAGAATTAGCTGCTCCACAACAAACCCCATCACTAGTATCTGGCCAGGAGTTCAACAGCAGAAACAACAACAGGAGCTACAGAGAAACCTGGAGTTCAGGCCAGCTATCTGCTCACCTTGATTTCTACATCCTTGTGGCCCTTCTGTGCATGGAGGTTGAAGTGTACAATCTCTGGGCTCAGGCCTGTCTCTACTTGAGCATACATCTGGTAGCAGGTTTCTATAAGAGTTTCAGCCAATTTCATATGATCAGCAGCCAGTCCATTGTGAGCTCCCAGTGCTAAAGTACCCGGCAAGAAGCAAACCAAGTGATCCTGCAAGACAAGGCAACTCTTACTGAGAAGTTACACATCAAACAGCAGGGGAAGTAAGGGGGCACCGTCTTTTTAATTTTTTTCTTTTTAATTTTTTATTCTTCTTCAAAACACATTTCTGGTGCCAACAACTTGAGGATAAGTTTTAAACAATCTCATGTAATGCAACATGAGGCAGGCAGCATTATTACAGAAATTGTTAATTTCAAAAATGTACAAGAATGTGTTTTTATGACAAGTTTCTGGAAAAAAGGTCTCAGGTCATGTTGAGGGGAAGGAGAGTGTCTTTTGGTTTACCAGAAGCATACGTTTCATATCAGCTCATGCAGGGCATCAACAGAACCACCTAAAGGCTTCGTGTCCTCATTCTAACCTAATGGTAGCTTAGGAGCTAACCTACCATTGATGTAAGAAAATAAGCACCACAGATTAATGTCACATATGGAATCTCAAATGATTTTAAACATTCAGAATCAAAGCTCAGGTCTCATCACTCAAAAACATAGTAAAACCACTCTGATGTCCCTGTATGGACCTTTAAAAGCTTTGTCCGGTCCTTAAAAAAAAGTGGAGGGTTGTAAAGATCAGCATAGACATAGGAGCCAAACATCCCCCACTGTTCCACCTGGACAGGGTAAGAGACCTGTCCAACCTTTCACCCCAATAATAATGGATTAAAACGAAAATTCTGACTCCCTGAAACAGAAGGAAGTGTTCTGACATGTACAGACACCAAAGCCAAATCTGTCTATCTCAATTTGAACTCTGTCTTGTCTTGGAATGGGGCAGCCCCCTCCACCCAAAACCCAGACTCTGGTCTTACTCACAGCAGGTTTTTTGGAGAGCTTTTGGGAAATTCAGATCCAAGAAGCACATGATGAAAACCAGAACTGAAGATCTCAAAAATACTACATCAGAAAAGGCTATACATACATTAATAATACATCACTCATCTTTCAGACAAGCTATGCACATATACAATACCTGCATGGCATGGGATTTTTAACTGGAGGATCTTAAAATACAAAAATTGGGAACAGAGGGTTAAGATCAATCAATTTTCCCTAAAGCAAACAGCATACTGTTATACCCAAGAATCTTCCAGGTAGGAAAATAAAGATGTCATGAAATGACAGAAACCTCCAAAATTATTAATTTCTTTTTAAACCCCATAATACAGTATTAGATGGCATGCTTCTTTTGAAGGCAAATCTGAAAACACAGGTGTGCAAGTGCCTACATTTATTTTTGAATTATTGAAAACTAGTAATACGTAAAAACGTATTATTGCAACAATTTAGGACACTGGAATTTTATGACTAAAACAGGGGGGAAAAAGAAAGAAATTTTAATTCCAGCACCAAAATGTTCAGTCTTGAAGGAACAAAATGTGTTTACTAGAGTGACTCAGAGAAGGCCCTCAGTTTGCACTTGTAGTTAGTATCTACAAGGCAGTTACTCATTACTGTCATCACACTGGACAGATGTGTATGTATATATCATCTTGTGTTTTGGGTTTTTTTTTTCATTTGTTTCTTTTTGTTGGGGTTTGGTTTTGTTTTTTGAGAGGGAAAAGCTTTGCATTTGCCTCTGTGTTGGGTTTTATTTAAATTTTGTAATAGTTTTTCTGTTTTCTATTGCAGTTATATTTCTTACCATCTTGGCACTGAAATGGCCATGAGCAAGCTCTCCTACAAAAGTAAGCTTCTTGGGCTCTGATCTCTGAAGAAGATGCTTTTTCACTCCTTCTATGGCTCTCATATAGTCTTCCAACAGCCTATGAAAAAAATCATCCCCAGTTGGCTCACATGCACACAATTAGAACATATTTGGTCATAGCTGATGTTCAGCACAATCTTTTAGACAACCGTTACTTCAGTCTACAGAGTAATATTTAACTAAATGTGATAACTCAAAAAACTCCCTCAGTAACCATCAACACAACATTAATCAGTTGTCACTACCATGTAGCAATACTGGATTTACTTGAAAAGAAAATAAAACTTTAATACTTATTCAAATATTAAAGAAAACACCTGCAACTGTTTCTAGGCAACAACCAGATTTTATTTCAAAAGTCTTTGGAAGCAGAGTTATTGAAATCACAGAAAATCTAGGCTGGGAAGGACCTCTTGGAGGTCTCTATTTCAATCCTCTGCTCCCAGGCAGATTCAATTTCATCAGGTTATCCAAGCAATTTTTCTTACCCCCATCCAAAGATGGAGATCCAAAGAGTTTAAGCAATCTTTTCCAATTGGCCTGTCTCACTGTGAAACACTGTTTCACAGTATTTAATTTCATTTTTCCTTGCTTTCATGTACTTTCAATATGGAAAACAACCTGTAGATTGTGTGGCTCACAAAATGCCATTGTGGTCCCAAAGACACCAGTTCTCCATTTACAGTAAAGAAGCCTCAGAAAGAGCAGTGATGAAAGCTTTCTTTGCAGACGGGCATCTGCTCTGACACACAGAAATGCCTCCAAGAACCACATATTTGCTCTGTCTGCATTAAACTCCTTGAAATTAACAAGAAGTCTAACAGTCTAACAGAATTAGCTTATATGCAGACTTGTCTTGAAGGAAAGCTTCTTTTCCAAGCTCTTAAACTCCTCCTTGTAAACACTCTTCCACTAATGCAGTACAGATAAAAGAAACATATGAGACTTGAAAAGGGACTTTTTACAAGGGCATGCAGTGATAGAACAAGGGTCTTTAAACTGAAAGTAAGTAGACCGATACTGAATATTAGGAAGAAATTCTTCCCTGTGAGGGTGGGGAGGCCCTGGCACAGTTTGCGCAGAGGAACTGTGGCTGCCCTATCCCTGGAAGTGTCCCAGGCCAGGCTGGATGGGGCTTGGAGCAACCTGGTCTAGTGGAAGGTATCCCTGCCCATAGCAGGGGTAGCACAGAATGAGCTTTAAGATCCATTCCAACCCCAACCAGTCTGGGATTCTGGAATTAAAGAGAAGATAACATAAATATCAAACTCCTGTCTCCCTTCACCTTTCACTAACAAACCCAGAGCAAACACAGACATCACTGTCAAAAGGAGATGCCCACAGTTTTTCAGAAGTGTTATTATTATTCTCATCTCCTTTCTGTGACACTCCTCACATTTGAGGAAGAAAAGGCTTTTGTGGAGAGGGGAGTTTTAAGACTTAAGACTAACTCTCCTCGTGTTCTTTCATCATGTTACCAAAGGTTTCTCTTTCTTCTTAGCTTGCTTTTAAAAACAGTACTAAGTTCAGCTGACTCTTGAGCACATGCATTGTTTTTCTTTAAGCAGCAAACTACAACAGAGGGTTTTACAGCTCACCTGATTATCACACCAATATGAGAAGTGTAAAGAACTTACTCATTTTCTTTCTTTCCACCCTGAATCCACTGCTTAAGTAGATACTCATAGTAGCTGTCAGCTCTGGCTCCCAGAGTGTAGACCCCCAGGTGAGTGAACTGCCCGCTGTTGGTGTTGATGAACATAGGCACGAGGCCATCGTTTTTCCCTGAGAGGATGTGAACATGCTTCATCACCTCATCTACAGCTTTCTACAAGAAAATGGAAAACATAAATTATAGGTATAAATGAGGTACAGAACTGTGTCTAGTCACTATAGTCCAGTAACAAACCTGTAACTTTGCTTCCCCAAATTAGCATCAGGGACATCAAGTTCAGCTAGAGCAATATACTAAATTCAAGATTTCAGACTTTTGGACTTTCAAAATATGATGTTCTGGTTATGTTCAAGTACTCTGAAGCAATTATAACTGTTTCCTTTCCTTGAAGGCAAGCTCACTCAAAAGCCAGTACTACAGCACTCAGATTTACTCAGACTTGCAAAGTAGAAGTCCAGCAAAAAAACCAACTACATGAATCTATTTAGCAATAGTAAGGCTCTTTAAATGACTGCATTCTTCAACACTGAGCTGTGGATACAAAATATCAAAATAATAACATCAGCAAACAAAAAGAAAAATGGAAAATATTATTTTCTCTGAAATTCTTTTTATTTCAACTAACTTTTCCCTATATGGTGACCTGCTCTCAGACTCTTAACTATTGAATGACATTGTAGTTCCTCGGATGGTAACATTTCAGTTTTGTTCTCTACACATAGAAAACAGTATCAAGAAACCACACTCAGGAATTTTTATTTTTCTACTTAAAAGCTGTTTCTGAGGAAGAAAAACAATTACTCATCTCCACTACTATTTCTGGTATTCAATAAAATAACGGAATATTTTGTTTCTTTTTCTTCCCTTGTCTAGAGTTTCACAACTTATTTATCGTAACTTATAGACTCCTGAGACGGTGAGTACTGATGAAGAGTCAGTGGTAGAGCTGCAGAGAAATGGACAAAGCGAGCAATATCAACTGATTCTTCCATACCCGGAATTTCTCATCTCCAGTCAGACGAGAGAGCTCCCTGAACTCCAGCTGAATGCTGGTCACCTCTGCCACAGTGCTATCAGATGTCCAGCGAGGGGGATGTGCAGTGCCCCGACCAATGTTGACATCAGAATAAGGTATCTTGGACGGCGTCTTGAATGCTGGCATAAGCCTGTTTCCAATGTCTTTCTAAAGAAAGCACAGGGTCAAAACAAGTCAAACCAGAAATACATATATATAAATGGGACATCCCATTAGATTTTCTTCACAAAGCAGATGGAAAAAGAATTGCAGCTTAGTTTTAGATGATGCAAGCAATTAAAGAAATTTAAAAAGTCATTAACTTATTCATAGTAATGAGCAGAGTTTCCACCTTGTCCTTAGCACTGCAGGTCTCATCTGAGGCTGCAATCCCTATCATGCAGTCACAGGCTGATCTAGCTAATCTGCTGAAGCAGCTGATGCTGTTAAGACACACAGAAAGGGCAGCAAAAAACAACTATTACCCTTTGCCAATCATTTGTTTCTTCTTTTGTTTCATGAACTTCATGATGGTCAGCCATTCATCAGCAGAAGACCAGACATACAAGAAAAGGTGACAAACACAGCAAGGCTTTGAGGTTGTACAGAGAGCAGAAGTTCAGGCTTCAAAGCTTAATGGTAAATGCCTTTCCCACCACTTTATGAAACTGTTAAAAACCAGCAACATTGAACTTTCTGAGGAACCTTCTCTCAACTTTGTCCAATATGGAATACATAACCCAATTTCATTTGTAAGGCCAGACACTCACAGCTTTTTCCAGGAAAAGGCTATCTCCAGAGAGGTGATAGGTGCTCAGCAAGCCACCCAGGATACGGATAGTGCTCTCAAACAGGTTCACATCCACATTTTTATCAAAGACTAAATCATTTGCTACCCATTTTCTTGCTTCTTCAAACTCTGCAAAGTGTAAAAGGTAGTTCAGTTCAGAACTTCTGGCATGTTCCAATAACTAAAGACATGAGTACTCCATATATCGATGACAGTTACTTGTATTTGTCTATAGAGATTAATATTTTAGGTGGAAAATTAAAATGAAGAGCACATGCTGGAAGAAGTTTCATTACCATTGGCTTAATTCTTATTGAGCACACACCATAGAAGCATACAGACAGAAATATCCACTAAAACAGAAAATCCTTAATAGTTTAAAAAAGAATAATTTTTTTATTAAAATAGTCCCGAAATTAAAATCGTTCAAATCCATCCATTTGACTTGTCAGATAATTAGTTACACTTCCACAAAGCCTGCTACTTTTAATTAAATGTTTTTCAACCAAACCCATTATCCAGCGAGATAACAGGTAACATTTTCAGTTAATAGCTTTAGCCTAGCAATGTCCTCAGGAGCCTGCTTCCTGCAAGATGGTGCAATCTTTTTCTCTAGGAACAAAAATGGTTGTTTATCACATTACTTATTCAAAAGAAAGGTTAAAAGAAAAGCCATATTAGGTTCATGAATCAGCTTAGCAGCAGCATCACTCAGTAACTGCTTTGGCACAGGGTCTCCACAGTGCATGTGAGTCAACTTAGCCCTCACAATTGGAGGCTGAGCTATTTCAGTGATCTCACAGCTTCTGGAAACTCCTGCTTGTGAGAAGCAGAACAACCAATTTACCAGAAATGGAATGCATTCCTTAGAAGATAAACTCTGGAACAAATGGATGCCTCTGTGCCCTCCAGTCCTGGATGCTGGGCAAATACAGGATGTTGGGCACATTGAGAAGAATTACTAAAATTCTTCAGTCAGTGTTGTCAGAAGTACAACAGCAAAGGCAGAGTTCTCTGCCACAGAGGCTTTTGCATTCATCAGCTGATAAGAAAGACTCTGCATTCATCAGCTGATAAGCAGCCTCAAACAGAACTTGCATTTACATAGCACTTGTTATTCAGAAGAAACCCCAGGAGCTCTCTAAGGCAGTCAGCAGAACTGATAAAAAACAGAAAGAAGTCTTCACCAAGAACCTATTTTCAACACATCTCTAATACTAATAATTTATTTTAAAAACTCTACTCAGTTCAAAATTAATTAGGAAAAAAAAGAGCAACATATGTTCAACTTGATTAAACTTCAAGACAGCCTGCGCAGGCTTAGAGCTGCACACACACAACATATTATTTTACAAAAACTTCAAAGGTAGAAGAGACAGAACCATTAAATACTTTGAGTATTTATTGTACCCTCACTGGCAGCTCTGTTCTTCCTATCATGACTGAAAAATCTGTAAGTTTAATAAAAGTTTACAAAGGTGGCTATTGACCATGGTTAAACAGATACAGTTCTAGAAATTTTTAAATACCATTAAAAAAACCTCTGCATCACCAAAAAAAAAATCCCAACCAACCAACAACAAAAAAAAATGGTCATAAATACTAATTAAGCATTTAAGTTTTTTGCAACAGAATTGTAAAATTTTGGGCTTAGTTTTTAAAATCTGTTTGAAAGTTTTCTAGCATGCTCATTTCCAGAATAACTCTCAAAAATACAGACAACAAAACAATTCAGGAAAGAGGTACTGAGCACTCCCTTTCTCGACCCATGGATTCCTTACAGAAACAGCCTTCTTAAATCCATATATGAAATATTGGTATAAGGTATGGTAAAACACAAGCAAGGAACATAGAGACAAACTACTCAAGAGTAATGGGCAGAAAGCCTCCACTGGCTATATGATGGCACAGAGGTTTTAGTACAGAAACAAACACCAGGAAATTTATTAAAACATCCCTCAAATTCTACCAGATACATACACTGTGTACACATACATATGTATGTATGTATTTACCCTCACAGGGAAGCTAAATTTATAGGCCACGTGTAATAAATATTCCCCTCAAAGAACTCTGAACAGGCAGTACCTGAAAAGAAAAAGAAATTAAAGAATTCTTTTAGGGGAAAAAAACTGGAAGAGGAAAAAAAAATACCTTCTTTTAAGCCTAAAATCCACATGGTATCCAAGGCATCAATTAAGGTAAGCCCAAGTCCAAACCACTCGCTGTAGGACTTGGACAAAGGCTTCAGCTCATCATGGCCCCAGGCAAAATCCTTGTACCCTTTCCAGGCATGGCGGAAGGCTTCAATCACAGCCAGCTGGCGCTCATTGATGGGCACTGCAAAGGAGAAACAGCACCTTGCTCAGGACTTCTGCAGGGCACTGATGGAACTCTACTACGCACCACTTTACTGCATTGCACTGAAAAGAAAATTTCTTTCATTGATCACTGCAATGGAAAAACCACCCTCATATTATTCGTTTCAGAACAGCCTTTCCTCTGCAGAATAACCACTCAGTGTTTCCAGTCAGCAATTCAGTCAAATTCTCTGGAAGAAAGAAATCTCTCTGGAAGAGAGAGATCTCTCTGGAAACAGAGATTTCTCCCTGGCAACAAAACTGTCACTTCTGCAAATAAGCCATTAAAATAATCACATGCACAGCTATAGATGACTATCACTAAAGCTCAAAAAGATGAAAGTCAGGAAATACCAGATTAAGATCCATGGTAATCCAGGTGCTGAATATGTATACTTAAGAATAAAATCCTCAGCTAATTCAACACATAACATCTTTTCTTCATCTTCCCTCTCTTACCAACTGCTTTCTGTTAAATTTAAAATCACTTCTTCAAAATTATTTCTATTGAACTTTCTATTTAATATCAAAATAGAAAGAAAATTTACATTTTCCATCTTGGCTAAACCAAGTCTTTTTCCTTAGTTGTACTGATATTTTTGCTTCCGATCTGCCATGAAGTGGAGCTTACGTTAGACGTTGAACATGAAAAATTTCAAGCCATTAGCTGAAATTCTGAAAAATTATGAACAAAGACTTCTAGAGTGGGAAACACCAAGCAGCACAGCTAACCCCATAAATATTAAGCTTGCAGAAATGCAAATACATCACACTGAAATATGCCAGGTTCATCACACCAGAACTTCCGGTTTCTTTTCTGAACTCAGAAAAAGGAAGAACAGGTTCTTAACTCCACAAGTGCAGCAACTTGAAAAACAACTTCTGCAGCTTTCTGGTGAGCCTTAAAAATAGTTCCACTTAGTTCAGGGAGGAAGTCACTTCCCTGTATTTTCAGAACAAAAGGAAAGGCACAGCTGAAAAGGAAGCTGTCTCTTTCATGCCCTCCTTCTTTAGGTTATCCTGCCTCTTCCCAGAGGCTACATTTCAAAGATTTGTCTCTAAAATTTATTTTCAAATTCTGAAGGCTAACAAGCATGAAGGCTGGCATAGTGAAATAAGAACACTGAAAAACTAGGATGTTCTAGGTAAGCAATCTCTCCTATACTTTTTGTTTCCTTTAATCTAAATAAACAAATAAAATAATGTGTATGGGGAGAAACTGCAAAACTGAAACCATAAAAGCAAACAAACAAAAAAAAAAAAAGGTATCATTAGCTGTCCTATTTACCTGGTTCTTTCTGGTCTTCAGGTTCCACAGGTGAAGGTTTTTCTAGTTCCATTATTTTACTGGATGGAGGTTCAGTGCTTTGGTCAGGTTCTATCACTGCTCCCCTCCAGCTGCAAATACAAGGGACTTATTTTGGTCACAGAAAATCATGCAAATGAATGGGACTTATCTCTGTATTTCCTTTATCACACAATATTTTGATAAAACAGAAGTTAGATTTTGTATCAAGGCTCAAAATGATTATGTGGCCCACTAAGTAAGTTTTCTGTTGAAAGAAATTTTCTTTGCACAGAAATTTTCCTTGATTAAGAAATGTGTGTTACAAGCTCTTGGAATTTCAATATATATCTTGGCAATGGAATTGAATAAAAAACTTCTTAAAATAAACACCTGAAAATGTTGTATTACAAGCAATTTATTATCTACCAGCTCTGAAATTACCACACTAGCTACTAATGCTAAATAGTACCATGTTGAATCCTCTCAATCCTTCCCCCTGCGGGAAATCCCCAGGGCCTTGTCTTGGAATAATATATCATAGAGTTTGCCCACCTAGGCTGATAGAGAGGACGCAGCCCATGGTGCTCTGCAGCACTATTGCCAATCTGCATTAGACTGCTTCCCCCATTGGCCAGTTGACATCGCCCACCCCAACTATACATCCCTCATTGCCCCTACAGGTTGCTGCCCTTTGTCCTGTTCTCGTGGCCTTACTCTGAGCAGCTTCTGAAAGAGACACTTCGAAGAAGGTTGCAGCATTTCTACCATCCTGCCATGCTGCAACAGTAACACATAAACAATGATCACCATGATTAAACGATCATCATCATGATTAAGTACAAAGGATGAGATGCTCAAAGTACTAACTCTGCTATCAAGGGATCACAAGCCTTCTCTTCTACCACAGATGTGTAAAGCAGTTTTCACAGGTTTTCATGAAGAATCTCCTAAAGGAGAAGTCTTTCAGAGCGGACTTCAAGTCAGGCCAAATTCAACTCAAGATCAAACAATCTCAACCATACCATTTAATATATAGGTATGGTGTCTTTGAGCCCAGTATATGCTTCCTAAGGGAACCAGGCTTACAGGATCTTTAAAGTCTATATTGTTTACTTTAACAGTCTGACTGTTTCCAGTCAGCATATCTTCTGACTTAGATAAATGCCATATTTCATTTCTTACTTTCATTCTTTAAATTTGTAGCTAGTCTTCACTATGTTTTCATTGCTCTTGTTCGCTTACCACCTGTTTAAATCTGTGAGTTACAGCACAAGCCAAAGCAAAACAATAAAACATTTTCAGACAATACTGACAGCCAAAATGCTGAGCCAGGCACAGTTCTAATGCTACGATCTGCTCATCTGAGCCAGTGCTAAAGAGAACATAAAACACCTAAAACCCTCAAGCTTCATGTTCCAAGTCTGAAGAACCTCTGTTGAACTTTTGGTAGTCCTTTCTATATCCACGTTACTTTCCTTCACTTATTCCCAAATCAAAACACTTCCATAACCATAGAAGCACAGACCTTCTGTTAAAGATACTACCAGATGTGTACAAGGAATGAAATGTCTTGTAAGAAAGAAGTAAGCACATCGTGTTACACTCACACAGCTATGTACACATCCATTGGTTCTGTCTGGTCAGCCCGGACCCAATTTCTTTAGCGGCACCAACCCACAAGAAGCACTGACAATGCTATCACTTTCCAAACCTGCCCCAGGACAAAAACACTTGTAGCAGCACTATTGCATGGATACTGTTAGATTAACATTTATTACAAGGAACAGCAGAAACCTCTGGACACTGAGAATCTTGCTGAACATTAAGAGTGTCTAAGTGCATTAGAAACACAGCCAGCCTCGCAGGGCCCCAAACCCTCTGCAGCTGTGTGATGCAAACAGTAAAATCAGAGAAATTGCACATTCATCAAAATTAAATCTATCAGCCTAGTGATATCAGCAGCTATCAGGCCAGGCCTGAGAACAAACCCACACAAAGAAACAAAATAACCTCAGACACATACAACAAAAAGCCCTTGAAATTTTCACTCCAACACTCAATGGATCTTGGCAGAGGCAAGGGGGAAGGAAGCACTGTACCTTGCCTGAAACGTTTCTACCTGATAATGGATTTCTCCGTTTTCTCTACTTTATCCGCTTCGACCAGCTCTTCTACAGCCCTCATGGTATCATGTCGGGTCTTCAGTCTTGTGTCTCTCCGTGGTGCTTTGATCTGAAGATTGGAAGGACCACGACGAACATGAGGTGATTTCGGTGGCTTCTGAGAGTAGGAAAAAAAAATGTGCTTGGTAAGTTGCAGAGATGGTAAAATTTCAAACCATAAATCAATATCATTCCAGTATTAAACATAAATCCATATAAATCTTATTTTGTTTGTTTTGCAGCAGGCAAATTCTGACCTGAATGGAACCTATGCTAAAGATCTTGTGGGTTTGTTTGCTTTAAATTTTTGGTAAAATCATCCCATTCTTAAGTTTACACTGATAAATTACTTCTAAACTACCTTTACTGCCCCCAAGTATTCATTTAACACAAGGTAGTGACAAAGGATTGTAAAGATATTTTATTCCATTCTACTAGGCACAGTAAATTTATGAGAATTAGCAAAAGAATGCAAAAACAAGTTTCCACGATGCCACTGTAAAAACCAAGAATTACTATACAGTAATACATGTACATTTTTGCATGATGAAGAAAAGATTTCACACAAAATTTTGTATTCATTAACTGAACATCCCTGAATTCGTGAGATAAATTCGTGACAAATAACTCAGTAACCAGTATTCCTTTGCTCCACTAATTCACACAGTCAGTTGATGTTCCTTTCCCACTGCATTTCCCACAAACATAACCCTTCAAAATCTATCATCTACTCTTTCTGAAGCTATCTCTCAAGCTCCCAGATAAACCATGACTCCAGGCTTCTCACAGGAGTGGAGACTGATTCACACAGCACAAGTGAAGCCTCAAGTAAGAGGTCAGTGTGACATAAAGTCCTGGCACTCCTGGGCAGAGCAGTGAGTAAAAAACAGCATACAGAACATGTAAATAAAAAAGAGAAAGCCAAGAAATACAATACCAAAACCCTCCCCGAGAGGACAGCATTCCACCAAGGGCACACTTTAACTGCAAGTTCTAACTCCTTCCTCCACAACAACTGTTGGAACCAAGCACCATTTGCCTTCACAAACTCTTTGTGGCATTAGAAAACTAATTTCTTCTCACGTTACCTGCAGTGAAAGCTCAGGGTAGTCTCCATGGTTGGCATCTGCTTTCTGGGGTGCTGGTAGAACAGCTGGATTTGCCAGCTTCAATCTAGGGATTTCTTGTTCTGTTCTCTGATCATCCAATGATTTGTTTGTTATACCTAGACACACAAAACTACTCAGCACAAGGAATCAACAGTCAAGGCTGCAGTTAGAAATTTTTAACAGTTTGCTGTATACAAGTAGTAGATGCACCTCCAAAAACTGTTTGCATTCACAAAGCATTGATAAACACACACTAATTGTTAGATACAAAGCGTATTTTGGTATTAATCCTCTCCCTAATATAAAAGGAAGCTGCTAAAAGGCACATGGGGATTTTTAAAATTGCTACTACTTCAGTTTTTTAATACAATTAATAAGATAATATCAGAGGTAATGTGCATTAGTATTATCCAAATGCTTAGACTTTCTAAAATTATTAGATTTGAGCTACCCTTATCTACATACAAACAATCTACATACAATTAAAAAAACCACACTCAAAACCTTCAGATCTTAATCAACTGTCATAGTTTTGGAAGGGTAGTTCCCAATTCAGTGCTCCCTGAAACCACAAAAACCACAACACTGCTATTGTCTTTCCCTTTTCTGTTCTTCCCTCCCCCTTCCCCTTCCCTCTGGGGTGGATGAGTTGAAAATTGGAGGCACAGAAGGCAAAGATCACAGGCTGAGATAAGAACAATTTTGGGGAAACAGCAATGAAATAAAAAAAACAAACAGTAAGGACAACAATATTAATAACAAAAGGTATAGGAAAAGGAAACTATTTACATGAAGGCATGAATAAAGATGGCTGCCCCTGCTATGTTTTCTCTACCAGGAAGAGCTCCTTCTGCCCAGCATAAAGAGCCCCTTTCTCCCCTCTCCCACGCCCAGCAACGACTGAGGGGGTACAGAATAACATCCAGACCTTAGCCACACCCCCTCCCAGCTACTTCAACAAATTAACTATCCTGGCTGAAACCAGGACATCAACTAAAACAAAACGTTACTCTAGTCAACATAAAGAAAGAAATGGAATACCAAAAATATTTTTTGAGTAAGCACTGCATCATTCAAACACCACATAAAATCATCTCAGAACTGCATTTTAATGAATACACCCCGTCATTACCAATGGAAATTAAAACTGGTTAGAAGACCCACAATCATCTCCTAATCTCTCATCGCAATTGTGAGCTGTACAGAGCACATACTTTTCCATGTTTCCCCCATGCTTGTGTACGAAATTACTCCACACACTGCCAAGAACGCAAACAGGAAGAGAATGACACTCCGCTGGAGTCGGGACAGCTGCTTCCATTTCTTTAGGAGAGAAAAGAAGTGAAAGAAAGAATATTTAGCATGACATTAAGAACCTACTTGGTTAAAAATAAACTCTTATTGGTTCATTCAGATTAAAACCCCAAAATTGACTAGGTTTAATTTTACCCTGCTTCCAGGTGCATATATCCATTGCTTATTTTCTTTGATAACAGAGAAAACAGAAATCCAACCAGCTGGCACAAGAAGCTCACAAAAAACAACATAAGAGCTACCTGCTCAAAGAACCTCAGAAGCTGCCAAATGCCAAGACTCCCAGCAAGCTTCAGCTACAGCTGACTTCAATCACAACCTCCATTGGTTGACCTGAGCACCTGCTAAGCTATCAACTGGGAAATCAGCCAAAAGCCTCTTTCCTCCTGGCTGGCAAGGGACTGCAGAATGCACATGCAAAATTAGAAACTCAAGAAAATGGCAGGAAAACTAAAAATGTTACTGCAGCAAAGAAGAAAAGCTCAAAATAAGGTGAGCACCAATCACTGGCAGGTCATGGGTTTGATCCTTGTATGGGCTGTTGGCTTAAAGAGCAGGTCCCTTCCAACTCAGAATATTCTGTCAATCTGTAAAAGAGAAGTCAGGTATCCTGGCTCTGACAAGCATGGGAACTGTCACACAGAACAAATTCTGCACCACAAAAAAAGAGGCACCAACCTGCAGCAATGTGAAAATTAAGTAAAACACCACAACAGCAAACAAAACAAACCCACAATCTTTTCAAGTTTAGTCCTGGGCAAAAATGTATTGTTAACACTAGATTATACGCAACAATCACTGAAAAACTGACAGCAAATTACGTTAACCTCAACGAGGCCAAGGTACATTAGCCTCAATTTACAGAGAGAGAAGCTGGAGTTAAACATCAAGGGTTAAATTGCCACCATTACTTTTCCAACAGTCCTCCTGAAATTCACTACTTCTGGTTTGGATATACAGAGGGAACTTCATTGCCAATGCTACACTTGGGAAGGACCTTTGCCACAAACCACACAGTACTTCCCACATCCTCATCCAGAGGCTGGGAATGTCTCCTTGCAGAACTGTCGATGGGCTCACACTGTGAGTCCCACAGAAAAATTTCCTGCCTTCCAGCTGCACTGTTGACTGTACAGGAATACTGTACACCCTTCTCTGGACACACTGCAAAATGCTAGTCCCACTGTGTCATCTTCAGTTCTACCTGCTTAGCAAACTCTATGACCCTCTTCCCATTGCAAAAAGACGCTTGAAATCCAGCAGCCCTGTGGTTCATCAGGGTAGGATGGGAAAAGAAGCTTTAATTGTGGTGTCTTGCAACAGGTAGGAGTAAGGCACAAGAACATGTGAGGGCATTCACCACCATCTTACTGGTTTTTTGCTCATGAAGAATAAGTGTAAAATGAAGGGTGATGACTCGGGCCCATATCTCTCTAGCTGGTAATAAAAAGAGAACTGTGGGACTGTGTGCCTAAACAAGCTCTTCATACACACTTCATCTGATGACCTGTAAAGCCTCTGTAGGTGATTATACATCATCTCCTATCTGTAACAAAGGTTGTCTTGGCCCTCTGACTCACTCTTTCCCACAGAAGACTTTCCAGCCCAAGACTCCCATCCCACACGAAGCTGTCTGCCCATTCTACCCACAAGCAGACAAGAAGGTCACTTCCCAGAGCTCTGCCAGAGGACCCCTCTTCTCACACTGTTCCCTTTAATATCCATGGGCAGAAGACAGGACCCTTCCCTTAAGCCTTAACACAGGGAACAAAGGCACAGAGACCAAATCTTACTCCCCTCATTCCTGTCCAAAGAGCTCAGCGTTGCCCCTCAAATGTGCACGAGCAGAGGGCAGGATTTTACCGTATGCCCCCGCTCCCAGCTTTATTCGTGAAAATTAAGACATGACGTGGAGACACCTCAGCCAGCCCGCGCCTTACACACCCCTATCCCGCGGAGAGCAGCCCTGCGAGCACTCCGAAAGCAGAGCCCAGAGCGAGGCCGCCCCAGCGCCCAGGGCCCACAGCCATGGCCTCTGCCCGACTCGGAACTGGGGGACGACGCCAGGTCCCCCACGACACTCCAGGTGCACCTAAACCTAGGGACATTCCTGACCGCCCAACAGCCCTCCCCCATCACCAGGTGCACCCCGCACCCAGGCCGGGGATACCCCGGTACCGCACAGCTCCCCGCGTGGCCCTCACCCGCCAGCAGGAGCGCCGCCGCCAAGCCTTGCTGTTGTTATAGCCACCGACCCCGGCCGCCTCCTCCGGGCCGAGAGTGACGGAGATGAAGTCCCGGCGCGGCGATCCCGCGGCGGCGGCACCCGAATACATGGCGGCGCCTCAGGGGCCGCCTGCCGCCATGGCCCCGCGGGACGGAGCGGCCGCTTCCGGCAACCCCTTCCGGTGCCGCTCTGGCGCCGGCGCGTCCGCGCTCGATGGCACCAGGCGAGGCGGGACTCAGCGCGTCTGGCGGCGCCGCGGAGGCACCGGCCCTGAGGAAGCGCAGTCGGGACGGGCCCTCTCCGCGGGCGGGCAGGAGGAGGTCTCAGCCCGCGCTGCCCACTCGCCGAGCCGCCCCGAGGCCGCAGCCCTCGGCGTGGGTACGGCCCGAGCCCCCCACCTACTTCACGGGTTCGGGCTTCAAGCCCTGGGCAGGGGTGCTCGGGGCTGCTTTGATTTTTGCCCTTGCCGCTCGCTGTCCCGGCGCATCTCGCCGAACCGCGCCCTGCCCAGCGAGGACAGCAGCTGCCGGGGTGGGCAGTGAGGCAAAGGAGAGGCTGGGAATCCTCGCTGTTCTTCGGTGTCGTGAGACTACAACATAGAGACCAGTCACAGAGTCATTGGCATTGAAGAACTGTAAATGAAGACATGCACGTGGCAGATAATAAGGAAAATAAACTCAGTAAATGGCCTGCAAGTCCCCATGGAACGGGGAGTGGGCCGCTGTGGTGAGGCGCAGCCCCGGCACAGAGCACTGTGCCTGGACCCGTGCCGCCCACCTGCAGAATGAGCATGGCCGGGAGAAACCCCCGAAGTCCTGCTGCCTCCGAGAGGACAGGAAGTACTGTCTGATGGCATTATCACCTGCAACGGAAACACTGAGACACAACAGTTTTCCAGCAGGCAGTGCAGGAACACGGGCCTGAGAGCGGACAACTGGAATCTGTGAGAGGATGTGAGTGGGTGAAAAGCAACTTAACTAGTTGTGTAAATAGACCCTTCCATAAGACCTGGCACTGAATTTTGATATGCAGCAGGAAGCACTCATCCCACACAATTCCTTCCTTCAGCTGCTCCTCCACAGCCCCCCAGCCCTGTGTCACTCCCTCTGCAATTAAAAATTTCCCTGCGGAGAAGGAGGGATATACTCAGCTGGAGTAGGGAAGAGCATCGTTTAGTGATGTACACATTCAGAGCCATAGCATAGCAAATAATAACTTCTAGCGCAGGTTCATAATCCAAGAGGAAGAGGGCAGCATTGAAGCAGCTGCTTTAAGACTGCTGCTCTAAGTGCTGGCAGTGAATTCACCTCCAGCCGTGCCTAAGTGGCAGGTTAGTGTTCATCATTTGAGCCTTTATATTTGGAATCCACCTCACTGTAGATTTCAAGAAAATTTGGTGTTTTCTGATCATTTAAGGATTAAGAGAACTAATCAATCAAAAATCCTGGTAGATACGAAGAGCACATAAACAAGCAGAAGAACAATTTAAGATGCCTAAAGCATGCATTCATTTTTAGTATTAATTTTCCTATCACAGGAAACTACTGATTTGTGTAAACATATTTAAAAACATATTTAAATCCCCAGCAGCCTGCAGATGGGTGTCAAGAGAGAAATGGGGGGAAAGAGGTAAGAAAGGAACATTTGCTTCTGACATTTGCTAGGTTCAGCCCTAAAGCCCCAAATGACAGCATTTGTGAGGTATTTCTGCCTTTCCCTACTGATTGTGCTATAAATAGAGCCGTGTTTAAGAAGTGCCTCTCATTGGAAAGCAAAGTTAAAGTTGCATTGCAGCGAGGACTCATTACCTACACACCAGCTGTGAGACTGACTCAGAACCATATTACTCAAATCTACTTGAAATAAGACAACCACCACCTGCAATTAAACTCCCTTTCCTCAATAAATTAAGATGAAAGGCTTGGAAAAAATATACAGCATTGGAGACAAGAACACAATATTCTATTTTCTGATGAAAAAATAGATCTCACAATGTCAACTCCCTTCAGGAATCACCCTCTGCTCAGTTCCATATGCCCCTGTAATCTGAAGAGTGGACACTGCAGTCTCCAGATGCACCAACAGTGATACCATCCTGCAGCTGTAGTGACAACATTTACAGGGACAGAGACAAGAAGCGTGTCTTTTCTCACGTACAAGAAACACAACAAACAGATAAATCACAGTAACATCTTTATTGTTAAAAATGCTTAGATGTCCAGAAGTTTCTGAAGTAATACAGGTGTTCCCTTTGTTTCAGGTACTTATTTCATTTTATAATGTGTACAAAGACATAAGGACAGATTTTTTTTGTTAAAGTTCTCTCGAAATTGTTTCTATGTTCCAGTTTAAAATGTCAAGAGTCATAGAAAATAAAAAACCCAAGAGACAAGAGATTTAGCATTCTAATTTAACTTCTTGAAAACCATGTAAGCAGCTCTGTTCTGTGTGCATGGAAACTGAAGCTTCAAAAGAGAAAGAACTTTAGAAAAAGCAAAAGAAATATTTCTTTATAGCACAGCACAGTATAAAAGAAGCATGTGCTTGAACTTCTGAGCAATACAAATATACAACACAATTTGTTCTCATATATAAAACTTGACTGACAGAAATGGAATGTGTCATAAAACACTGCAAAAAGACTACAGAATTGGGTGACAAGGACAAATGCTTCATTTATACTAAAAATGTGAATTACTGGCTGCACATGCCAACTGAGGTAATCAGAACCAGTCATTAGCTGGTCTGCATGTGTGAAAGGATCATTACTCAAGTTCATGCAGAAACACTTTACAACCAAAAACTCTGATAATGACATTTAGATGCTTTCTTTGGAAAACTTGAGCATACTTACAAACTGTATTTACTCTCAAAGTAATCTTTATACTTCCCCATTCCCTTCTCTATTATTCTGAATAGAGCTTCACATCAGAAATTGCAGAAAGCTATGGAACTTAATTATGCTTAATGAAATAGCATAAGCAATTCCTCAGTAGAAGCGGATGCATGTAATAACATTTCAGATGAAATGTGTTTCTCGCTACCTTCCCTAACACCATGTTTAGGGGAAGAGTATGGAACACTTCTGATGCCAAGGCTAGCCACCAGAGAGTGCAGCTGACACATCCTCACCAAGGCTGAAACGTACTGAGTCAGGTATGCTCAGCGCAGGTTCTGCATCAGATGAGCATGAGCTTTCTGGGGCAGTGTCCAAAAACTGAACATGAAGAATCACTGGTGGGTCAAGGGTCAGAGCTACCCTGAGATTCCTTGGCCAGAGCTGTGTTCACATGCTACATATGTTCTGACAATTAGTGTCCTTCATTAGCTGACACTTTACATTGTGGTTAGTAACATATCTAAAAGAAAGGAAGTCATTCCATAGATGCCTAAGTGAAAGAGTGCTGGAAAATCACCTGGAGAAAAACTGTAGAAGCGGAGGCTGGTGTTTTACTGTGTACCCTGTTGATGCTGAGAGTCTTTTTTTTTGTTTTGTTTTGTTTTGGTTAGGCATTGAATTCTACCACTGGGATTTGTTTCTTTTACTACTTTCAGGTACCCCAAGAGAACCTTGTCTGAGGGATATGGTATATATTGGTTTGTATATATATACACAAAACAGGAAATGGAAAGGAAAACTGTTATAGTCAGGAAGGGCAGAGGGTTGTGAAAATATTCTTTTTTTTTTTTAATTAAAAAAGTCACTACAGCTGTAAGGAGCAATCAGTCTAAGCATGGCAGTAGTGAGCCCAGATACAAAACTAGTCTGCTCTACTTTGGACTCCAAGCCTCAAGCAATGCTTAGGCACAGCAACATCCCTCCATACAGCAGACTCTATATGATCTGCTTAGAGGATGCAATTGCCGAATTGGATCTTCTAATCAGCACATGATTAGGAAAAAACTGACCACTGGAGCGAAAACCTCAGTATCCAAAGTCCTTCCATATTTTTCAGGATGGGACCTCAGTCTGACTCCAACTGTGCACATGATTTAGAAACAAAACCAAACCAAAAAAAACAACCACACCAACACAACCAAGACAACTAACAAGGCACTGAAGAAACTGAATTTTCTTGAAGGCAAAGCTGATTTATCAGGCCTTGACTGGCTCTTTTCCATATTCATATGCAACAGTGAATAAGAAATGTAGGATCTGTTTAGCACCCAGAAAGTGTTAATCCACAAAAGCAATTTTTATAATGCACTTCATAGTGCATTTTAGTACTGTCAGTTCTTAAAATGGATCTGACAAACATGGATCTGATTTGAGAAGGAAAGGCTTCCCACTTCAAGAATTTTCCAGCATTTCCACTTTGTTTTCGTCGAGTACAAAGGGAGAAGGGAATTCTTTGTTCTTCATGTACACCTCCAGACCCTGAGAAAGTGTGAGAACAGTATTGTTAGGCTGTAAATGCACTATTTTAAGTCCTCAAGTGACAGACAAAGGCCAGGGACAAGGCAAGAGTTACAGTTTCCCCAGTGACAGAAAGTGTTTCTGGGGCTCAAGAAGCAGAAGTGCTGAGGAACCATAAAACCTGATGTCAGAAACAAACTTCTTGGGAGAACAACATGGGAAGGTGTGTCCTTAACTGACATTAGAATAATCCTGGCAAAGAAAAGTCTAATTTCCGTGTTTTCATTTTGTTCTGACAGCCTATTGATTGCAATGAGTTTGTCACCTGCACGTGTTGAGGAATACACCTACTGCAGGTAGCTGGCTTGCAAGTTAACACATGTAGAAACCTAGCAAACAGTGCCCACACATTCTCCTGCAATCTACTATTTCTCACCCTGCCCATCCAATAGGGAAGCTCCTATTCTTGTTATTAAATGGAAGGTTTCTCAGGATCAATTATTTTCAGAGGGACAAACTTGAGCAATGGCTTCTCTAAAGCCAACATACATACCATATTCCTCAGTCAGGATTCACTTACTGTGGGATATGAGCACAAATAAGCATAGAACCCATGGTTTTCCAAATTTGAATATTCTGCACTTCTTATTAAGATCTCAAAGTGCTCGTGAACCTTAATGAAACTGCAGCCTTGTTGCAAATCTCATTTTACAGATGGCTAAAACTGAGAGTGAACAAACTGCTGAAGAGTAAATCATAATGGAACCACATAATGATAACACAGAGCCCAAGTCACTGTTTCTTTGATCTTACCATTTCTCATCAAGCCCAGGCTAAAGAAATCACCTGTTTGGAAGGAAGTCAGATGCATACCTGCACACTCTTAAAAATGCCTCCATAGATAGCTATTCTCACCTCTCCAAAGTAAGACACTAATGGAGAAATCTCACAGACAGCCGGAGGATCTTCAGTTCCTGAGAGACTAAAGAAGAGAACACAGGATTAACTTCCTGCCATGGTTAAAAAACAGCGCTTCTTCTTCAAAAGTTTATCCAGAATAGGATATCCAGAAGGATAAGACATTTGTCAAAGTCACATGCACCAGACATTATGTGAAAACAAAGTGTGAAAATAAAAAGGAATTTACAGGTCCCAAATGTTACTCAGCAAAACCAAAACACCCCTTTTATAGAGATGCTTTTCAAGTAAAATGAACAACTTGTGGGTCTATTGAACTATGAGTTGATGAAGTAATGGCCCCACAGAGTAAAAGCAGCTTTCCATTACACCTGATGCAGGAAGGTATCTGAACTGGTAATCACTCTAACAACGAATCCTTAAGACCACCTGAGAATCCTGTTGGGGACACAGTCAAAAAAGCTGTCAGGGCTGACAAATTAAAACTCCTTGCATTGCTAAATCCAGAGTGATGGAAAAGACTGCCATCGTCTAACAAGGTGCTATAGGAAGGGCCAACTCATAACCCCAAGAGCAGGGATCTGCCAGATAGAATGCCCAGAGCCCCAAGCGCTAACTATGCGGAGCACCCACACTCATAAGAGGAGCAGGAAGTGTAGATATCAACCTGCATATCCAGAGGGGACCTGCTGAACAAAAATCACACTAAGCCACCCTGTGACTACATTAATGCCCGATTTTGGAGAGCCCAGCATGTGCCATTGGCCAGCTGGCACCGCTGAGCTCTTCCATGAGAGAAGAGGCAGAGAAGGTCACAGATTTATACCTGAGTTTTTCCGGTATCCTGCAACCATTTTCATCCACAAATCTGGCTCCAGCCTTGAGAGCCCAGCGGTAATGCTGGGCCAGGAGGGCTTGCCGAGCAGTGGTAGGAGTATCTTTGTCAGCTGTGTCAGCATTTTTTAGTGGTGAGAATTCCTCTTCTCTCAGAACTTCAAATGCCACAAAATTCCTACCAGCAAAGGGAAGAAAACAATGATTATGAAAACCAGAGCTAATCATCAGCCCCACTAATGCAACAACAACATTCATGAGGAAAGGCTCATATATATTTTTGGGAGAAGCACTGTATGCAGCCTGAGGCAGTCAAGCCAAGGGAAGCCCACTACCATTCTGAAGACCCAAGGAGTACCAGGGCTGTCGAATGGAAAAAAACAAGAAGCCTTCTCTCTTTGGGAACTTAACAGCAGTCTCCCAACCTACCAGAGCTGTGCGCAGGGGAGAGAAAAAGCAACAGTTCAGCAGATATGCCACAGAAACTTTTTTAGGCAGTGGGAGGTTCTTGGACAAGACAGCTCAGAACACAGCAGGACAGAGAGCACAGCACTGTCCAGAGCTTGGGCAGAGCATGAGCAGTGCACTCACTGCAGAGCACTCCACCATGTCCCAAGAAATACCCCCTTGCTTGGGAGTCTGTAGGTAAGGACCAACTAAGGACACCAGCTCCTAGGGACAAACAAGCAACAAGGGAGACCTCACAGGTGATTGTGAAGTACAGCTGTTTACCAGAAATGGGAGTGCAAATTAAAAAGCACCACCACAACATATGTGCATTTCTGCACTTCATGTGTGAAGCACAGCTGCCAAGGTGGTTTTGAGCTGTTAAAAAACCACAAGGAACCACTGCTTGCAAATGAGTTCTGTCACGGCTCAGAACTCAGCAGCGTTCCCATCACCCTGGGTTTTGGTTTTGTCTTTAGTTTGATACTACTTTATTTAACACATGTCAGGAAACAGAGACTGGTTCAAACCTTGAGCTCTCTATTCTAAAGGAAATAATATAAAAAGAGAAATATTATCCCCAAACAAAGATAATTCAGTTTGCCTCAGGTCCCTCTTGGGCATTTATTAAAGCCTAAAACAGAATCTTCACTGCTGAATTTGAGACCTTGGAAAAATAGATTTTATAACAACACTTATGCTTAATTGCTAAAATCCTATATTCCCTAGACACAAGTATCCCATACTATGTATGTCACAGCACTCCCAGCTATGTTGCAGAATTTGGAAAGCGAACACTGACAGTTCCACTTGGCCCCAAGGTGCTTAAGTAAACAATTTTCCAAGCACAAAGGGTACAAGCTGAGCCCTGGCTTAACAGCACCCAAAAATGTAACCAGAGCTGTAGTTGTCATGGAAGCCACAATGCTGAAAGACCCAATTTTTGCAAGTCTGAATACTCCAATATGTGCTTCATTGGCTTTGCACTCAATTTCCTTTTGTTTTTCCCAGGCTGGCAGAGGCCCGGGCAGCCAACACATCCTCAGGAGGATGACCAGTCTGGGAGCAGGGTTGGTGCAAGCACTGAGTGCCTTGTGAGCTCCCCTTAGAGCCCGCAGTGTTACTGTTGGATTGGAGCTGGGTGTAGATCCAACAACCTTCCTAACAAGCCACCCACAAACCACATGCTCCCTGGGATAGCTTGTTTCAACCTACAGTCATTCAAACAAACACTGAGAAGGGGAGGAGAAAAGTAAAATTATGTCTGCCACTAACTTAGAGAACTGGAACACATCAAACACAAACTTCTCCAGCTTTATCCCGTTCGGTTTTAGTGGTTTTACCAGATTTCCCTCCTTGTCAATGTAGGGCACCTTCTTTATAGCTACATGATGCTTCAGCTGTGACTCCCATTTCCTGCAAAAGGAGAAGAAACCAACCATTTTATTTAGTTCAATCTCACTTAGAAAAAAAGCAATACACTTGAGGGAAGCAAATGGCTCGTTACTGCTCTGGGTCAACTCTCAACTGTTTGTGGGTGTTGCTCCCTCCCAAGTGATCAAAGTCACATCCAGGAAACACTTCCCTAAGCAGAGCAGCCTGGCCATGGGCTCTCTCTGTACCACTGGGACATGACAGTCAGAGGAGAGGGAGAAGTATGCATCAAGCTAAAATTGCAGGCAGAGGTTACAAAAAAAAAAGAGGCAACCCAAATTGTTACCTGATTGGGCTGAAAACGGAGCAGGGAAGATCCCTCACCCAAAGGTGGTTCAAGCTCTTCAGGAAGGTTGTACAGCTGCTCACTGAATGCCCAGCATCACATCCCCATTCCCCACACCAAGGTGCAGAGTCCACCCGCAACTTCACCCTCTCCCACAAACTCTGTTGTCCCAAGCATTGGCATGGCTGACATTCCCTGTAGCAATCCATGCTATGAGGCTGCATCACTGACCACACTGCAGCCTGCATAGCTGCTTACCCTTGAAGGCCCAGGAAGATTGTGCACTGGTATTTCTCAATTGATTTAGTTACAGTGAACCTGGGAACCTCTTCCTTGGGTAGGGCCTGGAGAGTATGCTGGGGCTGTCAGAAAGGGGATTCGGGTGTTTGGAAGAGATAGGAGGTGAAAGGCAACATAGGTAATAACCATAACTAAAATTCCAGAGTGCAAAACAGGAACACCCTGTCTTGGAGGTATTTCTGGGCTGCACAGCTACCTAGAAGGTCTGCTGGGACTTACTGGGCCACTATTTCCAGGAACTCAACAGTGAAGAAGTGGTTACAGATGTTGCCAGCACTGAACACCAGTCCCCCCTCAGGGCGCTGCTGCTGTGCAGTCTCCGGGCTGATCTCGCTGTACTCCACCACCTGGTACACGCCATCCACACAGCACACCACCCCAACAGGCTCCGTGGGGTAGGCCTTCTCCACTACCTACAGCCACAGGACATAGATTTATAACAAAGAGGAAGAAAATCCCAGGACTATTCCAACTCCCAAGTACAAACAATCCCACAGGACTGTTGCCTGCTGATCCTCCAGCACCTCAGGGCTGTGTAAGGGGCACAGAGCAGTCTGGAGGCACATTTTGCCCAACAATTCAACATAAACACCAGTACTCAACCACTTAATTTGACAGTTTCTCAGAAGACAGTTAAAAGCAATCTGCATGGTGGGAGGCACTTTTCTTATCAAGGACCAGGATCTGGCATTAAAAGGAAGCCGTTTGCAGCTATTAGCCTTCAACTTCCCATTTGCCTGAACAGAGCTAATGACTCAGATGACATAAATTTCTCTTCAGACACGTGCTGCTTTAGCTTAACAAAATCCAGGCTGTTACGGCTTTCCCCATCTTCCACAGCAGAGCGCAAAAAATGCCTCAATTAGACTTAAAGGCACATTTATAAAACACAACCCAGTCCAATATGGCTTCTAGACAGCCCAAGTGCCTTTGTAGCAAGGACTGGGCATAGGTGCAAAGCAATTCCAGTGTGCAGTTTCCTTTGCAGATATACTTCCTGCTCTACCTGAGGTTTATTTTCCACAGTACTCTGGGAAGAACAGAGGACACCAAAGGGTAGGAATATGAAATGCAGTGCAGGCAGCAAGGAACTCTAAACCTGCTCAGAGTGAGCTGCTGATGGGCAAAGGGTAAGCTCCCTGCAACCAGCAGCTTCCAAGTGTCATCAGACCCAAACTCCCTGTGGGAAACCAGCCAAGTGCTAGCACTGCTTCACCTTTGCACCACAGTCTGCCCCTTTGGAAATACAGAAACCTATGAAGACTGGATCTGCCATTTTCACGAGGATGTTGTCCACACAATATACATGGACATACTGGATTCCACGCTGCTTCATATCATCCAAGATCTTATTATCCATCAAAGCACGGTATAAGCCACCATTGCCATCTATAATGCAAGAGAAAAGAGAAAGTCTTGGCTCATTTGTAACTTTGGGGTGGGTTTTTTATAGCTAACAGAGCAAAAGCAGAAAGTACTGAACAAACTTTCTTGAATGGAAGAGTATGGAATGCTTTCTAGCCAAGAGTCAAAGGTAACAGGTTTTATTTCCGGTTCTGCCACACAGTTCAGGGAAGCATGTTCTTCTTTTCACCCCAGTTCTCTCACTTGAAGAGTGGGACCACGGGGACCAGCCTCACTGAGCAGCATTATGAGACTTTATGAAGATTACTAAGATCCTCAGAGGGAGACTACGACAGGGCAAATCTATGCAGAGGGTGGGAAAAGTCTTTTACACTTCTCCTCCAGTATGGGGCAAAAGCATATTTATTCTCTTTCTTGGAGAAAGACTAAAATAAATCTTATTCTCTGTTTATCTTCCTCCCCCAACTCCTCAATGCCTTTTCAAAGGCTTGAACTGCAGCTGTACAAAAGACACATGCATGTTTATCACAGATCACCCATTTACAGTTCCTCCTGAGATGCCCCTGTCAGCTCAGGAGAACCACTCTGCAGCTGCAACACAGTCCCAGCTGGGCTGCCCTCACCAAGTCTCTTACCATGTCTAGGTTAAAAGAACATTACAAGGTGAGACATTGCTGTCATTTTGAAAAGAGCTCATCTTCTTGCTGCTTTTTTGCCTATTTCCAGCTATCAGCCTTGAGCTCCTGATCTTCACCACAGGAGGCAGCGCTCCAGAGACCTCATAGAGAGCTCTGGTAATGCACCTTTCTCCTACCCCGCAGCCACAGCACTTTTAATCCTGCCAACACTCCCAGACTTGGATAAAAAAACATGTGTTGTGGTCAAATGTCCAGCCAGAACTAAACAGATGTATGCTCCTGATTACCAGCCTGAAACATTAGAGAACCTTTCCACATTAACTGGAAGCATTAGCCCTGACCCCCACAGTCTACTCTGTGTGCCCAGGCAGGCTGATGGCCCATAGCAAGTACCAACACATATGACAGTACCGCAGTATGGAAGAGCAAACAGGTACCTGGAGCCATGGCAATTTTCCCCTTCTCCTCCAAGATAGCCTTCCCATCAAAGGTGACAGCAGGCAGCATCCTCTGTTCAAACATGACAACATTGCATCTGTCCAAGTTGAAGTAGTTGTGTTGTACAAAAAACTCTTCTGTCGGCCCCAGTGTGAACTCACTTGTCATGATGTACCTAGGCAGGAATGGGGAGTTGGCAATGAGAAAGAACAACACAAGCAAAAGGCAAAACTACAAACTGAAGAAAAAAGAGAGGAATCCCAGGAGTGTAAAATGAGAGACACGGCAGCATCCTGTGGTGAGCAACTGCACATGAGAGCTCTCCTCCAGAACTCATCCTGCAGTAAGGCTGCATGGGGTCCTATGACCATATCAGGGCATGATCCTACCCTGGCCTAGCTCCAGCCAGGACAGAAGAGCCTTGCCCTAAATGTGAACAACATCTGGATACCTGGATGAGCTGGAAAACAAGACAAAGGGCAGAAAACACCCTCATTCACTCTAGATTCAAACTGATGTTAAATGTCTATAGAAACCCTGGCCAATTCATTCTGCCAGCACCTCTTCAGTGCCAAGGCAAACAGCAGTATTTCCATATGTTGGCTGCATGGTTTGTTTTTGTTGTAAGTATTTCTATTTCCTCCTTTCCTTTCAGCTCCACATTGCTTCTGTCTCTTCCTCCACTACTGTCTAAAAACCACCTTCATCATCTACCTGTCAAACTCTTCAACTATCGGCAAAGGAATACAGGGTCCTCTGTGAGCATGAGAAAACAACATAGAAGAGCCTGGACCTCAATTCCCCATCCCCAATTTACATCTCTGTAGCACACCATAGCCTGGGCCCAGGTATACTGGAGCAGCAAAATGCTTCAACTGCCTCCTCACCCCCAGGATGGGAACTGGAAACAGATGTGGCATCTTGCAAATAATCCATCCTGGCTTCCAGCAGCACCAGGGATGATGCATTTGCAATTCAGGTCCTGTATACAAGGCTCCAGGAAGAAGCACAATATGGACTCACCTTCCATGAGGAAACAATGTATGAATCAAATTTGGCCTCCAATTTGTAGAACAATGTGGCACCCTGAAGCCCTCAGACACCTACTCTTTCACTGCCAAAACCCGGGCTCAGACCAGACACTGATTCCAAAAGGGTATTTCTACATAGTCCTCATGGTCTAACAGAGAGCATTTAGCAGAAAACATTTCCAGACACATCTGCAGTGCCTTCCTCTCACCCACCACACCCCATAGGGAATTCACATTTTGCACTCTGCCCAGAGCTCATCTCTTTTGAATGCCAGGAGCAGCCAGCAGAATGGGCAACTGTGAACAGTGACAGCAGGAGGTGGCCTGAACACAAAGCAAGAGGTTTTTTGCATAATTATGGACAAGGGCAGGAAGAAGGGCTTGGAAGGCAAGCTCTAGGTTGTCCTCCATGCAGGAACCTGAGAAAGCAGAAATGGATTAAATTTCTTGTACAGCATCTGCAACAATCACTGAAAAGTGCTGTTTACAGTGTTGCGAGTAGCTGCTTGCAAAGCCAGCAAGGTACAGCAGTTAGTGTTGTGGTCAGTGATACAAAGGCAGTACTCAATCCCTCAGGTCTGCAGACATGGACCTGCCACCTCCCATCCCTCTGCACCCTCCTCCAGCCTCTGCCATCACAAATCCTGCCAACAAAAGGTTCCTCTCAACCTGTCTGTACAGCACCCAGCTTAGTGCTTCTTGAAGACAACACGGGCAAGACTGGAATGCAAAGAGCCCTGCACAGCAGATCTGGCTTTAGGTCACCTACCAGGGAATGACACACTTGCAGTGGTGTCTCTTGCCAGCAAGCTGCTCCACTTTGCGGATTCTTTCTGCTTGGATCTGATACAAGTTCTTGCCACTGGGCAACCCCACGTTGTACATGCCCTTGGGATAGCTGACTCCCAGGCGGGTTCCTTGTCCTCCAGCCAGAAGTAGCACTGCCACCTTGTTCTGTGAAATCTGATGTAAACCTGTAGAAAAAGAAGCCCAAGGGAATATAAGAACCTCCAAAGCAATCAACACCCTACATTCTTCTCCTGAGCGTTTCTGCAGAGCTCAGGCAACAGCCAGAAGCTGCCAGTTCAGTGTTGGCAGCTCAGAGAGAAATATGCCACTGCACACAGAGGAGAAAATTCCTTTCAACTCCTGGATGCAGCAGTTTCTTTACCTAAAGCAGCAACTGGTGCAAAAACAGACAATAGCCATGAGCTGCAGCTTAGGAGATTCAAATTAGGATACAAAATCTTTACTAGGGAGGTAGTGCAGCACTAGAAAAGACACCCAGAGAGGAAGGAATGTCCCCTAAGGTTTTCAAGGTTAGTAAAGCTGTAGCTGACCTGCCCTGAGGCTGTTCACAGTTTTGTTCCAAATGGGAGTTGGACTTGAGACCTCCAGAGGTCCCTTATCATTCCTATATCCCAAAGAAGCAGAGTCTCATCATCTTGAGTGAAGCAGGAGGATTTCTGGAATCTGCCTTAATCAATAATCTGTACCTGTGCTCCAGCTTCAATAGAAGCTGAACACAGCTGCAGTCAGGGCTGGTAATACAGCCAAGCCTGCAGGAGCTACAGCTTCCACAACCTAATTGAAACCAGTGTCAGTGCTCCTGACAAATCAGGGAAGTCCAGAATCTGGGAAAGAACCAGAGCACATAATAAACACTCAGATCACTCTCCAACTCTGGTCCCTGCCTTCTCCAAAGTCAACATCACAATAACGACTGACAACTGTGAGAAAGGTTTTTTATTAGGGAACACTTTTGAGTTTCTCTGGGAATGCAAGGAACATTAGGCTTGCCACGTCAGAAGCCACAGTTCTGCTGCAGGTAGCTATCAGGGCCTTCTGCCATCACACAGCACTGAACTGCCACTGCTCCTGCAGCCAAGGACAGCCTGTGGAGCACCCCAGCCTTCAGGAAACACCTCACATTAACCACAGCTGAGGCTAAAATATTCCTGATTTGGACTGAAAGATATGGGGACCAAAGAAATTAAATTAGAAAAGAACAGGATTGGGTTTATGCTAATCTTTAAATAATTGGCTGTTTAAATGCACAATAGAGCAAAAATGGTGCTTCTTGAAGACAACATGCTGTTTTAACAACCTGGCTCAGTTTTAATTCTGTTCAAAACTGCAGCTTCCAGCAATTTTGTAAGCAAAGATTGAAGCTGTCCATGACATTGCAGTAACACCATTCCCCTTCCCATGCTTACAAGTTTCAGTCTTACCACAGCAGTAACACAAGACTTTCTCCCTAAACACACCCTTTCGAAAAAGACTGATGGTGTCCTGGCACACAGGGGGCCAGTTCCACAGCCAAGGTTCTGCTGTAGAGTAACCTCTGGGGTCACAGGGCCACAGGAGTGAGATCTGGAAGCCACCTTGGGAGATCTTCAATCCTCCAAGTGGGATTAGGAGAGCTCCCTAAGAAGAAACCTGTGTGTAGAAATCTTGGGATTTCTAAGTCTCAGGAGGTCCTTGGACAGCAGAGGAAGCTTGAATAGGTTTAAATTGGTAATGTAAAAGACATGGGAGGATCTGGGTGAGCTGCGTGGTGATGCAACTAAGACATCCAGCATTTCACAAGAAACCACAAGCAATAAATGACTCCTTTGTGCTTCCATGACACAATGAGCTGCCCATGACACTCAAAGTACAGAGCAGAGGGTCTCAGCTAGTACTTACAACAAGTACTTGCCCCAGTCCCATCACGTGGTTTTCCTGCATGCTCAGCTGTTTGCTAGTGCAGGGCATCACTGCAGGAGAAGGGAAAGAGCTGAATGGAGAGGCACCAGAGCATGGCTCCAAATCTTCTCATGCCCTGGCTTGGGTGGTGGCTGTTTCCCTACTGGGAGCCTGCACAGAAAGAATTTATGGAGGGGAAAAAAATTCCTAAAAAAGTTGCCCTGTGGGACACTTCCAAACTGTTCTGCCTTATCCCTGGAAGTACTCAACGCCTGGTTGGACAAGGCCCTGAGCAATCTCATATAGTGGGTGGCATCCACACCCGTGGCAGGAGAGTTAGAAGAAGATAATCTTGTCCTTAACATCCCTTCCAATGCAAACCATTCTGTGATTCTGTGAAATGGGCAATTAAAACATTTTTTAAGAATTCCTTTTCTTTAAAATAATCTAGAACTGAAACTTGAGCTAAAGTATTTCACAGCAATTCAAACCAAAGCTGCTTGAGGTCTGAGCTCAGCATTTGCTGCTCTCAGTTGCTGCAGCACGAGGGATGCTGCTTTGGAATGCAATTCAAATTCACCCACCAGTGGAACAAGTCAGGCACTTGCCCTGCTGCATCTTCCCCCTGCACTGCCAGCCTCACACAAACATACACACTCACATTCTGATGCAACAGACCACATCCCACAGATCCCAAATTAGACGTTTCTGCAGAGCAACAGATTGTGACCAAGAGCACCATTTACATGAATGACGCTCTGAAGTCAACACTGTATTGGGAAAGTCAAGGAGGTCTCCACTCTGCTCCACTCTACCAAGGAACTACAATTCTCAGCCACAGCTCACAGGTGCCACAGCTGGTGTCACCCCACTGAAATGAAGATACCCCACAGGAGATAGCAAGTTCTCTGAAGTTTTCCACGCAATGACAAGGGGATGGGATCTGCCCAAGGAGGAGTTGCCATCTCACACCCATCTCCTGGAGGGGCCTCTCACTGCAGGGACTGAAACCTCAACATCAGTGGGATAAACTCAAGCCCAAAGCAATATCACTGATAACACTGATGATGTCACTTTTTTTACAGTCCTGCAGACTGACAGGGCCATATTCCAGGAGGGCTCACCAGGGTGCACAAGAACAACCCAGACAGGAGAGTGCATCCCATAATTTATGGCATTATCAGTATTTATGATACAACCCTACAACTCAGACAGTTTTCCAAGTTCTGGTCTTAGGTCACCACGAAAACAAACAACACCAAAAATTTGGGTAAGTAGCTCTGCTCTGACTTCCCAACTGTAAAATTACCAACACTCACAACTAAAGTTCCTAAGAACTGACTCATCTGGCTGCAATGGAAAGATCTATCCCCTTTTAAAAAATCCACCTTATTTTCTGCAGCATATGAAACACACACAGCTCAGCTAAAGAGAAAATGCTGAGATACCCACCAATGCTGCAGTTAGTCCTACTCTGGAGAAAAAGTAAAAAACCAAAAATAGATTTTGTAGGAGGAACAGATTGGTCTTGCAAGAACAGACTGAATTTTCTTACTGAACAGGCACATCAGTCCCATTACAACAGCAGTCAGTAAGAGAAAAAGACTCCAAACTTTTCAATTCTGCAAAGCAGTCAGATAACTCAGAATGGCTCATCAAACTCTCTAGTGAGATGGGGTACACCTCAGCCCATGGCCATGACTTAGATTTCATTAATAAGACACTGACAGAATGAAAAAGTGTTGCATCTATGTTTGATTTATACCATCATTCCTAGGGCTGCCCAGAAAATGTGATTATTAAATGTCAGTGTTTAAGATCTGAAAGCAAATCTGACCAGGCAGTTTTTTTGTCTGAGACACAAAGCAACAGTATTTGTTTTTTAACTATTAAAAATATCTCAGGTGTTCCCAAAGCAAGTTTTCAGTTGTCTGGTTCTTATCCATAATTTTTTATCATAGAAAAAGAGGGAGGGGGAAGGAGGAGATATCATTTCAGCTGTTCAGTCTTTAGAGGATGCAATGCAGGTGGCAGCTGTAGGGATCTCAGATACCCACCGACAGAGCACAGAGCATCTCAGCTCAGTGTGATGATGACCCCACAGCCACAGGCTGTACCAGCCATGCAGTCTCAGGGACACTGGACAGCAGGCTGGGATGGCTCATCTGCTCCCAGCCTGCTCAACATACCACAAACAAAGGCCTTTCAGAGCTGCATCCCCTCAGAGACCCAAGATCCTGCAAAGCCTGTGCCCATGGTGCTGCTTCCACTGGGAAATGCCATGCAGGAATGCTGCCACATCTGCAGGGACACACAGCAATGCCCGGGTTCAGTGGTACAAAGTCTTTTGTCCTGATTGCCCTGTTCCAGGAAATAAAATCCCTCTTCAGCCTTAAACCAGATCATGAAAACAAACCAAATGAAACAGAACATCTGTGTGTAGGCCTTCTGGTAAAAATTCAGGCTGCCTGCAGGGCTGAGGTGGCCTGGAGCCATCAGACTTTAGGGCCAGATGATTTGGGCACAGCAGCAGGATCCCAAACATATTAGACCTGGGCTGCTGCAGGCAGTACTGGCAACCAGCAAAGCCAGTCCACACAGGTAGCCTGGCCTTCCTTTCCTTTCCATGCTGCAGCCAACGACACATGGCAGACACACCAGCTCCTCACTTGCCTAGCTGGCTGGGGGACAAGTGACCCAGTTTGCTAAAGCTGTTAGTTTAACTATGGAGCCCTGACCCAGCCCCATCTGCCTCTAGGGCTCAAAGGGTCCCTTCCTCCTCACTGTGACACCCTCAAATAGCCGTGCCAAGATGGACTTGGGGGTGTGGGTGGATGAGAAGCTCAACGTGCCCTGACCAAGCACACTAAAATCCAGAAAGTCCCTGTGCCCTGGGCTGATACCACAAGGGGCAGCAAGTGAGAAGGGGGAATTCTCTGCCCTGCTCAGGTGAGACCACACCTGCAGTGCTGCCTTCAGCTCTGAGGTTGTCAGCATGAGAAGGACACAGAGTTGCTGGAGAGAGTCCAGAGGAGGCCATGGAGCTGGGGGCATTTACCTGGAGATGAGAAAGATCCTGGGAGAGCTCAGATCCCCTTCCGGGGCCTAAAGGAGCTCCAGAAGAGCAGGAGAGGGACTGGGGCAAGGGATGGAGAGACAGAACACAGGGAATGGCTTCCCACTGCCAGAGGGCAGGGATAGATGCAATATGGGGAAGAAATTGTTCCCTGTGGGGGTGGGCAGGCCCTGGCACGGGTTATCCAGAGAAGCTGTGGCTGAGCCAGGATCCCAGGAAGTTTCCAAGGCCAGGCTGGACAGGGCGTGGAGCAGCCTGGGACAGTGGAAGGTGACCCTGTCCATGGCAGGGGGTGGAATGAGATGGTCTTTCAGGTGCCTTCCAACCTAAATCATTCGGGGATTCTGTGATTCACTGTACCAGCTTATGTTCCCTCCATCACCACTCAGCCTCATGAGTGGAGTCTGACACAGCAGAAAAGCTTCTCTGCCCTGTGACCCTGATGCTTCTATTTCTGTTTCTGCTTGGAAAATTTTACTCCCCTGCCCACACATCCTCACCTCTTTACTGGCAACGTTGGGCCAAGGCTGTGCAACCACTTGTCAAAAATCAGGCAAGTATCTCTACAACCCAGATGGGTCTTCCTGGTTTTCTTTTATTATTAAAATTATTTTTAATGGTGCTGTTATGTTTTATAAAGAAAGATCCAAGACACATATGAGCCCTTATAAATAAATAAGAGTGTGCACTTAGAAAAAAGCACAGGACATCACATGCTGTGGGAAGGGCACATCCAGCCACCAGCTCCCCCATTACACCTAGCTTTCACACACCTGCATCTACCAGGCTCCAAAAATCATGGATTATGGACTTTCCTGGGCTTCTCCCAGATCCCATCAGCCTCCTGCTGCACATGACACAGCAAGGATGGGGATCAGCGCCTGAGACCGACCTTTGCACCTTTTGGTGGGCTGGGAGCTCATCCTCCAGGCAGCTACCCAGCTCAGCAGCAATGAAACCCCCCCGACTCCCACCTTCCCCAGGGACTCATAGTCATAGAATGGTTTGGATTGCAGGGCACCTTAAAGACCATCTCATTCCACCCCCTGCCACAGGCAGGAACACCTTCCACTACCCCAAGTTGCTCCAAGCCCCATCCAACCTGGCATGAACACTTTCAGGGATCCAGAGGCAGCCACAGCTTCTCTGGGCAACCTGTGCCAAAGCCTCACCACTCACAGGGAGCAATTTCTTCCTAATATCTAATCTAACCCTGCCCTCTGTCAGGGTGAAGCCATTCCCCCTTGCTCTGTCACTCCAAGTCCTTGTCCAAAGTTCCTCTCAAGCTCTCTTGGAGCCCCTTTAAATCCTCTAGTATTACATTTTTTCATGACAGATACTGTAAAACAACCCCACGTCCTCTAAACACTATTGTGTCATACCCACTTGCTTTTTGAACACTTCCAGGGATGGTGACTCCACAACTGCCCTGGGCAGCCTGTGCCAATGCCCCATCACCCTTTCAGTGAAGAAATTTTCCTCAATATTCAACCTGAATCTCCTTTGACACAACTTGAGGCTCTTTCCTTTTATCCCATCGCTTGTTCTGTGGGAGGAGAGACTGAGCCCCAGCTAGCTATCACTGCTCATCACAGAGTTGTAGAGATCTTCTGATCCAGCCCGGCACGGCCGCGGGGCCTCGGCCGGTGCATTTCATAACGCAGTGAAAACTCGGTGTCTCAACCAAAGTTCCCCGGGCCGAGGACACCGGCTGCCGGGGCTAAGGGCCGGGGTGTAGCCGTGACCCTGCTCTCTTCCTCCTTGCCCGACCCGCCGTCCCTGCGGCTCCCAACCGCGGTGCCGGGGATGGACTGCCCAGCGCCCCGCGGTGCCACCGCAAGGGGCGGCTCCTGCCCCGGGGCCCCGCCGGGGGCAGCCCCTGTCCCGCACCGCTGGGGCTCGGCGGAACGCGGCTGGTCCCGAACCCCCGCGCCGGACCCCGGCAGCCCCACAACGGAAGGGACAGGCGGCCTCGCGCCCCTCTCACCTTCCGCCTCCCAGCGCTGCAGCGCGGCGGGGCCGCTGCGGCGGGCGCTGCCCAGCAGCTCGGGGGGGAGCGGCTCCATCCGGCCGTCCAGGCGCTCGTGCGGGCCGCGCTGGCGGGCCCCGGCCGCCGCCGCTTGCCGGCAGTGCTCGCCCAGCCCCGGCGGCAGTGCCGCCAACAGCGCTCCGCGCTGCGCCGTGTCCAGCTCGGCCCAGAACCGCAGCAGATGGCCCTGTCCGCACCGCTCCAGCTGCGCCCGCACCTCCTCGGGAGGGTCCATGGCGTGGGGAGTCCGGGCTGAGCGGCGCGGGACGCGGCGGGACCGGGCGGGGCAGCACCGGGCCGGGGCGGAGCCAGAGGTGCCGTCCCGCCCCCCGGAGCCCCTCCCCGCCGCTCGCGGGTCACGCGGTCCCGGGGTTGCGGCGCCTTCTCGCTGTGAGGTTGCGGAAGGCGCTTGTCGGCTCGCCCCGCTCCCAGCGCAGCAGGAACTGCGTCCAGCGCAGCGCTTCCCCCATGGAATCACAGAATAGTCTGAGTTGGAAGGGACTCTCAGGGATCATCGAGTCCAACTCCTGGCCCTGCCCAGCACCATCCCCAAGGTCACACCATATGCCTGGGAGTGTTGTCCAGACACTCCTTGAGCTCTGTCAGCTTAGTGCTGTGATCAGTTCCCTGGGGAGCCTGTTCTGGTGCACAAACACCGTCTGGGAAAGAACCTTTTTCCAATATCCAAACTGAACCTCCCCTGACACAACTTCAGGCCATTCCCTCAGATCCTGTCCCTGGTCACTACAGAGAAGCGATCAATGTCTGTCCCTTCTCCTCAGAAGGAGGTTGTAGACTGACAGTGTGACCGTCAGTCTCTTTTCTCCAGGCTGAACAGACCAAGTCTCAGCCACTTCTCCTACAGCTTCCCCTCAAGGCCCTTCACCATCTTCGTTGCCCTCCTTTGGAAACTCTCTAATGGCCTAATGTCTTTCTTACTTTGTGGTGCCCAAAACTGCCATCAGGGCTCGAGGTGAGGCCACCCCAGCCCAGAGCAGAGTGGGACAATCCCCTCCCTTGACCAGCACATGATGCTGGGCCTGATGCCCCCAGGACACAAATGTCCCTCCTGGCTCCAGGGCACTGCTGACTCACATTCAACTTTCTGTCAGCCAGGACCCCCAGGTTCCCTCCTGTGACGCTGCTCTTTAGTATCTCATTCCCCAGTCTGTTTGTATATCCAGGGTTGCCCCATCCCAAGTGCAGAATGTGGTATTTTCCCTTGTTGAACTTCATATGGTTGGTAATTGCCAAGTCTCTAAATTGTCCAGGTCTCCCTGCAGAGCCTCCCTCCCTTCGAGGGAGTCAACAGCCCCTCCCACTTTTGTATCTGCAAAATTGCTCAGTTTCTCTTCCAGTCCTGGGTCCAAGTCATTAACAAACATGTTGAAGAGCACAGGGCCAATGATGGAGCCCTGCAGAACCCCATTAGTGACTGGTGCCAGCCTAATGTTACCCCAGTTACTGTCACCTTTTGTGCCTAACCCATGAGCCAGTTCCTCACTCATCACATGATATGTTTACCCAGCTGAACGCTGGACATTTTATCTGGAAGGATACTAGGAGAGACTGTATCAAAATCTTTACTGAAATCTGAAGAGATTACGTCAATCGGTTTTCCTTGATCAGCCAGGTGGGCTACCTTGCCAAATCAGGTTTGATAAGCAATTTCATGAAGCCATGCTGGCTGTGACCAGTGACTGTGTTGTCTTTCAGGTGTTTTTTAATAATTCCCAGAATAATCTTCTCCATAACTTTACCAGGCACTGAAGTGACACTGTCAGGCCTGTAGTTTCTGGGGTACTCCTTGCCCTTCTTGAAAATTGGGCCCTGTGGCCAAACCTCTGCTCTACAGTGGCCGTTGAGAGGAATAGCAGATTTGTCTTTCCAAACAAGCTGTGGGTCTGCTGGTAGATAAAACTAGCACTGGGAGATGAAAGAAACAATGGGAAGGATTCCACTGATTGATGAATGGAAAAAGATATTTGCTTTTACAAATAAACTTTGGTTTTCTCATAAATGAAATTAGACATTGAAAGATGAGAGAAACAATGGGGAAGAAAAACCCCTAAATTCTATACAAATTAAAAATTAAAAGAGAGGATTATACATTAGAAGGAAATCTTCAGTATCAGGTGTATTGGGAAGTCTGTACCTCTCAAGTACCTCAGCCAATGGGGAAAGAGAGAAGGGAAATGCGGCTGGGAAATGGGGATAAAAAGGAGGCTGCATCCTCCAAAAATTTGAGAGATCCCAGGGGAATGCCCCATAGCCTCTCCCTTTATTCAAATAAAGTAAAAGGACTCCTCTGTCTCCTTTTTAGACATAAACCTCTGATAGTTGTGGATTAATTTTCCTAACACCATGGTCCTGTGGCTGGCATGAGGTGTGTCTGATGGGATCCCCAGGTCCTGGTGCAACCTGTGCCAGGAGGTCCCAATGTCCCGTCTTACACTCACACTGGGAAACATTGCAAGATCTCAGGGTTCCCTCAACGCAACAGGAGCTGGGTAGGCCCAGCTGTACCCCAGACATAGTGCAGACTCAGGCCACCTGCTCAGAAATCCAGTTCCCCATTTTTTAAATAAAGGACCAATGAGAAGGATAAGAGTTAAAAATGCACGGAATCACTGAAGTAGTTCAGGACAAATTCAAGGACAAATAAAAAAAATATAAAAGAGGAAGGAATGATTAAGGAATAACCAAATCTGCAGGAACCAAGAGCCATGAACTGAGACGTAAAGAGCAGGAGGACACTAAAAATCAATCTAAAATGCTAAAGAACAACTTTGTTTGAACTTTATGCTCATGGGCCTAGAAAAATCCTCACCCACAGGCTGTGATTGCCCCTTACTCGCAGTAGTCATCTTGCCTGCAGTCAGAGCCCAGCTGGGTAGGAGAACATGAGGAGACAGACAGCAGCTCAGACACAGCCACCTCCCTGCATGTGATTGGAGTCAGGGAAGCTAGACCTCATCCGGAAATGACCATCAGGTCAGGAAGAATCTCTGAGAGTTGTCAAAGCTTCTGTTTCACATTCTGTTTCTTATTTTATGTGACTTGACACAGCTCCTGCTCAGAAGAGCCTTGGAGTTTTGAAACCTCTTTGCTCTGCTCTCCTTTACATGACATCTCTCCCCGATGTGGTTGCATGCCCTGCCTGCAACCACAGTGTGCAAATGAGTGTGCAAATGAGTGCAGGTGCACCACACACATGGTGCCTACATAATCACCAACCCTTATCCATCAGAAAAGGCTCTTTCAGATCCAACTTGTAAATCGAGCCCTGCCTTTTCCTGCAGAACTTGCTGCCTTACCTTGAGGGAATCCCACCTCAGAGCTGTGGGATCTCATGCCCATAGGATTCTAGAAGAACGAAAGCAAATCACGCTGCTGCTGGCAAATGTGCTCCCACTCCCCAATCCAGCCATCCACCAGAACACGTTAGTCTGGCTGCACAGCATCCCCTCAGCTGGTTCTACAGCCCATGGCACTCTGTGTGTAGGTCTTTCCTTCTGCAAAGCAATAAAAGTGGTGACGGGTTGGATTAGTTACACCAGGCAGAACAACCCCCGTGAACAGGAGGGAGGCATGCCTGGGCCAAACAAAACACAAACATGCAGGTAGAATAGGAAATTCAGCAAAAAAAAAAAGCTCCAGCTCACTGACAATCAGGGTGAGGTATCCCTCGAGGAGAGAGGCAGAGGTTGTTGTGTTTATGACCTTGCTCCAGGTTTAAACATGTAAGTACCCACTGATAGGAAAGACATGGGCTAATGTCTTTACAAATGAGTTGATTGGTGAGGGTCTTTAAGACAAATGGGTGTTAATATCTTTGAAATGGGTCTTAATCTACAAAGATCAAACCGCACAAATTTGTTACAGTGCCCAAACAGTTTGACTAGACAGTCTGAGCTTCTGAATTTCAGGGTAATAGGAGAAGTGGGTCTGCACAAAGTCTATTGCAGAACCCAGACAGTCTGAACTTCTGGCGGATCTGCAGAACAAAGCCTGAACTTCTTAACTTTGGGGGGAAATGTCAAGACATGTTCAAGTGTGTAATATGTGGTAGGCAGTTCCAGAAGACTGTACCTTCCTAGTAACTCAGCCAATAGGGAAAGGAAGAGGGCAAAATGTGGCCAGGAGTTTAAAGAGAAAAGGAAGCTGTGTCCTGTGAAACTTTGAGAGAGATCCCACAGTGGTATGGCCCAGTGGACTCTCTCCCTTTATTTGAATAAAGTTGAAGGACTCTTCTGTCTACTTTGTGGACACTGACTTTTCCACAGATCAGCAATATGTTCCCCAAAGAAATATGGTTTTACAGTCATTCCCTGAAAAAGATGACAGGCTGATGAATTTCTGGCCGTGGCACAACTGTGACTACTGTTGCCCTTGGCCACTCCTGACCTTGTTGGCAGCAGGAGAGTGGAGTTTGTGATAGGACAGAGTGATTGCTAGATGGATTGTGACTGGAAGCCTTATAGCATCTATTGGACTTCCATTTAAGCCCCAGGTGATTCCCTCTATTTAAACTTTCTGTGCTAAGACTGCAGAAGAGGTGGCATGGTGAGACAGGATGGAGTGACTGCCATAATACCAGTTCTTGCTCTGTGGACTGAGATGAACAAACAACCCACCACCCTCTGGAGAGCAGCTCACTAGCTTTCCTTCTTCCAGCCCTTGTGACAGCTTCTGAGCCACCAGGTATCTACCAAATTTCCTGCTTGCTGACCTTCCGGGGGAAAAAATAGTCTGGAAGAGAGAAAAGACACTTTATGGCAAGTGTCTGGCCCTCACCAAGGCAAATAGAGCAGAAAGATGGAAAACACAATGTCACTGCAGAGCTGGGAAGATCAAACAAGGTATCTCTTCCCAGAGGGAAAACTCTCCCACTATGCTCTCCTCACTATTTTTAGTCTCTGCTGAGAGGTCTCCTTGGAGACAGATGCATTTCTGGATTGACACTTTGGTACCCCAGTGGAAGTAATTCCTCGATAGCTTTGAGGCTGAACGAAGAGTTAATACCGGTTATGCTTAATTGTTCAGTGACAGGAAGTACCAGGACTTGGCACCTGGACTGTTGTTGGCACAGCTCCTGGTCTAGTTTTAACCAAGCTGCAACCAACCGTGCCAGGTGGTGAGCTGCACTGGCCAGGAACAAAACCTGGATGCAGTACTGCATGAGCCAGTGGCAGTGCCAGCTGTTCCATGTTCCAGGCAGCAGCATGCACACATTGAGTCCACAGACCTGTGGCTGTTTCCCCACCAGACCTTGCTCTCTCCTGGCAAGACATGGCAACAGGGGTTCATAGCATCTGTTTGGACATGGTCATCAGGAGACAACCTTGTGGCTGTAGGTCACCATGTGTCCTCTGCAGCATCAAGATTTACACGTAAATGCCTACCTGCTGCCGAAGCCAGCACAGGGCTCAATCAACTGCTACAATTACCTATCAGCACCCTTTGATGGTCAGTGTCATGTAGGAAGGTGCCCCAGTCTCCAACACCAGCATTTTTTTACCCCAGTGCTCTGCTGAGGTTTGGTGCAGCTGCTCTGGCCTCTCCTCACAGAGGTGGCACTGCTGGTTGGTGGGACACACTGGTGCCACAAGCCTCCAGCAGATGCCCTGTGCCCTCCCCAGAGAGTGGCAGTGATATGATCCCTGTCACCACACCAGAGCCATGTATGTCATTGCCAGTACCCGTAGGCCAGCAGAGAGGGAGGGCTGGGTGGGGTCTGAATGGCAGCTGGTGCTTCCCAGTAGCTTGAAGGAAGGAGAGCTGAATAACCACATTGTTTATATTTAAAAAAACCAAAGACACCTCTGTTTATCAGAAGAGTCTGGGCTGGCCCCAAGACAAGCTATATAGTGAGCAAAAATAAACCCTCCCCTAAAACAACAACAACAATAACAACAAAACAAACAAACAAACAAACAACAAAACAAAAACCTCCAAGAAGTCTTTTCCAAGAATATCCAAAATCTCCCTAACCTCATCCACCAGACCACCCTGAGGATGGAAATGTCAACCTGTCTCAAAGCAGCTTTGTCAAAGGCACTTTGGTACAGAAAACACAGCAGAGCTGCCTTTGGCAGTTGTATCCCAGCTCCCTGTGCTGGAGCAGGAAGCTCCACATGGACAGCAGTGAGAGTATTTCAGCTGAACATGCAGACACAGTAAACACCAGGAATTGTATCTGGTATCTCTGGTTCACTTTCCTGGTGGGATAGACTGGCTAGGCACAAGACATTTAGGTTGTTCTGATTTCTCCCTGTTATTCCTGTTTGTTCCTGCAATGTCAGAGATGGGGGAGGAACCTAGAGGAAATCCCCTTTTTTTGCAGATCAAGCCTTTGCTGAGCAAAACAGCCCATGTGCTGATGCTGCCAGAGCTGAGCAGCACCATAGTGACTACCTTGTTTTTGGAGTAGGAAGTGAAGGGAAGCACTGGTTCCTTCTCCACATATCCTGAGCAGGTGTGAACCTGTTCCGTTCAAACACAGCTAAGCCAAGCAGACATCTCAAACAGGTAGGATGGGTCTAGGAAATTTATGAAAAGAAATGAGGTTAAGAAAAGCAGGCTGTGAACAGCTCAGCTGCAGCATGGAGAGCAGCTGGAGGAGGACCTTGGTAGAGAAAAAGCCCTCTGAGGGTCTCCAGAGGCTGCTGTGATTTACCTGGCAGCCTGGGGCTGGCAAGGCTGAGTCTCCATGAAGAAGTGGCAAGAATGGAATGAGAAACCAGAAGTAGGACCAAGGTGCTAAAGACACTTGGATGAAGTCTGACCTGGGCAGGGAATCAGATGGCAAAGGGAGCACAGCAAGGGCAAGGTGAGTGAGAGGGCTTGAGCCCCAAGTAGCTTCCTCCCTCTTCCTTAGAAGCCAACTCAGAGCTAAAGGGAATCACCCCTGGCTTGCATATGGCACAAGGAAGTATCTGTGGCACAGGAAGATGTCCATGACACAGGTAATCTCACAACCTGAGCCCTTGGATATTGGTTCATCACCTTTCCTGGCCATCACCCTTCTCCCACAGGCTTGCTCCCTGATGCTTCTCTCAGCATCATGAGCATCAGACCAGGGTGGGGGGGTCTGGAGGTGCTGGCATGTGGCTGCCCAGAGCCCCTAGAGCAAACTGAAGTGTCTGTGATATGGGAATCATGACACCAGGGCTTTGCAGTCTGCTGTGTTGCAATGGACTCTCTGATCGAGGGGGTTTGTAGAGGAGGCATCATCTTGCACTAGGATTAACATGCTGCTGTGTCTAACAGACACAGCAAATTTCCCTGTAAAGCAAAGAAACTCATTCTCTTACCAATGCCAGTGCATACTAAGTTTGTAAAACATAAGAGCCAAATCCTGTTTCTCTCACTTTTGTCAACACTGGTGGGTTTTTCCCTCCTTTTTTATGTCTACCCTATCTTGGGCTGGCTGCTGGCCACTGGTGCCTTACCAGCCAAGGCGCCGGGAGGATGGAATTATATTCCCTCTGTCAGCATTTATTTTCCCCATGGCACAAGATAAATACACCACACAGGACTCCTCCGTGCTGGTGCACTACATCCCCCTCCTGTAGGGATGCTACATTGACTGATGCTTCTTGGATATGTTTGCAAAGGTGGCAGTAAGAGTGAATACCAGCGTCGGGATTTTCCTTGTCCCTCTTCACTAATCACATTTTCTCTGAAGTGTTTAGAAACTGTGCTTCTTTTGCATGGGTTAGTATTAATTATCTTCACAGTAGCTGGTATGGGGATAGGTTTTGAATTTATGCTGAAAATATGGAGACCAAAATATAGTGTTGACAATATGGAGATATTTTTCTTATTGCCGAGTGGTGCTTGTACAGACCCACGGTCTTTTTTTGCTTCTCACCCTACCCTACCAGGGAGGGGGATAGGGGTGCATTAGGTGTTGGGGGGATACGTAGCCAGGACAGCTGACCCAAACGAACCCAAGAGATATTCTGGACTTTACGACATCACGCCCAGTATATAAAGCGGGGGGAAGAAAGAGCAAGGATTGGGCGTTTATCGTGGTCCCTCGTCCACAGGGGAGGGTCGGGCTCCCTCCGCGAACGGAGCGGGACCCACGCGAGCCGCGGGCCCAGGGCGGGGCGGGCGCCGCGTGCAACTCAAATTGCCGTGCGACCTCTCAGCCAATGGCCGGAGCACCTTCCCGCCGCAGGCCAATGGAAGCGCGGAACTCTCCGCCGTCAGCCAATAGGCGCGGGGGGCGGGGGAGCATGGAGTAACGCTCGGAGCGGCGGCGATGGCCCCGGAGCGCGGTGATCGCTCGCTCCCCGCCGGTACCGAGGGTCTTCCCCGGGTTTTCCTGCAGAGCCTGCGGACTCTTTTCGATATCCTGGATGACCGGCGGCGGGGCTACGTGCACCTACGGGAGATCGAGTCGCGCTGGCGGGGAGCGGAAGCCCAGGAGCTGCCCGCCGGGGTGATGGAGGGGTTGCGGCAGGCGGCGCCGGCCAGTGGGTACCTTACCTTCGAGAGGTTCGTACTGGGGCTGCGGGCGGCCCTGCCTGGGACTGAGCCGCCAGTGGAGGGTGGCAGCGGCGGACGGCGGAGCGCGGAGAAACCGCCAAGCCCTCGCTGTTCCGAGGAGCGGCGGGGGAAGAGCCCCGGACAGCGGGAACCGGGGCCCGGCCAGCCCCGAGGCCGCGGTGAGTGGCGGGACTGGACTGGGGGCTTCGGGCTCGCGGGGATGATGACAGCGCCAGGGTCGGGGTCTGGCGCTCGGAGGTCGGGATGGGATCCCGCGGTTCATCCCGTTCCCCTGTGCCCTCCTCTGGGCTCAGAGCCAGCGGTTCCCGCAGGCCGGGTGTAAAACTCCCCCAAAGTTACTGTTGGTATTGACTGGTTTGGCTTCGCTGAACTCTGATTCCGGTGCGAATATCCCAGCGCCGCCGCCCACCCAGGGCTGTGCTTCCCTCGCGATGCGCTGGGCTATTTATAGCGCTGACAGGAGGAATTAAGGGCTTTGCCGTAATGTGTCCGTGGTTGTCCCCTGGCGTAGAGTCTGTCCTGACCTTCCCCGGGGATGGATGGCACAGCTGGGCGTCTCGGAGAATGGCTGGGTCCTGGAGACCCCCAAAGCAGAGCAGCTTCTCTGGGGTGAAGCTGTGGTCACGAAGCGGCCGTGTGCTTGGTGGGCTCTGCGCTGGGCTGGCTCTCAGGAATGACTCCTACACGATGTCATGCATGGTTTAGACAAAAAATGCAAAACCTGATCCAGCTTTTTGGTTTGGATCGTTCCACAGCACTATTCCCAATAAAAAATAATTAATCAATGAATAAATGGGAGAGAAGTTACCAGGGCAATATGCTCTGCTGTCCTAAGCTCTGTCCACAGGGCTCACCTGTGCATCCCTGTGGACTCTGCCCTTTCCATAGGATCTGCCAGAGCCCTCCTGGGTGGTACACCGACCCTAGCATAGGGGAGACTGTTTCACTGGCATCTTGATTAGTTGCTAGTCAGTAGATGTTACAAGGAAACCAGTCTTCTGGGCTTATCTGGGTAGGTAATAATTCTTTATCTAGGTTTGTGAAGTGCTTTGAGATCAGAGGAGACAAAGTCTATGTGCAGAGCTGGTACATGTTATTGCACCACCTGAGTGCATTGACTTCCTCTGCCTTGGGAAGGTCAGGCTGGTTTGCCTTTCCAACCCAGTCCCTTCTGCTGGGTAGAGAAGAAGCTTTTAACTGTGAATGAGGTTCTCTGCTTTCTATTTTTGCCTCCAGACTAAGCACTGGAGCTACATCTAAGGGAATATTATTAAGCAGACTAACTTTTCTATCATCAGGAGTGTAAATCTGGAAAAACTTGAAAAAAATCCTGCTTGGTGAATAGATAGCAGGTTGAAAGCTCTGCCCTGGGAAGGAGTGAGCAGATGACTGCAGCAGCTTTCTGTTTGCTGAGGATCTTTCCATTACAGGGTGATGTTCCATAACTGTCCAGAGCCTGTGGGCAGGGTTAGCACCTCAGCCCTTGTTGCCAGCATCCCACACTACAGGGCTATATTTTGGTAAGAGGCCTGAGTTTCAGGTACATTCAGCAGCTTAGAAAATGGTACAACTCAGTTACTCCACCTCTTTTAGCTCTAGATCCTGCACAACTGCCCAGTGCGCCCCTCCACAGGTGGTTTCCTGGGGTGCAGTTGAGCAGGTGGATGTTCTCAGCTGGCTGCAAGGGAGTTGAGCAGTGCTGTGGCAGGATATGGCTCCATCCCCACTGCCAAGATGTGTGGTGGGTGCTGGGAGCTGCCTGTGGCTCCAGGAAGACCTGTCTCCACTAAGCTGATGTCATTTGGGTGTGAGGCTACTCTGAGCCTCCAGCTGCATGTGGTGGCTTCTGTAAGACCCCAGCCAAATGCGGTGAGATGATGTGTCAGTGCTCATAAGCTGCGGTGAGTGGGAGAAAATGCTCCCCGCCTGTGTTTTAGGGGAAGAGGGTGCTCACAGAGTGCCTCCCCAGCTCTGCTTTAGGTCCGAGCAGCATCTACACACGTCAGAGGTGATTTGGATGTGACTCATGGCAAAATGGCAGAGGTTGGGGTCAGGTGGTTCTCCTGGCATGTCCAAGGGTGCAGTGAGCCAGTGGGACAATAATTCTGTTCTCTCTTCCACACTAACCTCTGTGGGCAGAAGTCCTTCTGAGGTCCCTGCTTAAGTCAGCTTCCAGCTTCTCCTCAGCCCAGCAGTGCTGGTGCAGTCTGCGAGCTGCTGCTTGGCACCCCATGGTTCCTGGGGAGCCAACAGCACCCACTGGATGCAAGAATGGTGAGGTGGATATTGAAGAAGTCACAGGACAGGGAAGTCACCATAATGATGTCCCTATGTTATGCTGCCTGGTCTTGTCACAGCAGTGTCTGAACACATCGCTCTTGGGGGTCTTTACCCCACTAGTTCCCCTGTGAGCTGGGACCTGGAGAAGTCAAGGCACAGAGCAGAAAGAGCCCAGGCCCTAGGCACTGGCTCCTCCCCAGCACAGTGCTTTCCCTCGCCCCAGGGGTGGCTTGGCTCTAGCAGCTGGAGAGCTGTTTTTGGCACTAGCTGGAGGGAGGGGATGGTTTGTAGGGGCTTCTCTGGGCCATTGGGAAGGATACTTGTGGAGAAGTGTAGAACAACCGTGAAGTGTCTGCCCTGGGCAGAGCCTGTCCATTATCACATGGCAGGATCTCTTCCACCTCTGGTGATCTGATCCTGTTCTTTCCCTAAGAACAACTATCCCAGCTCATTAGCAGGTCCTGTTTTAGCCACTAGCTTGTCAGCTCAGGTGTGCAGAGCTCAGTTGGTTGACCAGGAGCTCCTGCTTATCATGGGTGCAGTTCAGCTCAACACAGCACTGGTCACTGCTGGGTGACTGCAGCAAAAACTGTTTTAACATGTGATTGTCCTGCAGCTCCTACCAGAAGTGCTCCTGGCTTTGCCTTGGGATTCTGACTGTTGAGAGTATCCTTGGTTTTGGGGCTATTCCTCAGCTTTTTGAGAAGGACATACTACAGGTCTGCTAGGACAATGTGTGTGGTCACACCAGTCTTGCTGGATTCCTCCCAGATAGATGTGGGTGTATGAAACCAAAGGGAGCTGGCAAAGCAGATGGATGGGTGATATCAACGGCTTTGTGTTCACAAATGCTTTGTATTCACTGATGTACCAGAGTACTTGCTGGGAGGTGGAGTGAGATACTGTGATGGACCAGAAGGAGGACTTCGCCCGTGACATGGCAACCTCTTTCTCCAGTGACACAAAGTGACAAACTGAGGTGTCGCATTGCCTGCGCCCCTGAGCCTGTCTCCTATCCCTGAACCAGTGTGACTGTGACAGCAGAGGCAGCCCTGGTACAGGGCTCCCACACCTCGTACCTTCAAGATGAAGGGTGGCTCCTGTGGCCATGGCTGCCCTCACCTGCCTCATATCCTTCCTCTCTCATGTCCATGTGCTCAGCTGAGGAAACCTGTGCAGAGGAGCAGAGGAAAGGAATGTGCTGGCCCATGTGGTGCCCACACCCTGTCCTGACACAGCCCTTTATGTGCCTGTGCCACGGAATGTGCCAGACCTGTGCCAGGCAGCTCTGGTAGAAGGACGTGCGAGGGGTGGAGGTGCCTGGCAGACACGTGGGGAGCTGTCTTGGGAAGAGGGCGTTTTCCCCAGCTGCCTGCCATCACTTGCTGGCTCCCTGCTGCTCTTCTTGAAAAGCCACATTTCGAAAGGAACTCTTGAGGAAAGCTGTGTGCAGGGAGCAGGCAAGCTGTGGGACTGAGGGGGTGGCATGAGAGAGGATGTGCTGGGCACTTGCTGGGGACTGGGGCAGGAAGGGAGGAGCACCATGCTGCTATCCAGACTTGCCTGGGGATGTGCTGGCTGCACCCCTAGCTGCCCTGATGCTGCAGTTTGGGATGGTGGGGTGTCAGGGTTCTTCTGCTTTACCAGCTCACCTAGCAGTGGATCAGAGCTGGCTTGGCTGTGACTGCAGGGCTGGGTTTCTGGTGAGGTGAGCAGTGTTGGGGCTTGTATGGCCTTCACTTCAGGTGCCCAGGGAATTCCTGCCCTGGCTGACAGGCAGGAGGTGCCTGATCCAGCCTGGAACCTGCCAGTATGAACTTAATCTTCAAAACCAGGTTATGCATAGATTTGCATCAGCACCATGTGTTTTTACTAGATTGGTCTTTTGCAGGATAGGATGTTGGGGTTTTAATAAGATTGTGGAAAATCTACAGTCTTATTTACTTCATGGTTGCATCATAGACATAGTGTCTGGGCTGAATATCCACATGGCCAAGCAAGAACTGCCTTCAGGAGAAGTTGGTTTCCTGGCAGAGCTGATGCCACCTGAGTGGAAGCAAGGTGTCCCATGAGGACACGTGAGGGCAGGCAATATCACTAATGGTTTAGTTGCCCTGGCTGGGACTGAACCAGCTTTGCCTGGGAGCTGCTTGCTTTCTACACAAGATGACTGAGATCTGTTGCCAGCCTGGCACAGCTGAGTCAGTCATTCCTGACATCTGTTCTGCCTGGACAAAAACAGGAGCAGACATTCAGGCTGGTGGTTTGCTCACTCTCTCCCTGTTTGCAAGACCACCTTGCAGATCATCTCACAGAAGAGGGCCTGGGGAGGATTTTGTTGAAAGTAGCTTGTGGCCTCATGCCTTCCTCTGTTCCAGGTGGTGATGCTAAGTCTGCTGGGCAGCCCCAGGGAGACCCTGACTACCCAGGGGCTAGGGACACTCGGAGGCATCAGAGAGGCCGTGCAGAACACCGGAGACACACCATCACCAATGGCGTGGATTTCAGCACGGTAAGGGGGAGTGTTGTGGGCTCCCATGAAGGGGAAGGTGGGTTGCAGGGGTCCCTCACTGCTGATGCCATCTCTAGGCTTTGGCTTCTTTGCCCACCCTGCACAAGTGAGTTGTGGGACATCAGGTAAATACTGATATTTGGATTTGAAGGTCTGTTGATGTATGTGGATGTCTATTATTTCCAAGGTGCTTTCCTGAATCCTGCCAAACAGGGAGGAGGTGGATCCTTCCCCCAGAATGGGATCAGCCTATGAAGCCAGTGTACTGGCTGCCTTTCCCATGGGCAAGGTCTTGGGAAGAGGAAGACAAAGGTGGAGGTGTGGGAACAGATGGATCTCTGGGCCTTAAGAGCGACCCAGCGAGGGTCAGGTATGCTTTGTACTGGCAAGCAGTGGGGCCAAGCTATGCCCCCTTGCAGATGTTCCATGTAGATCAGGGCTCAAATATGCAGGTCCTCTTGGCTTCCAACAGACTTTTTGCAGCAAAGCGGAGAAATCCGTACTGAATTTATAAAGGCAGCCCAGGATGGAGGAGTCTGTTCCCCTCTCTCCACTGCTGAGTGGAGAGACTTGGATCAAATTGCCCGGGTGAAGGGATCTCATTTGTTCCCAGGTGGAATGGAGTAGCTGCCTGGGCATGTTGTCCACGGGCTCAAGCTAAATTGTACCGGGCAGAGAGCCAGGACCAAGCTTGCAGGATGAGTACTTGGTGGCACGGTCACCACTGTACTTTTACTCCTTGCACCCTGGTGTCTCCCTGCTCCTGCAGCCCAACAGGCCTGACCAGCGTTGCCCAACCTGTCGCTGGCCTTGGGGGACACAACGTGCCCCAGTGCCAGCCTGGGGAGGGGATGTTTGTGCAGGTAGTTTGCTGGGCTTGCAGCCATGAGAGGGACCTCTGCTGGGAGGTGCTGATAAGAAGTGATAAATGTTGCTCTGTGTGTCTGGGATTGAGGGCTCTGCTTCTTGGGGTTTTGGGGGTTGGGGAGAGAGGAAGGTCTTTGCTTCCCTTCCCTGTGTGTGCAACTCTGGGCTGGAGTACATTTCAAGGTCCCAAGCTCAAGGTGCTCTGTGAGGGGAATGGTGGCCACCATGTCTTTCCCCAGTTCTGCCATAAGCATTCTTGCTCAGGGCTTGTGTTGTCTTGGTCTCTATTCCGCCAAGTTGTCATGTGGTCAGTGGGAGGCATGTCCCCTCCTTCCCTCTCTCCCTATATGTTGCCAAGTGCTGCACTACCTTTCTGTCCTTTTGACCCCAGAGAAATGGTGTCTCAGCCTTCCATGACACCCTGAGCACAGCCTTTAGGCACTGGTGCCATTTCCAAGCCTACAGAGAGAGCTGGAACAGGTTTGGGTCCAGCAAGGACTGAATCTTTGTACCGTCACCTTCCTTACCCCTCCCTGCCCAGATGCTGGGCTCCCAAGGGACAAGGAACTCTGTCATTAGACTAATTTGCCTGAAGCCCTTGGGGAATGGGAGCACTGGTGCCCATCCTACATCCTGAAGTGCACCAGGACTAGTTCCTCCTGAGCAGGGAGCAGAGGTGTGGAGGCTGCGCTGCAACCCCAGGACTCTTTGCACTCTCTCATCTAGTGCTCACTCACTCAGCTGGCATTTTTCCAGCCAGTACCTCATCTGTTGGCCTTATTTTCCCATGACCATGAGGGTGGCTGGGATGAGACCTTCCCTGAGAGGTGGAGCACTGTCATTTGTAAGCAGCCCAGGGCACAGCTCTGTCCCCTCCCCTTTACCAGCCACCGAGCATCAGCCAAGTCCAGCGCTTTGTCTGTCTCCTGCCCCAGGTGTCTCATCCTGGCGAGATGCTGCCTGTCCCCCCCTGGGCTAGGCTGGCAGCGTCCCTCTGCTCTGTGGGATGCTCCCTCTTCCTCTGGTCTCTCTGCTGGCCAGCAAGCCCTGTGGGAGGAGGGCAGGACAGGCAGCAGTGGGCTGCACCTCCAGCTGGATGGGGGTCCTTGCCACATACAGCACCTTCTTCATGCCCCTCAGCAACAGCACCAAGGCTCTGCACTTCTTCCTCTGGATATGTCCCTTTGGGCCATTGGAGAAGGGTGTGGGGGTAGTTGTTTGTGTTGCAAAATATGTTTCCAGGAGCAGCAGGAGCAAGAGCAGCCCCAGTGTAATGGATGACAGGTATGGGATGCAGAAAGGCTTTGGGGCTGGCAGTGGGGACATGGAAATGCTGATGGCCTGAAGAAGGTCTTGGTATGGTCCTACTTGTCCACAGGGTTCTGTTCAGGGTCACTTCTGAGCTGCACCACTCCTGATGTTCTCCAAAGGAGGAGGTTCTGGTGCATCCAGCATTTTCTGGGTGACCAAAGTCTCTGGTGCCTGTGGATCCCAGGCTGTGCTGTGGGTGAAGGCCAAGCTGTGTTTTGGCAAAGAAAGCAGAGGCAGCAAGGCAGGAAGTTCCCCATGCCCTTGGGAGCTGGGGGAGCAGCCTTTTATTGAAAAGAGAAGGGCCATGGGGTCACAGGGTGAGGATGATGAATAGGTCACTGCATCAGTTGCTCAGGCACCCTCATAGCAGCTCCCCGGGCACAGCAAGGCCCCCACTGCTCTTCAGGTGATGCTGGTGTTGGAACCTGAGCAACTGGCAGAGATCTTCTGCAATGAGGTGTGGTGTGCTATGCTCTGCTCAGTTTCATGTGCCTCGGGGAGTGAGGCAAACTGGGGAAACAGGGCTGCAGTTTTTCCCTGACTTCCAGCCTGCAGACTAAGCTAGACTCTTCAGTGCTCACCAAAATCCAAGTGTGTCTGTGCAGGGGCTGACACTCACACCCCAAAGGGAGCTGGGGGCAACTGCAGGCACTGCTCCTGCTGCCTCCCTGGGTAAATAGGTGAAGAAACCTGTACCTGCAGTGGTGAGCAGGAGGGTAGAGGTGACTCAAGTGTCCTTTTCTTCCAAAAATCTTCCTCCAAAGCAGCATCAGGCAGCAGTCATTATCCTGCTCCTCTTCAGCTTTTCTTGGGGAAAGGGGCTGAGACCCTTACCTGTATCCACATCCCCCCACACCTCATGAAGAAACCAACTCCTGCGACTTGACAAAGCCTTGGTGGGGAGTGGGTGACACCCATGTGCTCTGTCTTGCAGCTGAAGTACATGAAGGAGCTGGAACAGGAGAAGGATTTCCTGTTGCAGGGCCTGGAGCTTATAGAACGGGCTCGAGAGTGGTACCACCAGCACATCCAGCTCATGCAGGAGCACCAGCGGTTCCTGGGGAAGAGGAGAACCAGTGCTGTGAGTCTGGGGCTTCTTCTGCCTAAGTTTGGGTTTGGAGAACAGGGCTGGGAGGTGGCCAGACCTGGAGCTGACCCCATGGTAACCTCCAGCCTCTTCTTCCTCCCCATCCTGCAGGATTTCCCTGAAGGTGGCCAGAGCCACCTGGGGCGCCTGGTCCCTAAGCTGCAGGAGGTGAACCGTTGCCTGGGTGATCTTCTTTCCACTGCCAGCAAGGTGAGAACAGGACATCAGCAGCTTGAGGTTGTTTGTGTGATCTTAGAATTCATCCTGTCCCTCCCACGTTGGTGGCTGGGCTGACATTGGAGCTGCTGCAGTCTCCCCCAGCTCTGGGAAGGTGATGGAGGACAGCCAAGAGGACAGCACAGCTGGTCCTGAGGTGGGCTGGAGGATGCTTTGGGAGGCCTAAAGGAGATCCCTAAAAAGGTACAGCCATTGTCAAGGTGCTGAGTCAGCCAATTCAGAGCAGACTGTCCTGCTGGGCAGAAGCTAGAGGTGCAGCCCACTGCTGCCTGTCCTGCCAGGCACACTGGCAGGAATGCTTCCCCGTTCTGCCCCATTCACAGGGCTGGAGACCCTGTGATGGCCTGTGTTGCGGTTTTAATCTTCTGCTGGGCTTCTCTCAGGTGTGTGCCATAGAAACATCTCACCTTGAAAAAGGCCTGGGAAGGGCCACAGGCTTGAAGGCTCAGTGTCTCATGCCTTCATCCTCTCTACAGGCAGCAAACCCTTCCTCAGCACTGAGCAGGCTGGTCCCTGTGACATCCCCAGCCTCCACAGGCTCCCAGCAAGCCATCAACATACTGAAGGAGCAGAATCGGCTTCTCACCAAGGTCAGTGGAGGTGGGGGTGGAGGAGATGCCCTTGGGGGGGCTGAGAAAGGAAGGGGATGGGATAGGGCCAGGGAAGGAATGACAAGCAGTGTTCAAGAACAGGAACAGTGTTCCTTCAGCTTGGCCAGACTTGGTCATCCCAGAGAAGGGGGTGTGGGCTGCATGTGGAGGCCCTCTGGCACACAGCTGTGCCCAGCTGTCTCCAGCTGCTTGCTGGGTGAGTCAGTGGCAGGGATAGGGCATTCCTGCCAGAGGGAAAAGACTGTGACAAATGGAGGTCACAAGAGAATGCAGAGGCTGCAGCTGGGGGCTGTCAGGGAAGGGATGGTCTGCCATCTCAGGCCAGGGCCAGTCTCACTGCTGGGGTTTTCTGTCCCAGCATGTGGCCACAAAGATGCTCTGGGGCTGGAGTCCCTCTGCTCTGGAGCCAGGCCGGGACAGCTGGGGGTGTTCACCAGGGGAAAAAAAGAGCAAGGAGAGCTCAGAGCCCCTTCCAGGGCTTAAAGGGCTTCTGTGAGAGCTGGAGAGGGACTTTGAGTAAGGGCCTGGAGGGACAGGACAAGGGGGAATGGCTTCCTACTGCCAGAGGGCAGGGTGAGATGGGATAGTGGGAAGAAATTGTTCCCTGTGAGAGTGGTGAGGCCCTGGCACAGGGTGCCTAGAGAAGCTGCCCCATCCCTGGAAGTGTTCAAGAACAGCCTTGGAGGAACTGGCTCTAGTGGAAGGTGTTTCTGCCCCTGGTTAGGGGCTGGGATGAGATGGGCTTTAATGTCCTCCTACCCAAAGCCTGTGATTCTGTGGTTCTATGAAATTTTACCAGCAACACAACCAGTTGCCAGCAGTTTCCTCCTCTAACTATCATTTTCCTCCCCTGTCTTGTGCAGGAGGTGACTGACAAGAGCGAGCGCATCACCCAGTTGGAGCAGGAGAAATCTGCCCTCATCAAGCAGCTCTTTGAGGCTCGTGCCCACAACAACCATGAGATGAGCCAGCTGGACTCCACCTTCATCTAGCACATGCCTCCCCTGCCCCATCCCCAAACTTACCTGGGGGTTTCAAGGGACTCTTGCCCTAAACTCATCACACCTGCTGCTCCAGGTGTTGTGTCTCAAGGTCTGGGGCTGCTGGTGGCATCTCTGCGAGGGAGCCAGGACCCTTCTTGGGAAGCATCCCTGCCCTGCTGATGGCTTATCAGCCATGCTGCTCTCAAGCTGCTCCTTTTTTGTCTCTAAGTGGGCTGCAGGGATACTGTCCCCAGTCCTGTGACCCCTAGCAGTCAGGAGACATGGCTGCTGTCTGTGCTGCCTGTGTGGGGTGAGCTGTTGTTCCCTTGCTGACTTAGGCTGGATTTTGGATGCTCTTGGGAAAGTGATGTATCTTCAGCACTCTAGCAGCATCTCCAGACAAGCCTGGCCCTCAGAGGGTGCTGGCTCCTGCTTGTCTCACTGTTGGAAGACTAAATTGGAAATCCAAGGAGGCATGCCTGGCCCCTCTCTGCTGCCCATGTTCTGCCTGCCAGAGGCACTGTCCTGGCCCTGTAGTGCCCAAACTGGTGGTCCTCATGGCAACCACTCTGTCATGTCTGTGGTAAGGATACCATAGTTGCTGTTTACATGTCTGTAGGCTCCTACAGGAAATGAGCCATAGACCCAACCAAGACAGCTTACATCTCTGAGCTGCTGTTTTGGGCTGTTGACAAGTTGAGACAGACATCTCAGTCTTTACTTGGCTTGACCTGGCAAATACTTCCTGATGACTGCCAGGATTAGATTATTTTCATGGTGACTGTGAAAGGAGAAGCAATGTTCATAGCCTGAGGATGCTCACATCAGCCTGACCTCACAGAGGGTCTTTAGAACCTGGTTTTGTATTTAACCTAGTGTGGGACAGAGCAGAGGCTGACAGGCTCTTCCCTGTGCACATCTCCACAGGGAGAAATGGCAGCTCTGCCTCACATGGTTGTGGGGGATGACATCCTGACTGTGAGCTGCGCTCCTCTGCAGGTGTCTTGAGGGGTGGTGGTCGTTCAAGATGGGTCCTATTAGATGGCACATCTCAGGACTCCTCCTGCTTCCCACCCAGCTCGGTGATGGTGCTTGAGCTGAATGACATCTGACTGTGGCTTGGTACTTGGTATCCATGGTACTTTCACTGGAGATCCTATTTAGCGCAGCCTGGCCCTCTGTATCCCCAAGGCCAGGACCTTTCTCTCTGGGGTTGTTTCATGGTCTGACTCTCCAGGCATGATTCTGTGGCACTGAGCTGAGCTGGGCAGTGCTGGTTCTGCCCTGAGCTGACACAAGCAGGCCAATTCTGTTCTCACTTCTGTTCTTATCTGTCAGGACTCTGTCCCATCCAGCTGTTCTCTTTGAGACTTATCCTGAGTTAAAGCTCACTGCAAGGCATGAATCCCTGCTCTGCCCTATGCCTGCAGCTGGAGTGGGGATCAGCAGAGTACCAGGGAGATGGTGGAGGAGGAGCAGCAAGGCCATGGCTAGTCATGTCCCCTGTCTGCAGGAGTTGGTTGTTAGTTGTCCCCTAGGTATCAGTGCCTGCCATCCTTTTTGTGATGCTTCCTCTAGTGTCCAGTGCCTGTTTTGTCTGAGGTTAATTAGAACTGACCCTTTTTATGAGGGTTACCTGGATTTAGGGATAATAAAGTGGGGTGACTTATTTAATTTATCTTCCTGTCTCTCCCTAAATCACCCCATCTACTGCTGCCAGCCCTGAAGTCCCTGACTGTCCTGTCTCTCAGAATGCAGGGGGAGCTGAAGCTGCAATCTGGTTAACAAAGAGCCTGGGGGTCTCTGTACCTGAACATGTTTTCATGTCCTTTCCCATCACCTCTGGGCTTCTCAGGGTCTGGGGATACCCTGTCCCCTGCTGTGGGGCAGGGTCTTAAAGCCACCTGCACCCCTTCCTCATCTGTTTACTCCCCCAGAAGCTGTGCTTGAGGCTCACACTGGTCAGGCAGTGTTGGTGCAATTCACAACCTCTTACTTGTTTTTAAGTACCCTTTCTCAGAGCTGCCCCACAGTGGTGGCAACAGTGGCTGGTGCTCCGCAGTGACTCCTTCCCACAGGGTCAGCCACCGGGAACCTCAGTGGCCTGGCATATGTGGCACATGTCCCTCTGCCCTATGCTGAGATGGCAACTCACATGGAGGAACCTGAGGCTCTGCCCTGATTGGGGTACCTTCCTTTCCCAGGCTGTGGGGTGAACCCTGCATCCTGCAGAGGCTGAGCCTCCCCTGTGGGGAGCAGAGCCAAGAGGGACAGCCCAGTCCACTTATTGACAGCTGGCAAAGGAGTGTCTGCCATGGCCTCTTCCGGGTGCTGCTTAGGGCAGCCACTAGTTCCAGCTGGGGCAGGAAGAGAGTTGGTAATTGCCCTTGGTTCCCATTTCATGCCTTTGCTTGGGTGTGAAGCCCGTGAGGGCTTCCAAAGAAAAAGAGTCGCAGTTCCCTTTCCGGACTGTTTCAGGGCAGCTCTCTCTGCTGCAGGTCAGAGGGGTTGTCCCAGTTCTGGCCAGCAGCACTGGCTCCCATCCCACCTTCTGTGAGACTGTGGTAGGTTGTGGGGTAGCCCTGGGAGTGCCACAGCCCACTGGGACCAGGTTTCCCCTGGGAACTGCAGAGTTCGCCTCAAGCTGTCACTCTGGCCTGGCCACACTCTTTTTAGGTCCCTGATGGGCTTGACCCTCCCCTGTGGGTCGGGGCTGTGTCCACTTTGGCACCCTTAACAGTGGGGGCTGGCTCAGGAGCCATGAGACCTGCGTTTGTGGCCAGGTCTGTAAGTGATGTGTATGCTGGGACATGTGTGTGAGCATGTTCCATTCTCTTCAGGCTTTTTCCTGTTGGACCTGGGTTTGCGTAGATCTGTGGCACCTCCCAGGCTCTTGTCTCTATCTCTCTGGGAGCCTCTCAGAACCCTCGGCCAGTCCTGAGTCAGCAGACACCGGGGGGGCAACCCCAACACGGCCGACAGCGGGGAGACACTCTCTGTGCCCCGAGGGTACTGAGGGCACCTGGGCTGGTCGCCTTTGCAGCAGAAGAGACACCAGAGACATCGGTAGATGATAAAGGGCCGACTCTTAGCAGGGGTTAATCCAAGGTTTTATTCAGGGGCTCTGGGGAGCTCCTGCACCTTAGGGGGCCTCCTGCCGAGAGCCCCGGGAGATGTGCCAAGGTTACATTCAAAGGGAGGTGGAAACCCAAAGTAGATAACATTTTACTAACCAAGAAGTGACCCTAAGGGATGGGTACTGGGGGATTGGCATTTAGGACAGCGTATGGGGCAAGGCTTGGGGGGCTGACCCTTAGCCTCTGGCTGATCACTCGAGGACCTGGACTGAAGCTTCTAGAGGGAGGGGATGGGATGCCGAGTGATTGGCAGAGAGCCAGGGTGGGGGTTTGGGGATGATCTCATCCAGGGAGAGGGATTACACAGGTAAAGGGAGGGGGGTACAGTCTGGGATAAACCATTTGGGAAAAATATGGGGATACAAAACAAAATTTCTTCAAAGTATTACAAAGTATAAAAACTTTGTAATAACACTACAACATCTCTGATAACTGTTGGATCCCATAGTGTGAAGCTGTGGTTACACTGGGAACAACTGGAACAGGGCTTTGCTGTTCCCAGCCAGGACAGCTCCTGCCAACCTACCTCACCTCCCCACAACTCTCCATGCTGGAGGCTGTCACACACAGGTGCAACACCATTGGGTCAACATGCCTGTCCCTGGGCATTTATGGTGGGTGCCAGGGTGACATTGCATGGGGGGTCCCCACTGCCAGAGCCTGGAGCTACTGTCTGAGCAGAGTGAGCCCTCTCCTGAGCTCAGTCTGGAGGTATACCTGGCCCCTGGGCTGCCCAGGGATACAGGATGTCATCCTCTGTGTCCTCAGCTGTGCAGTTTGGGAAGGATCCAGTCACCCAGGTTTATCTATTCATACTTTCTCTCCTCTCCTGCCCAGCTACATGCCCTTTACATCTCCTCTGAGCCTGGGCTCCATGCCCAGCTGCCCCTTCAGACAAGGCCTGCTGTCCCAGCGGAGCGATTATCCTACATGTCAGCAGGAGCAGACGCATCTTGGGCCCCTGACCTGAACATTCTTTTTTGCTTTTCTTCCCTGCCATATGCTCAGCACTGCTGGGGCAGTCTCTGCTGCCCTGGCCCTGCAGCCGTCCTGCTCTGCACCTCCTGGCCTTGCTGTTGTCAGTGCAACTCACTGGGAAGCAAACTGAGGATGCAATGACTGGAAGAAGACCCTGGGTCCTGGGGATGGTTCTCATTGGGATGGGGAGCTGGGCCATGCAGGGCTGACCGGACTAAGGAGGTGCCTGTTGCATCTCAGACCTGTAAGCAGGTGCTGATCATCCCTGTGATCCCTCAGTTAGAGTGTTCTCCCATCCCAGACCATGCCTGTGCTGTGCTGCTGCAGCCCTTCCTGTATCCTGGGCTCTTGCTTGTATCCCAGGTTCCAGAATGCCAACTCTATTCTCCTCTTGGCATAAACTCTTGGTATAAACTGCCTTCTGTTTTAGGAGCATCACCTGGTGCTACCCAGTGCTCCCTGTTCCCCCTCCCTGCCTGTGGCTGACACTTGCAGCACTGTGAGCAAAGGCCACTCCCAGATGGAATGGAGAGGGTCTGTCCTCCCCACTGCAGGGTATGGAGGAGGCTGAGCCTTTGCTCACTAGCATGGTTCATTTCTGGGGGGGTTCATTTCCCATCCTGAGGGGATCAAGCACAGCATCCAGGCTCTGCTTCAGTGTCCCATCATATCTCTGCCAGAGCCAATGACTCACTGTGGCTGTGATCCCAGCCTGGCGTGGGTGTTCACCTCTGCTTGCGCAGCCACCCCGCTCTGTTCCAAGGTACAACTGATTGAAGGCAGATACTGCCTCCAGGAGACCCATGTGATGGGGAAGAGTGAGGCTCCCAGAATCCCTGCTTTGCTCTGCAGCTGTGTACCACAGGGACCGTGACTTAAACTCCCCCAGATTACACAAGGAGGCAGCAGCACATGGCAGATACCCAAATCTGGAAAAGCAGCTGTCAGGGAGCAGAGCAGAGGCTGAGGTCTTGGCCAACACCCTGGAAGACCACATGTGTGGGTTCCCTTAGACCCAAAGTGTCCCTTTGTGGGACACCTGTGTGGCAGTGGGTGCAGACAGTGGGTAGAGGTGACCCCATCCTCCTGCTGTGCCATTGGGACACCTCTGGTTGCTCCTCCTGGATCATGCTCTGGGTGGGAACAGGCAATTGGAGGGACAGAGCCTGTGCTAGGTCTGGGCTGCAGTCACATCCCAGGGAGGCATCAAAACCCACTCATGTAAAAAGACCCCTTGCCCTTCCTCAGCTGTAGATGAGGGCTGGGCACATGAACCATTGAATCAGAGAATAAGAATACCAGATGATTTTGAGTTGGGAGGGATGTTTAAAGACCTTTTTGTTCCACACCTTCCCATGGGCAGGGATACCTTCCACTATCCCAGGTAGCTCCAAGACCTGTCCAGGCTGGCCTTGAACAATACCAGCGTGGGGCAGCCACAACTGCTCTGGGCAACTTGTGCCAGGGCCTCACCACCGTAAGAGAGAAGAATTTCTTCCTAATACACTAACCCTTGAGGCCATTCACCCTTGTGCTGTGACTCCAGGGGTTTGTCCAAAGCCCCTGTCCTGCTCTCTTGGGGTCTCCTTAGGCACTAGAAGAGGCTCTAAGGTCTCCCTGGAGCCTTCTCTTCTCCTGAGATTGAGAAAGCCTAACTTATGCAACCTTTCCTCAGGAGAAATGCTTCATCCCTCTCAATCGTCTTTGTGGCTCTCCTCCATGGACCAGCATGACACCAAAGCAGAAAGCCTGGACTATTCCATAGGCACAAACAGCCCAGCATTTCACTCCCCCGTCTTGCTGCTGTCTGGCCTCCTGGACATGGGGCAGGGGAGACATGACTCCCACTTTGCCCTGTGGCTGGATCCAGGCGACAGCACTGGGAGTAGCAAGTCCTTTTGCTATGGAGTGTCACCTGGGCATGTGCCCTCCTTTTACCCCCAAAGCTTCCCTGTTTTGGGTCTAAGAAAGCCCAGAAATGAGTCATGGGCAGCCAGGGACAACCCATCCTCAGGTAGGTCCAGGCAGGCAGGTTTGGTTGATTTTGGCTACTGAAAACAATTCCTGTGCATGAAGGATATCTGTGAGTGTCTACAAGCCCAAGAAGACAGTAGACATGTCCTCTGGCCCTTTTCCTTGGGGGTAAAAAAAATTCCTATTTTTATTATCTAAATTATGACATCTTCCTGTCAAGAACCTGAGGGCAGGCAGGGCCACCTGCACTGCTAGCGAGCAAAGGCATCCTGCAGCTGCCATGGGCAAAGGTCACAACCACATCCATGTTTTTATGCCCACAGATGGGTCCCGCAGGGCAGAGTGACACAGCGATGACAGCCCAGTGCAAGCAGGATGTCCTAGCCCCGGGTCCCCCAGGTATGGCCTCTTTGCTGAAAATCACTGTTCCCCGGTGGTGCTGCTCAAACTGGGAAAGAAACAGTCTTTTGTCCTATCGTTAAATCAAGAAACCCAAAAGACATTGCCTTGGCCCCTAAGGTTTTATTTAGCCCTAGATGAAAGTGCTTTGCACTGAGTTCGGTGCAGGTGTTTTAAACACTTCCCTTTTTTCTTTCTAGAAGCATGAGTTCTGCTGTGCAGAAAGCATATGGTTCTTTGGGATCCTTCCAAAATCTCCATTAGCTCTTCAAATCTTCCAAGACCTTCATTAGTCCTCAGGCTGAACCACTTTTTGGGCAAGGCCTTGTCCCACAGATGGATCAATCATCTCACTGTGCTGGGCTGGGAGCCACCCCCGACTCTGAGTCCAGTGTCCCATCCTATGTAACGGTTGTGCCCTGGCCAGTTTGGATAGGCCTCAGCTGGTTCAACCAGGAAGTTAATAACCAAATAATCTAACAATTCTATCATTAAATATTTAGTATTGATGGCTTAGGAAGGAAATAATTTGGGTTTGTGAGAGACATTATGGTGCTGGTGCTCCTGCACCAATGCCAACGCCTTCTCACTGTTGGCTGGTGAGTGCCTGTAGCTACTTCTCCATGCCAGGCTTTTCCCATTGGGTTAGAGGGACCCAGCACCCCAGCAGCATCCCTGGCACCCCTGCACCCATGACAGCTGGAGGCATGTGGCTGATTCTGGGGAGGTTAGCAGGACCAGCTTCACCCCTGCAGTGTCTCACACTCTGCACTGCCTGGACATCTTCACTTGTCAGCTCCTGTTTTACTTCTCTATCCCAAATCCTAAGGGGGTTTTCCAAACGCAGCTATTTTTCATATTTTCCTTGGATAAGTAGACTGTTGCATTGCTGTCAAGTCCCAAAAAGTCATAAATCTCCTTCGCCTTCCTAAAATCAAGGAATTAGGAGGGAAAAACGCACACACACACACACACACACACGCACACACACACACACACACACACACACACACACACACACACACACAAAACCCAAACAAATAAACAAAAAAACCCAGCTTTTTTAAGTAATACTTTTAGGAGAGGATGTTTATTTCTCTCCAGGGTCTTCAGCCTTCTTTGCTCCCTTTGCTCAGTTTCTCGTGCAGCACCTGCCTCCAGAGGGAGCCCAGAATTACGAAACTAAAGGGGCTATGAAAAAGTTAAGTATTGCAAAACTTAATTGGGTTGTTGGTGCTGTGAGCCTTGGAGCAGCTCATCCCACAGGGTCCAACACCCCCAGAAATGACCCAATTGCTTTGCATCCCGCAGGACAGCTGTGCCTCGGGGGTCTGAGGAGGGGCAGAGCTCCCAGTGTGACTGCACCGTGTCCTGGGAACAATGGGAGCTGGAGCCCCTCTCCAGTTCCTGTAGTATTCCATGGATTTCTGCCATTTTAATGGAGGCCTGAGCTGCTTTTCCTCCTCCTGCCTCTCAGTGGGATTGGCAGCTCTCTCTGTTCATAGGATGCTGGTGTGCTAGCCTCAGGATGGGATGTGGGTGTGCAGAGCAGGATCCCTTCTTCAAGGTCCCCAGCCCCCTGGGCCCCTTCTGCCCTCTTGCTGCTGGCTGGAGGCACCAGGGTGATGCCTTCAGGGCCAGGGAACTTTTGCCCATCCTTTCAGCTGCCAGACCAGCTGCAGGGTTGAGAAATGGCTGGTGTGTGCCAGTATCAGGCTGTGACAGCCACCTTGGCTGACCACTGCCACAGCTCAACAGCTGCTGGGTGCTCCAGCACTGCCTGTGAGCATGCTAATGACTCCCTCCAATGACAGATGGATGGGGGAACACTGCCACAACACCGCTGCACCAGTATGCATGGTAGTGCTTAGGAGATGCTCAGCAATTCAGGCACTGCTAGAGAAATCCACTGCCCCAGGCACATATAAGGGCATGAGCAGAGCAGCACAGCTGTGGCTGTAGATGCACATGCTGTGCCAGGCTGTCCTGTGGACATGCACATGGCATCTGTGCACACACTGTGACTGTCGTCATGCCATGTACATGCTTATTCTGTATCTGTGCCCACATCATGCTTATGGGTTGCACTGTCCATGGTCACATGTATTCATGCTCACACTGTGGCTTTGCTTGCACTGTGGCTCTGCTCTCACCACACCAAACTGTTCCCTCTGATTCCTGGCTCTCCAGCAAGGCAAAGATGAAAGAGGCCTTCCATGGGCAACCAACCAACTGCTGGGGCTCGATGTCCTCCCCTCCAATGCCCCCAGACACCCTGGACACATGAGCATTGTTGGTGCTGCACAGTGAACCCCCCAGACAAGACTGGGGGAGGCACCTCATACTGCAGCAGCCTGGAAAAAACAGGCTGGGGATAAAATTAGCTGGAGTTTTTATTACAGGGATTTTATTTTTTAAAGCAATGGAAAGTACATCACTGGTGTGAAAAACCCCGAAGGTCTGGGCCAGCCTGTGGGATAGTAGTATGCTTAGTAGTATGCCTCTGCTCTGTGGTGGATATCCTGTTCACCCCAGGAGGGATGTGAGGTGGGAGCTGGCTGTAGGAACAATTAGCATGGCAGCAAAGACCATGAGGGGACTGATCCTACCCCCTAGAATGCACCAGGGTGGTGCAGTGGCACATGGGGCAGCAGGGACAGCTGGGCCCTGCCAGGAGGTATCACATGGCCATAGGACTCCTGGGAAACTGTTGGGAAGGACCCTTCCTGTCTAAGCAGTACTGGTCCCTCCAGCCAGAGAAGATACAACCGGGGGTCTGCAAACTCAGGGCAGTCCTGCAGAGATTGGAGAGGGATGGAGCCACCAGCTCTTCCAGTGAAGGTAGAAGCCAGATCCAACCCATCCTGAAGCAGGCAGCTCCCAGTGCTGGGGTGCAGCAGCTCCCTGATAAGGGATGGTCCTTCTGGAGGTTTGCCTGCACTGCAATCGAAGGATTTTGACAAGTACAGAGAGGAAGAATCTACTGAAGAGTGAAAATCAGAAAATCATGGCTGGCTCAGGTAACCCCCAAGCTGAAGACAGATGGAGACAGGGAGAGGGCTCAAAGAAAGTATCCCATATGCTTGCTGATACCTTCCTCATTCATGGACACCACTGGGTGGCAGGAGGGCATGGTGGGAATATCACATCTGTGTTACTGCTGGCTGCTTCCAGGCTTATCTCGGAGAGCAATGTGTGCCAGCCAGGAATGTGGCTGCCAGGAATGTGGTTGGCACTGGCTCCAGCTGGATTCTGACATTTTTTTTTAAGCAAGTGGAACTTGAACCTGTAAAGATATCACCTGAAAGCTTAAAGCTACTGCTAGGAGCCTAAGCAAGTGCCTGGTCCCCTGGTGAGCAGTCCAGTGATTGTCAGGAGACCTGAGTTATTCCAAATACTGGAAGCATTTGTCCTCGTGCAGCAACCCACTGCTGAGCCACAGAACCAGGTGTCTATCCTCTCCCTGCCTCTCAGGAGTGATGGTCCTGGCAGATTACTGAGAGGAGCCTGAGCAGCACCTGCAGCCTGGCACAGGGCTCAAGCACTCCATGCCTTGGGCTGGAAGTGGCTGGGATGTGGCAGCTTCCTGGCAGCTCTTCTTGACCCTGGGTTAGGGAAGTCCTGCTTTGACTGTGTACCCCTCCAAACCACAGAAGAACTGACATTGCTGATGTTGGGGCTCACTTCCAAAGAGAGATGTGTTGGAAATGGAAGCTGAATCCTTTAGCAAGATGCATAAAGTCTTCCTGCATGACAAGGTGAGGGTAGGAGACAGTGGCAGTCAAGCAGGCTCCCAGCACCAGTTTGGTGCTCAAACCAGCCCTCAGAGGCTGAGCAGGCTTGTGCCATGGGAAGGCAGAGGTGTGGGATCTTCCACAGGCTGCAGGTCGGTATCTGCTCCACCATGGACCTCCATAGGTTTCAGGAGCACAGCTGTCTCTTCATGGTCATCCCCATGGGCTGCAGGTAGTCTCTGTTCTGACACCTGGAGCACCTCCTCCCCTCCCTCTCCACTGAACTAGGATCTGCAGGACTGTGCAGTGGTTTTTACTCTTTCTTAAAAACATTATCCCAGAGGACCCCCCCCCCATTCACTGCTGGCAGGCTCAGCTTTGGGTGGTAGTGGGTCCAACACAGGGACAGCTTCTGGTGCTGTCTCACTAAGGCACTCTACAGACCCCCACTGCCCAAACCTTGCCAATGCAGTCCCAAGGACACAATGGCCCCCTGGCAGGATGGGGACCAGGCTAGAGCAGAAGGGGGATGCACTGGAAGCGGGATGTGGATGCCCATCCATAGCAGCCTCTGCCCAGCTCTTGTCTGGTTGATACACACCAGGCAGGAGCATGTCTGTCCTGACAGAAGCTTCACACACCTAGGTTGATGTTAGCTCCCCTGAGGACACACCAACCTGGGCAGCTGCTCCAGCACCTGGTGCAAGGGAGTTTGAGATCTGAACCTCACCATTTCACACTCATGCACAGTTTCTCTTCTGAGGGTTTAACTTCAACCCTGCCCAGGGACTTTGAGCAGAAAGAAATTACTCCAGTAAAGAAAGCTTTTCCCCATAACAGGGTAGTGTTTCCTTGCAGCACCTGTCATTAACCCATGAAACCATGATTGTTCTTCCACCTCACATAAAACTAAAATCCACGTGAAACTGGAAAATTTGCACTCAGTAGTTTCATCCAAGTCACCTGTTGAAACCTAAGAGCAGGAGGTGGGACAAGCATCCTTTCCACGCTCACCCTAGGCATGGCCCTATCCCTGCAGGCACAGAGGTCACTGCCAGTTTCCTTCAAATGAACCTGAGTAGGTTTTTCTTTTCCTTTTGTCCTGGGAGCAAAGCACAAATGTATCTTAAAAGGGCAGGGCCATGGCCTTGAGTGAAGCATTAGCAGCCCCGAAGGCCTGAGATCATCCCAGAGATGAACATCCCTGAATAGAGAACAACACAGCTGTTCTCTATTTCCTTTCCCCTCCTGGTGACTCAATCACCTCTGCAATCTACTTCAGCCTCAGAGATGAGTTTAACTGGTGCCACCGCAGATGAGGGTCCTGATTGCTCTCTTGTCCTGCAGCAGAGAACATTTTTCATGGGACCTTTTCTTAAAAATATTTTGCAGATCAGAACCATAGAATCATTTGAGTTGCAAGGTACCTTAAAGTCCATCTTGTTCCACCCCTGGCCATGGGCAGGGACACCTTCCACTGTCCCAGGTAGTTCCAAGACCTGTCCAACCTGGCCTTGGACACTTGCAGGAGGGGGCAGACACAGCTGCTCTGGGCACCCTTTGCCAGGGCCTCACCACCCTAACAGGGAAGGATTTCTTCCCAATATCCCATCTAACCACTGAGGCTATTCCCCCTTGTCACTTCCAGGCCCTTATCCCAAGTCCCTCTCCAGCTCTCCTGGGAGCCCCTTTAGGCCCTGCAGGGGGAACTGAGATCTCCATGGAGCCTTCTCTTCTCCAGGTGAACACCCCCAGTTGTCCCAGTCTGGCTTCAGAGCAGAGGGGCTCCAGCCCTCAGAGCAGCTCCGTGGCCTCCTCTGGACCAGTGTTAGTGAAGGAGGGAGCTGGACTCCAGAATGGGCTGGAACCCTGCCCAGCACTGTGATGCACTGTGTGCCAGGGGGGCTGTGGAGCTGTCCCAGACTTGCTTCGTGCTGAAGCAACATTCTTCATGTTTCCAGAAGTTTGCACAAAGCCAGCTGACCTGCCTGAAGTGGCCTTAAGAGACCCAAAGACATGTGTCTGTTTTGGGACAGGAATAGGTAACTGCAGCCCTGGGGTATGTCTGAGGGTGTCCCTCTGCAGCAGGAGAGATCCCTATGCATCCTTGGGAGCATCCAGCTGCCCATCAGTCACATTGGTTGGTAGTATGTGGAGGAGGAGGAAATGAATGAAGCTCCCCAGGGCTTTTTAAGATCTCCACAACTCATGATTTTCTCACATTCAAGGTGGTGGCATCCCACAATCAGCTCAGAAGCTTGAGTTTCTCCTGAAAGACAAATAAAAGTCCAGTTCTGCAGATATGTCCAAAACCTGAAAAGTATAACTGTGAAAATCTCTGCCAGTTATAAATGTTAGAGGTTTTTCATTGTCAGGATTTTGGATAATCTGATTTCCATCTTTGAGTTCTGAATTATTTGAGAAAAAGCTCTTAAGATAGCTGGGGCCCCTGGGGTGCACCAGGAATTCAGGAGGAGAGTTCATACAAAAGGCTCAGGGTTGGGCAATGGTGGTGAAGCAGGAGGGTTAAATCTGGGAAAAAATGGGATTAATAAATTGATTAAAGCTGAATAATTTCCTGGCCAGGGTGTGATTTAGCTCAGCAGTAAAAGGTGATTTTGCTGCAGCTGTACAAAGCTCATCCCTGTTTCTGGGCAGCCCTGTAGAGCCTCAGTTTTGCTGGAAAGAGAAAAGTCTGGCTGCTGGAGGGCTTGCCAGGAGGTGGATGCTAAGGGATTGTCTCCGGGAAAGCAAGGTCCCAGTAGTGTTTGCCCCCAGCTGGGAGGATCTTCTTCCATTTGCCCAGATGTCAGCAGATTTGGGTGGGGATCCTGCAGGGTCTGGGGCATCAGGAACAGGGAGGGATGCTGCCAGGAAGCACCCAGGGCTGACAGGCAATATGGGAGAGGGAGGGATCCCTTGGCTGAGCCTTTGCAAAGGGTCACAGCACCCGCTCTCCTGCCCTTATGCTGCAGCAGGTCCATTGCTGCCAGCCCTGAAACAGGACTCCTGCAGCCAGTCAGGAGCATTCCAGGCTGCTTTGGGCACCTCACACTGCCCTCCCTGCCATAGTGGTGGGAAATGAATCTGTGCTCTGTGTGCCACTGTCTGCCCATGCCATCAACTGCCTATGCCATCATTCGCTTGAGTGTGCCACCACCTGCCCTGCCTATGCATCATGCTGGCATTGCTCTGCTGGACACAAGGGGTTTGTTCCAGTACCAGGAGCAGTGACAGCCGAAGGCAGGAATAACAACAGCCTGTGACATCCTCACTGCTCCCTTCAGAAGGGCTCCTCTGCCCCCACCAACAACTGGGAGTCCTGGGAGGCCTTGGGAGCATGTGAGCACTGACTTCCCGAGGGCAGTAGGAGCTGAGAGCTGGAGCCCCTGGGCAGTGCATTTGGTTTTTGGCTCTGTCACCAGGGTGGCACCTGGAAGTCCTTGTCCAGGAACAAAAGATGCTCTTCCAGTCTGGGTCCAGCATGGGTGGCTTCAAGTTGTCTCCTGACCTCCAGCAGTCAGCTGGCTGAGGCTGCACACCGGAATCCCAATAGGGAGGGAAGGATCTGGCTGTCCAGTTGGTGGGGAGAGGGTGGGAAAATGTTATTTGGATTAAGGTTGGGAAGACAGTGCACATTGTGTCAGCCGTGGCTGGAGCCCTCAACTCTAGAAAAGGAAATGGCTCTCCTGAGATTTCTTGCTGCATTTTGGGATGTGTAAAGGATTGGAAATGAGCCTGCTGGCTGGAGGGGTGTCCTTCGGGCTGTGTACCATTGCATGGAGGCAGTGACCATCTGTCACAAGAAAAATCCATTATCAGGGCCACAAATTTAACTTTAGCATTGTTAAGACAGTCACTGTATTGACAAAGGACTGCTCCAGGCTTGTGGGGAGATCTGAGCCAGTGTGCTGGGGCTGCTCTCGTGGCTCCTGATGGAAAACAATGGGAAAAGAGACAGGCAAAAACAAGGAGTCCAGACAAGACAGACAGTTTCTGTGATGCAGAGCTTTCCCCATAAGGACTGTCGGGCAGGGAGGAGAGGGAATGCTGCAGGACAGCTTTTCTTGGTGTTCCCCACCTCATGGCAGGGGGGCACACCAGGAAGCCCCAGATGTACTGGGAGCCTGTTTTTTGTTGAAGTCCTGCCAAAGAAGAGAAGAGACCTTTCCATTCCCACAGGCTGAGTTTCCAGTATGAGGTCTTGGATCAAACAAGCATAGTTTGATGCCAAAGATTTGCAGGAGCCCTAGGACAGGACGGGACAACTTCTCCCGCTGCAATGCTGTGCTGCAGTATGGAGGGACAGAATGTTGCCACTGGCAAATCAAGCCCTCCATGGGATACTGGTCCTCAAGCCAACTGTCAGCATCAGAGGGAAGAAAGATGATTTTACTCAGTGCAAAATGGAACCCCTTCCTGTATCCTTTCCCAGAGCTCAAGAAAGGGGTCCTGGAGCAGTGTCAGCTGGTTGGCTTGGGACTTGCTGCTGGAGAGCTGCAGCTACAGTATAGCAGTAGGAAGGTGGCTTATGCCCTAACAGAGATGCTCCTCCCTCCTGAACTTGCTGCTATGGCACGGTGCGAGGGTGGGAGATGCTCAGAGCCCTCCTAAAATGTTTGCTTTTCCCTAACAACTCTAGGGATTTGAGGGAACCTCTGGGCAGAGAATTTCTCCATGCATCAGCAATGGGAAAAGAGCAAATTCAGTGCACAGAAGAGCTGATGCAGAGATGCCTATACAAACCACATCTTGTCAGGTTACTTGAATTCTCCTTGCAGATCAGTACAATAGCTGAGCATGGAGTAATAGGTTCTGTTTGGAACTTCAAGGGACACAAATCTTTCATATAGCCAGGTTAAATGTAGATAACTGGGGAATAAGAAACCACTTCATTTCAGAAAGGATCTGGGTTTTGGCGGACAGTGGACAATAGTGCTTGTACCCACCTCAGGAAGAGAAGACACTCCCACGTGGCCTACCTCCCCATGCCCTGCTGCCTGTCATCTTGTCACTTACAGACCATTGCAAGAATCCCAAGGCCGTGTTCACTTCAGGCTTCTGGGTGATGAGTAGCAGGGTTAGCAGAAGAGCCTCTCAGCTGCCCCCAACAGCACCCTGTTCAGTCAGAGCCCCCTGATGCTTTGGTGGGGCTCAATGGGGACAGCCTGGGTGTCTCAGCCTCCCCCAGGGAGTTCATTCTTGCTGTGGGTCTCCATGGGTCTGTGGTGATGGCCATGGGCTGCTTCAGTGAGTCTGTTGCCCTGAAAGCCAGGCAAGGTCTCAGTCTCTGCATGGCCCAGCTGCTCACCGTGGCCATTACCTGGTGTGCTGTAGCAGGCTCAGGGCCTGCAAGGCCTCCCTGGCAGTCAGTTGCCTAAGACAGGAAATACCTAGTCATGATGACCGGACCTAAGAAACCTCTCTTCCACCCTCAGACCCTTGTTATCTCTGTAAAACGATGGGTCACTTTTGCCTCGACCCTTACTATTGGACTGTTTCCCAAAACTCCTATGCCCTATATAAACCCCTATTTCTGCCCAGTTCAGCAGAAGAGCTGTCACTGGGACTCTTCACAGAAGATACCAATAAAGACACCTCTGTAGAACCTCATACAGCCTTCTCCTCTCTCTCCCTGCGTCTGCCAAAGGCACTTAGCAAGCAAAGAGCTGAAATCACTAAAGAGCTGCGAATCACCGAAGAGCTGATCTCTTAAGAGCTGATCTCTTAAAATCACTTAAGAGCTGGGCTTGCTAAGATTGCCGGCTAGGAGCTTGCATGAGGGGCCTGGACAGGTTGTGCTTAACTGGACTTCGCTGTCTGGGACACCCATGGCAGCCGGGGTCGGGGAGACCCCGAAAACCCCAGAGCCGCATTAATGCTTGTGGGGATGAGCTGAGATTGTTCAAAACATGGTTTCTCACTCGGAATTGGAGCCTGTGGGTAGTGTTTGCCAGTTTAAGAAAAGTGACAAGCAGTTCCCTGCTTTATTCCAAGTAGAAGATTATTTTCCCCTCCATCCTGCCAGCTCTGTCCCCACCCGACCACCATCCACTCCTTCACACTGAGGATGGGGATCAGCCCCTTGCCACAAGGCTGCCCAGGAGGATCTGCATCTGGTGGTCCCTTCCTTTATGTCACATGCTTTGCTCGTGTTCAGTCAACCTGTCCCACCAGGCTTAGGGACAGGTGAGCCTGCAGTGGCTGCATGGAGCCAACAGGATGTGACCATGACCCTGGGCCTCCATGTGCCAAGGACACCTCTGCCCTGCCACAGCATAGGGGACAGATGTTCTGCTGGCAGGTGTCCTGTCCTGTGCCAGCATCCACAGGCTCATGTCACAAGCTTGGGGAGAGAGCTCGTCAGTTGTCGTGCCAGGGCTGTGGGAACATGGCTGTCAGCCTGAGGGGCTGCCCTGTGCCTCAATACTTCCTGACCCTCTGTCCTGGCAGGAGATAGCTCTGGGCAAAACAACCAGGAGAAACCAATGGGGCTTTTCTGTAAAAGCTACTTACTTCCTGGCTGGTTCAATGCCAGGACAACAGGGATCTCTGCCCATGGACCCCCTCAGGGCTTGCATCACACAGACACTGTCCTGGAAAACAGGAGACAAAAAAGGGTTTAGAAAGTGAGGCAAGAATAGAGATTTGTACTTGGGTTTGATTTTCCTTCCAGGCAAAGATCCTTGCCAGGAGGGGGATTATAGCCTTGGATACACCAAGATCCTTCCAGACCTTCAATGTCTCTAAGAGGACAAGATCTGGGCTTGGAGCCGAGGGTGGAATACATCAGTGGGCTCCCACTCACAGGGTGCAGAGGCTCCGCAGGAGCTGCACTCAGTCAGGAGCTCACTCCTGTCTGAGGGAGGTTGTTGCATTCCCTTATTTTTTTACTCTGCCAGTGTAAACATTGATTGGATTTTCAACTTCACTGGCTGCAGACTCAAAAACACCCCAAAATGCCTCATATGTGTATGCTGCGGCCTTACTCAGTGTGGGCATCCCCAGAAATTCCTGACAGATCCTTGCTTCCATTCCAGTCCTGTCTGACTCCAACTTCATGCAGGTGGAGATGTGGGTAAATGCACCCTGAGCAAAAGCATCTTTCTGGGTCCAGGTTCACACATCTATGCTGGAATGTAGGACAGGCCCAACAGCAGGACAGGCAGCTGGAAGGTTTCCTGATACCCCACACAGTGTTATGATTCCTCCATGCAAGGCAACAGGATACTGGGAAGTCAGCCCCAGCAGCTGGGGAAGCCTGGATGTCCAAGTCCTTTGGTTGATGCAGGACTCACCTTGCCTGGAGGGTCCCTGAGGAAGAGGCACCTCTGGGCTTGCACAGTGGTCTGCATTGGCCTGCACTTGCTGAAAAATACACCTGATGCCTCAGCTGAGTCCCAGGGTACATCAGTCCGGGTCCTGACTGGAGTCAGAGAGTCCTGGGAGCAGCTTCCCACTCCTTTCTCTGGCTGTGCCTCCAGTGCAGCTCCCAGGCAGAGCTGAGATTGGGAATGGGAGTGGAGTTGGGATCTAGATTGAGAACAGGGCTGGGGGATTCCTCCCATGGACCACAGCCTGTGGACCTGTGAGCAGCCTCAGCCCAACCTGAGACCAAAGGAGCAAGTCCCTGCCCTTATTCCTTGGTCTGTGCTTCAGAGGCAGATGGGGGCTGTGCTCCTTCTGGAAGCACCTTTGCAGCCTCATGCTGTCCCAAATGTCCTGGCTGCTACAGGCTTCCCTCCAGCCAGCCCGTCTCTGTCCTTGATGGCTCCTGGTCTGAGTGCCTGTCCTAGAGTGACTTTATGATGCTTGTATCCTCAGCCATCTGTTCTGTTAATGCTGGATATTATATTCTCTGCCTTCAAGTCTGGTTCTGAGAGCAAAGGTGGGGAGAAGAAGAAGCACGGAGTTTGTTATCAGAGGCTGCACTCACTCTTCTAAAAGCAACACTGCTCCACATTCTGTGCTGCACTGTGTTGTCCGGGCACTGACGGAGCAGAACAGAGTGCTCCTTTGCTTTTCAGTTGGTTTAGCTGGCTGAGGCAGAGTTTTCCCTAGACTGTCTCTTTTTCTTTCCCTTTTCTTGGAACTGTTCAAACCTGCTGCAGACTGGGAGCTGGGGAGCACTGAGAGCTTGCACTTTGTGGCCTATGGGGGCCTACTCTGGGCAGCAGCCTTTCCCAGTGCCGGAGGGATTGATAACAGAGCAAGCATCCACAGGAGAGACTTTCTGAATTTGTCGTCTCTTCAGAGGGGCAATTGAGTTTTGTCGTCTGGTATTGTTCATTTTTTGTGTTGGGGAGTGCTTTGCCTGTTAAATAAACAGGTTCTTTCCACTTCTCTCCGAGGAAATTTTTCCCAAATGGGTTAGGGGGTGGGGCCGTATGGGTTTGTTTTCTGGGGGATCCCCTTTTGGAGGTTTTCTCCCAAATTTGCCCTAAACCAGGACAGTGCCTCTGCAGAGGAGCCCCACTGGCTTCCAGTGCTCCCTCAGGAGCAAGTCAGGACCCCTGGGGCTTCTGCCAGGGCTGAGACCAACGTGGTGCTGGAGCAGCTCTGGAGTATGTTGTGGGATTGTTTGTGCATTGCTCAGGACTCGCCTGCACTGGACCAATCCCAAAACTGTTGAATGTTTCTGGATTGAATGGCCCCCTGCACTTGCTGAGGAGCTCGCAGATGGGAGCAGAGAACCCCGCCCCTAACCCCTCCCTTTGGACCGCAGCCTGTTACAGTGTCTACATGCTCATTGTGTTCTTCCTGTTATTCCCCAACCACATATGAAGCTGCAGGGCCGCCCACCAGAGCTCCCAGATGTGCTCATGGTTTACAAAGCCACTGAGAAGCCCTGAGTCCCACAGCCAGCAAACTCCACCCCTCAGAGCCACCAGCGAGTTACTTCTCCTGCTCCAGTGTCTCCTTTGATCCCTCATTCAACCCTGCAACCCTCACCCAGGTGGCCCCACCTCCGAGCCTTTTGTTGGAAGAGATAGATTAGAAAAACTCTCTCCTTTGTCTGGGGAAATGGAGGTCCCCTGCACTGCTGGGTGACTAATACACTCTCCACCTCCTCTTTGTACTCACATTCCACTCTGCCCCCAGGGATTGTTTCCCCTGCTTCATGGTGGGGACAAGCTTTTCTGCCCAGCTGGGATGGGTGCCAGCATGTCCTGTCTTTCCTGAGAGTTTGTGTCTCTCCTTGGAGGAAGGCCATGTCTCCCTGAGTCACAGAGCTGAAGCCCATGTCCACACCAGCTGCAGGGGATGTAGAAATACAGACAAGAGTCTTCAGGTGTCTCAGGCATGCTGGTGACCAGCATCCTCATCCAGCTTTACCTGAGATTAAGCTCTCTGTGTTTATGCAGGTATGGGGTGATCCAAAGACACCAGCACAGCAGGGAGTTTGGGCTCCTGAGAGATCTCTCGTGAGATCAGGCAGGTTAACCTGGTCCCTTGCTACTGTGGCCCCATCACGGTGGTGACACAGGCTGTAATAATAATGAAAAATTGACATTAAATTGTGGGGAACTTATTGCTGCCCCACAGCAAACCCTGCTCCTGCACCTGGTGGATTGTCTGGTTATTTCAGGTTTCAATGCCATTTTCATATCTGGTTATGCTGAGTGGATCCGTCCCTCCCACTATCAAAGCAGTTCCCTAAAAATTCACGGCGTGCCTCTGTCCCTGGGAATGGTCAAGGCAGGATGAATGTATGGAGAGCAGCGCTGTGGACATCAACAGAGGTGACAGAGATAAGACACTGGCAGGCAGACAGATGGTAAGCAGGGTAGCAGGCAGACAGGTGACAGCGTGGCAGGTAGAAAGGCAGCAGAGTGGTAATGTGGCAGGGCAACCCAGCTGTGCCGGGCTGGCTCCCCACACAGCTGCTTGTTCATTGAACCTGTTCATTGGGGCAGATTGTATGCTTCGCAACCCAAGTCCTGCAGAGGTGACATCTGTTCTTGCCTTTCATTGATAGTGCCCAAAATCCACATCCCTGTTTCCTCAGACAAACAAGGCTGCTCTCGCCTCCTGCCATTGGAGCAAGTTGCCTGCTTTGTCTTCCATGGCAAAGAAAGCCTTCCCTGCCCCTCACTTTTTCACACTGAACTTTCTTGTGCCTGGAGCTCAGGCACTGCCCACCTGGGGCAGCCACCTCAGTGCAGACACCTGCTCCTGCCCAGGGATGTAGCTGGGTTCCCTGTGAGTGGCTGGGGCTGCCCACACACCACGGGCAGAGGCACTGCCACCCTCGGTGCCCTGCTCTCCAGCCTATGGTGCCTTGACAGGGCTACATGGGAAAGGAAAACTGACATGAGCCCCCCCCACCCCTCCCACCCCCCCTACTGGGGCAGCAGCTGGCAGTGCCTGACCCTGGCTGGGCTGAGCTCAGACAGCCGTGTTGGGGTGCTCCCTGCCTGAACATACTGTCACAGGGTATTCGGGTATTTCTCTGGCTATACATGTGTTTGTCTGGCTGACATTCCCCTGGGAATGGGAGTATTTCCACCCCAGCATGTCCAAGCTTTTGGTGCCTTCCCGTTTGCACTGGAGGTTGAGTATCCTGGGACACCAGTGATTGTCCAGGGCATGGCACAGGCTCCCTCTGACCTCAGCTCCTATCCCCCTGGGGCTGGAAAGAGGGTGGCAAAAGTGACCCCATGAAGAGGAGGAGCAGCCCACCCTGGGGAGGGAAGGGATGCCAGCCCCCTTTCAAAGCCACCTATGGACAGCCCGGGAATAGGATGGCCAAGTCTGCGCAAGACCAAGGTATGGAGGACACACATCTCCCAGGATGGGTCCCACCACAACAAGGACCACCTGACAGATAGGAACTTGCTCCAAAGTCTCCAAAACCAGAAGAAGGATGAGGTGCAAGGGGACCATCCCTACTCCCACAGGGCTCCTCCAACCCCGTTTCTGCTCCCCATCATCCAGAAAAGAGATTTTTTTTGTTCCTTTTTAGTCTTTGAAGACCTCATTGCCTGTCCATCTAAAAGTGAAGCAGGAGGTTTGAGAAAGGGATTAAGTTCAATCCAGAAAAATCTCTCTGCGATAATCCCTGGTGCAATTGCACTGTACAGGATGGCAGACAACTGCCTCAGAAAGTGAGATGGGCAGCATAAAGAGTCAATAATAGGCAGGTATTTTTCCTATAGGAACTTGAGAAGAGTCAGCCTGGGGAGGCAGAAAGGCAGCAGAAATGATGCTGTGCTGAGCCTCAGGGACAGGACTGTGGTTTCCTGTGCCATAATCAGCAGCAAAAGCAAATATTTTTTTCACATCAATTAATATATTAATGTATGGAATAGATTAACACGGATTTTCCAGAGTTAAGTGCTTAATGAATTGAAGTGAGGAGGTAAACCTCTGCAAAGACTCACAGCAGTCCTGCAGAGAAGCCCTGCTCCACAGTGATGGGCACTGCCAGGGTGAAAGTAGAGACAGCACTGGAGCTCATCCTTTGTGGGACCTACAGCTGCAGAACCTGTGCAATGGAGTGGTGCATCAGGGCTGGAGGCTCCTGCACCACAAGCGCTGGGCAAAGGCTTAGCCCCATGAGCACCCCTGCGCCCCAATACCACAGTGATGGTCAGGGAGCTCTGCAGAAGGTGCAATGGTGCAATGTGTGCTGTGCATGGGTCAGCTGTGAGCAGCAGGAAAGCTCCTTGCTTCAAGAAAGTATTGAGGAGTGAGGCAGGCATGAGGAGCCTCAGCTCACACCCTCAGTGTGAGGTTGTGATCCGCAGCCTGCAACCCAGCTGCTCTAGGAGCTGTGACCTCCAGCCTTCTCTCCTTGTTTATTATTTTGCTCACTGTTGTATCCCACTGTGTAAGCAAGCTGCAAATGTCCTTCTCAGAGGAAGGAACCAAACCTCCTTTGGCTCACTGCTCCCTATGCAAATGCATCACATTATTCACTTGTGACCATATTGAAAACAGACTCAATATACATCTGGGCTCCTCAGGGCTGTCACGAAGTTCTTGTGATGATTAAAAGCAGGAATGCAACCACAGCTGTTAATCATTGTAGATGAGAGGTTCTTGGAACTTTTCTGCATCTCAGGATGTTCCCACATCCCACTGAAACCATCTAAAGGCTAAGCCCTAGGGAGGGGGCAAGATGGGGTTGAGCCTGGGGTCAAGGACCTTGCCCGGAGGGATAGATGGGGCCGATCCCAAGGACACAGGCTGTACCCAGGAAGGAGGGACAAGATTGGGCTGAGCCCTCTTGGTAACGGTGATGCTGGAGGGACAAAGCTGATTCTAGGGCCGGGGCGGTGCCTGAGGGGCCGGGCTGGTGCTGATCCTGGGCAAAAGAACCGTGCCTGGGGGAGGCAGATCGGTCTGGTCCCGGGGCGGAGGGGGCAGGAAAATCTGAGTGCGGGTCCAGGGCAGCCGCAGGACTCGCAGCCCGGGCCGCCCCGCGCAGTGCCACGGAGCCCGGTGTCCCGCCCGGGTGGGCCGGGGCGGCGGTGACTCAGCCGGGAGAGGCAGGCGAGGAGGAGGCGGGGGAGGAGCGGCAGGAGCCGCCGCCGCCGCTGCCGAGCCGCTCACCTGCCTGGCTCCGCCATGGCCCGCCGCCTGGCCGCCCTGCTCCTGCTTCTGGCCCTCGGCTGCCTACTGGGCATCCTCCTCCTCCTCCTCGGCTCTGGGGACACACGGGGCCCGCCGGGCTTCAAGGTGAGCGGGGCGGCGCGGGGAGACTGGGCGCGGGGAGACTGGGCGCGGAGTGGCGGCGGGTACCGGGAGGTCCTGGGCTGCCGGGGGCTGGGGGAGCCGCCGTGGGCATTCTCACGCCGTCGGTGTGCGGCATTCTCGGTGTGCGGGAATACTGGTGGGGGAGAGACGCCGGCGTCTGAGGATCCCCAGCGTCACGGGAGGCGCCAGGGCTGAGGGGTCCCTCATCTGCGGGGAGGGTCGCAGGGAGCAGCCCCCGCCGGGTGCGCAGGGACGGAGCTGCCCCAGTAGCGAGACCCGCTGCGTGGCATCTCCGCTGCGGCACCCGCCGGCTGCGGGACCCTCGGCCGTCCATGCGTTGTGCCTTGGGACGTGCGCTTTGGGAGGGGAATGCGTTGGACACACTGAAAGATAGCGGCCCCCCAGGTCAGAGCAGCCGAGTCAGCATCTGCTGCTGCTCTGCCTGGGCCAGGGCTTCCTTGCGCACCCCAGCATCTCCCCGGGCTCCACTGCATTGCCTGAGCCAGTGCTGCTGGGTGACAAATGCACTTTCCTTTGAATACAAGCTGCTTTTTTCCCCCCCTTTTTTTTGTCGTAAATTCGGATGATGAAAGAGGTTCCTGAACAATTTCTTTTTGGCCAAGCACTCCCTTTGTAGGACAAGTCTTTTGTTTTAAAATAGTCCCAGGCTCTTGTCCTGAAAAGTATTTCATCTAAAACCCCGTTTTTCTCATCCCAAGCAATTTACTTGGAAACTTTCTGAGCCAGCCTGCATGCCAGATGTGCTGCTGCCTTCTCTCTGGGTTTGTCAGATGTAATGAAGACAAGCAGGCTTAGCCAAGATGACCCTTTTTGCTCTTAGTATAACTACCAATTTTTAACTCCCTCTCTGTGACACCTTTTTTGTCCACCTGTTACCACATGCTGGGCCATCTTGGGCAGTACTCTGAGCTGATTTCAGAGTGGATTTTATCTTTTGGAACATGAAGGAATTAGATTGGTACCAAGATCCCCATATGTAGCACTTGGATCAGCCTGGAAAACCTTTCTTCTCCCTGGTTCCAAAATGGACCTTTGGTTTTAAACCAAATTAATTCCCAGAAACTTTTTTTCTTGTGCCTTTTTTGATGCTTTTTCTCCCTCTGAGTGCTAGCACCTTCTAGTCTGCAGGCACTGCTGCAGTTTGGGACCAAGCATTCCTGAACACCCACCTGGGTCCTGACCCTGCTCTGCACAAGGCCTGGCCCAGGGACTCAGTGCTCCTGGATATGCCAAGTGCAATGAGGTCCAGCATGGTGTGTGCTTCAGTGTCCAACAGTGCCTGTTCCCATGAGGCTGGCACCAGGAAGGTGCTGAGGACTTGCTTTCACACAAAGCCCAGTGCTGTTTTGACAATGCAGAACTTTGTGTTATTTTAACTCAGCCCAAAAGATGCCCGTGTGATTTAGAGGTCGGTCCTGCTATGGGAGACCCTGGGCACATCTTCTGATGGCCTGGACAAGATGTGTCCTTGCTGACTCAGTCCATGTTAGCTCCTGGATAGTGCTGTTCACTGCTGAACTACAGCTCCACATTTTCCCTTTCCAGCTCCTTTGCATGGAATATAGCCCTAAAACCACCCAGGATTCGTTATCTTGCTGCTGAGGGACTGATCCTTCCCTCATGGGTCTGCAGTGGAGGTTACGGCCTGACTGCCCTGAGCTGCGTCCTGCTCTTGACAGCCCTTTTCTTTCTTCTTTTGGCAAACGTACCTCTGGCAATTTCTACGTCCTGTGGCTGCTGTGGCTACTGCAGCAGGAAGGAAACCTGTTACATCTCACTGCAAACCTGAGTGGTGCATGACCTCACCACCCTTCACAAAGGCAGAACGGTGGGAGGCCAGGGATGAGCCCCTCATGCGACATGGGACAGCCTGGAGGGCCTGCGGGATGGGGGCTGGAGTCCTGGGCATGGCCATGGAGCACACTGCCAGGCAGCAGCACATGGGGCATTCTCAATGTCCCCATCTGCCTCCTCCCCTGGGCAGAGCCATACACTGATCAGGAGCCCCAAGCACTACTCATGCATGGCCTTTGGGAACATGACTGTCTTCTGTGCCCCCTCTGCAGGGGCTTCAGGACTGAGCAGCCCTGAATGGGGCTGGCCTGAGTGATGTTGCATTGGGGCAGAGCCCTTGGGACCATGGGTGACCTAGGAGGCAGCAGAGATAGGGCTGGCATTGGAAAACTGTCCCAGTGTGGGGCCACAATGGAGACCTCTCTGTGTCCCCCCTGCCTGCAGCATCACCAGGGTCTGGTCAGAGGGTTCTGCTAGAAAAATCCCTGTGTTACCAGGAGATGCTGGTGGTGGGGACTGTCCCACATGCATGAGGCCCTGCCAAAGCCCTGGGTGCCAGTAGGCAAACATGCCAAGGCAGATGAGAGGGGAGGGGTGATGGGAGCCAGGTGCTGGTGTGGGAGTGCGCCAGGGCATCCCTGTGTCTCCCCAGCCCTCATTTGCAGTGTACTTATTAGCAGGCACAGGGCAGCTCAGCTGGCAGAGCTGAGGGCTGCACTCATGCTGCAAATCACTATCGGGGTGGGCTTTTATTCTCCCTCCTGGGGCTTCCCACCTGTAGGGCCCCTGAAGCCTACCCGCCCATGTCCATGGCTCAGCCGTGACTCAGACCCACACAGCAGCACACTCTGCTCTGGGGAATGCAGTGGCTCTGACGCCCAAGCCCAGGCTCTAGGCAGGGACAGAAGCTAAAACAGGGACAGGATCTGGGGCCAGGGACTGGCACCATTGCACACCACTGTAGGTTATCCCATTCATGATTTCTGTGTGAATGCTGGAGGCATGAGGTACCCTTGGGACTGGAGGAGATGACATTTCTTCATCACTGGGAACATACTAGGCTGCCCATGTCTGCCTCAGTGCCTTTGTGCACCATGCACACGATTCTCACCGCTGCTTACCACTCCTAGGCAAGGATGTCTTCTCCACAGGGACAAGCTGGGGTGCAAAATCCTGTGCCCTCAGGAGGGGCTGGCACGAGGCTGTGGTGACTCCTCTCCTGCTGGGGTGGCTGTGGGGTGAGCTGTGGTAGCAGTTCACCAGGCACTCTCTGCAGAGGCAAGCACCATCGTGTTGCAGCACCTTACCTCAGCCAGGCCAAGTGCTGCTGTTGCCACTGCCAAGGCTGGGGGACCCACAGGATGCACCTCACCCACCACTCCACACCTGGTGGTAATGCACTGGGGGTCCAAGAGGAGAAACCCCCACCCCGACCCACAGGTGTTGGCAGCAAAGGGCACTAGGATGTGCCTACATGCGCAGCCAGTTCTGCATCCTGCCCCAGCTGTCACCCCAACATGTCACGTCTGTGTGGGGCTTACTCTGGGTGTAGGCTTCGTGCTGCCTCTCATTGCCTGCACTTCCCTGGGCACGCAATGGTATGTGTGCCCATGCACACCTATGCACATACCCCTCCTAAATGCATGTGTGCACGGACACATGCACCCATGTGCACACACATTGGCGCACCTATGTGCATGCAGACCTCACCCGTGCGGTCTGCATGCACATAGTGTAAGCATCCACACCTAAAGTTGCACACTCCGTTGTATGCCCATGCACCCACACACAAACATGCACACTCCTGCAGCATGTAGACCACATGCACATGTGCACATACATTTGTGCATCTCTTTACATGTGCAACTCCACTCCAGGTATGTACCCCCATGCATACATCCTGGTACCAGCTCTCCATGGGGTGGGAAGTGGGGCACAGCCAAGTCAGCCCTGCTGAATGCAGGAAGAAACCCTGGGAAACAGCCTTCCTCCTGTCACGGGTGGTGGGTCTCCTCCTGCTCACCCTAGAGCCAGCCATGTGGCCACGTCCCTTCCTGCCATGGGGTGAGTCTGGCATCCCCAGCATCGCCCTCCCAGGCTGACCCCACTCCTGGTGGGTGGCACCAGGTATCCCTGGCACTGCAGGTCATCCTTATTGTTTCATACTACAGTATCTCTCAGCCCTTGCCACCCTGTAGATATCCCTGTCTCCAGCCTTGTCCCTCCCTGTAGACTTCAGCCCCTCCATGGCATCTCCGCACTGGAGACTACTCTTAGGGGGTGTTGGCTGTGCTTAGCCCCAAGTTTGGGGATGACCTACCGATGCTTTCCTGATGGGGACAGTCTTGTCACCCTGCTCCTGCTAGTGTCACTCCAGGTGATATCTGGGGTAATGCAGTGCCTTGTGAGCAAATCGGAGACATCTGCATGGTGACTACAGAGGGCATGGGCACATGTGTCACTGAGGTGGACAGAGGGGGTCCCGTAGGGCTGGACCCTCCTCAGACTCTCCTGTGCTTGGTCAGTGACTGCTCATCTGGGGATACAGGGGTGACAGGATCCCAGGGAGGCAAGGCAAGGCAGAGGTTGCTCTGTCAAGAACAGACTGGGATGCCACACGCTGGGCAAAGAGGGTGTTGAGAGCCCTCTAAGCCTGCCTGGAAAACGCACCCCAGCACCCAGCTCAGGAGGCTGGGGAGAGGTGTTGGGGGGAGTTGTCAGCCTCTTTCCTCCTCTCTGCAGTGTTTGTCAGGAGCTGAAGCTACTCCACTGCTCCAGCCTGGCCACAGAGGGGGATTCTCTGCTGGCTTGTAGTTTTTGGCACAGGGCATGAGCAAATCACTGGGTGAGTCTGGGCGGGTCACCTATGTGAGATGGTCCTCTGAGGGAGCAGGAGGTACCACTGGTGCAGGGCTATGGGTTCATGGTGTAATTGAGGCTACCTATAAGTGGGGACCTCGGGTGTCCTTGACACTTCTGTTGCCTGAGCTGGTGAAAACCAGGTGATAGGGACAGGGGTAGCATGGGGCACCCATGGCAGGCAGGGCTGGGGTGGCTTCTGGGCAGGGAGAGGAGCTGCCTACTCCAGCCCTTGGCTGTACTGAATCTGGGTAGGGCAGGAGCAGACAGAGACTCATAGGAGGTTTAAGCCTTAGATGGATTCACCCCAGAGATGCTCAGCTGGGGTGGTTCTGGGTCCTGCCTTGCTTTCCCCCATACTCACAGCCCTGAGGTGGCACAGTGGGGGCCAGCATGGGCAACCCTGAGACCATGGGCAGCAGGGGTCAGGCAGAGGGCTACGCCCAGGGGTGCTGCAGGCAGCATGTATGGTGTCCCCTCCCTGGGAGCTGGGTAACCTTGTTTGGCAGGAGGAGCAGGGTTATTTATAGCCAGAGAATAGCCAAGCCATACAAGGGCAGGAGGGACGAAGGGCCTGGCTGCCCTTCTTTGGCCAAGAGCATCCCAAGGAGCCATTTCAGGTGTCTCTCTCCACCACCAGTCCCAGGGACTGGCTAGCATGGCTCAGCAGGCAGCCAGGAGTGATGATAACCTGCAGTGGGGGAAGAGCCCCTGAGCTGCACTCAACGGGGTCCCCTTACCCAAAAAGCTAGAGTCCCTGTGCTGCTCCAAATAGCATTCCAGAATGGCCAGTATCCCACTCCCAGTCACATGCCAGGCAGTGCCCTCTTTGGGCAGGTGTGGGCCCGGCAGTGCCAGGCTGGGCTGGGCAAAGCCTGCCTCTGCCAGATGGTACTGCAGAGCTGCTGGGCACTGACAGGGTGGGAGTGTGGACTGAGGGTCGGAGTGTGGACGGGTTGTGCACTGAGCCCCAGTGCCTTCCCTTGGTAAGGGCTGGAGAACCCAGGGGACCTTCAGCCTCCAGGCCTGACCCACTGCCTTCCCCCTGCAGTATGGCATCGTGCTGGACGCTGGGTCCTCCCACACCGCCATGTTCATCTACAAGTGGCCTGCAGACAAGGAGAATGACACCGGGGTGGTCAGCGAGCACAGCATGTGTGATGTGGAGGGTAAGGGCTTGCCCAGGTCCGGGGCTGGTGGCCGTGTCTGTTTCATCCCTGTGGCAGGGCAGCATGGTGTGAGTGCCCCTGCCATGCCCAGCTGCCTCCCTCTGTATTCACCAGTGTAGTGACGTGTTCTAAAGGGTTCAGCTCTATTCCTAAAATGTCCCCCAACTCCCCCCAAGGCCTGCAGCTGTGCATGCTTTGGTTTGTCCTTTCCTGGCAGGTACTGAACCACCAGAGAACAATCCAGCTCCCTGCCTAGCCCAGTGAGGAGCCAGGGTCAGTCTTTCACTCTCCATTTATCAACCTTTCCCAGACTGTCAGCCAGCAGAGGATGCAGCGTGGGCAGAGAGATGTGGCTGGACCCTGGATGGCTCCACGCCTACAGAAAACTGCCTTTTGGACAGCCTGAAAGGGGCAAAGCTGCTCACCAGGCATTTTCCCACTGAGCATCATCCCCTCACCAGCAGGGAGCAATGCTTTTTCCTCTTCACAGGTCCTGGCATCTCCAGCTACAGCTCAAACCCGCTGGCGGCTGGGACAAGCCTGGAGCACTGCCTGAACCAGGCCCTGAGAGATGTGCCCAAGGAGAAGCATGCAGGCACGCCGCTTTACCTGGGTGCCACGGCTGGCATGCGTCTGCTCAAGTGAGTGCTCAGGGGGGCCCTGTTGTGCCAGTCTAACATGCCAGCTTGCTACACACAGCAGGGGTGGAGGTGGGGAAGGATGGCTGAAGTGTTGCCCTTTTGCTGGGCAAAGCTCTTGACCACCGACCTGCCCAGTGCTGTGTCCCCTGCAGAAGTGGTCCTGCCTTTCAGAGCAGGATATACTCTACAGGGCACAGCCAGCACAGTGCTAGTGGGGGCTGGTGGAGGGGCCAGCACCAGGATAACCCACCCAGACTTTTTGGATGCTAGGAGGAAAATCCCTTGCACCCACTGCCAGCCTGATGGGACACAGTGAGAATAAACACCCCTCAAAAAGCACATGGGGGAGGAGTTGTGCTCCCCTCACTCAGCCCAGGCAGGATGGATTCCATTGTCCCAGCAGTGAGGAGCACACTTCATTCCTGCTACCTGCCTCCTCCAGCAGAGACAAGGGGAATTAGCTAGTGGTTTTTTGGGACATGCCTATGAGTACCCAGGCAAGGGCTCACCTCTCCTCCTGGGCCCTGCTATGGCAGTGCTGGCCTTCAAGGGCCGTTGGGACAGGGAGGGCTCTGCAGCACTGTGGCACAGGTCTGTCACTCCTCCCTCTCACTCGGCCCACAGCATTGCGGACCCACAGGCATCGGACGCTGTCCTCAGAGCTGTAGCAGCCACACTGAAGACGTACCCCTTTGATTTCCGGGGAGCAAAGATCCTGTCAGGGGAAGAGGAAGGGGTCTTTGGCTGGGTCACTGCAAACTATCTCCTGGAGAACTTCATCAAGGTGAGCAGAGGATAGTGACATCCAGTGGGATGGCTGTGGTGGCTGGGCAGCTCCTCATATGCTTATGCCTGCTCTTGTCCTCCTTGGCTCAGCGTGGATGGCTCGGAGAATGGATCCACCCTCAGAAGAAGACCCTGGGGGCCATGGACTTTGGAGGTGCTTCCACACAGATCACCTTTGAAACCAGGGACACGATTGAAAACCCCAGAAATGAGGTGATGCTGAAACTGTATGGCCAGGCATACAAAGTGTACACACACAGCTTCCTCTGCTATGGGAGGGACCAGGTCCTCAAGAGGCTGCTCTCCAAGTTCCTCCAGGTACAGTGTGTGCTTGATGTGGATGCTGGCTGTCATGACCCCACAGCTGCCCCCTCACCTCCGTGTTTACACTGTCCCTCAGCCCTGGACCAGCTGCACACCTTTACCAGCCAACTTCGGTTTTGCCCCCAACACTTTCCTGTGTTCCCAGGGCTTTCTCCCACTATCTCCATTAGATGATGCAGCTCTTGGCTAGAGCCAAGACACTCCAAGCCATTTTGAGACACTTTTGTCAACTGCTCTGTGTCTGGCTGCTCAAGCTCTGGGGAAGCTGTGCTATGCACAGCTCATGCACCCCCTGTGTCCCTCCTCTGGCAGGCCGAGCGCTACCAAGAAACTGTCTCCCATCCCTGCTGGCCTATGGGCTACAACAAGAGCCTGTTGTTGAGCACCATCTATGACAGCCCCTGCACGGAGAAGGAGAGACCAAGCCTTGCCCTCAACACCACTGTTACCTTGGTCGGCACTGGGAATGGGAACCTCTGCACTCTGCATGTCAGCAAGCTCTTTGACTTCACCAACTGCTCCTTCTCCCACTGCTCCTTTGATGGTGTTTTCCAGCCGAAGATTTCAGGAAACTTCATTGTAAGTCCCCTAAGAGGAGGGTGGTGACTCGGCTGCTGGCCGGGCAGCTCCCCAGCATCATGTGGCAGCAAAATCAGACCTCCAGCTCTGCAACAGCAGTTTCTGGTGCCCACCACATTGGCCAGAGTGTCTGCTCATGATCAGAGTTTACTCCGGGCCTGTCTCACAGCTGCTCCTTTCCCTCCATCAGGCCTTCTCTGCCTTCTTCTACACAGTGGATTTCATACAGACTGTGATGGGAAGACCCGTGCACCTGCCCAACAACCTGAAGGATGCTGCAGAGACCATCTGTGCCACCAGCTGGAGTGAGGTGGGCTCCCTGGGCATCATGGGAAGAAGGGGGCTGCTTCATGTGGGGTATCACCCAGGCTTTGAGAGAAGCCCTTGGAGGTCCCGGGGTTTCCTGGCACCAATGGAGTAGGGGGAAGGCAATTGATGGCTCCTACATGGGACTGGGAGAGGGCTCAGGTGGGTAGGGGTAGCCTTGGCCTCACAGATGTAAACACCCTGAGCTTCAGGCCACAGACACAAGCCTGGCCATTGCTGGCTTGACCTCTCTTCTCTTTTCCTCTGTGCATCCCACCCAGCTGCTCCTGAAAGCCCCAAAGCTGGAGAAGAGGCTGCCAGATTACTGTGCTGTCAGCACATTTGTGTATTTGCTCACCACCAAAGGCTACAGCTTCAACAACCACTCCTTCCCCAACATTGCCTTCCAGAAGAAGGTGGGTAGCACCAAAATCCATCCCCATCCCACGGGATCTCTTTGGAGTTAGGCCAAAGAACCCTGCAGGAGAGATGATCCCTCATGGAAAAAGAGCAAAGCAAAATAAAGGAAGATCTCAGTGAACAGGGGCAGGATGGAACTCTCAGGTTTTGGAGGGATCTCCCAGGGGATGGAAACAAATGAGCTGAGCTGGCTATTGGGGTGGTCATGGGATCAGGTCCTTCAGCCCTTCCTTGGCTCTCAAGATGCCAGCCATCCCAAACAATGCTTTGCTGAGGCTTTTTGGGAAGTTACCTCAGGGCAGGAGGTACTTTTGTCTGCACACGCTATGGGATGTGCAAGGAGATCAGGACTGGCCTGAGCATACAAGGTTTTACTCCCAGGGGATGAGCTCAGTTCTGCACAAGATGGTCACTGCTCTGTCCCTGGGCTGGCTGGACCTGTGGGCAAGCAGAGGCTCAAGGGGGCTGCGGCTTCCCCCACACTCTTCTCTTTTGGGCTGACACTGAAGCTGTCCCAGAAGGGTCTGGAGCACAAGTCTTACAAGGAGCAGCTGAAAGAGCTGGGGGAACTCAGCCTGGAGAAAAGGAAGCTCAAGGGGGACCTTCTCACTCTCTATAACACCCTGACAAGAGGTTGTACCCAGGCGGGGGTTGGTCTCTTCTCGCAGGTTAACATGTCACAGGACAAGGAAATGGCCTCAAATTGTGCCAGGGGAAGTTTCGGTTATATTTTAGGAAAAATTACTTCATGGAAAGTGTGGTCAGGCATTGGAACAGGCTGCCCACGGATGGGGTAGTTACCATCCCTGGAGGGATTTAGAACATGTGCAGATGTGACACTTGGGGGACATGGTTTAGTGGTGGCCTTGGCAGTGCTGGTGTTACTGGTTGGACTCCATGATCTTAGTTGTCTTTTCCAACTTCAGTGATTCCATGATTCCATGGTCTCCTGAGGCCCATGCAGCTGGGCTGGCTGGATGGTGACCATGCCATGCTGTTTCCACAGGCAGGAGAAACCTCCATTGGCTGGGCCCTGGGCTACATGCTGAACCTCACCAACATGATCCCGGCAGAGAAGCCCTCCTCCCACAAAAGCATGCTGTACAATTACTGGGTCCTCCTCATCCTGCTCTTCGTGGTCACCACCCTGACATCCCTGGTGACTGCTATCTGCCTGCTCCGGCACAGCAAGTCCAGCATAATCTGATGGCAGGGACAGGGTGGGCCATATCTGCAGGACCAGCACCATCCTACCTGCTGGAGGTTCCATGCTCTGAATGCTTGGGATGTGGCAAGTGCTCAGCAGCATTGCAGTGCTCAGCAGCAATGTCCTCCTCCAAAACCTGACACCATCCCAGAAGATTAGCTGTGTCCTTTTGCCTTCCCTTTGCCCTCTAGCTGTGGGAAAGGAAGAAGCCGATCACTGGCCCTGTGGGAGAAGGGCTTAAATGTTTCCCTGCACTACTCAGGGATGGACCCTGGAGCAGGCTTGGAAATGGGACATTCAGAGCTAGGGCATCTTTCTGCCACCAGAGCTGAGCTGAACTGAGCCAATGAGCCCAAGCAACAACAGGATTAATTTTCATATGTATGTGTATGAATGGGGAATATTACTTACACTAGTCCTTATAGCCAACCACCAACCTTGCTCGCCTGTCCCTGAAGCATCAGCCCTGCCTCCTGGGGAGCTCTGGGCATCACCTGAAGCTCATGTTGTCTTTCTGTCTGATGTACAAACCCCAGTGACCTTCCTGAAGGTAAGGTCTTTTCCTTGGCCATTGACCTCAGCTTTGGGTAAGGACTTAGAAACAACCACATGTGGGAAGATGGCAGCTTCCAGGTCCCACTTCAACAACCAGACATAATGCCTTCACTACCCCCATGGTTCCTATGCTAGACTTGTCTTTGCCACATCCAAAGACTCCTGCACACCCTGGTTCCTGCAGCTCTGTAGTGCATGGCCATGCTGGCACAGAGCCAACAGGCTCCCACACTGTGGGGCTTTGCTCTGCACTGAGATTTGAGCCTGGCATCACCCCACACCAGGCAGCTAGAAGGATGCACCTTCATTTCCAATTGAGTAAGAACAGGGATGTACAAACATAAAGAAGGTTTGGTTTTGCTTGATTTTTTTTTTTAAATAATCTGAAATAAACCTTTGTAACCACTACTATGGCTCAGTGGCTTGTGATCAGCAACAGGCAGTTCAGCCTGTCTGTCCCATGGGGGCAGAACCCCTCAGCCACATCCACAGGTCAGCCTCTCTGCACAAAGGTCTCAGCCCTTGCAGCCTGTCCAGTGCTGAGACACCGTCACAGCTCTGTGCACTCTACCAGCCTGGAGATGACCTCAAATAGACCAAGGTGGGCTGGAAACCTCACACCAGACCCAGACCCATTGGAGGTGGAGGAGCTGCAGCCAGCCAGTCACCAAGCTCGTGCTTCCCCAATGCTGGAGGTACAGTCACCCCAAAGCCAGAAGCAGGCAGCTCAAGCTGTCCCTCACTGCCACAGCCCCCAGAAAAACAACCTGCCAGCAGCCTCCACTGCCAGGGCCCAGCTCTGGTGCTCAAGGGCAGCAGCAAAGCAGCTCACATTTGCTGCTGCAGTCACTGGCAGCTCAGACACTGTCCCAGTCTCTCTGCAAGCCTCTCAAGTCCCTGGGCCTTACCCGGGTCGGCAGAGAGTGGGGGGGGTAGCCCCACCACGGCCGACTGCGGGGAGACACTCTCTGTGCCCCGAGGGTGCTGAGGGCACTCAGGCTGGTTGCCTTCGTTGCAGCAGAGACGACCGAGACGTCGGTGGAAGAGGAAAGGGGCCGACTCCCAGCAGGGGGTATTCCAAGGTTTTATTAAGGAGTCCCGAGGGAGCTCCTATACCTCAGGGAGTCCTCCTGCCGAGAGCACTGGGGGAAGTCTGGAGCTCACATTTAAAGGGGGGAGGAAACTAACATAGATAAAATCCTACTGACCAATAGGTATCTCTGGGGGATGGGTGCTGGGGGGACAGACATACAAAACAGCGTATGGGGCAGGACTTGGGGGGTTGACCCTTGGCCCCTGGCTAATCACTCGACAACTTGGACCGAAACTTCTAGGTAGGGGGCTGGGATGTCGAGGTGACTGGCAGAGAGCCAGGGTGGGGGTTTTGGAGATCTTATCCCGGGAAAGGGATAACACAAGTAGAGGGAAAAGGAGGGGGGGGTACAGTCTGGGATAAACCATTTGGGAAAAACATGGGAATACAAAACAAACTACTTTAAAGTATTACAAAATATAAGAACGCACTACAACAAGACACCAGGACACACATTGCAGTGCTCAGCAGCTGCATGGGACTGGTCCAAGCTCTCCAATCCTTTCGGAAGCCTTCCCCTGCCCTGCACGTTCCCTGAACACTAAAGAGGAATGGCTGCAGGGAGCTGCAGTTTCTCACTGCCCTCTTTGCTCCTGTTGGCAGCACCAACTCTGCTCCGTGGGTTTGCTCACTTCCCAACACCCTTCCCTGCTCCAGCTGGAATACCATGCTTGACTTAACACACCTGTTCCCTGCAGCACTTTGCTTTCAGCTCTTCCACTGGCTGCTCCCCATCTCTCTGCACAGAGCAAACCTGATTCCAGTTGAGAGGATGCTGTGAACCTCCGAGCCCAGCTTCCTCCCCAAGCTCATCTCCTCAGCACAGGGACTCCCTCCTGTGGTGATGTTCAGGGCCTGTCTATGTATCTCATATGGAGAAGGCACTACTGGTTCCTGAAGCTGAAACACTGCTCTAAGAACCTGGGCAGCTCCCAGAATTCAGGCTGAGTTTCCTCTTCTAAGAAATTCAGCTGCAGCTGAATCAGAGCTGGACGTCCACCAAAAGCAGACAATTGACCTAGTCAAGACTTGGAGTCTGACATGGAAAAACCCCACATGCCCCACTGTGTGCATGGGATTCGAGACAGTACCATTACCTTGCCGAGCAGTTATGGATCTGGATGGGCAATCTGGGACTAGCCAGTGACAGGTGAGCACTGCAGAGAGGGGCCGTGAGCACATGGTCAGCTCTGTTGCAGGGGAAGGGGACACCCCAGAGGCCACCCAGCTGTGGGACTTAGCTCAGGCCTGTTCAGGTAGGTATGAAAAGCCTTGCTGCTGTGGTGGAAGGGACATGGGGACTGGCTGGGCTCAGGAAAGATGACACAGCAACAGCTCTACCCTCACAACTCAGACCAGACCGGTCTGCGCCTGCAGTCTCAGAGCAATCCAAGTACTGACTGTGACTGCCATCACCACAGAGGGACCAGAGCTTGCCTCAGGCTGACATTCACCACCTGCTCTGCCCTTCACCTCATCCACAACAAGTGCATTCGGCTCTCAACTTTTATTGTACCCCGAGCACAATGTGCAGAGGCCATGGGGCAGGCAGCAATCCCTGAGGTGCCTCCACCATGCTGTCTCTGGCAGGATCAAGTCCTCAGAGCTTTCCAGAAGTGTCACCAAGCCCACCACCCTCACAGGCAGCATGGGCAGTGTCAGGTTGGGCAGACAGGAAGGGGTGAAGTGGGACACGGGCACGGCAGGCTATGCGCTGCTGGCTACTCCACCACGTCACCGTATCTGTTCCTCCTCACCAGTGTTGCAGCGCCGTCCCTGTCTTCTGCACTAGGGAGGTTTTCTGCAACAAGAAAGTACAAGTTCCCTGGACCTCCAACTACCCTGATGGGTTTGCCAAGCGTGGGCAAAGAACCACAGAGCCTTGGTGAAGCACGTAAAGCCTCTTCAAGTTGGCCTAGCTTTGGAAGCTCAAGGTATGTATGGGAGAAAGCAGCGAGCACCAATGAGAATTGTCCAGCAGCTGCTGTCTTGATGCCCCTCCAATTCCGCCCACCCTACTGGGCAGCAAATCCCTCCACACCTCGGTTGCTCTCTCCATCCCTTACCTTCTTCTTCCGCTCCCAGCAAATGAGCCTTTTGTGCTGGCTTTTGTGAATACCCAAAGCAGGCAGGACAGAAGGCAGCAGCAGCGAGTGCACCCAGCCCACATCACCAGCCCTGCTCAGGAACCCACTGTGCCGGGTGCACAGAGGGACAGGGGAGGCATGAAACTAGGTAAGGAGCTCCACCCACCATGGGTGCTCCTGCTCCCACCCCTTGGCTGCAGGGTGCCAGTGTGGGACTTATATAATGAGATTTTGGCAATGACACGGTCACCAGCAGAGTAATTATTGCATCAGGGAAGAACCAGGCACAACAAGCTCAGGCAAAGCAGTAGGAAGATATGACTGTACCTGCGGGTTGAGACACCCCACCAGTCACGGCGAACTCTTGTAGGGACTTGCCTGTCTCCAGGTAAATCCAGAAGTTGGAGCATTTCTGCGTCTCAGCTCTGGTTACCACGTAGCTTCCGAGGGACCCTGCAGCTGGGGAGGCCGAGGTGCTCCTGGGAGTGCCAGCAGCACCCGCTGCCACGAACCCTCCTGAGCCCTGGGGACCGGGGCACTGGGAGGTGGCTGGAGCCAGAGACGAGCCCCCATAACAGTGGCAAACACCACTCTGTACCGCTCGGGCTGGGTACTTACCCGCAGCCAAGAGCAGGCTCCACTGCAGGCTGTATGGCAGCTTCTGCCGCGCCATATTCTGCACCGCGAAGGCGGCCCCGCTGCCTGCCGAGACCGAGGCCGGGGTTACCGGACACGGCCGGGACGTCCCCACTGCCCCCGCGGAGCGGCCAAGGACAGCCCGGGGGATGCCGGGTGGCTGGACCGGCCCGTACCTGCCAAGAAGGTGCCGATGCCCTTCATGAAGGCGTGAGACTGGCAAGCCGCGTACTGCTGCAGCGCCTGCGGGGAGGCATCAGCGCGAGGGCCGAAGGCCCACCCGGACCCCTCAGTCCCGGCAACCCCGCACCCCCAGGCCCCCCAGCCCGTCCCCCGCGGGGCGCACCGGGTGCTTGGCAGCCACATCGTCCTCCACCCGCCGCACGCCCAGGTTCACCATGGCTAGGGTGCCGGGCCCGGCCCGGGGCAGGACCCGCCCCTGCCACCCGCCCCTTCCGCCGCGGCCATGGCGGAACCGGAGGGGCCCTTTCATGTGCTCCGAACCGGGACAGGCCGGTTCCTCTGCTACTGCGGACCCGACGGCGCCGTCTAGTGAGAGCGAGGCGGGAGAAGGAGCAGGTGGGGGGCGGGCGGGGGTCGAGCAGCCCTGGCCTGAGCTGCTTCCTCCCGCAGTGTGACCGACGCGATGGAGGTCTGGGCCGGGGAGCTCGGTGACTGCCCGGCGCTCGGCTTTGTATGTACCGGGGGGAACAGGGGGAGGCGGGAGAGCCCGGGACTGAGACCGGGGTGCCGGAGGGGCAGGGATGGATCTGGACCCAGGCTAAGCCGTGTTGGACGCGCTCTCCTCCTCCTCTCCCTCTGCAGCGGTGCCCGCCGGAGGAGCACGGCGCGATGCTCAGGTGGGTGCTGCCGCCCTGGGACCTCCCTCGCTACGGGCACCCTCTCTCCCCGGGCTCCCCCCCCCCTAGGCCCCACCTCGCCCGGAGCCCCTCTCTCTCCTGCTCTCCTTACCCCCACTCCCCGCAGGGCCGCCCTGGATCACGGAGCCGCCGCGCTGAGCCTGGGCCCGGGTTCGGCCACGCTGCGGCTGCCGGAGGAGCCGCAGTGCCCGGCCCTGGCCCTCGCCCAGCTGCCCGCCGCCGAGGCGCGCAGCCAGCTGCAGGCGCTGGTCTTCGGCATGGCCGGCTGCATCGAGAGCCTGGAGAGGCGCCTGGAAGGTCCGTGGTGGGTTTAGAAGAGGGGAGGGCTAGCAGCTCCTGCCACCTTCATGGGATCGTCACCCCGACCTAAAGTGCCCTAGGTGCCCCAGTTCAGCCGCAGCAGGAGAGGGCTTCACCCCAGGTGGTTTCTTCTCACCGGTCCCAGTAGACCAGCAGAAGAGCTGCTGCCCGTCACTTCCCTGTTGGGGCTGGGCCGGGAGGACACAGTGCTATGTCTCTGTGTGGAAACACAGCCCTTGTTCTCATGGCCGCACCACACTAGCATCCTGAATGTCAGAGTCGCCTTATAGATATCTTTGTCTGAGGGGTGGAAAGATTTTGGAGCAGCATCAGTCTGGCTGGAAGTGCTGAGAGGAGAATGGGGCTCAGTTTGGCTGTGGAGGGAGCTCACTGAGGGAGGCTTGAAGGTGCTGCATGTGGAATTAGGAGGCGTTGTCACAAGCTTCGGCTCTGGCTCCTGTCTCAGTAGCAGTGGAGACGTTAGCATCTTCCTGCAGCCCTGAGAAGAACGCTGCCCGGAGCCAGCAGCTCTTCCTGCCAGGTAGGCACTGCCAGGGGCACCTGCCCTGCTCCTGCAGTCTTTTGTCTTCTCCTTCCTGGAGGCTGCTGCTCCTGTATCCATGTGCTCTCCAGGACACTCTTGAGTGCCCTCAGCTCTGGCTGCTGGCAGCCACCTGTTGTCCTGGTGCTCTTCCAGGCAGAGCAGGGGCAGGGTTTAGTGTGGTGGCTCTCAGGGTGTCTGGAATGCTCAGGTCAAAGGCTGGGCATTGCCAGCCTCAGAAGGAGGGCAGGCTTTCCTGTGCTTCCAGACTGGAGGCTGTGTGGATCCATGCCTCCTTGTGGGAGAGAAGGCCAAGCCTGGCCCTTGCCCTCTGTGGCTGCTGGTCCTGCCAGGGTGGGCTCCTGGAGGCTCCCCCTAGCCGTGGAGGGACTGGCAGGGCAGCCAGAGCTCCTGGGTAACCTGTAATCTGTGTCCTGCCTGTTCCTGACCGAGGCAGACCCCAGCCCCAGGAAGAGTAAGGCTTCTGGCTCAGCTTTGCCAGGCAAAAGGAAGGTACCGGGGGAGTCTCTCATTAACCCTGGTTTCAAAAGGTCAGTGCTGGGTGCTGCTCACTGGGCACCCTGTGGGCTCTGCTCCAAAGTTATGTGGCAGCAGGGCTTGGGGCTTGTGACTGATGTTTCCTCCATCTCCTTCCAGCAAGAAGGTGCCATCTGGAGTGAATTTCGAGGACTCCTGATGGGTGCTGTCCTGTGCCCTGATGACAGCCCTATGGACCACTGTGTCTGAGTGAGGAGGTGTCCCTGTTGTTCCGGACCTACTGAGCTCCTCAACCCAGGGAGACAACAGAGGCAGCAGTACCTGGCAGCCAACCCTCAGCTTTCCCCTTTGGGGGGAACAGATGGAGCAGAGGGGACACCAGCATGGTGGGTTTATCCCCTGCAGCTCTTCCCTGCTGGCAGGGACCAGCTCCTGACCTCACTTACCATGAACTGGTGGAGTTTGGATGGAGCTTTGATACCATGGAATGGAAAGATCACCTGTGCTTTGTTTCTTGCCAGTAAAGGTGTTTTTAGCCAGCTACTCTCTCTGGGTGCGTCTGTCCATTCTGCCTCTCCCTTTCTCAGGAAGCCTTGGGCCTGTTTCAGCTGAACCCAGATGTCTGGGCCTCAGAAAAGTTCCCTTCCCTGACAGCTTTTTGCAAGTGGGCTGACAGGTGTGTGGTTAGAACTTGGTCAACCCCTCTGGAGAGCTGGGAGGGTGGGCTCTGCCTTGCTGGGCACTGGCAGAGGATGAGGATGTTAGTACAAAGCCTTGTGAGGGAGGAGCTGCTGGGGTGGTCACTCTAGACTCACACTGGTCTTACTTGCAAAGCTTTTATTGATTTCCAGGAGCTCTGAAGCTTAGCTTGTGCTTTCCCTGCTTCACAACCCCCAAGTCTGTTGAGAGCTTCCTAGTAGTGAGTTTTGGGGGGAACTGACCTGTGTCCATTGCCTGTGCTATCCCCCCCCGGCAGCTCCCTTCATAGGTCTCTATGGCTGTGCCAGATCCTCTTACCTGGTGCAGGTGTGAGGGCACCCTGTGGTGCCTGCTGCCCAGGTGGGTGACACAGTCTGCCTGCCTGTGCAAGTGGCTGCAGGGCAGCTTGTTGTCCCCAACTCTGCCCCTGCCCTCAGCTGGGCACAGCTATGGCACCGATGGTGCCCGTGGCCGTGCCCCTTTGCCCTCATCCTGATGCTCGAAGGGCCACAGAGCTTGTCCTGGTTGTGAGGAAGGGTGGGTGGCACAAGAGGGGCTGAGTGCACTGCAGATTGCTGCCAGCACCTGTGTGCCAGCGGAGGAAATTTGGGTGCGAGTGGCAGAGCTCTCCTGAGCCCCTGCAGGCAGGGGCAGGGTGGGTGCTGACCTCCTGCCTGACCCCAGCCTTGGCCTAGCACCCACCAGTGCACGTGCCCGGCTCACTGCGGTGCCCGGACCACGGAACGATAGGCCTGTATAATCTCCTGGCTATTGGGGCAGGTGTATTTGAACTCCTTGGTTTCACTGGCACTGTTGAGGTACCGCCACACGCCCTGCAAGTCCTTGGGGATCCCAAAGCGGCGGTAGTGCTGGCACACAACCTGTGGGTACAAACGGGGGAGACTTGCCTGACACTGTGCCAAGGAGACCAGGGCAGGCACCAGCTGGGAAGGGTGGCAGGGAGCCAGGGACATTCATGGCACTGCGCAGTGGAGGGCTGGCAGTTGGGATGCAGAAAGGAGTGGGATCTGTGGGAGGGCATGGTGCTGGGCAGGGCTCCTAGGGAGAGGAATGCTGGGGGGCACAGAACTGAGAGCAACTGGGAAAGGAGCAGGGGCTTGCTGTAGGTACCAAGAGGAAAGTGAGGGCATAGGGATGTCAGGGAAAGGAGAAGAGCATGGTGCTGGGATGCCCGTGGCTTACCTGAACAATGTTGAGCTTTGGCAGCAGGTTGCAGTCAGCCAGTGTGAGGTGGTCTCCATCAAGGAAATGGCGCTGGGAGACCCGGAGGTGGGGGTCCTGGGCCAGCTCGTGCTCCAGAGGGGCACTCAGGTACTCATCCAGCTTCAGCAAGGCCCGCAGCAGGCTCCGCTGCAGTGCTGCAGGGAGGGTGACCAGGTCACAGTACAGCCCTGCTCTGCTGTGGCCTCCTGCCAGCCCAGCCCAGCCCAGGTGTCCAGGCAGCACCTGTCAGCCTCTTCCCACCTGGCTCAGGGTGGCACCTGCCTCTGCCCTCCCACAGAGACCTGGCATAGCCACACTGGCCCATGTAGAGAGGGCAGTGCCTGGACAGACCTGACTGTGGACTCGGTGGGGGGACTGGGAAAGCTCAGTGTGACCAGGCTAAGCTTTGGGGTGTGGCACCCGCGAGGTTGCATGGGGTGCTCCCCCACCCGCTCCTCACCCTCGTCCTGGGCAGGTACCGGGTTCTTGATGAAGGCAGAGAATTTGTGGAAAATGTCGTTCCCAGCCAGGCTTGACTCCGGGTATTGTGGGACCAGACTGGGGCACCTGCGGGGATATGGGCACAGCTGAGGCAGGTACCAGAGGCTGACAGGCTCATGTGCTGTCAGCCCCCTCATCCCTCAGCTTGTCCTGCCCTTCTCTAGGGGAGCCCCTTCCTCCTCTCAAGGCAGCACCAGCCACTGACATGGGGGGGCTCAGCTGGTCCTCCAGGAACTCCTCAATGGTGATGGTGTCGGTCTTGGGCTCGCCGTTGTAGAGGAGGACAGGCAGCTGGGCACCTGGAGCGAAGTCCTTCAGAACGTCCAGTGCCCTGTGGGAGATGGGTAAGCCACTGATGCCTGGCATGTCCAGCGTTCTGCAGGGCACTGTGTGTGTGTGTGTGTTCATACTGTGCACATGTCCCAAGCAAAGGGAGTTCTGGTGGGCTGGTGCACAAGGTGGTGCCCCCAGGCCCCTCCTGCCTCAGTGTGTGGCCAAGGAAATACCTGCCAACCTCCCCCAAGCACCAGTGGTCACCTGGGGAGGTACAAAAAGCTCCATGCATCCCATAGTGCCCCACCCTTCACATCCCTTCCCAAAGTGTTGGGGACCCACCAACCTCCCACCCTGCACATGATCCTGGCCCCAAGGCTGGCACCCCTTAGGAGGGGGCCACCACTCACCTCTTCACGTCCACAGTGGTGAGGGTGAAGGGCACCCCTTTGAGCAGCAGCACCATGAAGAGCCGCTGGCAGAAGGGGCAGTGCCCTACGCTCTCCCCATCCTCACTTGCCTGTGGGCACAGAAGGAGAGCTCAGCTGCGCTTTCACCCTGGCATGGTCTCAGTGGGGTCCGTCCCAGAGGGTACAGGGTGAAGATGATAGGGCACATGCCCCAGCCCAGCCTGGCAAGCTGTGCTGCTGTCCATGGCACCTGCTATGCCTGGCAAGGCGCCAGCTCCTGGCCCCTGCCTGCTCCCAGAGCCTCAGTGCCACACCCCAGAGCAGCCACATGGCACAGCAAGTGCTGGCCCTGGCACCCTCTGGGGACAAGGACCTCCAGGCTGCGGCAGCCTCACAGTGTCAGTGGGACAAGGGTTTGAGAGCAAGTGTGGCAGCAGGGGTGGCAGTAGCAGAGGACAGTCCAGCAGCAAAGATGTGCCAGAGGAAGGTGACAGAGATACTGCTGGTGGCCCTGTCAACCCCAGCCACAATCCCATGTGAGTTCTGTCCTGGCCTGCACAGCCAGACAGACTGCCCTAGCCAGGTGGCTGGGAAGGGCCTGGCAGGTGCAGGCAGATGCTGTGGTGCTGGCCTGCTGGGCCCTGTTTTCACTGTTTTCAGGGGGAAGTTGGTCCAACCTCCCCAGGTTTAGCCCCCACAGCCCCTGTGCCTCCAGGGCAGGAAGCAGCAAGCAGTGTGCCCTGGAGAAGAGCCCGAGCTGCCTTCTGCCTGTTCTGCTGCCTATCCCCCCACATGTCTGCTGTCCCCTTCCGGCCCCACTGTCTGTTGTCAGCCCCATTGCCTATCCAGTGCCTGACCCACTGCCCGCTATCTGCCCCCCTGCCTGCCCAGTGCCCCACATCTGGGCACTGCAGTGGACAGGGGCAACCCAGCCACCCCACCACAGCGCTGCCAGAGTTGGTTGCCAGAGCTACCAGTGACCTGGGGCACTGACCTGAGGACCCCCCTCACCTTGATGAAGAGCTGGATTTGGGGTTTTTCGGCCATGCTGAGCGGCGGCTGCTGCTGCACTGCTGTACTCAGTGCCACAGCTGAAACCACGGCCCCTCCCAGCCCACATTCCTCCTCAGGGTGCACCCGCTCCCACCCACGCCTGGCTCTGTGGCACAGACAGGACGCCCTGCTGTGGGGCCCTGCCACCGTGGCTGCTGCCAACCCCAGACCGATAATGCAGCTGGTGGCATTGCCAGCTGCTGCCACTCCTGCCTGTACCCCCAACCACCCCACTGCTTGGATGACAACAAGCACTGGGCACAGACCTGTGTTGTGCCCCAGCACACGCTGTCCCTAGCAGGATCCTGAACCCCCACCCTGGGCACTGCCACTCTCCTCCTCAGCCCAGGCCCTCTCAGGTACCCAGCCCTGCCATTCCCCCCATGCCCAACTACACAGCCTCAATGGATTCAGTTATTATTTTTTATTTAAAACGGTCATTATTTTCACATTTCCTCTTCTTTTTGTTTGGTAGCAATATACAGGCAACTCCAAGATGTTCCCACCCCCAGGGGCCCCACACCCGCGGCTGAGCATGGCACTGGCGCCATGCCTGCGGCTGGTGGCCAAGGACGTGGAGAGGGAGGCAAGGCTGGAAGCGGGGCCAAACTCAATGAAGTGAACAGTGTTAAGGCAGCAGCCACCCCTGCCCTGGGGTGCTACCTTCCCGCTCCACCCTTGGACTGACTCTAGCACAGTGACTGTGCCTGGGCAGCACTAAGCCCATGGCAGGTAGGCCACTGTGGCCACTCAGGCTGTGTGGGCACCTCCACTGACCCTCAGAAGCCATGCAAATGATGGCATGGTGGCAGGGGGAAGACTGGGTGGACAGGGAAGACACTGTGACTGGGGTGCCAGTGCCCTTCTGGAACCTGGAACAAGACCGTAGTGTGGCAGGTATGGGGCAAGGATAAAGCCCAGAGCACAACAGCACTGCCCACTCTGGGGTGCTCCAGGGTGCCACCAAGGTGACAGCTGGGGACTCAGAGATGACACTATCCCCTCTCCCTGCTGGCAAACAGCAAACTTTGAGCTGGCTTGTCCCCCAGCATCCCCTGGGGAAGGCAGAGTGTGGCCAGCATAGGAGCAGGGGCACAGCAGGGGGCACTGGTAAGGGCTGCACCCCTGTGCCCTCCAACCCATCCCAGATCCAGCCAGTTTCCCATATGCCATTTAAAAAAATGGTCTCAAAAATCTGAAAATAGAGCTTCTTCTCCCAGTTTTCCCCCTATTGAAAATACTGTATATTGTATCACAATCCATAGCAGGTGGTATATGGGCCTGATAGGACCAGGGGGCATGGGGACAGTTGAGGTCAGGCCCTGCTCCTGTGCCCAAGCGGGGCCAGAGCCAGCCTCTCTCCACCTCCACTTCCCATAGCAGCCAGCTGAGGTGCCTGGTGCTGCTCAGGGCCTCCAGCCAAGCCTGCGCCAGGAAGGCAGAAAGGGCATCGGAGCACACAGGGCAGACGGACCATGGCTGCTCCCCAGGAAGGTGCATAGCCACCCTGAGGGATTGCCAAAGACTGTGGCACCCAGCAGGGGGGAGCGGGTCAGCATCACAGGCCCACCTCTGGGCACAGCTGCAACTTGTTGAGAGCTGCAGGTGCCAGCCATGGTCCCTGTGGGTGACAAGGCAGCAGGACCCTCTGCAAAAAGGAGGAGCACTGCTGACTAAGGGGGTGCCCACTGCTGGCCAGTGACACTGCCAGTCACACTACTGCAGTCCATCCTTCCCTCCCCACCACCCCAGGCACCACTGCCAGGCTGCTGGCACCCACCCGGACTGTCCTGACCTCGTACCTTAAGGCCACTCCACCACCAGCTTCCAAAGCCAAGCTGGGGTGCTGTGACCCCTCTCCCAGTACCACCAGTGACCCAACAATAAGAACCTAGTGCAGCTGGTTCCTGTACAGGGCTGGACACTGAGGAACAAGTGTCAGGAAAAAAGCGAAGTGGAAAGGGACACAGCAGAAAGGTGGCAGAGCTGCAGCAATGCCCTGTGATAGAGGAAGCAAGTGGTGAGGGCAGGCAGGAGGCAGGATCAGAGACTTGAGGGTGAGTGACATGATTAGGGGCAGAGGGGAGAAACAGCTGGTGCCAGCATGTGAAATACCCTGTGAAATACCCCTCTACGCTGCCACGTGCCTCTGCAACAGCACTGCTGCCTGGGGACGAAGCCAGTGCCCAAGGCCAGGCAGGGCCAGGGCAAAACAGACCCCAAGGTGGGCAGGATGTACCAGTGAGGCCAAGACTCCCAGTGACATCCTGCTGGTGACAGAAATCGGTTATAGGTGAAGGACCAGAGCACCTGCCCAGTGGTGCCCAGGGCAGCATCAGCCAGGGGGGATGTGGATGCAGCCATCCTTCTTCTAGCTCCATGGGGCCAGGCCTGGGGAGGTGCCCACAGCCAAAGGTCCCCAGAGTGAGTGCAACATGAGTGTCCAAAGGCACTGCTCACAGGCCTGTGTGTCTGCCCCAAAGTGAGTGGGGCTGGCAGTGCTGGCAGCAAGCCATGTCCTTTCCTTCAGAGTCTCCATCCATGGCATGTTGAGGACCATGCCCCCAGCACCATGCGGTGATGCTGCTCCAGAGCTGAAGGGGGAAATAGCCACCCCAGTGGTGGCTTCCGAGGTCCATCCAGGCATTGCTGTACCCACTGTGTCCTCCCTGGCATGTGGCTCCAGCTGTGGCAACTCCACTCCATGGGGCAAAGGGAGGGGAGAGGCCAAAAGGGTTTGGTGGCTTGACAACATGGTTGTCCCCGGGGACTCAGCACAGCGTGTCCGTGTTGAAAGAGAGCTGAGCCTGAGCAGGGAGACAGGCAGGGCTCAGGGGCTGCCCATTTAGCCAGCATACCCAGGGCATCTGGGGCCAGAGTCTGGCACAGGCGGCAGAGCAGAGAGCCCCCACCCCTCCCAGGCCCAGCCACTCCATTTTGTCACCTTTGTGTGTGGTGTCACAGCACTGAGTCCCAGGGCCTGTGATACAGACACAGGTGGGACCAGGAACACCCAGATCTGGGGACAACCTCTTACCCTCTCCTCCTCAAAGCTGATGAGGCCTTCGTCATCAGTCTCCAGGTCCTCCTGCTCCTCCACCACGAGGGCCCGCAGCTCAGTGGGGGCGGTGCGGGGGCGCAGCAGGCTCAGCACACGCTCCAGGGGTGACTGCAGGACACAGCTGGGGCTGGTCTCCTGCTGCTCCAGGTTGTCACTTTGCTTCTTGGCAAAATTCACAAACACCTGAGGAGGAAGGGGCAGGAGACTCAGGTATTGGCAAGCACCTCCATCCCATGCTTGCCAGGTCAGGACCCAGGGCATCCTGCTGTGTGGTGGCTGCCACCATGCTCCCCCGTCTAGCTCCAGCCCCTGCCCCAAAGGCAAATCCTGCCTGGCACTTTGGCACTCCCTGGGGACAAGCATCCAGCTGCCCATGCTGTCCCCAGTCTTACATTGTCCAGTGTGGTTTGGCTGACAGAGTAGTCTTCAATGCCCAGCACATCCACCACCTGCTCCATCTTGCTGAAGACCTGTGCCAGTGAGATCTGGTCTGACTTCAGCTGGTACTGGGCCTTGGTGTGATGACGCTCCTGGGAGGTGATCACAGAGGGGACACTGAGCCCTCACCCCCTGACTCCCTCCCATCACCCGATGGAGGATGAAGGCTGCTTGTGCCCTGAAGTGGGGGCTGGCAGGGGACAGCATGGCCACCATGGGCAGCTCACCTTGAGGACAGCCTCAGGGAAGTTACGGTTGAAGAACCTCACCACCTCCTTGACATTGAGGCTGGACTTGGTGCGCACTGTGATCATGTAGCCATCACCAAACCTGCACAGGAACAAGGCACCGAATGAGGACCTGTCCCCTCGTCTGCTCCCCCGTGACCCTATGAAAGGGGACGATGCTCTCAGGCAGCCACTACTGGACACCAGGCCAGTGGCAGGGCACTTCAGTGACCCCGTTCCTGTCCACCTCTAAAGCAGCACCCACACAGAGGGCTGGTATCTTGTCACAGATGCCACACTGTCACCCAACCATGGGGATCCAGCCCCTTCCTGCCCAGTGGCACACACAGGCTGCTGGGCCCCATGCAGGCATTCTGAGCTCTTGCCACACTCTTACCTGTTCTTCAGGTGCTGAATGCTGCCAAGACACTTGAGCCGCCCGTTCACCATGATGGCCAGGCGGGTGCAGAGGGCCTCGCACTCCTCCATGCTGGGGTGACAAGGGAGGGTTCAGAGGAGGGCATCGGAGAACAGTGCCAGGGCTATGGTGGGGGTAGGTGGAGAGCTGGGCCTCCCAGGCCATCACCCAAGTGCAGCGGCCCCACCACCAGGGATGAGAGAAGGCAACAGAGGGTGTCCCAGGCTCCCCTTGCTCCTCATGCCAGGGACTGGGGAGCCAATTGCTGGGGAGCCCTCTCCCTCCCACACAGCACCCCAGGTGCTTGGAGGCATCATGGGCACAAAACCCCTCTGGACCTGTGAGACGTGAGCACCACGGAGCGACCAGTTTTGATGACATCCAGGATGAGATTCCAGAGGAAGCGCCGTGCCTTGGGGTCCATCCCTGTGGTTGGTTCATCCTGGGGGACAGACAGCACCCTCAGACATGCCAGCCTTGGGACGGACCCTACCACTCCCTTCCTGTCCTGAGTCCAGCTCAGGCCACCATCCCACACTCCAGGAGATGCATGGCGTGTGGTGAAGCAGGGGGTGGGTACCTCCCACCTGGAGTAATTTTTCTACCCTCAGGGCGCACCAAGAAGATGAAGGCTGGGTATCCAATGAGCGCAATGGCTGTGGATAGCTTCCTCTTGTTGCCCCCGCTGTAGGTGCTGGCAGGCTTGTCTGCGTACTTGGTCAACTCCAGCTTCTTCAGTGCCCACTTGACCACCTGCAAGGCATGGGGGACTGCTGTCATCCTGCCAAGGCCACAGGGCTGGCAGAACAGGCAGGGGTTGGCACATCAGCTGCTGAGGGGACTACTAGCCAAGTGCCAATCAGGGAAGCCCCATGGCAGCCCCTGGCACAGCCATGAGCACTGGTGGGGACCTGCAAGTGCATGTGCCTGGCCCTGGCAGCCCATGTGGGGACACTGCTAGGGTGGCACTGCCACGAGAGCAGCAGCACTGGCTCAGGCTGCCACTGCTGTCCAGTGAGATGCCATCCCTGTGGCACAGCACCAGCCCTTGGATGCTGCCAACTGCTTGCCCAGAGCCCTACCCGCTCCTCATCCTTCCAGGGGATGCCACGCAGGCGGGTGTAGAGCTCCAGGTGCTCCTGGGCTGTCAGCTCATCAAAGAGCGCGTCGAACTGGGGGCAGTAGCCCAAGCTCTGCTGGACCTGCAGGAGCTCCTTCAGGATGCTGTGGGAGAGGATTGAGCACTTGTGGGAAGAAAGAATTCTTTTTGTGAGGACTGCTGCTGAAAGTCCCCTTTCACGTGCCTTTACACTGGAGCATCTTCCCCCAGGTAAAACCCCACTGGGCAGCCTCAGCACAGGGCCAGTGTCTCTTGACCCACATCCCAGGTAGATGGTCACCCAGGAGGACACAAGGCTGCCGAGTCCCACTGGGACACACAAGCTCACTCATGCTGCTTTATCCTGGGAGCTCTCCAAGCAGACCCCATCCCATCCCCAGGAAAGCAGGCAGCCCCCAGGCCCCCCTTACCTGTGTCCGTTAATGAAGGCTTCTCCACCTGTGGTGCTCTCATCCCCAGTCAGCATCTTGAATGTTGTGGTCTTGCCTGCACCGTTGACACCCAGCAGCCCAAAGCACTCCCCAGGGCGCACACCCACACACAGCCGGTCCACAGCCAGGATGCGCCCAATCTTGCGGGACTTGTACACCTGGCAGGGAAGGGGACTCAGCACACCAGAAGCCATCTGGACCCACTGCCCCACCCACATCCCTGGGCTGGGCTGGTCCCTGGAGTCTCCTTGCAGCCTGATGCAGCCCCCACCTTCGTGAGGTTCTCAATCTTTAGCATGTCATTGTCGGCGTCACCACGCAGGACCCGGTGCCTCTCATTGGCCACGTCAACGTCATCCTCAATGGGTTTGGTGGAGACGGGCAGGCGCCTGTGGGAGAGAGCAGAGGCAGGGGGGAATGTGGGACCAGGAGCTGCACCCATGACAGGACCAGGCAGCTCCCACTCAACACTGCCAGAAAGGCAGCCTGAAGCTGAAGGGTCCCAACGGCAAATCTTTACCCCAACATCCCTGCCCTGTGCCACACTCACTGGGGCTTCCGGAAGAAATTGTACTGGCACATGATGGTGATGAAGAAGCCAACAAAGCCTTCAATTGTCATGGCAACAAGCCCCCGTGTCACGATGTCCCATTCGAAGGGTGATTTCATTTTATCAAACTGCCCTGAATAGGAGGAAGAGCATAGAGCAGTTGGGGACACCTTCCCATGGAGACAGCTTGGTTGTCCCTCCTGAGTTGACCTATGACAATGACACTGCTCCCATGCTCACCCACCACAGCTGCCTGGGCTCACCATAACACAATGCCCTCTCAGAGCATGGGTGCTGTGGAAATCATCTGGCAAGTTTTCAACCTCATTAGGATGAGTCAACCCAGCTGAGAGTGAAATCAGAGGGATTTGTCAAACCCTGACCCAAAACTGTCCCTCACAATGCCAGCAGCACCTGGATTATGTACAGAAGCTGCTCAAAAAACAGAGAGCAGGGGAGCTTCTGAGGCTAGGATGAAGCTGTAAGTGGCAAAAGGCTTATGTTGGTTGGGTAGTGCAGACCCAAAGAAACCCTGTCTCTATGGAGAGTCCCTGCAGCCTCCATCCCTCCTGTTACAGCACAGACCCACCATGGCCCACCACAGCTACACTATGCTGCCACTAAGATCCAGCACAGCCTCGCCATGGCCCACCACAGGCAGGGTGCAGCAGCAGCAGAACCACACACCTCTGTCAGGGCTCATACCGTCTTCTCCCCATGGGGCTGCTATTTGGGATGACCCAAGGAACCACTTTCAGAAATGCTGGCACCATGCCACAGCTGACCCTCAGCTGTGTCTTCTTCTGTGCCCCATCTAATCCACCCCCTTGGCTTTTTGCTCCAGGTTGCTCTGGGCCTTGGGACACCCCCATGGGGCAGGCAGAGGGGATGTGCTGGCATCATGGTCCCCTCCAGCTCCACATGCCCTGGCACAAGGGAAGGAGAGAATAAGAGGCCATACCAATCTTGGCATAGTACTCATTGATGTATTCATTGTAGGCCATCTCCATCAGGCCATGGCCCAGGTTGTAGTTAGGGAACACGAGGAAACAGCTCTTCAGGTAGCTGTTCACCACCTTCAGGTCCTGTGGGGACAGCAGAGAGAACACAACCATCCACCAACCCCAAGTGAGTGGTAGGAGCAGGATCCCCAAGATCCAGCCCAGTCAGGTCTCATGGCTGATCGCGCTGGAAACAGAAACCTCCTGAGGTCCCTCCTGGCCTGAGCTGCCTCACAAACAGAATGGCAGCATCTCCCTTCCTGGTGGCCCTCAGCAGAGCTGTGAATGCCATACCTTGTCGTGCTCAAAGAGCTGCAGCAGAAACGTGGCGACAGTGGCTGTGATGCCAATGAAGAGATTGATGACGATGAGGAAGACGTAAGCAGAGCTGGGCACCTCAAACCAGAAGGAGGCTGGGTACATGATAGGGGTGATGGACCAGCTGGGGAGTTGAGAAGAAGCAGCACACGTCACTATGGCAGCAGAGGGGCCCCCAGCCTTGGCACTGCCCATCTCCATCCTGCTGCTCCCAGGCTCTCCCACGCCAGCCCTCACAGCCACTGCACTCCAACCAGCTATGGGGGGGCTGCAGAATATCACAGAATGGTTTGGACTGGAAAGGAACTTTCAAGGACATCTAATCCAGTCCCCGGCCATGGGCAGGGACACCTTCCACTAGTGCTCCAAGCTGTCCAACCTGGCCTTGAACATTTCCATGAATGGGGCAGCCATAGCTTCTCTGGGAAATCTGTGCCAAGGCCTCACTGCCCCAATTATGAAAAATTTCTTCTTAATATCTGGTCTAAATGGCAATCTTTTAGTTTAAAACCACCACCCCATAAGACTTTGGAGGCATCCCTGGTGCCTCCTGACTACCGCCCTCTGAGCAACATACCCATAGAGCAGGAAGAGGGACAGGACAGCGGGGAAGTTGGTGGGAGAGGTATATGCTGGGAGGTCAAACACGAACAGGATGATGATGCAGCATGTGGCTGGCACCAGGTAGTTTAGCTGGAGAAGACAGAAACATCTGTGACTGCCCACTCCCTGGCACAGCCCCGGAGGCTAGGCCAGTGGGGCCTCGTGTCCTGCTTACCATGTCCCACATGTAGTTGGCCAACCAGTAGATGACAGGGTCACAGCCACTCACAAACTGCAGGTGTTTGGCCTTGGTGGCCTTTTCAGCCACCAGGAATACCACAAAGCTGGCTGGGACGAAGGACATGGCCACAATGATGAAGATGGCAATCACCACATCTGTGCCTTGCAGGCTGGATGGGGAGCAAGGAGAACATGGACTCCATCACCCTCAGTTGCTTGGGAAGGGCCACCCACCCTGATGTGGGACAGTCACTGTGCACAGATTAGGGCATGGCACAGGGACCCCCACATCACAGCCACCCTGTCCCTCCCCACCATGCAGCCTGTGAAGCAGAAGCCTCCATCTTCCCATGCAACCACGAGTAAAAAGCCCCCTACCTCCCATGGGACAGCCACCCTCCCTCAGACCCTCTCCTTGGACCTACAGATAATCCAGGGACAGGCTGGCACTCGTTTTGTTCATGGGGTGATTCGTGACTGTGATGCCTGCAACAACGACCAAGAAGAAACATGGAAGCATGAAAACTGGCTTGGGACACAGAGCCCTGTCCCCAGCCTGCCTGGTCCTGGCTCTGAGCAGGATGGGCTTCCAACCTGAAGCTCAAGAGGAGCTGGGCTCTCTGAAGCAACTCAGCACCTCAGTGCCAAGCCCTTCCCTCACTGAAGAGCACCCCTAGACATGTCACAAGCCCAGGCACTTCCAGGCAGCACTTTGGGACAGTCCAGCCCAGGCCTGGCAAAGAGCTTGTCCCAGCTTTCATATCTCAGAGCTGAGGTGTGTGAACCCCTGTTCCAGCTGGACACTAGCCGGCTTGGCCCAAGATGGACACTGCACTTTGGAGCCTGGTTGGACCCTAATGCTGTTCCTGACATGCTCCTGCCCTCAAGCACCTGCAAATCCTTACCATAGGCAGCAGGGTTGCCCTTGCTCTTGGGCAGGTTGGCTCTCAGGATGGCGTTGTTGAGGGCATTGAGGTAAGTGGGCATGCTGTGGTAGCCCTTGTTGTTGTAGAAGACCTGGAGGAGGAGAGAGGAACAGTGGGACATGGCAAGAGAGCTGGGCCCAAACATATACTGGGAGAGAAGGATACAATGGGATGGACAGCCACCCACAGGGCAGCCACCCTGTGCTCAAGGCTGTAGGGAGAATAGGCCATTGCTGACTGTGCTGGGCCAGACCTGCTGACCACTCCCCTGTGGCTGGAGCCTCCCAAAGCACTTGGGGAGATGCAGAAGAGCAGTCCCAGGGGTTCCTGCTGCCCCCTTTCCTCCCCACCTATCTGCCCTGCCCTGAGGTGCAGTGCTGTCCCACCTGGGCCGTTCTCCGCACAGCAATCTTGCGCACTGTGGCCGGAGCCCTGGCTCCGAAGGAGGCCGGGATGGATTTCTGGACATTTCCAAATGTGAGTGCCCCATACCTGTGGGACAAGGCACTGCTGAGGAAGCTGCAACTGCCTGCCCCCCACGTCCAGGGGTGGAACCATGCTTGAGCATGTTGCTGAATCCAGCCAGCACCCTGGGGCAGGTGTCACCAGACCCCTGGTTCTTATCCCTACTCTGTGGTGCAGGACAGACCCTCCCGGCCTCCCCTCTTGCCTGTGCAGCCGGAAGCGGTCCGAGGTGTAGAGGAGATACTCAGAGACGTTGCGCCCTGTGATGTCTGTCAGGATGTCCCCTGTCACCACCTTCATCTGTGGGGGATGGCCCCCCACGCCGCTAGGGCAGGAGAAGCCAGTCCCCTGCATGGAGCACGTGCACTTGATGGGCTCATGGATGATGTGGGGAAGGGCAGGGGCTGAGGTCACGGTCCCTGAGGAGCAGAAGGGGTGGCTCACAGCCAGGCTCCTGCCTGCCCCAGCTGCTGGGGACAGCATGAGGGTGGGGCGGTTGGGCAGGCAGGGTCCTGGTGACCAAGAGATGAATGTGCAAAAAGCTTTGGGGGGACAGAGATTCAGAGATGGGCCATGAGGCATGGCTGGAGAAGGAAAGGGCTGGGGACCACATCCAGCAAAGCTGACGCAAGGCTGGCCATGGGACTTTGTGACAGCGTCACCATCCAAGGGGCTCTACTGGCATGGCTGGGGCTCAATGAGGACACTGTTCCAGGGTCAAAGCCACAAGTTCTGCCCAACAGAGCTCTGCTGTGTGGCCAGGCCAGACTAACAGGTACTCCCAGAGGTCCCTGGAGCCACTTCTGTGAGGAGAGGCATTGTCCCCCTGCTGGAGACAAATCCCAGACACAAGAGCACCCAGCATAGGTAATACCTTTAAGAGTGGAGAAGGTTGTGGAGTTCCAGGCATGGAGCAGGTCCTCATCCACTGACATGGGGTAGTCAGAGGGAGCCGGGGATGGAGGTGGTGGCACAAAGTTGGAAAGTGGAAGGCCCTGGGTGAAGGAGTCGATGCACATGGCATCGAAGTACTTGGCTGCCAGCATTTTGGACTCATTGCTATTGAGGTTGAGGGTCTGCATGGGTTGGTCCAGTGTGTTGTTAAAGGGTGTCTTGAGCACGCAGGTGGCCCCCACACCAGAAGGCAGATGGAAAGTGTTCACAAGCTGCTGAGGGCTGGCATCGGGAGACAGCCTAATGCTGCAGGAGCAAGGAGTAGGAAACACAGATCTCAGCACCATGGCCATCTTCTTCTGGGACCTCCCTGAGGCCTTGGCACTGATCATGGGCACACACAGCCTATGCCTGGCATGGCTGAGCTGCTAATCACAGTGTCAGGGCTCACACATCTCCCAGAGACACCCTGGCCAGGACAGAGATTGTTTTCTATCAGGGGACATGGCACCAGCCAGGCTCTGCTCCTGGCCTGAGCCAGCCCTGGCACTAGGCCTCCTGTGGGCTGCCCTCCCCACTTGCCCCCCTTACAGTCCCATGGATGGGCCTTGGGCACAGGGTGCTGGTCACTAGCAGTGGCAGCTCTCACCGGTACTCACGCCGCTCCTCGTTGGCGTAAGGAATGAAGTTACCCTTGGGCTGAGTGTAGTTGTGGTATTGGGATGGCGAGAGGATGAGGGGTGGCAGGTCACCTGTGGGGACAAGGACAGGAACCTGCTCATACCCACAGCACCACTGCACACAGGGAGACTGTGCTGGCCTTGTCCTCCTGCAGCCAGTGGCCACACTGGAAGAGGCAGAACAGGTTGCCCAGCATGCAGGTAGGTAGGTGGCTTGCATGCACCTATTTCGGGCACAGAGAGCGCCACAGTCATGGCCACGCAGACGAAAAAGGCGGGCAGCAGGATCTGCGAGAAGAGGGCCTTGGTGTTGCGCTTGGCGCAGTGGAAGCGTTTGACGATCAGCCCATGGAACTGGCGCAGCTTCAGCCACGAGCCTTCCAGCTTGAAGCTTCCCTGACCTGCCAGGTCACGATCCTCTGCTTCCCCCTCTGCTTCTTGCTCTGGGAGGGAGAGGGACATCAGCCCTCTGGCACAGCTGCTCACACACCTGCCTGGGCTCCCAGGAAGCTGGGCCAGACACCCAGCCCAGCTCAGCCACCCCAAGGGTAAGGGCAGCACCCAACCCCAAGTCTGCCACCAAGCCACAGCAGCAGTGCAGTCAGGAGCATGGTATCTGGCTGGCAGGTTCCTCTTGGCCCCAAAAGGAAAATTTAGACAATAGTTTTAAAAAAAACAACCTAATTTGGTGCTTTTTTCTAGGACTCCTCCATTTGCCCATCAGCTCTGCCAGCTGGTGGGGGGTCAGCACACACAGGAACAAGGGACAAGATACAGGTGGGAGTCCCAGCGAGACAGTGGGAGCTCTGTCACAGCACTATCCCACCTCTACCTCCCACAGCCCTGGTGGGAGAAAGAGGTGGCACATCCCTAAATTAGTCACATAAGTTGTGAGATAACCCAGAACAGGATCTCTGACTACAGCAATAACTTCGAGGCACCTGCCTGCACCCTCTCTATCCAGCAATCCCAGCATCCAGGTGGGGATAGCCTTGCACCTGGGGCAGGGTATGACTGGTGAAGCCATCACCTGGAAGGTGATTCTGTGCCCAAGGACCAAGAGGAGAAACCCAACTGGTGACAGTGTGGGAAGAGGCCATGTTAGTGGGGCAAGTCTGCAAGGTGGCACTGGAGACCCACAGAAGCCAGTGGCTGCTCTCACTGGCTTCACGCCTTGGCACGAGACCCGCATGGCACACACTACCAGCATGGGGTACAAACTCATGGAAAGAGCCTGTTCCCAGCCCTCCCACCCAGGCTGTGGCTCTTTGGTTGCTGTGTTGCTGGATGTCCCATTAGCCCCCTCCCCATGGGCTCTCGTCCCAGCAGCCACAGCCACCCATCTCAGTCACAGCCAGATACCCTGAGGGACCGGGTCAGCTCTGCCCACCCTGGGCGAACCCTCCACATCCCAGCTAAGTGCCGCCCACGGCCCCTGCCACTGGCCAGGCACCAGCAGCACCAACCTTGCAGACTGATGTTATCGGGGTCCTGCCGGTTATCGAACAGGGGCACGTAATCCCCAAAGAATTCAGAATAAGCCCCACCTTCATCGCCACGCACGGAGCCCACCGAGGACGCTGAGCGCAGGGACGCTTGCGACTGCGCCAGCTTGGAGCAGGTCACCAGGTTGCTGAGCTCCACCTCGGGCTTCTCTGGCATGGCTGCTTCAGCCAGGGACTCCCCATTGGCTTCAGACTTTGGGCCCAGCTCAGAGGCAGGCGGCTGCAGGGCATCCTTGGAGTCCTTCATGTCTGGAAGAAAAAATGTGGGTTGCCACCAGCCATGCTACTCTACACTGCAGCATAGCACCGACTGGGGATGGATTGTACCACAGAATCACAGATTCGTTTGGGTTGGAAGGGACCTCACTTCATTCCAGCCCCCTGCCAAGTGCAGGGAGACCTTTCACTAGACCAAGTTGCTCCAAGCCCCATCCAACCTGGCCTTGAACACTTCCAGGGATGGTGCACCCATAGCTCCTCTGCATGACCTGTGCCAGGGCCTCACCACCCTCACAGGGGAGAATTTCTTTCTAACATCTAATCTAAACTTCTCCTCTTTTAGTTTAAAACCATTCCCTCCTTGTTTTAACACTATCTGTCCATTTAAAATCCCTCTCTCTGATTTTTTCAAGCCCCCTTTAGGCATTAGAAGGTGCCATAAGGTCTCCCTGGAGCCTTCTCTTCTCCTGGTCAACACCTGCAGCTCTCCCAGCCTGGCTCCATGCCAGAGGTGCGCCAGCCCTCGGAGCATCTCCCATCTCCATGGTGTCCTCTGGAGACCTGTGCTGAGGACACCAGAGCTAGCCACTAGTCCAGGTGAGAGTAAAGCCAGAGTGGAGCAGAGGCTGGCTGCCTTTGGCCAGGATGGGCTCTGCTGGAAATCTCTCCTCCACCTGGGATAGGAGATTCCTGCAGCCACCAAGCCCAGCAAGATCACAGAGCCCCTCACTAGCCCCAGCAGCACCTTGTGCCCCCCCAGACACCCGTACCCACGTCACTGTTCTCCAGAGACTGATCCTCCTCAGACACCTTCAGGAAGACCTCCTCCAGCGTGGTGTCCATCAACCCAAAACTGGTGAGGTCTAGCTCTTCCAGGCTCTGCTCCAAGTGCTGTGGGAGCAAAGTGCTGTGTGAGGAGGGCAGATGTCCACAGTGCCACAGCCCTGTGCCTGCCGACTCTGCCAGCCCCTGCAGGTACCTGGAAGAGCCTCTCAAAGCAGCCCTTCTTGACAGCCTCACTGGGCAGGATGTAGGAGAGCTCTGTGTTGGTGTCTGAGATGAGGAGGCAGGAGGCCACATACTTCTTGATGAACTGGGAGACACGAGGCTCAGAGCAGGGGCTGACAGAGGAGTGGCTCAGGGGGCTGTGGCCTGCCTCTGAAGCAGAGAGACAGTACCCATCAGTCAGTTCACACCTGGCCTCCCTCCAAGACCCCCACATCTCCCCTACTCCCCAGTGCCATAGGACCTTCCCTGTCACCCTGACTGGCCTGGGGATGGTCTTCTGCAGTGTGGCCCACACTGGACATCTCAACCCACAGGGCAACCCACAGACTCAACAGAACCAGCACCTGGAGAAAAATGCCACTGTGTAAGGTCTGGCCAAGGACCCAGCTGGGAAAAACTAAGGCTGAGCAATGGGGCCTTCTACATCCCTGCCCCATCCCTTCTGCCCTCCATGTGACCTAAGGAGACTCAGGATGAGAGTACTTGGGTGTTGACCTCTCCTTTGCTAGGCTGAAGAAGGTGGGTGCCATCTACTCCTTTAACAAAGGGTCCCACTGCTCCCCAGACCTGTGCCATTCCTGGTGTCCGACTGCTTCTTCACCACTGTCAACCTGTAGCCGTCACCATAGGTGCTCTTGAGGAACAATGGAGAACCACAGCACTTGAGCTTGCCATGGGAGATGATGGCAATGCGGTCCCCCAGCAGGTCAGCCTCATCCATGTGGTGTGTGGAGAGCAATATGGTCCTCCCTGACGGCAGCACAAAGCCTCAGCAGAGGGGCCATGGCTGCCACAGAGGAGCATGCTAGGCTCTGCCCAGCTCTGCTCACCTGGCTTGTACTTGAGGATAAGGTCCCAGATGGCCCTTCGGGCATATGGGTCCACACCAGCTGTGGGCTCATCCAAGATAACAGCTCGCGACCCACCCACAAAGGCAATGGCCACTGACAGCTTCCTCTTCATGCCACCCGAGAGAGTCTGCACCTGGCAGTGCCGTTTATTGGAAAGTTCCAGGTCCTCAATCATCCTGGGGACAGGGCAGAAGCACCAGGAATGCTGTGGGGGCTGTACTGGTGCCCAGTGCCTGTGGGGAGTATGTAACGGCTCTTCCCCACATGGTATCTGCAGCCTTCAGCTGCTGGGACTGCCCAGCTGCAGTCAGGCTATGAGAATCTTCTGCTCACTTCCACAGCCTGACACCCCAAGGGTGGGAAAACACCTGGTGGAGCTGCTCCATGGGAAACCACTGCCACCAGATCGCCCCCCATAGCACAGCCAGCAGGAAGGAGACTCACTCATGCCAAAGGCATGGATGAAGAGAAAAGAGCTGGAGGGTGCCTACTTGTCCATCTCCTTGCGGATCTCCTCCTCTGCCATGCTCTTGAGCTGCGAGTAGAACCAGAGATGCTCCTCCACTGTCAGCCTGTCAAAGAGCACGTTATGCTGAGGACACATGCCCAAGTTCTTCCGGATCTTGTCCATCTCCGTACGGATATCATGGCCATAGATGGTAGCAGAGCCCGATGTTGGAGGGAACAAGCCAGTGAGGATGGACCTGGGTGGATGGAGAAAGGCAACAGTGTGAGGGAGCTCATACTGGCCCCAGTCTGGCCCCAGTCCCAACACCTCTGGGAGCATCTGCTGGGCCCCAGGCAGAGCAGTATCAGCACAGGGCCACGAGCCTACTCCTTTCCCATGTTTGTGCCAGCCCCACACCCACACTGCTGCCCTCTGGGCATGCTACCAGCTGCCACAGGCCCCTGCCTCACGCCCTGCAGCTGGCCAGAGGAACATGGTCTCTCTGCCTGGACAGGCACTCACATGGTGGTGGTCTTGCCTGCACCATTGTGCCCCAGGAAGGACACAACCTGGTTCTCGTAGAGGTTGAGGCTCAGCTTGTTTAGCGCCAGCTTCTTGTCTGTCTTGTAGACTTTGGTGAGCTTGTCAATGCAGACGACCAAGGGGAGGTGGGTTGGCTCCTCCTCGATGCCCCTCGTCTCCTCTGCTGTGACAGTAGGATAGTGAGGAGCCAGGGGAGGGCAGGGAAGCCAGGCTTTGAGTGGGGTTCCCTGGGAATGAATCAACCCGCCTCCATCCCATGGTGGCTATGCTGGCTTGTGGTCCCTTACCCTCTGCTTCTTGCCAATTTTTTTCCCCCTCCCACGCCAGTGGGAGTGGCAGCTCCCAGAGAGGCCACAGTGTTTGGCCCAGTATCCTGCCCTGACAAGAGCACAGGGGTCCATGGCCAAGGCACGACCCTGCGGCAGAGTCAGGGCCACCCTTGTGCCACCCACTGCCACCCCCAGCTGCCCTCACCCAGCCTCCGGCTCTCCATGGCACAGGCCTGATCTTCCTCCATGATGCTGAGGCGGGTGTTGCGTGACCATGGCCAGGTCCACTCCCAGGTCTCCACGCGCCCATTGCCCAGCCAGTAAGACTTCTGGAAAGGGAAGTACCAGGGCCGTGGCAGGCCGAACATGCCTGCAACCACAGCCCCAGGGAGTCAGGGCCAACCCTACACCCAGGCCCATGCAGAAGCTGCTGAGGACTGGGTCAGAGCCTGGCATGGGCAAGGGCTTGGGAGTTTTCCCAGGTCAGGTCACCACTGCAGGGTGGGGGCTGTGAACACTCCAGCCAGCTGGGCTCAGGGTAGCTCTGTGGGCTGTGCCAGGAAACAAATTCCTTTGGGATTCAGGTTGGGTTGACTCATGCTTCAGCTTTACAATGAAAAAATCACAGAGCAACTGAGATGCTTCCACAAGGGTGGGGATAAGGGGGATTGGTATCTCAGCTGTGGACATCTGGCTTTGCTACAGCCAGCCCCTGAATTGAGATACCTGGCTGACACCAGCAGATAAGAACATGTGGGAGGTGTCACACAGCAAAGAGGCTCCTGTAAGGTCTGGGGGGCCCTCATGCCCCTCTGCCCACACGTACCCGGGTGCACGGCCTCGATGTACCACGTGAGCACCCCATACACCATGGCATCCACGACCAGCATCATCATGGACAGCAGGAGGTTGAAGTCATCTCCTTCCACAGGTGACTGGCTGAAGGTGTGCCATTGGATACCCACGCCAGCCACCTCATACAGTGCAAAGTACTTGGAGCCCAACCCAAAGGCAGTGGTGGACATGAGAGACTGTGAAGAGGTGGAGGGAAGGGAATGGGAGGTCAGCAGGAACCGCAAGTCAACTCCAGAAGAACAGGTTTGGGTGAATTCCTACGTAGTGCTGCCCCACCCAACCCCATGGAAATGCTCCTGGACCTGAGAGGCACCAAACCTTCTGGAGATACCTCCAAAGCCCCACAAGGAGTTGGTTCATACAGGCAATGGCTTGCCCAGGGCTTGATGACAGTTTGGTGGCTTTGTACTGGACATGAGGTACCTGAGGCAAACCTGGGACCAAGTGTGTCCCCAGCTGCTGCAGCCAACTCACCGCAATGCACTTCTCAAAGGCTGTGATCTTGTCATGGGCCACCTCCTCCCGGATGGCCACATACATGTAGGGCACATAGCTGAGGAAGTAGATGATGCCACCACAGGCAGACGCCAGCTTGGCCTTGGAGTAGAGCACTGACACCAGAAAGCTGCGAGGAGGACAGCATCTCCTTGGATCCCACCCCACCAGGACTTTCCCCACACCATCTAGTTTTGGTGGTGCTGAGGCAATAAACTGGCTCCCCATATCAGTGGCTTGGAGGGACTTAGGGACTTGTGCCCCTCCACTGGCCCTTGCCCACACAGCTTCTAGCACCCACCCTCCATGGCAAAAGAACATGGCACTGCCCATGCCCCTTTACTGCCCGCACAGACCAGGCAGCTCACCAGAACATGATGGTGGCCACAGCATAGATGGCAAGGAAGAGCCATATGATGAGAACGTCGCTATGCATCAGGACCTTGCCGTACTTGAGAATGGCAGTGAGTGCTGTGACCGAGATGGAGAGCTGGACAAAGCCAGTGATGAACCAAGCCACCCAGTGCACCGCATTGTTCAGGCCCATCATCTTCATCACCTGTGGGGCCAAAACTATTCAGCGGGACTGTCCCCAACCCTGTGCACCCCTGCTTCTATTCTCGCTGGGCTGGGAGGGCAAGGGGTAGCACCAAGGGAGCTGCTGGGAGTGGGCAGGACACAGCACCCTCTATTGGGGTACCAAGGAGCTCAGTTCCCGCCAGGACTGGCCAGGGATCATCTCATGCTGGGGACACTCAGAAGGACCAGCTCCGCCCAGGGATTTTGGATCTGCATCTGCCCTAGTTCACGTAACCCAGAAATACAAGGAAGGTGACCAGGGACACAGCACAGAATGTAGGGCGCAGATATGCCCACTCCTCCCCAAGATCTCTTCCACCATCCCTACCTCTTTCAGGCGATGCTCCTTCTCTGTCACGATGTGCTGGATCATCATGGCCACTGAGTAGACCCAGGAGATCACCATGCAGAGGGGCATCATGTGCTCGATGACAAAGAGAAAGCTGATGGGGTAGAGGAAGAGAGGGGGAGAACTGGATGGTGGCACTGCCACAGAGACCTGCAGGGACCCTGGGGCAAGGGGCCTTGGAGGGGCTCTCCCACTGCTTAGGAACAACTAGTCTCTAACCCAGCTCCTCCTTAGTGCCCTAAGAAAGAATTTCTCCAGTGAGTCCACAGGACAATCCAGTGTCACGGCTGGCAGGCCTTTGCCGGCAAGTAGTAGCCACGGGCTCCACCCAGGGCCCTGGCTACCCTGGTGTGGATGGGGCTCTCTCCAACCTCCTGCCCAGGAGTGTTAGTGGCTCTGGGACTTCTACAGGTGCTGCCTCCAGACCACTGTAATCCATAATCACCAACAGATCCATGTGCCATTTCTTTACTTTCCCCTGCCCTCCTGAGCCTGGTAGTCCAAGGAATTGGACTTAACTGGTTGCTCATCACTCCCAGGGTCACCAATCTCATTCTGGCCCCCAAACTTGTTCTCTTTTCCCAGCTAAAGTATCTTGGCCTGCAAAGTGGAAGGAGGAAGGTCCTGCAGGTGAGTGTTACTCACTCATCCCGGGTATAACAGGGGTACGGGAACATCTGTACATAGTTGCCAGGCTCCACCACATCGTGGCCAACAAATGTGTTGATAAGGGCACGCTCCATCATGTCTGTGGAAGAGAAGGAGAGGCCAGGCTGAGCGCAGAGAGGCCAGGGCCATGGGCAGCTGTGGCAGAGCACTGACACTTACCCTGGATCCAGACAAAGCCATAGAGGAAGTAGAAGCGGCCGCCGGTGTTGGGGCCAGGCCGCCAGTATGCCCGCCGGATCTCGTTGGTCTTCTCTGTGAAGCTGGAATTCTGACGGATCTTGTACATGACATGGGGAGGCAACGAGCCATCCCTGTTGGTCTGGAAGATGACACCTGTGGGCAGCAGAAGAAGCAGGGAGTCCACAGGGGCCAGCCACATCAGCCAGCCCACAGCAACAGGCAGGGATGGGGAGGGTACTGCGAGCGTTGCCATGGATGAGATGGGTGGCATGGCTGGGGATGTGGACATGCATGGGATACGAAGGCACACAGACAGCAGGCCGTGCCAGTGGGAGAGCCAGGACAGCAGCCTGGGGCAGAGGATGGGCACCATATTCAGCCCCCTCATCCACCCAACATGTGCACCAAGGGACCCACATCCTGAAGCCAGTGGCTCCAGGGCACAGCTGGAGAAGGGCAAAGCTTCAGGGACCCTGAGAACAGCTGGTTCCCAGGGACATACTGGCAAAGACCGTGACATTGTCCTGATAGGCCTGGTTCAGCGTGTAGTTGACAATGCTCTCCTCATCTGGGAAGCCTTTGAAGATGTCCACGCTGACCTAGTGGGAGGAGAATCATAGAATCACTAAGACTGGAAAAGCCCTCCAAGATCATTGAGTCCATTAACCCAAACACTATCAAGCCCAGCACTAAACCATGCCCCCAGGTGTCAAATTCATACATTTTCTGAACACAGGGGTAGTACCACTGCTCTGGGCAGACTGTTCCAGTGCTGACCACTCTTTCAGTGAAGAAATTTTCCGTAAAATCCAACCTAAACCTGCCCTGCTACAATGTTAGGCTGTTTCCTGTTGTCCTGTCACTTGGGAGGAAAGACCAACCCCCACTTGGCTGCAACACCCTTCTAGGTAATTGCAGAGACTTAGAAGATCCCTCCTGAGTTTCCCGTTCTCCAGCCTGAGCTCCCTGAGGTCTCAGTCCTGCCTCATCAGACTTGTGCTCCAAAACCTTTCCTGGTTCCACTGCCCTTCTCTGGACATGCTCCAGCAGGCTAGTGAGATCCCAAGGCCCTGGATGGGTCTAGCATACAGAGCCTGCAGATGGTACAGCATGCATCACCCAAAGCCAACCCCAGTCCCTGAAGTCAACAGTGTGTGAGCACCTCCACCCTAGACATCTACCCCAAAGCTCTGGACACTGCAGGAACCACCACCTTCCCCAGAGCTCCTGTCCCATGCTCTTAAAAAGGTCTCACTGGATCTGACCCTCTTCAGCCCAACAGACCCTGGCTGTTGGTAGTTCAACCTTCTCACAGGTGTGCTCCACCTCACCTTGGCCATGAAGCGGACCCAGCCGCAGGCAGCATTGTCAATGGTATCCAGCTGCTGGAGCAGGATGCTGGCATTGGGCAGGGAGAAGTTGCCATTGAGAAAGTTGTGAAGAACATCACTGTCAGAGACATTCAGAATCTCTGGGTGCTTGTGGAGGTCAGCAGTCAACTGAGACAGAGAGGAAGACATGGGAGGGAGAAGCTGGGGTATGCCTTGCCTCTCAGGTCACTGTCCACCCCCACAGACACAGGCAGGACCCAAAACTCCTCCTGGGGATGAGGAACAGTGTGCACACTGTGCAGGGATCCAGACTAGTCTCCACAAGAGAAGGTGCATACTAGGGAGTACCCCATGAAGAAGTTACAGGGTATGTGGGGGGGGAGGACAACCCCTTCTCCACTGCCAGGGCAGTAAATTCCAGGCAGGCTCATCCTCACCACACTGTCCTACCTGCTGGAGCCAGTGGATGCGCCTCTGCAGCCTGCCCTCCTCCAGGTAGGCTCGGATCTCAGGGGAGATGTTCAGCCATGCCTTGGCGTAGTGGGTGACATTGCCCACAAAGGCGAAGGTCTCGTTGGCCTGGGGGCCAGGCAGAAAGTCGTACAGTGGGCGGAGGCAGGGGCTTCCTGCTCTCTGGGATGACTAGCAGTCATGGAGATACCTGCCCACCTCCCACTGCCTGTGGGAGCTCCCTGTGTCTGGCAGTCAACCTCTTCCCTGCCACACAGCCCATCTGCAGAGCAGGATGGTGGGAGAAGAAGGACAGGGGTCCCAACCTATGCATCCTCACCTTCAGGATGACCTTGTCAACTTCAGTGCCCACAGGTGCATACAGGATTTTGGGGTTGCTGGTCATCAGATGCACAAGGAGGCCCAAGTTTCGCTGCTCCTTGCTGGTGAAGCCCAGCGAGCTCATGTTGCCCTGCTTCAGTGCCTCAGGCTCGATGGTCCTGCAAAGGGAGCTCAGGCTTTCTACTCTGCTTCAGGCTCAGGACCCCTTGCTGCAGGCAGCCCCCATCCCTGCCCGTGACAGGCCTTCAAACTGACTCCAGTGCCTGCATGGTGCTGCCCAACACAGAGAGCATCCTTGGCTGCAGGACAAGGCTGCAGTACAGCACCCATCCTGCCTGCTCAGCAAGGGGTGACACAACTGGCCTACGCAGGGAGACCCTGGAGCCGTCCCCCAGTGCTCCTACCGGTTGTTGCCGCAAAGGATGGGCTGCAGCCCTGCCCAGAGCTGCACAAATGCTGAGAACTGCCCCTGGGGGTTGTCAATGCCAGACGGGCTCTCCCCGGCGCCCTCTTCCTCCTCTGCCGTGGCATTGCCAGCCGTGGCATTGGCGCTGGCCCAGCTGGTGCTGTTGGCCATGGGTGGCACGGCCTTGCTGGCACAGGCTCCCCTGGGGAGCAGCTTAGCCAGTGCTGAGAGGATGTCCATGTCCTGGAGAATCTTCTCCATCTCCACCAAGTCCTCGAGGAGGGCACGGAGGCGATGCTGAGTGGCTGTGCTGTTCACTTCCTCCAGCTTCAGCTGTGAGTATGCGTGGACAAGGAGTTACTCATTGCTGGGACAACAGGGTCTGCCTGCCTTTAGGAAGGGACCAACGAGGACCTCAAGCAGTAGCAACTCCACTTTCTTGGTTAAAGGGTTGGAGCTGCGCCAAGGTTAGGGCCCTGGACTCACTGCTGTGCATCTGTGCCTATGAGGCAGTGAGAATGGTGGCAAATGCTGGCAGAGACTTGCGTGAGGACACGAGATACCACTCAAGACAGGAAGGGTGGTCCTCTGTTCCTACAAAGGACACATCGAGCTTGGGTGGGACAAGGAGTGGGACCTCAAGAGTCAGGCTTGAGCTGTGCCAGCAAGGGCTTTGCTGGTCCTGGGGAGAGAAGCTGGCTTCCTAAGGACACCTAGGAAGATGCTGGGGACACCCAGTCCCATCCAATAGGCAGTGTTCAAGCAAGTGCTAGAGGGGAAACCACCTGGGATCTTAACTATGGAGCCAGGTGGGAGGGGGGTACTCATGTCAGAGAAGGGGGTCACCAAGGGAAGCCAGGACATTGAACTGTTCCCAATCCCAATACAACACCAGCTGAGTTTTAAAATCCTTCCCAAGTTTCATCCTTGCCACCAGCCTACCCCACCTGCCCAGCACTCACCCTGCTAACTATCTTGGGGGTGTCCAGCTGCTTCTGGAGCTCGGAGGCCAGCTGGGCAAAGCGCTCCTGGCGGATGGTCCGGCTGCCATTGCAGGCCAGTGCCTGGTATGCTGCCAGCAGTGGCTGCTGCCTGGGAGACACGCGCAGGAGGCGGTGCAGTCCCCCTGGGTACTGCTCACAAGTCAGCTGCTCCAGCACTGGCCCGGTGAAGAGCACATTCTACAGGGCAGGAAGTTGCAGGGACAGGGCTGCAGTGCCTGCTCTGGCAGAGCAGCCCAGATTGTCCCATGAGGTGCTCACCTCCATCTCGGTGACAAAGGCCTGGGGGCTATCAGAGATAGCAGGTGCCACAGCAGTGCTGGTGAGGTCCAGAGCCTGGGAGAGCATGTGGAGCAGTGCTGGATGGTGTGGGGCTGCCACTGGGTCCCGCAGCACCCTGTGAACCAGCCCTTCCTGCAGGCTCCTCCAGCCACCGGGGAGACTCTTCTGCAAGATGAAGAATGGGGATGGCTGGTGGGATGGGGGCTCCTCCCAGGTCCCCCTCCTTGTGTGTCCCTGAGCATACATGAATAGCCCCACAGCATCCATGGTCTCCACAGGGCAGGGAAGAAAAAGGATGGACAGATGCAGGGAGCAGAGATTCCCTGCATGCCAGACGCAAGGGGGGAACAATTTCCCCTGCTCCCTCCACAGCCACCACCCAGGCAGTGCCAATCCCCACTGCAATGGTAAACCCAGGCATAGGTACTGGTGTGTCTCATAAAACTGGGGGAGCTGGTGCCAGCACCAGGACGGACCCTGCCATCCCTGCTACTCTCTGCCCCCTGAAAATATTCTGTCATGGCCCATCTACTGGAACAGAGACCCCCAGATCACCTGGGGTGGGATATGGAAGGGACAAGAGGATGGGCTCTACTCAACCATGTCTCCTGCATGCAGCACTGCTCCTCACCTCCAGCTGTGTCATCTTCTTGCTGGGGCGAAACCCATCCCACAGGTCTCGCTCATGGGTCTCATCAGGTACCAAAGGAAAGGAATCAAAAAACTGCCGGTACACCTGCACCGAGATGAGAGCACAACTGCCAGGTGTGCCAAAAGTGGAGCACCAGTGCTGCACCTCCTTGCCCAGCAAGGCCGTGGCATGGGGCAGCAGGATCGGAAAAATCCAAGCTGGGTGCCATTTACAGGGTAGAACAGACCCCTGCAAAGCCCAGAGGTCACCCACCTCCCGCAGGTTAATGCTGGAGCCCAGGAGCAGCTCAGCTGTGCTGTTGGGGAGGGACAGGTTCTGCATCAGGAAGTGCCGCAGCTCACCCTGGTCTTTGGCTGCCCATGCCAGTGTGAAGCCGGACCCTGCCAAGGAATAAGGTGGGAGGTCAGAGCAGCCCACCAGCAGGAGGGACACGGCATGGCACCAGAGCTGGCCCTGCCCAATGCAGAGACATGGGACAGTGGCAGGGCACTGCCACACACCATCACTTTGCTGGGTGCTGGGCCAGCTGGTGCTATCTGTCCCTGCCAAAGAGGTAGTGGAGGCAGGCAGAGCACAACCCACCTGCTTGGCTGCTGAAGCGGGTCTCCATGGAGCTGGGCTCAGGGCTGCTGAGGGCCTCCAGGTGCCGGCGCAGCGACTCCAGCTCCTCCTCCAGTCCTGGATGCTGCGGGTCGAAGAGGCTGCTTTGCTCTACTGCCTCGCTGAGGTGTTCCAGAATCTGTGTCACCCTGTGAGAGCCCAGCACCGCCCTGGCTTCAGGGACAGAGGGATGGAGACACCTTCCCCAGAGCTCTGGGGGACAGAGCCCCTCAGGTGCAGGGGACAGCAGTCCTGTCTGAAACGGGGCACCACTGCCCTTGCCTGCACGCTGAATCCAGTGTGCCAGGGCTCAGAGGAGAGCCCCAGCACCTCATGGTGTCTCCAAGAGCCACCCACCTCTGTCCTCCTCCCAGCACTGAATACCTGGGAGCCCACAGCAGAACAGACTGAGGTGTCCTCTGCACCAAGGACATGGTGGTCTGCACCCAAGCGGTTTTGGGGGATGCTAGCTTCTGCCTCAGCCCCAGGGTGGCAATGTCAGCGTGGAACGGGGCTCTGTGTGGGAGCACGAGGGGTGGGAGAGGAAGTGCATGGTGAGGGCAAGACTCACGTGGAGTTGGAGTACTGCAGGAAGCCAAACTCATCACGCTGGCCGTCGGGGCACAGGGACTGCATGACCGGCAGGATCCCGGCTGACGTGAGCGGGGCCGCCGTGTAGAAAGCTGGAGCCAGTAAGAGGGCAGAAGAGGCCAAGGAAAGTGCGGGCAGCAGGGGGGAAAGGCAAAGAGGCAGGGAGGGGGAAGGGGCCACCAGAGAAACAGACATTCCATTCAGAAAAGCACACGCTGGGGTCTGTGAGCCCACAGGAGGCTGGTGGCCACAGTCAGAAGTCAGCAACTTTCCCACCAGGGCTGTCCTGGCTGGTGACTCTGTGGGGCTGCAGGCAGCTCCAGCCCTCTCACCCCCACCCACTCTCCCCTGGGTGATGGCTCCCTTGTGTCCCATGACAATGCCAATTTCTACCACTTGCCCCCAAGATGGCCACCAACCTCCTCCAAGCCCCCGATCCCCCCTGTTAGTAGCCTCAGAGGCAGTGGTGGATCTCCAGAGGAAAAGAAGGACAAATACAACAGGGAAAATATATTTGTCATCTGCAGTTCCCAGAGCCCCCAGCCTCCCCCCCAACCCAGCTGCCCCAACATGTGGCAGCCGGAGGTAGGTGGAAATGGAGACACGGAGATGAGAGAAACAAGAAACAGCAAAGGGCTGGCAACCCTCCCCCCCCCGCCCCCTCCAATGGCACTGAGCCATCATCCCTGCTGGGACTCTCCCATGTCCTTCCCCAGGGCAGGGCAAGCCCAGAATGCCACTGCCCGATGGGGACCACAGGTTGTCATCAGGCAGGGACCCTGCTTTCGCCACCCTGCCAATGACTCTGTGGTTAGAGATAGGTCAATGCTGTTAACAAGGCCACAAACGGTGGGCACTGGTGAAGATGGGCTTCTGGCAGGAACAAGGAACAGGTGCAGCATGGGATAGGCCAGCAGCCTCTTGGGGTGGTGGAACCCACACTGGTGGCCATGCCACGGTTTGGTGACAAAGTCAGTGCGTTGCATCTTGCTGACCTTGAGGCTCTAGTGCCACATTCCAGCTTGTCCCAGCCATGAGAGGCCAAGACAGAGACCTGGTGGTGGTGCCAGGGTGGGAGCCAGCCCCAACCCCTTGGTGATTGGGCAAGACTGGGTGACCACAGGCAACCACATGGGTGACAGAGCCAAATAGACTTTGCTCCAGGAAGCAGGCAATAAGAAGGAGTAAGACAAGCCTCCACCTGGCTGGAGTGCCCTATGCAGCCCAGGAGGCCGGGGACATGGCCACCAATGACCCCAGCACCTGGGAACCCAGCACCTGGGAACCCAGCACCATCAACCAAGGGGGTACACCATCATGACTGGTCAAGTCCCTGGGGAGGAGCAGGCAGGGGCCATACTATGCTGCCTGAGCTCATCTTCACCAGCTGTGGAGGAAGGCAAGGGGTTTACAGAGGCATAGATTAGGCCAGAGTGAGTTGATCTAAACCAAGCTCTTCCTCCCCAGACTATGAGGCCAGCACTGGTAAGGGAATGGGAGGAGGCGCCCACCCAACCCACCAACTTACAGACTGGTGCATGCAGTTGAGGCATGAAGGGCAGGCGGGCAGGGGAAATGGTGGGAAAGAAAAAGAAAACATGAGCAAAAAAGAACAAAAAAAACGAATGAAAAACCACACAACACAGAGTGTATGTCAGCGCCAAGGCGGGAACCCTGGCAGCACCTGCCACAGCTGCACAGCACTGGCAGCTGGGCTCTCCTTCGCCGGGACACACTGAAATACAGGCTCAAACCATCGTCACATGGGGTCACCAGCAGTGCTCAGCATCTCCCCTGGCCCTGCTGTGCCATCTGTACCAGATCACCCACCAAGGTGGGCATCAGTGGGCCCTTGGGAGCTGACAGCTTCACTCCACTGCCTCCTCCCAGCTGCACAGCCCACAGCCACCACAACCCAGGCCAAAGCTCCAGCTGGAATTCTCCCAGAGCCCTCAGCTCAAGTCCCAACAGTTTATCATCCTGCCAGGCCTCTGAGCACACCAGGGCCAGGCATAGGGCTTTCTGTAGGTCACTTTCCCCCTCACTGGGGAGCCCTTCCCAGAGCCACTCCAGCTGATCCTCAACTACTTAGGGGGACTGTGGCTGTTCCAGCACCATCCAGTTTGCCTTTCCCCATGCAAAATGTCCATGCTGATGACAGCCACAGGCTGGTTGGTGCTGCAACCCCCAGGGGAGCCTCCCCAGGCTGGGATAGACTCTGCTACTTCCACCAGTCCTTGGCTGTAGCCCCTGCCCAGTGCAATGTCCCCCAAAAGGCCTCTCTAGGTCCCCCCTGCCCCCAGGCTGGAGCACTTCCCCAGGGCCTCAGGGTGGCCCCAAGTGTGGGAGTGCCCCAAGCACCACCTTGTTGGGACTCACCTTCCTTCACAGGGATGGTGGGCTTCTTCTGCCGCAGCCCCAGGAGGATGAAGAAGAGCACCAGGGGGATGAAGATCTCGAAGGCCAGTACCCACTGGGGATGACACAGAGCAGAGGGAACAGGATGCTTAGGGACAGAACACAGCCACCTGGGAGAAGCACAGGCAGTACAGGGGTCCCCAGGCATTGGTGCAGCGCAGCACTGTGTCCACATATTGCAAATGGCTGGTGGCTCTGTCACAGCTCAGCCAGCGGCAAACAGGTTCCTGGGCATCCCACAACCTCCTGCCTGCACCACCCTGTCCAGAGCACTGTAGGACAGGGCAGGGTACACAGAGGGGATGGATACCTCTTCCAGTAGTGCAAACAGGCTGCTGAGGCTTGAGCTCAGCCATAAAGGTCCACCATAGCTGGACCTGCCCAGGGAGAAGACCTCAAGTTCTGAAGGCTAGTGCCCTCACAGCCTGGAGCAGCATGATGCCCCCTCAGCACCTGTGCCACTGCTGGATCTCACAAGGAGCAATAGCTGAGTCCAATAGCAGAGTTCAGTTCAGCCACGCCCTGCCACCAGCTCCAGGTGCAACTGGGCCATCCTGGTACCCATTCCATGCCCTCCCAAAAGGTTCTGGCTGCAAGGAATTTCCACTGGCAGCATATGGTAAATAACAGCAAATCCCCAGGAATTCCTGGCCACAGTGGCTCAGAAGTCCCAGCTAGGCTCTGTGCCCAGAGGCCCTGGGGATAGGCATCAGCATCTCCAGCTATGGGCAGGAGCAAGCAGCCGGCACACTGCCAGCACAGCTGCTGCCACTTTGCACTGGAGTGCCCAGAAATGGCACAGCCCCGATGCCCAGCAGCAGGGAACCACTGCAGGCTTGGTAACTGAGGCACAGGGTGAGGTGAGCCAACTTCGGCTCAATCCAGAGCCAGATCAGACCCAAGGCAGCTGCTGAGACCCTGAAACTGCTGCCACCCATAGGCATGGCAGGGCCCAGCTCCACTGCTGGGAAGGTGCTTCCTACACCACCCACACCGGCTTCCTCCCAGTGACCAGTGCCAATGGGCAAGCCCATGGAGAGGCAAGAACAGACTTTAATGTGAAGGATGCAGCTGCCAACAGGTGACAGGGTCAGACCCTGTGTCTCCAACATTACCTCCATGCTGCCTCACTCAGGGGCTGCCAACACTCTGTCAAAAAAGTGAGAGCAGCCCCAAATGGCAGCGAGCAGAGGGAGCCCTGCACCCAGGTCCCTGCCAGCAAATGGCCACAGTGCTACTTCCGTGGGATGAGCACAACTGCACCCGTGGATGCTGCCCATGCTGCACTCGCCATGCCAGAGGTTCCTGGTTTTGGAACTCTGGAAGGAAGAGGAAGAAGAGCTGGAGGAGATGGAAAATGCCCCCAGGAGCAGTGCCTGAGAACAGTCATCTTTCTGATAACACCAGTCCCAGGGACAGTCCCTGCTGTCACTGGTCCTGCACAAAGCAGGATAGCAGGGGACACCCTGACACACACTGCAGTCCCGTGGCCCCTGCCCCACCCCCTGCCTGTTTACCAGGCACACAACAAGGCCTCTGTGCCCAGGCACTGGGGGAACCATCCCCACACACCCATGCTGGCCTGTACCAGGCTCGTGTGGGAACTGTCCTTGGTGGCAACAGCTTATTGGAAGCTACTTGTTGTTATTTATTTTTTTGACAAAGGTCATTGACTCTTGCTCATCTCCATCCCCAGAGATGTCCCTTGTCCCCACCCTTTGTCCCACATATCCCAGTGTCACAGCAGGCTGTCCCACACCTTTGGCACCCACAGTGGCATGGTGATGGGCAGACATGGTAGCTGATGGCTATCTACCAGGCTGCACCTCCAGGACCGACCCTGCCCCCCCTGGTCCCCAGGGGCACTGGCATGCAGTGGGGCCCAACGGAGCCTCAGACTTCCAGCGAGGCACCAGACCAGGACACCTGCACAGCCTGGGGATGGTGGGGTCCCCACGTGCAGGCACAAGACAACTAGGGGGACATTTTGGGATTGTGTGAGGAAGCAAGGAGGAAAGGCCAGGATACAAGCAGATGAGAAGGATACGCTCCCCAGTAGGTAGGAAAGAGCCAAGGAGAGGAGAAGAGAGGGGCCAGTGCCTGCCAGCAGGTGGCCATGAGTGTACCAGCCAGTCTGCCCTGCTCTGTCACCCATCCCCTGCCCCCCTGCTCTCTTGACAAGGGCACAGGTGCAGGACTGAGGGTGGGACACTGGTCCCAGGAGCCCTGGTACCAGGTGACAATGGTTGTGGGGCCAGGGACAGCTCCTGGGTGGTGGCATTCTCTTCTTCCACATCCCCTGCCACATGTTCATTTCAGCCTGGTTGTATGTGAGCAGGATGAGGTCATAGGCGCTGTTCAGATTTGCACAAGTGCTGGGTGTCAACCTGCCACCCTACAGACAGTGGGGTAAGTTGCCCCACGTTCAGCCCTGTCCTTGGCTGGAGACAGGGGTGGTGGGGTCCTGCCCAATTCCCCCAGCAGGGAGGCAGAGCTGGGTGGGTGCTACAGCAGGGTGCTGGCCCCTGGCAGAAGCACATGTCTTTCCGGGAGCACTGGGACAGTGATTCAATGCCTGGGCCCATCCTCTGCCACACTGTCAGATGGGAGCGAGAGGCTGCTAGGAGGCTGAGCAGGAGGCAGCAGTGCCTGCTGCGACACACAGCTCCCACACAGCCAGGTCAAAAGGCCAGACAAGCACCACAGGACAGTGATACAAACAGAGCAGAGTAAACAGCCCGGCCCAGCACAACGGTGCCACCATGCCCACTCTCCAGCCACCGCTGGGACAGCTGGGAGATGTGCTGGAGCCAGGGTCAGGACAGACATGGCTGTCAGATCATTAACAACTGCATAACTCCACTGGTGTCCCCAGGATGTGGCAGCACTCATGTCCCAGTAGCCCAGGGGGCAGTCCTCATGGGGACAGCCAGGCCAGGCAGAGGCAGCTCTTCCTGTCCAAGGCTGTCACCCAAAAGTCCACTCAGTTCTCTCCTCTGTGCCCCCAGCAACGTTTGATGCCCACAAGCCACAGCCTCCAGCCAGCATGGTGTGGGAGAGGGGCAGTCAGACTGGGCACTCCCATACTAAGACGCTCAAGCTGGCAACTCCAGTGACATCCCTGCTCCCCACACCTGCCATGTCAGTCCCCCTGCCCATAGCCTGGCACCAGCAAGGGGGTTTATTGGCTCCAACACAGGTGAAGCAGCATTACACACAGCATCCAAAATCCCTGCACGTACCCCCCAGAGGACAGGGCAGGGTCTGCCTGTCCTCCTCATGGGAGGAAGGAGCTGCTGCCTACTCCATGCCAGCCTCTCTGCCCATGCCAGTGCTGCCCAGAGTGCCAGCAGGAACTGGCAATAGGTGCTGGCCTGCAGGAACCCTGAGGGATTGGGCTCTCAAGTCCTGCAGGATCCAACTTTTCCAATAGCATTTTAAGGCTGCAGAAATACCTTTAAATTTTCATGGTCCCACACTTTAATCACTGTTAGATGCCCACTTTTGCCCACAGCCAGAACGTAAAGGCAGGTAAAGCTGTGGTCACTGGGAAAGATGAGACTGAGAGCTCTGGGGGAAAATAGGCCCCAAAATGCATGAGGCTGTGCCAAGCTGCCCAGCTCCAGTGGAAATCTGACCACCCAGGTGGGGCCTGAGAGGCTTCCCTCAAGGTCACCTGCCCCACAGGGACAGACAAGGCCAGGTCCAGGGGCTGCCAACTCCCATCCTGCCAAGGCCTGGCCACCCTCACCTCTGCCTCTGGTCACTTCCAGTTATGTCCATCTGTCCCACTACCCCCTGCCTCTAGCATGGACACATCCCCACCCCCGACAGCCCCTGCACGGCACCCTGGGGTCCTGCCTTGGGGAGGCTGGAGGAGCGAGAAATTCCTGCTGGGGTTTGTCAACAACTCTCTTGAGCTGAGGACCCAGGAACACCCACCACGGTTCTCCCCATTCCTGCAGTGTCAGCCAGGCACCTGTGTGCTGGGCCAAGAGGGCACATCATTGTCAGTGCCCTGTGCAAAGGCCACACAGCACTGGGACATGGCCACCCTCCCACTGGCACAAGATGCCTGACCTGAGCACAGGGTCATGCCAGCAGCCAGTGTGGATGAAGGTGTTCCACAACGGGTATGCCCCGGCTGCCAATGCCAACAGGGACTCACAGAGACACTGCTGGGCCACCACACCCCTGCCAAACCCGCGCTTCCCCTCCCCACACCTGCTGCAAACAAGGAGAGGGCAAAGAGCACCCAGAGCCAGGGCAGTACCCAACTGATTCCTGCTGCAGGATTCAGTACCAGCAGGAGCTGGCAGGGCCACAGGCACACAGTCCTAGGGACACTGCACCCCAGCAGAGGCAGTGTTACAGCCCCCCAGCACCCCAAATTTCAGCCTTTCGTTTTCTGGCAGCATCAGTTTCCCCCCAGCTCTCTGCCACCAGCCAGGGGGAAAGGACAGATCTGCCAGCTCCTGTGTGGAGAGTTTTCCATCTTCAGGACAAAGTGCAGAAGGCACAGATCCTGCATGGAGCAGAACAGCCACACTGCTATCAGCTCTCCCTTCCCTCATTCCAGTGCCTGTGCCACAGGGAGCCCCATCAGTGTGCTGCAGCACCAAAACAGCATAGAACTGCTCCCACCATTCCCACAAAAGAGCCTTGACCTACCCACCAATCCTTCCCCAGGACCAAGCAAACTGGCAGCACACTTCCATCACTGAGAGCTCCAGCTGTGGCTGCCTGCCCATCCCAAATGAATGGGTACAAAGAGCCCCAGGGCAGGAAGGTGAACACCCTGAACTGTGCCTGTGGTGAGTTTTGAGAGAACACCTGCTAAATCTTACATCTAACATAGGTTTAAACCAGATACCAAAGTCATGGGAGAGCCCATCCTTTAACAATTCCTGTCCCAGCAGATTCAAGGCACAGCCAGCAATCCCCAGGGCTGCCATGGGCACCTCCAAGGGACCCCACAGCTCGGGCTTCCCTCCACCAAGAGCCACCAATGCTGTTCTGCTCAGACCTCCATCATCCCAGGGTTATGCTCTGGGAAGAATAAAGTCATGGGCAAACCCCAAAGCAGTCCCTGGAACAGCTCAGCCACACTAGGCAAGGCCCAAAGCCACCATGGGCTGGGAACAAGGCCTTACAGAGGTGCCACTGACCAGGGACAGTGCCTGGCCATGCTGCAGGTCTCCCTGCACCCACCATCCACCCATAAGTGGCCTGGCCAAGTCCTCACCTAAATAATGAATATTAATTATGAATAAATGAATAAAGTCTGCCTGTGAATATGAAAGTCTGTCTAAACTATGAATAAAGTCTGTCCCAAAACCATGGCTGTACCCTACTGCAATCCTGCTCCTGAACAGCCCCTGCTGCCAGGGACAATAGGGACACCCCCAGGCCACCAACACTCATAGGCAGAACACAGAACTGCTCCAGTTGTCAGAGCCCTCAGTCAAACCTGAGGTCTCTGCTTCCCACCCTACCCTGCAGTACTGGGTTTGCTACTCCACCTATTGCCGGGAGGGGAGCACATGGTGGCAAGGACTGACCCCAGGGGAGCACCTGCAGCACTAGGATGGACCAAAAGGCAGCTGCTGTGCCCACACTCCTTCTCTGAGACTGGAAGAAGCCCAGCGACTCCCAACTCTGCCTGCTCCTGGGTGAACACCAGGGGCAGCAGCTGCTCCAGTCCCCCAGCCTCTGGCTGCTGCAGTAAGATCACGCCAGTGGGAGCTGGTTTCTCATAGTGAAACATTCATCTGTAGCTATTGCCAGGACAGACTTGCACTGGGGAACCCACTGCTGAGTGCCAGGCACAGCCACCACACAGGGCTTGGCTCTGCCCTGGCCAGTCACCACTGGCAGCTCAGCCCAGCACTACTCCGAGAGGGCAGAGCTCCCCACAGAGTGGGCAGGATGATGGCCCCTGTGCAGACCAGGGACACCAAGTGGCTCTGGGATTCACACACAGCAGTAGCACAAGGAGGGAGGTGACATACACAGGGCACGTGCATCCTCAGGGCACAGCTGTCCTAGGGACTGCATCAGATCCATCCATGAGCACCCGCGGCACTGGCACCAGCTCTCGTCCTGGCTCAGAGCTGGTCCCCTGCACTCACACCATCGCTGGGTGGGCAAGGATGGGTTGCTCCATACCCTGCCACCCTGCCTGAAGCAGTGGCACTCCAGCAACAGTCCACAGAGATGGAGGTGATGCAGCCTGGGCTCCTCATCCTCCTCCTCTGGCCACAGCTTCCTGTGCTGCACCCCCACACTGCCCACGGGGCTGGTAGGGAGGGTCACGGAGAAATGGATCCCCAAAAGCTGTGTGCACCCCCACTCTGTAACCCAATGGCCATGGAAGCCAAGGCCAGGTCAGCCGGTGTGTGCCAGGGCCCAGCCGTGCCAGGCTGCTCATCCTTGCAGGCAAGGGTCCGGCACAGCCCCTGCCGTGGCCATGCAACTCTGCTAAGGGTAAAGAGGGGAGATGACTCAGCCAAACAGCATCATCCCCCTCATCCATTTTGGGGGCACCAGGGCTGTCAGTCCAGGGAAACCTGCCTGCAGCGCCAGGCTCATGCCTGGTCCTGTCACAGGAGCCTCTGCTGCTCCGGTTACCGGGATACGGGGTCTGGGGCTGGTGGCTGCCGGTGAGGAACAGCAGGATCGGGCCTGCGGGATAATTGGGAAGGGAAAAGAAAAGCGATGCCAGCTTGCGAGCAGCAGCTCGTTCCCCTCCCCCAGCCGCTAAAAATAACCGGCTCCCTCGGGCCGCGCACCCACCCCCGGCCCACAGTGCAGGATCCCACGGGGGGCCGATGGATGACCCCACACAGGGAGCCTGCGACAGGGCGGCAGTGGCCCCGAGGCCCCAGCACGGTCGATGTCATCTTGCCCCTTCTGCCAGCCCGGGAGGGACACACACCAGCCCCCCGGCCCCTAACCCCACGAAGTTGCCTTTTCTACAGCCCACGGAAGATAGGCGGCTCCGACCCACATATGGACTGAGAACCTATTTATACCCGGTGGGTATCGGGGCTCGGGGAGCGATCCCACCCCGAGGAGGCGACATCCAGCCCCCCTCCTCCTGCGGCCCCCGGGTGGCCTCACGGACACGACAGCGAAGCGGGAGAGCCCCAACTGTTGCTGCCACACAGAGGCCCAGGGGCGCGCTGGGCCGGAGGATTCGTGCACGGGCGGCCCGAGGCAGGCGGACACCGCCGGGCCGAGGGACTGGGGGAACCCTCCGGCACCACTTTCGCGCGGAACCCGGCCTCGCCCCTCGGGGCTGCAGGGCCCCCCCCGCCCCCGCTCACCGGGCTCCGCCGCTTCAGTGTCACGTTCTTCCAGAGCAGAAGATGGAGCTGATGCAGGAACCCCATGGTCGGGTCGGGTCGGCCCCGCTAAAGGGCCGCGTCGCGCTCAGCTCTGGGGTCACCCCCCGCCCACCGCCATCCCCTCCCAGCCGGCGTCTACTGCTTGCCGTGGGTTGCAAGGAAGCGAAGCGGCCTCGGCCCAGGCCTGGCTCCACCGCACCCGCCCCGACCCTGCGCTGCACCAGCACCACCCCCGGCCCGCGGCGGCCGCCCCTTAAAGGCGCCGCCGAACCCGCCCGCTCCGCCCGCACGGCGGCCCCGGCACAGCGCGGCCCGCGCCCGGCTTATCCCGGCAACGGTGGCCTCGGTACTGACTGCGCAGAGCGGAGCTGCTGCCCCAGGGGCCGGGGAATCCTCGCTCCCCTCGAGCCGCCACCCTCCCGCCCCTCAACCATACACTGATCACCTCGGCGCTTCTGCCCCTGGTGCTCCCCCAGAACAGGAAGGACTAGCCCGTGGATGCGGGACCTGTGTACCAGGGTGCCACGGCTGGTCCTTTCTCTTGCACGCTGCCCACCCTGCTCCTGCCTGACCTGTCCCACAGGCATGTGCTGGGGCGTCCACGGGTGTTTTTGGAAGGACCAACCTGCTGCCACATCTGTGTCCTGTCAGCTCTGAACCTAGGGCTGGATGCCTTCAGCAGTAAGGACTGAACCAGGCCAGCTCTCCTCCTTAATCCCATCCACTCTTCTTCCATCCATCCTTTTTCCTGCCATTCATCCATCCTTCCTCTTATCCACATTTCCTTACATCTGTCCATCTATCCTCCCATCTATCCTTCCTTCCATCCTTTCTTCTTTCCTTTCCTCCTTCCTGCCATCTTTTCCTCTTTCCATCTGGCCTTGCTTTCATCCATTCCCCCATCCTTCTTTCCCTCCCTTTTCCTTTTCCTCTGGTTCTCTCCATTTCCCACCTGTCCCTCCCTCCTCCTGCTCTTCCTCAGCCTTCTCTCCCTCTTCCCTCTCCTTTCCTCCAGCTCTCTGTAACCATCTCATTCTCCATGCTCTTCATGGGCCAAGTGTAGCCAGGAGCAGTGAATCCCTCTCTGGCTGTCCCAGCCGCAGTGGTGCTGCCAAGGGTGCCTGTGCTCAGGGCAGGCCCCTTGGCAGCTGCCCGGGGCTAACAAAAGCTCCCCTTGTCCAACACAAAGCAGCATTATTCCCCAAACTTCTGGGCAAAACACTGCTGAGGTCCAGGAGGACAAAGGATTCCTGGTGATGTGGTGGTGGAGAGGCTCTGTGTGCCCAGCTCCCTGCTCTGGTGAGAGTGGTTTGTGAGGGTTGCTGGGTGCACGGGCAGGGCTACAGGCAGCAGAGATGCCCAGAATTAAGGGGAGCTAGGCTTTTTCTAGGTCCCTGGGGAAGGAAGGATGCAGTCACCCTAGACTCCTCACAAAGAATTGTGCATGGTTTGCCCACAGCCCACACAAGGAGCATCTCCAAGCCCCTGTCCTGCAGCAGAGTCGGTCCCAACTTGGAGTGGCACAGTGTGGGGACCCATGGGTGGGTCAAAGCCCTGACCTGGGTCTCCTGCACTTTCCCTCCTGCTGCCCCTGGGTGGGTCCTGGGGAGCTTCACAACTGCTCTTCTGTTTGGCATGGCCACGGAAACCCCAAGAAGCCAGCAAGAGACAGACCCAGCAGTGCACCACGAGACAGCACAGTTCTGGAGACACTGTGGCAAAAATCCTCCAAGGACCCAGGGCCTGATGCCCAAGGCCCAACCCCTCCCTGGTCTAGAAGCTCCAAAGACCTTGTGGCCCATCTCCTCCATGGACAAAAGGTCCTGAAGACCTGGGAACATGGACCCCTGAGCTCCTCTCAGGGGACTTCCTTTGTGGGGTGGCCAGGCTCCTGTCTCTGTATGAAGTCATCTGCAGATGGCAGTACCCACACGCATATACTTCTCTCTGCTCTGTGCTGGTGCTGTCCAGCATTCCTGATGGTCTCATGGCCTGGCCTCTGGCCTTGATCTCTGCCCAACCCACCCAGACAGCACTGGCCCTGGCTCCCTGCCTGGCTCAGAGCCATGTCCCTTTGTCCACAGGGTCACGGTGTATGGATCCACTGGCTGCAAGTCCTCCCAGGGCATTGTCCCTGCACACAGGGTGTCTTGGGGCAGCACCCGCACATGATAGCTATTGGGTGCCAAGGAAAAGCTCCCTGCTGCTCTACCAGCCATCCTCAATACCCTATGGAAATGCTGTCTCCAGTGCTGTCCTCCATGGAGGGGAATGGCCCCAGCCCATGTGGCCCTGGGTTCTCAAGCTAGGGGGCAGCAGCAGGATGATGCTGAATACTCCAGCCAGGCAGGGACTACTGACCACAGGCAGCAAGGCTGGGACAGGCAAGGCTCAGAATGGTGCCCTGGGAATGGACTGTAGTATCTGGGCTCTCAATCATGCAGGGGAAGAAATGCAGAAAAGGAGTGAGAAAAGATGACAGGAAATGGACATGGCTGTGGAAGAAGGAACACCCTCCCTTGGGGCTGCAGTTGGCCTTTGAGGATTCCTGGGGTGTCAGTGAAACCACAGAGCCCTGATATACTGTGGCATGGTGGCATGGCATTGTACCCAACAGGGATCCCAAGAGGTTGGCAGCCAGCAGGATTGAGAGTGCAGACCCCAGGGGTAGGGGAGCAGCCTGAGAACCCCCAGGGAGCAGTTTGGAGCCCTGTTCCCAGCTCTGTGTGTGCCAAGGTGTAGGACATACCCTTACCAGCTTCAGGGACAGTGCTGCACACCTCAATGCTCCTCTCTTGCCTCTGCCTCAGTTTCCCCATCTCATTTTGCCTGCCAGGGCTTTCATGGAGACTTGGGTCCTGAACAGCAATGCCAGCAAAGGACAAAACTGCGCTGGACAGAGAGCAGAGCAGAACTAGGGCAGGGGCAGAGAAGGCAGCTCTCTGTGTACACACTGCTGAGGCTCACACGTGCCTGCTTCCCCTTTTGGCAGGAAAAATCCCAGACAGGACAGTGCCCAGAGCTCAGTGGCACTTTGGGGCTGTTAGTTGATGGTTTCAGGATGAGTCAGTGGGAGTTGATATCCTGTTTGCAACTAAGCTGCGGGTGGCAGATGGGTGGCACCTCGTCAAAGCTGAGGGCACCTACCCAGCCATGGGGCACCCATCTTGTTCTGGGCCATGCACCCGCTATGGGGTGCCCATTTGGCCAGAAGGTACCCACCCAGCCATGGGGCACCCACCCAGTCACAGGGTACCCACCCCCCAGCACAATGCAGGGGAAGTGCTGGGAGCGGGGTGTGCCAGCTGACACATGGGGCAGGAAGGACCTGCTGTGGGGCTGGGACAAGACAAAACTGAAAAAAGAGGAAGCCCTCAAGTGCCCCAGCCCAGCAGCACCCAGGCAGACGAATCTGGCACCTCGCACACCTCCACCACAGTAAGTCTGAGTCCAACATTACTGACCACTGAGGGGAGAGGGGCTGAGAAATGGGTTGGCCCCTGCCACTGCTACAGCAGGGGTTTTCCTTTCAGAGCATCCCCAAAATGGGGGCAACATCCCCAAAACAGAAGCAACATTCCTGCTGCTGGGGACAGAGACCTGCAGCACTGATGTGCAGTACAGAGAACCAGCAATGCTTTCCCATCCCTTTCTGCTTCCCATGCCAGATTTGTCTGGAGCTTAAACTTAGCTCATGCATTTTAGCAGGACAGATGGAGTGGGCCAAGGTGGGGAAGGGATTTTTTTGCAGCCAAGCTGCAGTGCTGCAGTGGGTGGGAAAGTAGGGCACTGTTTTCCAGGAGACCCCAATACTGGAGGCACTGGCTCAGCCCCAGCTGGCAGCAGGGCTCAGGCAGCCCACACGTTTCCAGAGGTTTCCACAAAAGGAGAAACCACCTCTGGTACTGAATGCTCTGAGCCCTGCAGTGGGACCAGCCCTCCAGAGGGGGCTTAAGCTGGTGGCTAGTCCCCAGCGCAGCCAACCATCTCCCTGTCCACCTCTGCCACTGCTCTGCTCCCAGCAGGGCTGCTGCTTAAACCACAGAAGCCCGAGGCAGGCAGATGGGCACCCTGGCAGGGTGAGCATCCCACAGCTGGGGGGCCCATGTGCCTGCAAGCTGAGCCCCACCAGTGGCAGCCCCAAGTGCTGCACTGTCCTCTCTGCTCTCCCTTGTCCTCTCTCTCCTCTGTGCTCACACAGTGGGGCACTGGGTATCTCTGACATCCTAAATATGAGTGTTTGGGCCCCAGCCTGCTGGGGCTCCTGATGCCCTTAGGGACTGGGGAGTGCATCCTGACCTGGGGAGGGCACCTCGAGCTTGGCAATTTCCTTGCCATTGTCACAGGAGAATGCTGGGGTGAGTGGGCACTTCTTGGGCAGGGCACTGCCAAACTTGGCCCTCGTCAGAGTTTTGGACTTCAGAGTCAGTCACCCCATTTCGCAGCTAAGGCGTCACCATGGGGCTATTCAGGTGGGACTGGGACATTCCCTCTTGTCCTTTGGTGCACAGCAGAGGCAAGGCTGGCTGCATATCAGGTTTGACCTATTCTGTGCAAAGCAAGAAGGACTGAGACTGTGGTTGTGTGTCCGGTGGGGAAGCTGAGGCACAGAGCAAGCAAAGACTGTCTGTAGTGGGGCCAGCCAGGCAGGGCAGAGGGGCACAGGTGGCTACTTCCCATCAACTCTGCACCTCCCAGCAGCATTTGTGCTCCCCCAAAGGTCACAAGGGACTACAAAAGCATTATCAAAGGCCGCCCTGGGGTGAAAGCACATACATGGGGAACTTTGTGGCACAGGGAAGCAGAGGGTCCTGGGGTGATGCTGAGGCCTAGGCTTCATGAAGAAGCCCTTTCTCCGCCCCCTCTGGCCACAGTGCCTCCCCATCACCCCTCGTCCCTGGCAAGCCAAGCTGATCGTCCTCAGGGGCCTCTCCTCTCTCACAGGTGTCAGCTCTGTCACTCGATGAAGCGATAGCCAACCCACCAGCATGCCCTGGGCATTGCCGTTGCGATGGTCACCATGGGGACGGCCTGGTGTGAAAGCCTTGGTCACTGCTGGGGTGTTTGTAACCACCCTCTGGAATTTGAGGTTCTTCCTCGACCCCTCCAAGGGCTCTGGAGAAGAGTCTAAACACAGGGAGCCATTGATGATCCTAGTGTGGGAATGGCCCTCCAAGCAGGTCCCCAATGTCAGCAGAGACGTGTGCCGTGAGCTGTACAGCATCACAGGCTGCCAGCTCACCACAGAGCGGCAGCTCCTGCACCAGGCCGATGTGGTGGTGTTCCCCCATTCCAGGCTCCAGCCTGGCCGGGACAAACTACCCAAGAAGAGGCTGCCAGGGCAGAACTGGGTATGGGTGTCCCTGGAGTCTCCCTCCAACACTAGAGCTCTAGCAGCATGGAACAAGACCTTCAACTGGGTGATGACCTACAGACAGGATTCGGACATCTTCATCCCCTATGGCAAGCTTGTGCCCAACCGGTCAGCCACTGTGAACATCCCTGCAAAAACCAACTTGGTGTCCTGGGTTATCAGCAACTACCACAGGACTCAGAAAAGAGCCGAAGTCTACAAAAACCTCTCCAGGTACCTCCATGTGAATATATATGGGAAAGCAAACAACAAGCCCCTCTGCAAGGACTGCCTCTTGTCAACAATATCCAAGTCCAAGTTCTACCTGGCCTTTGAGAACTCCATCCACCGGGACTACATCACAGAGAAACTCTGGAGGAACTCACTGCTGGCCGGCACCGTGCCTGTGGTGCTGGGGCCATCCAGGGCCAACTATGAGCAGTTTGTTCCTGCAGACTCCTTCATCCATGTCAACGACTTTGGCTCCCTGGAGGATCTGGCCACTTTCCTGAAGACCATGAACTCCAGCCGCTACCAGCAGTTCTTTGCCTGGCAGAGGAGGTTCAGTGTGAAACTCTACACTGACTGGAGGGAGCGGATCTGTGCCATCTGCACGGCCTACCCCCACCTGCCCCATGGCCACCTCTATCCTGACCTGCAGAGCTGGTTCAACTCCTAGTGTGTGCTGGGACCCTTGGGATGAATGCAGGCAGGGGTGGGAGGTGTGTGAGGCACTCACCTGCACACAGGATGTGAAACAAGGACAGGAACCCCCACTCTCCTCCTAACCCAGCTGTTGTCACACTGCAACTTCAAGCAACTCCCTATGACTTCGATTCTTGTGAAACAGGACTTATCACCCCAACCTAACACCGAACACATTGCCAGGGTGCTGGCAGGACCAGAAGGTGCTTTGGAAATAAATGGCATAGTGCTGCTGAGGCTGTGCTTGTGGTGTGGGCAGGTCAGGAGGGTGGTGGGTGGTTCAGGGCTCCCTAGCCTTCTCCTATGATCCTCAATGTCCCTGCCAGCACCTGCTGAGTGCCAAAGTCATGGCAGCAGAGGCCCTGTGGTGACATTTGTGGCTAGGCTGGAGGAGTGGGCATCAACCCAGGAGGGTCCATTACCCCATGGCCAGGGAGGAAGGACAGTATCTGCTCCCCCTCTTCCTGGTAACACCCATTTCCTGTCCCCCACCCCTGAGCCATGGGTGCCACTGTGCCAGTGAGGAGCCACAGGACAGCGGATGCTCTCAGAGCAATCTCAGTGCTGCCAGGCAGGCAGAGGGACACTGTGGTTTGTCACTCCCTCCCTGCTGTGACAGGAAGCCGGTGAGCTGACAGCCTCCGGAGGCTTGCACAACCCTGAAGCAAAGCCAGTCTCAAGGCAACTTGCACATGCACACATTGCACTGGGGAAACCCTGCACAACCGACACAGAGGGCACCCTGCACCACAAGCATCCCAAGTACCCATCTGAGATCGGTGGTGCTGTCAGGGCTGAGCGCCAGGACAAGGGGCAAGACATTACTGCTCCATCCCTTGCTCTTTGCCCCTACTCAGTGCCTTTAACTCCCTTGATGTAAACAATTCTTTTTGTCACAAGCTTCCTTTCCAGTTTTCTTTCCTGTGGCCCTTAAGTTACCAAACCCCATCTCTACCACCCTGCCAGCTGCTGGGCGCCCAGGACTGGCAGCACCCAGAGTCAGCAGAGGGGACATCCCTTCCCTGGCACAGCCCCAGTGAGGTGACAGCTGGATGGGCACACTGTGCTCTTCTGACTTCTGTGGCTTCCGATTTCCGCTTTGTTTTCTGGGTCAACCAGAAGCGGAACGGGAGGGGCTGCCAGTGCCCACAGACAGATGCTGGGTACTCATGGGCAGAGGGTGCCAGGGTAGCAGGATGTGGGGGTCCCATGGTGGGCTGCAGCTCTTGTGTGGCTGCATTCAGAAAACCAGATAGAGAAGCAAACCTTTGACAGATTACATCTGTCTCAGATTTCTGCTCCTGACCCTGCCAGCTTCCTGCACCCCTAAAGTGCCAGGCAGCACTGGGCAGCAGCAACAGAGGGCAGTTTCCGATGGATGCCACACGTGGCTGTGCCCCTACCCTGTGGGCAGGCAACTAGGAGGCTCTGGGGAGCAAGCAGGGATGCAGAGGGGCCCTGCCCCATAAGGCTGGAATCTAGCCCAGCCCAGCCCTTTGCAGGGTCCCAAGGTGCCCTGTGAGCAGCTGCCTTCATTGCCCCTATTCCAGGTAGCCCTAGAGAGCAAAACCCCAGCTATCACCCATCAAGCTGAAAAAACAGAGCTTTCCAAATTTCCCTACAGGTTTGGTTGGGGAAGGGGCCTTGAGAGAATGGACTGGGAGCAAGCCAACAGAGAGAGTGTGGTGGGAAAAAGTGAAGAGTCATCCCCCAGACATCTCCGCTCTCACCAGTTCAGCTCCCAGTGCCCAATGGACCTGCATGGCTGGGTTGTTATCACCCCACCAGAGACTGCCTCAGCTGGACCACACATATGGGAACATCCATCCCTCCCCTGTCAGCACCATACTACAATGAGGACAGCCCCAGCTTTCCAGACCTCTTCACTTCCTATCCTGCTACATTGCACCCATAGTCCTTCTCTGTCCCTGACAGCTGCTGGAGCAGTCTACAAGTAAGCTCACACTGCTTCCAACCTTCCCAGAAGCAGTTACAGCAAACCAGTAGCTTGAACTGAGTGGAAGATGACCCCCTCCCTTCACTTTTGACCCCCTCTGCTTTGAGGGGCAACAGCCCGGACAAGTTGGTACCACTCCAGGGCCAAGCTGCCACCAGTCATGGAGGAAGGCCAAGCTGCAGGCAGCCAAGAGCTGAATGTTGCTGGCAATGATAGGGACATGTCCACCTTCTTAGGGTGCCTTGCTCCAGCCCTGTTGTGCCCCTGCATGCAGCCAACCCTCAACTGCTGGGCTGCAGGAGCAGGAATGCGAGGAAGGCTAGGAAATGTTTAACTCATTCTTGCCTCAAAGAGCTCTGAGGTTTATTTCACTGCCAGAGGGAATGTGATTAAGAACAAAAAATATAAAAATCATCATTAACTACAGCAGGCTGGAAGGCGTGGGGTGCTAGCAGCATGGAAAGGGTGGTGTAGGCCCCCTGGGCTGGGCCCTCCAGGGAAAGGTGGTCTCTGGGCAGCTGGGCTGGGGGACAGAGGCTGGAGAGTGGGGGGGGGGGGCTGGGGGTGATGCTGGGCACAAAGCACTGGGGAGGACCCCCTATCCCAAACAAGCTTTATCAGCTGCCCCACAGAGCAGTGAAGCTCTCTTGTGCCACAGGGTGAGGGGTGGTAAGGGGCTCCCCTTCTCCCCTTGCCCCAGCCCTTGGCTCATCCTGGCCGCCCAGGAGGGTGGGCAGAGCCACCAGAGCCATTGGCCCTGGGCATGGCACCCCAGCCCTTCTCTAAATGACAGGGCGGAAGGAGACACCTGGGAAACTAGATCACTACAAAAATTTTTGCTTTTTAAAAACTACAACCAAAAACCTTTTAAAAAATAATAAAACCGCCACCTCCCCCCACCCTTCCCAAAATCTAAAAAATATTTTTTTCTGCGTCTTGCAGGAGAGCGGCTGGGCTGGGGCCAGGTACGGGCTCAAGAGCACCGGGCACATGTGGCTTCAGAGGGTGCAGTAGGGCAGGAGGAGCTGGCCCCAGGAGAAGTCGGGGCGAGGGCCAACGCTGCTGGGACCAGTAAGCTCATTTAACAGGGAAGGGCTGGGAGCATCTGCGGAGAGCAGGCACCATCCCTGGGTCAGGCTCTCAGCCCCTTGTACCCCAAAAGCCGCACACATCAGCCCAGCAAGCAGAAGCAGGGCTATGCCTGTGTGAGCCAAAGGCAAGGGGGGCTGCTTCAGAGCACCAGCCCACCTGCAGTGAGCCCACAGCCCCTGGTTCAGTGGCCACTGTTACTCATGGAGAGCCCAGGCTGCAGCGCTTGTGGGAACATCTCAGCTTTGTGGAAGGTCGGCATGTAGACAGGAGGGGAGGGTGCCAGGCTGTAGCCCTGGGACGTCACTGGGATGGGCAGAGTGGAGGGCACCAGGGGCTGGTTCATGTCATACATCATCCCCTCTGCCTCGTTGCCATAGGGCAGCAGCAGCCGTTTGCCTTTCTGACGCCGGTTGCAGAACCAGACCCGGACCACCTGTGGGAAGGGAGACAGAGAAGGATAAGGGCTGACCCAGGCACACCATGTGGGTGACAAGGAGACCCTTCTGCTGGTGGCATCTCCACAGCACCCCAACCTGCCAGTGTAGCCCCCTCCCTGTCACAACTCCTAGCTAGGCTCAGCTGAAACAAACTTCAGCCATGACCATTTTCCCACTGCTTCCAGAGTTGAGAGATGACAAAAATGGCAAATGTTAAATAGGAAAGAAGATAACAAATCAAAAGAAAGGCTGCTCTCCAAAGGCTGGTAGCATAGCCAGATGAAGCCAGTGTGCAAACTTGTGCATTGTTAGTGGGTTGTGGTTTGTCTCTTCTGGTGCATTTCCATTTCAGAAGAAAAACATTGTAACTATCCACGTAAGTTCTTGGGATCAAAAATCAACTTCTTAGGAGATAAATTAGTATCAAATGATTACTTTTATCGATTACTTTGACATATTTATGTACATACACACAAACACAGATGCCTGTAGTTGGGTCTGGGAACTATTTTTGTCTCTCTGAAGTTTTAAATGTTAAATCTGTGAACCAAAGTCTTCTGTAGAACCAAGTGGATTTTTCTTTTTCATATTGATGAGCCATATATATCCTAACTGTCTGGCACAGCTAAAGGGAAGTTTTTTTACATCTCTTCATGTGTATTTCATTTTTGCTCTGAGCTAAAGTATCAAAGTCTCAGGAGCTGGCATCATTAGGGCATCCATCCTCCCCACCCTCCCAACCTACATCTTTGTCCAGGTTGAGGTCCTCAGCAATCTGAGAGATCTCCTGGGGACTGGGCTTCACACACTTGCGGAAGAAGCTCTCCAGCGTCCCTTTCACGTTGGTCTCGATGCTGGTCCTGCGTTTTCTCTTCCGGGCTTGGGCTAGTACTTGCTCTGCATTGCACATCTGGGAATGAGAGGGAATATGTTTTGTTACCAGGTGGAAGAGTCTCCACCAGGCTTGGAACACATGTAGCTGGCTGCAGAGCTTGGGGCACAGACTGTGTCCCTGTGACTCTCCACTGAGCATCATTCCACTGTGACTGGGGCCATTCCCAGTGTCCCAGCACTGCCAGCAGTGAGGCTGGACATATCTTTCTGCATCCCCCCCAGGGAGCGCAAGCCGCACAATCTGTCTATCTGAGATTCCAGCAGGACCTGGCTACTCAAAATGGGAGCTGTCACAACCACAACATGTCTGCAGGGGGATTGGGCTTCCTCCCCCCAGGCCTGACAGGAGGTGATACCCAGTGGTTTGCCCTCAAGCCAGACTTAAGCCATGCAGCAAGATGGTGCTGTGCCACAAGATGCCTTCTGTTCCTCTCTGTTCTCCCTGAAAGCACGTGGGAGAGGAAGGAGAATCTGTGGCTCAGGGCTTGCAGGTACCCGGCTCCCAGCCCCCTCAGCCCTGCACCTCTTGCATGTTGTCCGTGTTCTCCGCCTCATTGAGCCAGCGCTGCAGCAGCGGCTTTAGCTTGCACATGTTCTTGAAGCTGAGCTGGAGCGCTTCGAAGCGGCAGATGGTTGTCTGGCTGAACATCTTCCCTGCACGGCCAAGGCAGGCAGGGCATTACACACCACATAGCTTCCCTCGCCAGCAGCATCCCAGGATCACCACCCCCAAGCTTGCCCTGTTCCTGGGAGACCAGGAACGGCATTCTCCCTGTTCCTTCAACAGGGATTTAAAGCCCTGAAATACGTCTCAATAAGCAACTGTAGCTATTTTAAACCAGTTCCCGTGAGCTCGAAGCTTCTCACCGCAGATCTGGAGATACCCCTCTGGGAGCCCCAGCCCAGGACTGGAGATTGATGCCTCCTTTGCAGGTCGTTAAGGAGCAGAAATCATTATCCCAAGTGATTTCAAATCCCTCGCGGGCCTCTCCCTTCCCACCGGCTGTGGGGTAACACAAGGGCCTTTCCTCCCCCCGCCACCCCCGACCCCTCACCGTAGAGGGTGCCCAGTGCCAGCCCCACGTCAGCCTGGGTGAAGCCCAGCATGATGCGCTTGTGCTTGAGGTCCTTGGCGAACTGCTCCAGCTCTCCTGAGGTTGGCGCATCCTGGCAAGGGCAGAAAGACACTGAGAAGGGACAAGTCGTGCCCAGGGTCCGGGGTCTGTTTGGGTTCCCGAAGGACAGCGGCAGAAGAGGGTTCGGCTGAGCCCTCGAGCACTGACACCGACCGAGCTCACACAGGACCCACCCCGATCACGCACACTGCTCGGCTCCACCCAATCTGGCGCGGCGGCGGACAAGGGTAGCACAAGGGCACCAAGAGCTCCTGCTCTGCCTCAACACGCCTTGGAAATGTTCCTTTATTCCTCTGGCTCGCGCCTCCTTGACCTGGCCAGAGGCAGCACCAATGATCACGTTGGCCGAGTCCCAGGTTTGTCCGATTTACTTCCCCATGGCTCTCGGGCTGAGGCAGCCCCTCACCAGTCTCTCTCCCGCCTACGTACGGAGCAGGGAAAAGACTCCCGTGGAGAGAGAGACAAAACGCGCCCCTGAGCCGCGTTAAATTTAAGCGCCTCTTTGCTACCAGGCAGCTCTTTCGTTCTGGCAAGCGGCTACCCAGGCGCTTCCCACCTTCCTGCCAAACAGCCTACAGCGTCAACGGGGTCATTATGAAGCTTTTTACCCAATTTACGTTTTCAGCGGGGTTTCGGGTTCTTCAGGAGTTTTTCCCGTCACCGAGCCACGGCTAGTAGTTTCTGGCGTATAATCAGCACCGGTAAACTCAAGAGCATCCCTCCCGTGGAGGAGGGATGCCGTCCCAGATCACCGTCCCGCAGCTAGAAAATGCCATTCATGACCACTTCCCATCCAGAGCGGCCGGTTGCGGCCCGAGGACACACACGTATCGATCGTGGCGTGGGACCTCCCGCAGCTGCGACCCGCTGGCGGTAGTGCGAATCCTCCCCAACCCCGTCAGGGGCCAGTCCCCGACATCGGCCGCCGCTGCTCTCCCCGGGGCGGGATCGTGACACGTCAACATTGAAAAATATTAAATATTAAAATTAGCCCAAACCACAAAATTAGTCGTGCCGGGAACCAGCCCTGCTGCCCCCGTCTTCCTCCCGCCCTCATCTCCGGGCTGTCTCTGCCCCAGCAAACGTCAGTGCCCGTGGAGCTCCGGGAGCCGCGGCCGGGGACGCAGCCGACCGAAGGGGACTGAGGGGGGTGGCCAGGAGCCCTCGGTGACCTCGCTGCGCTGCCCCGAGTATCACGCCGGAGCCGACCTTCGACATCGCTACCCGGGACGGCCCCGCCGCATCGCGTACGGAAAGCTGCTCTCCCAAGTTCCTAAAACTCCCTATCTTACCCCAAAGCAGCCTCCCCAAGGCTCTCCCCCTGCGGAGACTCTGACACATGCGGGACGAGCCCCAGCGCTGGGTCAGGGCTTCTACCGGGGGCTCCCGACGGCGGGCCCCGACAGGTGGCACCGGCAGGTCTCGGCGGTAAACGAGAGCAGCCGGGCAGCTCCTGCCGACGGGGCGGTGAACCGCGGCTCCAGACGGGAAGGAAAGCCCCAGGGGCACACCGTGTGCAGACGGAGGGAGCGGGGCAGGGCAACCCGCCCCGTCCCCGGCCCGTCGGGTCTCACCTCCTCACCGCTGTCGCTGGAGTGTCCGCCCTCGCTGGCGGCGCCGCTGGAGCTGCTGCTGCTGCCCAGCCCCGACGGGCCGCCGGAGCCCGGCTGCAGCGCGGAGGGGCAGAGCTGGGGGCCAGGGAAGGCAGGGGCAGCCGGGCCAGGGAAGGGCGGCCCGGGCAGGGCGGCGGGGCCGGAGGGCGCCGGGCCAGCCCAGGGCGGGGGGGGCCAGGCCGGGCCGCAGCAAGCGGCGGCGCGGGGCTCGGGCTCGGGCTGGCTGCAGGGCCGGCCCGGGCGCGCCTCCACCTTGGCGGGCGGCGCGGGGACGGGCGGGGGCAGCCAGGCGCGGGCCGGCGGCGGGTCGCGGGCGGGCTCGGGCTCGGCGGTGGCGGCGAAGGGGAAGAAGAGCGGCTGAGCGGGCGCTCCGTCGAAGCTGCCGCGGGGGAAGGGAGGTCCGGCATCGGTCAGAAGGCCGAAGGGGGCGGCCGGCAGCCCCCCGTCCGGGCTGAACATGCTGCCCGCCGCCCGCTGCCCTAGGGCTCCATGCGGGGGCTGCCGGCCGCTACCTCACTCCTGGGGCGCCGCTGGGGCCTCTGAGAGTGGAGGGGACGGGCCGGGTCGGATGGAGATGGGCCCCGGCCCCATTGGGCCCCGCATCGGTGGGTCGGGCGTGAACTTGATCCCCCAGGGGGGCGGGGGGCACGGAGAGAAGGTGCTATGGGAGGGGGCTGCGCCGGCCCGCACCCAGCGCCGGCGGAGAGGTGGACGGGGCGGCCCCGATGGGACTGGGAGGGGGAGGACACCGATCTTGCCGCGGGGGCTCACAACCCTCTCCAATCCCGGGGGACTCGAGGACACCCACGTCCCCCGCAACCTCTCCGGCCCCACGCTGTTCGGAGGGCACCGCGCCCGTGTTAGGACAGCAGCAGCCACGGGTCTTCACACCTGGCAACCCCCAGCGCTGCGGAGTCTAGACAAGAAACTGGATGGCTTTGGGGAGATATTGGAGGCATGAACCGGAGCCAGGGGCTGGTGTGAGGGCAGCCCATCCAGCTGTGGCAGCCACTTGTCCCCAGTACAGAGGACAAGCCGCGAGATGCCAGTGTCATCGTGCAGCAGCAGGGGTGGTCCAGGGCTTGAGCATCACCTCTTGCCCCTCTTAATGCCTGATCTTCTTTACTGAGCCTTAGCTTCTTGGGGAGCATGGACAGAGCTGAGGCTCTCGAGGCCCCTTACAGTCTCACCATTCCTCTCCTCTTTCTCACTCTGCAGAGAAGGGTTGTGGCTTGCAGAAGCATGTCTGTCCCTGGGACCTCAGAGCTCAAAGTGTGCTGCCGGGGAAGGAATTGCAGCCCCAACTATTGTGTCCATTGGCTCCACATTAAAGCACGCTCCATATTTTCTGTCTTAAAGACTTTCCCTTCACACTGCCCTTCACAATGGGCCTTCACCAGGGCTGGCTCGGCTCCAGTCATTTCCTCTTTCCTTCCCTCCTGGCTCAGCTTCCCCATCTTAACACTGCCATGGCATCAGCCTCTGCTTGGCTCTGCCCGATGCCACTTCCTGCATACTGGCAGATACCAACAGCATGGGTGGGCACCCCCTGACTTCAGCTGGAGCAACGCGAGGAGTGCTTTTTCTGCCAGCACCCCGTGATCCCAGCCGGAGCAAGGCAGGGAGTTATCCCGCTGCCGACACTGCTGCCTGTTTATTAACCCGGATTACCGGGAGCTGCAGCCGTCTCGCACTGAAGATATGGCCAGGAGATAGGCTGGAGCAGCCTCCCCCGCGACGGGATGGGAATGGGGCTGTGGGCGGGGGAACTCAGGGAAGGTGCTTAATGCTGTTCATGAAGCAGTTGCTTTGGCTGCTGAGGCGGCTGGAACCCGGGGACTGGCACCCGGGGAGCAATGCCCTAGGACAGGCACCCAAGGGCTGGCAGACAAAGACTTATACCCACAGCTGGCATCCAGGGACTGGCATCTAGGGACTGGTATCCACAATGCCAGCAGCAGTCCCTGGCCCAGCACATGGCACTGCTGCATGTCAGGGGAAGTGGAACAATTAAGCTTCCTGATGATATTCCTCTTAGGAAAAAAAATGGCCCGATGGATGAGCTGAAATTAAAGTCTGTTCCTGATGCCTGGCAGGACATGTACCAGGCTGCCCATCCTGGCTATGCCAGACTGCTCCAGGAGGGAGGGCAGCCCCAGGAAAATGAACTGAGGATCCAAAACCCTGTTAGTGCGGACATGGGCAGCCCTGAGTAAGCCCTGTGGCTTCTGGACCTCGGGGGTCCCATGCCCAGAATGGTGAAGCACCTTCCCCGGCAGGGGCTGGATTCAATCTGCCAAGGGACTAACTTTACCGTGCTGCAGAGGAGGCTGAACCCAGTGCTGTGCGGGCAGACCTGCCCACTGCCTGTTATGCTGCTGCCTGCCCCACTGCCAGCGGGCAGAGGAAATCTCTCTGCGGGACCCCGATGGCAGCCATCAGCCCTGTTCCTCCCGAGCTCCTGCTGCGGCCCAGGGTTTCAGAAGCTCCTTGGCTAGGCAGTAACTCCCCTTCCCTTTGATTTATTGTTCCCGGGCTGGACCCCTCCTCCTGCCAACCTACTTTTTCTCTCCATCCCCCGGGAAGCCTCCCAGGCAGGCCCCCCTCACCCCCATCCCCACCCCCCCTTCCTCCCCCCCCCCTCCACACCACCCCCCCCCCCCCCCCCCCCCCCGGCCCTCAAACGCATTCCTTGTCCTTTCATATACAGACGGAGGGGAAGGGAGACGTTGACTTTGAACCGGCCCCTTTGTAGGCACGGGGGCCCATTGTGGCAGTGATGGTTTTAGCTGGGGGATGTGGAAGGAGTCAGTGGGGTTTCTCAGTGTGTGTGTCCCCCCCATACATTTCAATGATTTTGGGTGATTTGGAGGGGGGGGGCTGTGTGAAGTTATTGTGTAGAGTCTTCGAGCACCACTGACCACATCTCTTCTGCCTGCTCCAGAGGAGATTGATAGATGCATCCTTCCATTAGCCCATATCTGGAACCTGCTAGTGTTCCAGGCTTGGCCTGGCTCTGTCTAAGGCAGCCAGGGATCAGTGGGATCCCGCTAAGAAAATGAGAGCAGAAAGAAATGCGTCTGCTTTACTGGCTCGCTGAGATGGCAGCAGGCTGGAGTAGGTTGAGATGTACATCTGCCCATCCTTCCTTTGCTGAGTGTGCTGGTGTGGCTCCAGCTGCTTGGGATTTTAAGAGAGTGGATGAGCATGGATGATGTTTTATTCATGGTCAGGCCACCCTTTTCTGTAGCAGGTGATGGAAGGGCCATTGGGGAGGTTGTGCTGGATACCCCTGAGTGCCCACCGAAGGGGGGCTGCAGTCCTGCATGTGGTGGGCCAGGGTCTTGTGGTGAGGGGGGCCACTCCAGGACCATCTAAGGAGGGCTGGACAGGGGGTTCATCTCCAGAAACCCCATGCCTGGAGGAACGCTGATCTGGTCCCTGTCAGCACAGCTTGCTGGGCTGCAGCTGGCCTAGGAGGACAGTATGGAGTCAGCGCTTCCCACCTAGCCCTGGGGAAAATCACAGAGGGTGTTTTGGTCCAGTTCTGTCCCCTTATTATGAAGGCCCTGGGCTATAATGTGAGTGTCACCCACACCATCACAGTGCCTGAACACACCAGTAAGTTCACCCTATTGTGTCCCACAGCTGTGGGAAGTGAGGTGGGGGCTGAAGGCCTTGGATGTCTGCATCAGGGGCCCTTGGTCCTGGACAAATGACTCTTCCATGCCCGGATGTGTGGTAGGGACAGGGATTCCCAGGGCACACAGGGTTCCTGTGGCCTCCATGCCTTGAGCAAGGGGGTCTTCCCAGCAGAACAGTCAAATTTTACTCTAAGCTAGAGCTTCCCAAAATGTCTGGATGTGCTCCAAGAGAGATTGCTGGATTGTGGGAGCAAAGGAAGGACAAATTTGGGGACCTCGGCAGAGAGGAGTGGGTTCTAGGCTGGGTTTTCCCAGGACTGAGCCCTGGGGGCATCTCAGGTTATTTGGGGTGTGCATTGCCCAGAGGTGCAGCTGGAGACTCCCATGAGAGGAGCATCCTGGGTGGGTGCTTTGGCGGTGAGTCAGCACCCACCTCCGGCTGCTGAAACCTGGAGAGATGGTATCAGCTTGATGGGGGGGGGCTGGCGTGATCAAAGGAACTGGGCTGCACACAATGCGGGGACTCGATAGCCCTTATCTGTCATCCCCGAGGTGCTAAGGGCCCTGGGGGCAAGGGGTGGAGGGGGGGGTGGGTGGTGGGTGCTGCAGGGCTGGGTGCGGGGGCTCCCACCGACCTTTCCCTGCTGAAACCTGGCAAATACTGAAAGACAAGAAAATTATCCCCGGTTCTTTATGTGCCTGGGAAAACCCTTGGGAAGGATTTGAACACTATTCCAGCTGCAGAAGCAGAATGGCTGCTCACTGTTCCCTAGGGAAGGTTTGGGGACCACAGCATCCTCCTTTCTTGTCCCCTTGTCCCACCCTGCTGTCGAGAGGAGCCCCCCAAGCCTCGGGCCCCACACCACACACTCGCATGGGTCTCAAACATGGTCGTTTAATAAAATCTCTTTTTAAAAGAACTACAATTCATACAACAACAACGAGAGGTGTGGGAAGAGTGGCAGCAGCCCAGGGGAGGGGGAGCGCAGGACATGGGGACAGAATCTGTGCCGTGATGGCCTCTCCCAGCCACCCCGCCAAGGACAGGGACGGTCCCATACCACCACCACTCACCAGCACATCTCTGCCACTGCTGCCTGCCCTGCCCATGCCTGCCTGAGTGTGCAATGGCTCCAGTGAGCACAACCGGTGACCTGTGCCCGTGATAGTCCACAACAGGGTCTGGACATGAAGCCACATCTGTGCAAAGTAACCCAAACCCTGTTCTGGGCCTTCCACTGGAGGGGTTCATGGCCTATGTACCTGGGAGGGTTGGAGGAGCAGCACTGGGCTCCAAGCAAGAACATGTTGGTGAGGCTGGATGTGGGCAACGTAGGGGTGCAGGGAGTGTCTGGGGCCCAAGAGGTGCCTGGGATGGAGCAGTGGAGACTGTCACCTGCCACAGAGGGATGCTCAGAGAATGCACAGTGTCAGGCTCCACAGGTATGCTGCCCCGGCATGGGCTCTGTGGGGTTTGAAGCAGCACAGCAAAGCCCCCATGCCTTGGCTACCCCTCTCAAGCCACCCCAGCTCCCTCCAGTCCTATTCCTTCCTCCCCCACAGCACATAAGCTTAAAAACAAAACCTTGAACGCTTTTTCTGAGCTTTTACCCTGCTGAGGCCTGGGGTAAGAGAGAGCCCATCCTCTGCCCGCACAGACTGATGTGGGCTCCCAGGCCACAGTAGCACTGGGACTGTCCTGAAGCCCAGCACTCTTAATGGGGTCAGAACACAGGACAGCATCTGAAGGAGCAGCCTGAGGAGTGATGCCAGTGCCTGCTTGAGCTGCTCCTGCTGTTGGCTCCTGGAGCACTATCCTGCTGCCAGGAGCTGCCCAGGCTGGGGCAGAGGAGAATGGGGACTGAAGCCCTTAGTGATGCCACCTGCTCCAGGAAAAGGCTCCATCCCTGGCAGAGGTGCTCTGGGCAGGCTGGCAGCCCTGATGCCAGGCATGAGCGTGCCCAGCCCTCCTGGCTCTCTTCTGCTTTCTGACCTTCGCGCTGGCTCCTTCCCAGCTGCTATGTAGCTTCAGCTAGGGGACAGTGCCGCAGCCTCCCCCCCCCCCCCCCTTCCCCCACCAATTTCTATGCCAAAGCAGCCGCTCCCCTGCGCCCACGAGAGCTGTGAGCAAACGGCAATGCAGGGACGCGATCACAGCAGCAAAGAGGACAAGGACGCTGGAAACGGGGGCGATCCCCCCCCATAGCTGTTAGTGGGTGTTTATTGGGCAGGCGTCGAACAGTCTGGCAGCGTCCTTCGACCCAGCTGTGGGTGCTCCTCCAGCACGGCCACCCCACTGGGCCCAGTCTGCAGCAAGCTGGAGCGCAGGAGACGGGGCGGTTACTGCTGCGACTTGGGGCTGGAGGGGTGTAGGGAGGAGTCGTCAAACAGCGGGTTTCTCACTTCCATTTCTCCGGTCTGCCGTGGTGGCGGGAGAGGGATGGGGGAAAGAAAAGGCGGGAGGTCAGAAAGCAGGTTGGAATTCAGTTGCCCCAGCCCAAGGGGTTTGGGTCTCAACCCCAGACCGGCAGGGAGCAGGGGAAGTGGGCTACCAAGTGGGCTGCAATGGATGACAAACACCAGGACTTCCGTCACCCTGGAAAGGTGCTGCCTCCCTGGCAGGAGGGAATGAGGTGGGGTGATGTGTAAAACTCAAGGTCTTGGGTAGGATGGGACCCCACAGTTAGGCTGGGGACCCCAGGACAGCAATCCCAGCCTGGCTGGCAGGAACAGTTTCTTGATCAGGCTGGGGACCCCAGGATGGGCCCCTCAGCACGGCTGGCAGGAATGGGATGCCCTGTCCAGACTGCCTGCCTGCGATCAAGTGCCCTTTAATGGGCCTGTAAAGACCCACTGATGACCCTCGATCTGGGCCCTGATGGCCGCGCTCCGCAGCTATTACCATGTAAAAGGCTCCTCTTCGTCCCTTTGTGCTCTTTGTAGCCAGGGCTGTTATGCCCGTCCCCAAAGTCCCCTGCTAGCCAAGAACACCCTCTGGCTGTAAGGGGTCGCATGACTGCGCTCCAGACGTTGGGAGGGCACAAGGACGAGTCCCCCCAGCCCCGGTGCCTAGGAGCGGTGACCATGCCCCCGTCGCCAGAGGGATGGTGGGTCAGGTGGGCCAAGGGCTGCTCTAATTATCTGCTCCCAAGGAAATCCTTGTGCCAGGACATGCATTCCTGCCCACCGGAGAGCTTCAGTGGGAGCTGGCCAGGGACATGGGGGCAACAGAGGGGCAGAGGTTGGACCACCTCTAAGTTTGATGAAGAACATGTGGAAAAGGCTCCTCACACTGAAGGGCACGTCCCAGGCACTTATTGGACACCCCCACAGGCACAGGGACCCCTGGCTCTCCTGCACCCACATACCGGAGCCAGCCCAGGGCACTCATACACGGTGAAGTCTCCATCCTCATTCTCCTCATCAGATGACGCTGAGTCTGGCAGCTTGGGCTCCTCTTTATGCCTGGGGGGAAGAAGATGTAGAGAGGCGGTGAAACCCAGTGGGATGATGAGGACCATCCCAGTTAATGGCAGGACACGTTGTCTGCTACCAGGCTGCTTACTTCTCCAGGGAGAGCATCTGCTGCTTTTGGTGCTGGTAGTGGTACATTTGGGCGCTCTGAGCCAGCGTCTTGTCCCCAGGCTGTGGAGAGAGCAGGAAAAGCTGTGGAGACTGGGCTGTGGAGGGCCCCAGACTGGCTGGTGGAGGGCCTCCACCATGTGGGAATACCTCCAGCAGAGCACTGAGGCCCGTGTGCCAAACACCTCACAGGGAGGGATATGGGCACCTTACCGAGATCTTGTCATAGGGCAGGGGGCTGGCTACTCGCTGGGCTGAATAGTCTGCTTTCTGTGCCAGCCTGACCTCCTTCTGCAGCCTGCCAGGAAGGGGCATTGGAATCAGGGAATCACAAAGTTTGGAAAAGTTTTCTAAGATCAAGCCCAACCATTAACCCAGCACTGCCGAAGCCCACAACGAAACCACATCCCCAGGTGCCACACCCACATGTTTTTTGAACACTTTCAGGGATGGTGACTCCACCACCTCCCTGGGCAGTCCTTCCTGAAGCCTAATGCCCGACCACCCTTTACACGAATCTTCCCTAATATCCAACCTAAATCTCCCCTGAGACAGCTTGAGGCCATTTCTTCTCATCCTGTCCCTTGTTCCCTGGGAGCAGAGCTGACCCTCCCTTGGCTGCCCCCTCCTGTCAGGGAGTTGTGCAGAGCATGATTGTCCCCCTGAGCCTGCCTTTCTCCAGGCTGAGCCCTCCCAGCTCACTCAGCTGCTCCTCATAGGACTTGTGCTCCAGACCCTTCGCCAGCTCCATTCCCTTCTCTGGACATGCTCCTGACCTGCAATGTCTTTCCTGCCATGAGGGACCCAAAACTGAACCCAGGATATGAGGTGCCTCACCAGTGCCCACTGTAGGCACAATGAACTTCTCTAGTTCATCCTAGAGGATATGGGGAGCCATAGAAGCAGACAACTCCATTGAGGAGCCAGTGACCCTTGGAGGGTCAGCCCTGTTCCCTGTGATGGCAACCATGACAGGCAAAACCACCTCCATCCCATGGGGCCTGGGCACAAGGCACCAACGTGCTGGCAGTGTCAGCACCCAGCACCACAGTGATGCCCACACCAGGTGCCACTGCTCCCAGGAGCCTGCATCTGGCACAGAGGTGTCTCACTACTGTCCTCCTGCTCCAGCCAGCTGATGCTGCTCCTTGGGAGGACTACTGCCTCTCTTGCAACCCCTCATGCCTGGGAAGCATGGGAATACACTGCCCTGGGCACAGGGTCACTGAGGGACTGTCCGCAGCCCCAGCTCACCTGTACCAGCAGATGGCTGCCACGATCAGCGCGGAGATCCCGGCCACCGTGCACACCACGATCAGCCCTGCCAGGTGGAGAGGACAGCAAGGGACAGCAGGTGAGCTGGCAGCATGGTGACACCAGCCCATGCTTCCCTGGTGAGGATGTGAAACCTCTTCCTCTGAGTCCCAGGGTCTCACCGAGCACCATGTTGTCATTTTCAGGGATGGGGGATGCCTCCACCGGGTACTTCTGGACAGTGGCAGTGGTAGGGAGGGTGGTGGCTGCCATGGTGCTGGCGGGACCCTGCTGCAGATGCCCATCTCTCAGCCAACTGGCCACACGCTGTCTGCCACTGTTGGGCACCAGGGTGGCTGCAGGAGAAGACAGAGCAGTGGTGAGTGGTGTCCAGGCAGCTCCAGAAGGCAAACCTGCCTGGGGTGCAGGGTCTGGCTGCAAGGAACTGCTAGGAACAGGGATGAGCACTTACTCCTGGGTCTGCCATCCTGTAGTGGGTGGTGGCGAGGAGCCTCCTGCCGGGCCAGCACATCCGCAAGAAAATCAATTTCTGCCTCCAAGCTGGGAACAGAGGTCCGTCCTATGGGAGAACAGGTGTGAGATGGGCACTGTGGGGTGCAGGTGTGTGCCCACCCCCAGGGCGAGACCAGTACCCCCAAGAAGGAGCTTCTGTCCCAGCTCCAGCAAACACGGGTGGAGTTCAGTCTGAGGCCCCTCAGATGCAGCTCTCTGAAAGCTGGGCCCCGAGACCCACGGGTATCCTTGCTGCGTTCAGTGCGATTTTCACCCCACAAATTCTGGAGGATCAGGAGCAACAGCATCTGCCTTCATGCCAGAGGCAGCAGGTCCTGCAGACTCTGTGAGAGAGGGCAGGGTGCCAGCACCCAGTGTGCAGCACCTGCCCCTGGGGTTACACAGCAGCTCCAAGGAAGGAAGGATGGGAGCTGGACCAGGACAGATACTCCCCATCTGCCCTCCTGCCTCAGGGGTGAGGGGTAGCTTCAGCACAGTTACAGTCAGGGGACACCCCAAACACTGGTTTTCACCTCAAAAATAGATCAGGGCCCTTTATAGAGCAGAGTGGCTGGAGCCACCCCAGAGCAGAGCTCAGCTTGGTTGTTCATCAGAGCATGGGAGCCCTTGCTCCAGTAGAGGGGTTGGTTCTTGCCCAGTGCCTGGTGGGATGCAGCTCCTTTGGGAGCCCCATTCAGCAAGGGATGTACCCCCAGGGGCTGGCCCCAGCAGCATCTCACAGGTGGCTGTCCAAGCCCATGTCCCAGCACAGTGGCCACCAGACACATCTGCTCTTCAGGGGGCTCTTGCAGCATCAGGCACAGGCAGGACTCCCACTCTGGCCTGAGGTGACAGCATTGCAGCAAGAGTGGAGTCGCTCTTCTCAGGCTCATCAAGCAGAGTCCAGCTCTGACACTCACCACTGCTTTTAACAGGATTAAACTCAAACATCAAAGCAGTAGACATCCCTGTCCCCATCTCAATCCCCATCCTATCCCTGCTTCTTTTGCCCATATTCAGACTGTCCCCTCAGAGAAGCCCTTGGGCCTAAATCCAGACATACTAAGGCAAGGTGGTACTGGCACATAATTCAAGGTCATAAGAATTACATCTCCTCTGGAATCTGTCCTCACATCCAGTGTTTGGAAATAAACCCTGATTCCCTCTGGAGCCATGCACAACTGCCACCTTGCTGCCCCATGACTCAGAACCACATGAGCCAAAAAACAATTGAAAAGGGGGACACTCTTGCTTTAAACAAAAGCACCAAGAGTCACTGTTCCTACATCCTCCATGCCCTGCTGTCCCCAAACTGCCCCCAGCCTCCTACCCTTAGCTAGAGCCCTGGGTTTCCCTGGCTCTTTGCACCCTGTTATTTGCATCCCAGAGCAGTGCCATGGTCAAGTAGCGCCAGGATGGGGCTGTGCCAGTGCTGTGCCCAATAGGTGAGTGCCATGGTGACAAGGTGCTAGCACAGGGCCAACGTCTCTCAACGGGCAAGGGAGTTGCATGGGACCCAGTGTGACAGCCCTGTGCCTTAGGGGGACACCCTTGTGCCCAGGATTGGGATAGCCCTGTGCCAGAGGACATCCTAATGCCTGGGATGGGGACATTTGGCTCTAGCTCACCTCTGCACTCTGGGAAAAGTCTGTCTCCATAGGGGACAACCCTGTCCATCCCATGTGTGCCACCACCAGGCTGTGCTGGTGTTGGATGTGATGTGGCTGGAAAAAGGAAAATAAAGTTGAAAAAGCAGCCAGAGCAGCTGCCAGGTCCCTCAGTCTCCCACCCTGTGGGGGTGTGTCAAGTGGCACATTGGAAACTGAGGCAGTGGTTTGGGGTTCCGGTGTTGCTGCAGGGCCTGGGTTGTGCCACTTACCTGCACTAACCAGCTTTATCAGCACATTGTCTTCAAGTGGCTAAAAGCTGCCCACCTCCCATTCTGTGTGGCAGCTAAACCTCCCCCAGTGATGCCACAGTTTCCACCACCCATCTGAGGGCACTGAGGGCTGGGTCCGGCCAGGCACTGTGGGTGTGTGAGATGCTGGCCCTGAGCTGCTCCAGGGAACAGGGGGCCGAGGTGAGCCCCAGTTCCTGCCTGACTGCCCCAGGAGCAGGAGCAGAGATGCGGGGGAGGAACAGTGTCCAGGGAGGGCACACCAGGCATGGACGGGATAGGGACAGGGCACTCAGGCCATGCACAGGGGCACTCAGGGGTGCAGGCAGGGCTTGTGTAGGGTGTGGGTGCCCCCTCATGGTAGTTGCCACCAGTGCTGCAGCAGGATGTCATGGCCAGGCTGGCACACAGTCCCCCAGTCCCTCTGCTCTGCCCCTGGCCTCTCCTTAGGGCTTCCACCTCCTCAGGGCTCAACCTTGGGACGCACACCTACCCTGACAGTTTGGGGAAACAGGGACCAAGAAGAGACACATGAGGCTTCTGCCCTGGGCTGAGGAAACCTGTAACTGACAGTGTCCACATGAGGGCACAAAATTCTTATACATCCACTAATTTCTATAGTCCCGCCCAGGATGGCTGATGTCCTCTTTGATGCTGGCAGCACAGCGGGCAGGGAATGAGGAACATCCATGTCTGTGAGCTGAGGCCCCTTTTCCCAAAGTGCTTCCTGCAGCCCAGTGGGGCTCCATGCTGGTCAAGCAGAAGCAGGATAAGACCAACTATCTCAAAGCACATCACTCAAACCCATCACAGCACAGACACATGCAGCACCATGGAGTGAATGGGATTTTGGGGAGCTCAGAGCCCTGTGCAAGACAGCAGCAGCCAGGTGCAGACAGCCAGCTGTGGGATGCAGTGTACCCAGATTCCATACATCCCATCTCACCTCTGTGCCAGGTATGCCGAAAGACCTACACATAATGGCAGGAACACTCACATGCCCTCCTGAGACCCCAAATGGTGCTTTTCACCTCAAAAAGCTGCTTTTGGGAGAGGATCCCTGGCTCCTGCCAGAAGCAGTGGGGATGGCACAGTGGCAGGATCCCAGGATTGGCATCACCAGCAGTCACAAGTGGTTCAAGGATGTGCAACCCTTTAAAGGGTCTGCCTACATAGCAAAAGGGCTGCATGGGTATCCCCTTCAAAGGCTAAGGCATCCTTGGGCTACAGCAGCCCCCTGTTTGCTTTGCATCTCCCCCTAAATGCAGCTATCACAGCCCCTCTTCATCCTCACAGCCCTCTCCAGTGCTGCTACCAGATAAAGGTACAGGCAGGATGAGAAAGAAAGCCCCCATTGAAAAATAAATGGTGCCTCCCTGCCAAGAGTAGCTGGTCATCCTCAGAATGCTAAAACAAAGGATTTGGAAGGAGATCCCCTTTTTTTTTTTAACGCAGTCCCACACTTTTGCTGCCACAAGCTAGCAGCATTGCTTGGGACAACAGGATAGGACTGGGAGAGACTTTGGTGTCACCATCCTGCAATGGTGGGTCCTTAGAGGATGGTACCATGGTCCTGCATCTCTCTGCATAAGGATGCAACTGTGGCCACATCCTTCAGAAAGGAGCTGGGTTGCTATGGAGATGCCAGCGCATGTGCAGCCCTTGCGAGAGGGGAATTTGCTCTCAAGACTCCACATTAAAAAATGAACTATAAACAACTGTTAAACCCATTCAGTGCCAGTGAATGAAGAACCCGTGGCAGGGGCACTGACTGCTGTCAAACATCAAGTCTAGACCATATTCCTGTGCCAATCCCTCTTATCCCCCCAGCCATCCCTCTCATTTCAGCCAAAGGGTCTTGCTTTGGGGGTCTCCCCTCTGATTTACAGGGTAATTCTCCTGTTAGGAGGAATGGCACTGAAGGCATGCTGGGTTCTGACATCCTCCATGTGCCCACCTGGGCAGAGCCATGGGTGAAGGATATCTCCAACTGCACCCCAACAAGACCCTGAACATGCTCAACAACACAAAGCAATCCCCTAAAACTCAGAGGACCTCTCCATGTCTGCATGGAGTTCAGATGCAGGGGAACCTGCTCCTGGTTCAATGACCAGTGCTTGTCCATCCTGCATGTTTTTAGAAGCTCCCCAGGAGTTGGGAACCCCTTAGCAGGAGACTTTTGGGGGCAGCGGGAGTGAAGAGCAGGTGGAGAAGGGTGGGCTGGGGGAGATACCAATACGTTCTGCACCAGGAGGTGACTCAGAGGTGCTCCAGAGTACCTTGCATCCAGGCAGTCCCCAGCAGAACCTACCAGGAACAGCCTGAGGGTGTGGCCAGTCCTGGCCTCTTCCCCAGCCACAGAGGCCACTCCACTTTATAGCAATAAATAATTGTGTGAAGCCATAATTATGGTCTTAACTTACCTGTGAGGTGAGCCCATGATAAGGGGGCACAAAAGTAACTCTGCCACAGCTTTCCAAGCTGCATGAAGGGTTGACTGTCAGGCTAAAATATGCCTATGACTGGCCCCCAGCACTGTATTTGCAGCTGAACCAGGGGCACAGGTGCCAAAGCTGCACTGGGAGCACCCTTCAAGTACTGCAGTAGCAGTGGGATGGCTGACCATAGGCTGCTGCACCCAGGCTGCCACAGCCCCTTAGATCCCTTGGGGACAGAGCCAGGAATAACACCCAGTACGGCCCTCGGTGCCCTGGTGTGCAGCCAGGGAGTGGTCCTCCCAGTCACAGCTGACTCAAGTCCTCCCAGCATGGATGCTGGGCATCACCCAAGGAGGAAACATCAGTCCTGAACCACCGACCAATATCTCAAACCAAAGGGAATCAGGCACTAAAATCCCACTGGCACCCCGGGATGGGTGAGGCCATGGGCAGCATGAGTCACTGCTCTGTGTGCTGAAGATGGCTTTTCTGCTCCTGCAAAGCCTGAACCCTGGAAGAGCCAGGCACACCGTGAATATCCTGGAGATCCCCAGAAGCTGCCTGTCCTACTCCTGTCCTTGGAGGTCCTAGGCTCCCCACAGTGCTGACGGGGCCAATCACCAGAGCAGGATGCACGTAGAGCAGGATGGGCTTGCCAGCCCAAAACCACCCCCTCATCTGAGGTGAGTGGGGTGAGAGGGAGAAGAGCAGCTGTCCCCACAGAGATACAGCTGCCATGGAAAAAAGGAAGAGCATGGGGTGCTGCTGGGGTGGGGGGGGCTGTCCTGAGGCACAGAACCTCCCAGAGCTGCAGAGATGCAGGGTAGGTGTGCAGGCAGAGGGGCAGAGGGTGGGTGCACCTACCACTGGGTGAGAGCTGCCTCTGGACACAGCGCCCGTGGTCGTCCTCCTGGAATGGGGGCAGGCAGGGCCCACAGGCACCTGAGCCTGGCGGGCAGAACTCCCGGCGCTGCAGGGCACAGTCCAGGCTCCGGGGACACGATGCTGCTGTGGGGACAGGACAAAACAGCTCAGGAGGAGGAGAGGGGTCAAACACACCCCTAGGTCTGTTCACAGCTTTTTGGAGTGGGACCCAGCTGCCCCAGGCTGCCCTGCTGCAGCTCCCGGCTATCAATGGGCTTCACCACAGCTGCCCCAAGGCCCCACTTTGCCTCCACAAGGCCATTACCACCTGGAATTAATCACGAGCTTAATTACCGAGGAGTTGGACTCGATGATCTTCATGGGTCCCTTTCAACTTGAGGTAGTCTGTGACTCCATGACATTCACAAGGCAGTTGCAGTGATGAGCATGCATGCAGTGCCCATACCCCCCAAGGGTCCCCAGCCCCAGGGTGCCACCATCCTGTGGGACACAATGTGGGAGTGCTGCAGCACCAGGATCACCTGCTGCTGCCTGCCCTGCATGGGGAGATGAAATCCAACCAGCACAGACTGATGCTGGTGTGGTGACTGTTAAATCAAAAGTCACAAACTCCCCCAAAGCCTCAGCGGGATGTGACAGCGCTGTGACTTAGGCTTCCATCCCTTCAGGATTCCCTGCAGGAAGCAGTGGGAGCCAGCCCTCCCTGGCACTGAACTGCACCCCAAACCTCATTCACAGTTTCATGGGGCATCTCACGCCACTCCCTGGACACAGGCATGAGTCCCCCAGGTCCAGCCTCACCAACCCATTGTGCCATGGCAGTGCCATCATGGCTGGGTCTTCATCCCGGGAAGTGAACCTCTCTGGGGAACACAAGGCGCAAGGTCCCCATGTCCTACACAAAACTGAGTCCTGGGCCAGGTGACGGTGGCAAACCATGTGCAGAGCTGGAGACAGACAGGAACTGTGACACAAAGAGCCAGCACTCAGTACCACCTGTGGCAGAAGGCTGTTTGGGGCACAATGGGGTCCCGGCTTTGATGGTGACACTGCTGGTCCTGCTGCAGCTTGGAGTGTCTTTCCCTCACAAGTGGTGGCGCTGTGGAATCAGGTGCCCTTCAGTGCACCCAGCACTCAGGCCGGGCACAACTGTGCGTGGGAGGAAGAGCTGGATGGGGCCACAGCTGGATGGGGTTGCATAGCTGGCTGAGGATGTGGCACATATCTGCCCTACTCTGCCCCTCACCTTGTCCCTCACCACGCCCGCAGCATTCCCACAGGCAGCAGCAGGCAGGGAGCAGGACTGTGGGGCTGCACTGGGAGCAGGGCCAGGCTGGCAATGAATCATAGCAGGAACAGGCTCCCAGCACCTGCCCACGCACCCCGAGCAGTCCCTGCTAGCCCTCGCTGCCCACACCGGCACCAGCAATGCACGGGCCACCTGCCTGTCCCTGCCCCGGGGGACGGCAACACCCGGCACAGCCCCGGCGCACTCCAGCACTGATGGGGGCAGCACCAAGTACACAGCTGAGAGTCCTAAACAGGATAGAACCGGCAGAGGATGAATCATGAAATCATGACAGTTCTGCTCCCCCAGCAAGGGTGCAGGAAAGATATCACCCCAAAGCCACACAAGTGGGATATGCAACCCCCTGCTTTTCCATGGCCATATTTCACCATCAAACTGCTCCCTGGAGGGTGCAGCTGCTACTAAGAATCTCCAGCCTGTGCCCAGGCAACTTTCCACTCCACTCCACTCCACTCCACTCCACTCCACTCCACTCCACTCCACTCCACTCCACTCCACGAGGAAGTCATCACCTTCCCCACCTCGGCTGCCACTGGCAAGGATGCACCAACTGCAATTTTAGTGCTGGCTGACCCCCACACCAGGCACAGCTGCCTGGAGGGGGTGCGCTCAGAGGGGGGGAAAGTGTCCACTGTGCCCATGGGAGCTGGGTTTTTTGCTGGACTGTTTGTTCCCTGGGGATAGTGTGGGGCTTGGCCATGTGGCTAGGGGGCAATTAGTGCTTAATGGGCAAATACTCAGATGTCTAAGCACAGAAATTGGACTTGGCTCCTGGCTTCACCTCCCCAGGGTTACTCTCAAGGCCACTCTGTTTAAAAAACAGGGCAGGAGGAGGTCGTGGCACTGTGCAGCCTCAGGCTGGGGACATGTTACAGCCCCGTGGGGCAGTGGGGAACACACATGTAGGGGCCCTTGTCTGTGCCACAGGCTCATGGAAACACTTCCTCCCAAAACAGGTGCTGCCAGAAGCTGATCACTGGCGGAGGAAGTCACCCCAGTGTGGGTCACCCCAACAGAGCCAGACATTGACAAGAGCCTCAGAGCCACCTTGTGATGAGTGATGGGTGCAGAGCCCCGAGCCAGAGTCCAGCAATTGGGTACATAAAGCCCAGGCTGGATTCCAGTGAAGGCTGTTATCTCTGTTTGAGGAATGAGTTGTGCTTGCCCAGCTGTCACCGGCTGCAATTCAGAGCTCCCCATGTGTCACCAGCCAGTGACTGGTGAGCTGGCATTACTGCGTGGGCACCCTGTGGATTGAGGGGGCTCACAGGGGCTTTACTCCCTGAGCCCAACTCAAAGCCCAGCAGTAAGAATCCTTTGCTGGTGGGAGTGGGCACCTCAGTGCCATGCTAGGTGATGGGGACCGAGCACTCTGTGTGCCACCACCCAGGTGCCACATGGGCACATCCAGCCCTGACTGCTGCCACCCTGTGGTGATGTCAAACTACACTGCCCCAATGCTGCCCCATCCTTGCACACTCACACATTCCTGTGGCTGGTGCCACCTGTCCAGTGCTCGAGCAGGCAGACGTTGGGTTCCCCAACACTTTGGCCATGGATACCCCCCTCATGAACACTCACCTTGAGGCAGAGTACTTGGGCTGGCACAGTATGTGGGTCCCAATTCCACCCAGCTGTAGCCATGTCACCACCATGCCACCCACCTGTTAACAGTGCCAGGATGCCTGCTGCAGCTCCCTGTCTTGCCTCTGCAGCTGCAGGGCTGCTGTTGAATCTGGGGAGTCTGGGATCCCCCCCACCCCAACCACGGTCCCTGCTTAGCACCAGTGCAGCCCAGCATGGCCTGGCCACAAGTGGGATGGGCAGAGGGACCCAAGCTGGGGTCCAGCTGGGGTCCTGCAAGGACCCTACCCCTGCATGGCCCTGCCAGCAGGACAGTACAGACCAGAGGAGCAAGCGATGAATGATATGGAATGTGCAGCCAGCACCAGACACAGCCCAGCCAGGATGCTGCTGTCCAGATGTGCCAGGGGTGTTCAGAGGAGGGGGATGCTCCAATTGCTGATACTGCCCTGCCATGGTGCTCAACTCCTGTGCAGGTGGGCAGGGAGCCCAGAACAGCACAACTGGAGTAACCCCTTAAACCGAGCTCAAGCCTGGGCTGAGCTGCTGGTGCCAGAGGAGCTGAGTGACTCCCTGCAGGCAGGACCCCAGCCCAAGGCCAGCGGGTGCACCGGACACAGCAGTTGGCACAGACACAGCAGGTGGGCATGAGCTGGGGACACATGTAAGCAGGAACAGACCTGTGCCCAGGAGGAAACACGGTCATGTGAGCAGCAAGGCCTCTGGATGTGTTATCCATGGGGGAAAGCTGAGCACAAAGCTCCATCCCTAAGGACTCACCCTGGGGAGAGCTGTGCCAGGCATCCAGGGTGGCACTCAGCAGAGTGCTTGTGACAGGGGGTGCCCAGGCAGGGCATAGAGCCACTGGCAGTCTCAGACTGGATGGAGCAGCTCTTCCATACTCATGCCAAAACATACAGGTGAAAAAGAAACAAAAATAAACCCAAGGAGGACGTTTGTGTGGCCAGGGAGGCAGGGACTGCCCCCGCTGCGTCACTGCTGCAGATAGAGAGATAAAAGTGAACGTAAGAGGATAATTAATTAGCACCGAGTACTGCTGTGAATGTTTAAGGTCCTGGCAACGCCAACACCCAGCCTCCCTCTCAGCTGCCAGCCCCAGTGCCAACAGTGGGAGCTGGCAGAGCCCACTGGGCATGGGCTGAGCCCACAGGGCTCTGGCTGCACAGCCACGTGGGCACAGAGCAGCCTGCCCAGGACCACTGGTGGGACATGGGCAACTGAGGGGGGATATCGGGGTGTCTGGGGAACAGGGTGCAGGTCTCACTCCCACGTTGGGCCCCTGCATGCTGGCTGAGGCTGAGGGAAGACCATAGCAAGGCCATGACACAACCCCAGCAGCGGTGGCAGCCCCCGCAGGGCCTGCAGTGGTGTGGTCTCTGCCAGCTCCACTCCAAGGTCATTCCTTCTCCTCTTCTTCCTCATTCTCCTCCTCCAGCCAGATAATGTGGGAACTGCTGAGGGCCCTGCCTGCAGCCTGCCCTCCCAGTACTTCCACTGCCAGCTGGCACTGGCCGTGGCTCCCTCCCAGCTCTGTAAAGTGCTCCTGGCTCTGAAGGAGGACTCTGGAGCAGGCCCAGGGCAGGCTGGCGGGCAGGCATCAGGCAGGCAGGCTGGCATGATGCCCCCATCAGACCTCAGTCCTCGAGGTCTCACTTCCCCCTGTCCAGAGCCTCCCTGGGCAGAGGCAGTGCTGCTGTTCCGCAGCAGGCAGGAGCAGGGGTTGCTGAGGTACCCCCTCAGCACCTCACCTGCACTGCCCCACACCCAGGGATGTGGCTCCTGAAGTGAGTCAGCGGTAGTGACTGCCAGCAGCTGCAGTAGCAATGCCAGGCTGGATGCTGTACACACCAGCCACGGGTGACACACACCAAGCAGAGGTGACACACACCAGTCACAAGTGACACACAGAGTGACTGCAGGATGGACACTCCACTGGTGGCCGCAACTTGGTGGGCTTCCTGACCCACCTGCATCCACCTGCCCTGCTATCTCTTGCACTAAGAAGCAGGTGGATGGGGACTGGGCTGAACCCCTGGAGCAATGCCCACTCCTGGACACAGCTGGCACTGCTGCTGGGGCAGTCCCTGTGCCACTGCCAGCAGCTGCTCATGTCATTGCTGTGCTCCTGCCCCTGCCCCTGAAAATGCAGCAGCCAAGCCCCCTCTCCCCCAGAGACAGTGGAGCAGCGCTGACCCCACAAACCAGGACTGGGGGGATGCTGGTCACATCACGTCACCGCTGGGGACAGAGCATGTGGCACAGCCACAGCCACAGCCACCAGTCTGACCCCATATCCTGCAGCAGCACCGGTGTATGCTAGTCCACCAGTAAGGGAGCAGCTGGAAATGCTTCTTTGTGCTTCAGCAGATTTGGTCAGGCAGATGCAACATGTCACCAGCTCCCATCCCTGAAGCCGCCAGGGCTTGTGTCCTGACTCCCAGCTTCGGCTGGTGGGTGCTGAAGTCTGGCCCAGCTGGCAGAGATGATCTCCAGCACAGTTTCTGTCATGGCCAAGAAACAGTGCCAGCAGCCTTGTGCCACAGACTCGGGACAGGGAACACCTGTAGGGAACCCCTGGGAGCATTCCCCATCCCTGCACAGCAAACACCTCTACTGCACCCTGCTCCCACCGAGGGGACAGTCCCACTGATGGGACAGTCCCACCAGACACAGCCCCACCCCCAGGAAGAATGGAAAAAGGCCTCATCCTCACGACTCCCCCCACTCCCACCTCCCACCCTCATCCTCACCTAGCTGCTGCTGCTTTGGGGCCACCAACCCAGAGCCCTGGGCTAGGCAGGACAGACAGTGTGGTGGGCACCCATGGTGCAGCCCTGAGGCCATCATGATGGGCTTCCAGAGCCTTGTCCTGCTCCACGTTCAATGCCAAGGGGGAAAGGGAGGGCCAGGAAGAGCTGAGCCAGGTTCCTGCAGAGGTGGGGAGACGCCAAGCCCTCGGCATGCCCAAACACATTGCCTCCCAAACATCAGTGTTCCTCCAGAGTCTGTCCCTGCTCTAGAGGAGATCCCATCTACAAGCACCCCAAAATTCCAAGTTGCTCCTGTGATTCCAGGCTGGGGCAGAACCAGGCAATTTCCAGCAGGCTGAGGGAATGGAATTTTGTATCACTACTCAAAGCACTTAACTAGGCCAGAAACATCCCTGTTCCTTGCCCTGGCAGCCTGCCTGCTGTGCAAACGAAACAGCTGGATTGGCAGGGCCATAGGAACAGGAGATAGCACCAGGATGGTTGGAAACTGCTCCAGCAAACCACAAATCCAGACCCCAGCAGAGACTGGGCAGAGCCAGGAGGTAGTAGAGAACATTGCTCTCCTTGCCTGTGGCTGGTGTGGAAGGCATCAAGCCAGCGAGGGGTATCCCAGCCTCAACAACCCCGAATGCTGACAGCCCCAACTGCAGCCCTGCAGAGGCTGCCACACCCAGGATGTGCACAACTGCATCCCACCCTGTGTCCCTGCTGTGCCAGGGGGTCTCCAGCCACAAGTGGCTTCAGATATTCAGGAAGAGAAGAAATAATAAAAAAATCCAAAGGCAAACCAGGTGCCGTATGCCATTTCCCCAGGCCTACCCACCCAAACCTGGTGCTGGCTTTGCTTCGCTGCATGCACACCTACGCTGGGGACCCCAGGCTGCCACCAATGTGCCACCTCATCCCAGTGCATCTGGCTGCTCTTTGCAGCCTGAACCACCCACTTGGAGACTTGTTTATCAGGTTTTTCTCAAGTAAATACCAATGAACTTTGCACATGCACTGAGCCTGCTGGGGCTGGGGTTGGGTTCTTTAATTCCCTTCTTATTGGGCAAGTTTTGCACCACATCACAAGTGAAGCAGGTGGTGGCCAGGGCTGTGGTGCACAGCAAGCACACCACCTGAAGCACTGAGCAGTCTGGAAGGAAGGGAGCGGGGTCCAGCTCTCTCCTAAGGGCATTCCTGGGCACTGACCCAGGAGCAGGAGAGCACCCCACGGGTACACACTTGCCCACTGAGCCACAGCAGAGCCACAGCCCTGGGTTAACTCTCTCTGTGTGATGGCAGGGAGGTGGGAGAGGGCAGCCCACCCCACAGCTCAGCACCCAAGGAGCTGCCAGGCTGGGGGCCACCATAGCTCAGTCATGTGAAAGCAGACACAGGCTCCCATGCACTCTCACCACTGGGCTGGAAATATCCATCTGGAGCAGCAGTACCACTGCACCTGCTAGGGCCAAGATGCCCTTTAGCAAAGCCAAAGCATCCCACACCACCACCAGAGACATCCTGTAGCCTTTGGGAAAGAGCAAAATTTTGCTGATGCCTCCAGCAGCTCAGAGTGGAGCTGCTGTTCCAGGTGGAGCATTGTTCAAGGTGGGGATTCTGTCTGTCTGTCCAGCTCCCTTTGTCTAGTCATTGCCTGGCACCAGCCCTGGTACTCCCACCAGCCCATGACCCTGAAACAGATGCCTGGGGACATAGCTCCTCACCCACGAGTGCTGGAGCAATAGGGGCCAACCTTTATAGCTGTTGGAACAGCCATTAGAAGAAGAGTCTTTGGAACAACAGCCTTTGGAACAAGGGCTATCAAGGGCACTCCAGGTGGGCACCCTCCATGCTGGTGGACATGCAAGAGCAGAGGCAGGCAGAAATGCGGGGCTTGCAGCATCCACCCTGCTGTGGCTGCACCCACAGGTATACCTGCACTGATTCAGCCACCACCAGTGATAAAGACCTGCAGGGCCATTGTGTCCCATGGAGCAGAACCCAGCAACTGAGAGGCCCCATCAACACAGAAACTGGGTGTCCATGGGATGCACAGCTGCATCCTAGGGGTGCTGGTGCATGCAGCATCCGAGGGCTCTTGATAAAGGGCTGCAGATGGTGCCAAAAGAGCTGGACCCAGAGATTTTGGGGTATATGCTGCATAGGAAGAGTCAGCTCAGGGAAACCCTCTCCTTCCTAGCCAGGAAGCCAGGAAAGATTGCTGCAGGATGGGTCACATTACAGCAGCTCACCAGGCTGCCCTCTCTTCTGATTTAGGGCCCTCTCACTCCCTCTGACAGGTGCGAGATGATGAAGTCCCCAAGGCAGAGCAGCTCCTTGCCTACAAGAGCAGCCATGGGTGCTATGGGTGCACTGGAGACCTGCACCTTCCACACCTCCTGTCTCCAACCCCACCACAATCTCCTTTCTGTAGGAACGGAACAGAGGCCAGGAGCCCAGGGAACCCCTGTATCATGATGAGTCAGGGTCCCTGACAGCACTCAACTGACATGTCACCTCTCATGTCACCCACCTAGTGCAATGGGTTCCCACTCAAACAGGGAATACCTCTCAAAAGCTTTGCCATCCTCTATCTGTGCAGGAAGTAGTACCCCAGCATGTGCCACAGTGTGCATGGGTTAACATGGGCGGTTGCAGCCCACGGTGCTCCAGGGCACGATAAGGCAGGGACCAGGACCTGCTCTGGCTGCGTTTCCTTCCACCAATTCAAATATCACTCCAGGCACTTAACGGCCAGTTTCTTCCTGTTGCAATTCTCGTTAGCTCACAAAGTGGCTAATTACAGGCCTGCAGCTGCCATTTGGAGCAGCAGCAGTGCTGGGTTATGCCTAGGCACAGGAGGGAGATACCTCAGTGCTGGCAGTGGCATTGGGGTCAGGCCCAAGTGTTTTGGGACCAGCCGGCCCAGGGGAGCCACTACCCCCCTTGGGGACCAGACCCAGAGCTCTTGGTGGGGCCCAAGCACCAGGGCATAGTGTTTATGGATTTAATGCAGGGGTGGAACTGATGGCAGCTTCTGTACCCTGTGCCCAGGGACCCAGCACCTTGCACATGGGGAGAGGCCATCCCATCAGCCCTCTTGTCCCTGGGCACCAAACCACCCATCCTGTTCACAACATGCCCATCGCTCTTGTCCGCAGCAGCCCCCATTAACTTTCTCGTTCCTAGAGTCCCCACTGTGCTATCACCCCTCCTGTCTCCAGCATCGCCACACCTCTCCTGTCCTCAGCACACTGTCCATCCCGTGACCCCTTCTGTTCCCCCTGCCACACTGTCACCCCTGATAGCCCCCATCACTCCTCTAGTCTCCAGCATCTACCACCAACCTCCGTGTCCCCAGTGCCCTGACCACACTGTCACCCCCTGATGCTGTGCCCCCCCGGAAGGACCCGGCAGGGCTAAGCCGATTACCTCCCTTAATACCCCCATGGCCCAGAAGAGACATTTCAGGCAAACATTGATGCACCTTCCCCTGAGCTGTGGGAAGACTCAGGCTCTCTGAGAACTGAGGGATCCCTGGGGTGGGGGAACAGTCTCCAGAGCTGCCAGGAAATTGCAGATCCAAAGGACCTGACCCTGCACAGTGCAAGCAGGCCCCTGGCTCCAGAATCCCAGTCTCCCCACCCTGAGCTCCAGCTCCCCACGCATCAGCATCCCCAGGGTATTGCTGGGGTGCACATGGATTTGTGAGTCCCCACAAAGCTACAGCAAAAGGGATGAGGGATTTTCACCCTGTCTCTTCCATAAACTCTTCCTTGATGCTGATTCTGTAATTGGAATTATCAGACATCTTTTCACCCATTTCCCCTCCTCAGGCCTGCAGACGGAGCCCTGCCCATGTCCCTGGCATGGGTACCAGCTCCTTGGAGCCCTGTGGGATGCCTGTGCTGCACATCCCAGCTCCTCCACACCTCATGCCCACAAGGGCTCCTTTCCCACAGGGAGAACCAGCTGAGCACAAGTAACCCCAGATAACAAGGTGGAGACATTATTTCCAAGAATAAAACTACATGGGCAGCACCCTAGCTGCTGCCTGGAGAAACACCTGGTCTGCACCAGTGTAGCAGAGGACCCCCCACCACAGGGGGCTTGAAAGGATGGAATCACTGCCCACCACCGCCACCACTCCCAAGGGGGACCCAGACAACCTTTCCTGTGCCTCAAGAAAAAACTGGGGCTGCTACCTACAGACCAAATCAGAGAATGCTGCAGGGCTGAGATCACTCCCTTCACTTGGCAAGGCAGCCAGGCCCCTGCAAGCACCACAGGTGCAGCACCAGTCCCAATGTCTTGCTCCCAAGAGTGGCTTGGAGCTGCAGCAGCTTCAGGGGTCAGCATGGGGGTCCCTGGGGCTACTGCACCCACTGTGTCCCAAGCCTGTTCCCAGTGCAGCGATGGACAAGCAGGCAAGGAGGAAAAGCTAAGAGATGGACAGTCCCACCACAGGCTGAGCCTGGGAACTTCCCAGGGGATGGCTCCTGCCTAGCCATGCCCAGCTGGGAAGTTTGAGCAGTACCTGCACCACTGCAGAGCAGGGGCAGCCAGTATCAACACCAGCATCTGTGCTCCCACCCACGTCCCTGCAGAGCGGCATGAGGAGGAGCAGCAGTGCAGAGCCAGCAGGTCAAACATGGCCAAATGGGTCACTTGGACTGGAAACAAAATTCAGATTTTGCTGAGTATCTTCTCCAGATGTCTGGGATGTGGACTGATGGCTGTGGCAGTGGGGTTCAGGATTATTAAAAAATGGGGTTCTAGCCTGTCATCCCATTTGGAAAACTGGGTTTTTTGTTTACAATAATAACAAGGATAATAATAGATGAAATTTGGCAATCTAGTTACTCAAGAAGCGGGGAGAAATATGGCTGTCACTCATGTTCCAGGAAATGAAGCCAGAAAACGAAGCAAGGCAGGCCCTCTGCCCAAAGCCTGGTGTGATGCATAGAGACACGTGGGAGAAAAAAGCCCAGCTGAGGAGTAGCAAGCGAACCTAAACCACCTGCAGCGCCTCCAAAGCACTGCTGCCCTTCGTCCAGCTTGGATCAGGCTCACAGCAAGATGAGGATGTTACTGAGCCACGTGCAGCTGCATCCCGGGAGATGGCATCTGCTGCAGGGGCTCTGGGTCGCAGCGCCAGCCAAGGAAAGTGAGGAGGAGGAGGAGGAGGAGAAGGAGATGCCAACCCCCTGAAGCTTTCTGAAGAAGCTTTGATGGAGCTGCAGAGGCAGGAGGACATGGGTATGGTAGTGCAGGACCTTTTCCCTGGCTCCCTCCTTGCCAGGAGCCAGTTTCACCAGCATACCACAGCACAGAAGCTGCTCCTGGGCTTGCCACCTCCACCTTGCAGTCACCCCCAGAGAAAGCCAAGCTTGGCCCCATCTGCCCAGGAAAGGCAATTATAAAGTGAGAAGAAACAGCCAATGCTTCCTGTGCCCCAGTGCACTCAGAGAAAGGTGGTAGGGCTGGGACAGAGACTCCTTTGCCTGCCCAGCACCCCAGGGATATTTTCTTCCGCCGTCCCCAGGAGAAACCTACCTGGAGCTCCCCACTGCCACATGCCATACAACCTCAAACTCCCGGCAATGGGATGCTGCTGTCAGGAACAGCGCAAAGACACCATCCCTAGCTTCTCTCAGGGAAAAGAGGTTGAGCTGAAAATCCAATCCCACATCTGCCAAGAGCATGCAATATCTCAGCACTGGAACAGGCTGCTGATGTGGTGCCAGGCCCCTCATGCTCACCTCATCTCCAGCATCCTCCTAGTGCTGGGAAGGGAGGGGAAGGAAAGGGGAAATTGTCACCACTCCCTGACAGCACCTGGCCACAATCACCCCAGCAGCCCCTCAAGTGACCCAGCCCAACCAGCACTGCCAGGCCAGATGATCCCACACTAACCCCTAAATTCAGGAGGAGCAGAGATTATGCTGGATCACTGGTGGCTCATCTGAGCCTGGATCTCCTTCCTCTCATCTCAGCCTGTGTTAGGAATACCTCTGGCTGGGCTACCCCAGCCTTGGCTCGTGTAAAGAGGGGGAGCGCAGGAGCATCCCCACCTCTGCCTCCAACCCTCCGACGTGGAAACACACAGACGTTTTGATATTGCAGCTTCCCGCCGTCCCTCAGAAGCACGGAGAGGCCACCCGGGCCCCGGTGACAGCAGGCTGCCTGCCCGGCGTCCGCCGGCCCGGCGTCTGCCCTGCCGGGAGCCCGAGAAGGGAAACAATATCGGATTCGCAAACAATGCTGGGAGCCAGGAGGCCCTTCCCGGCTCCTGCGCCAGCCAGGCGGAAAGCACCTGCCCGAGACAGGCCGTACCTAGGCAGGAACACGGCACCTCCCCGGGGCGGGCAGCCACAGCCTTCCCCGCAGGCAGCAACGGGGCCTGGGGCTGGCCGGGGTTTTGGGGCCGCTGTTTGTGCCCATCACAGCTCTGCGCACCCCAGCAGTGGGCACAGCGCAAGAGGACACGGAGCATGTCCAGTGCCAGACGCCCCAGGAGGGTAAATGTCCTAACCCAGACCCTGAAACTCAAACAAATCAAACCTGAACGCCCCGAAACAACCCTTAGGAAGACAGCTGGGCAGCTTAGGGCGGTGCTGCACGGGAAGGCGCGAAGGCCACCCATTCCTTCTGCCACGGCGGAGAGCAGAAATGTCACCGTCACTGGTGTACCGGGGCGGTGCTGCGGCCGCTCCCGGGGCAATAAGACAGCTGGGCAAACAGGGCTCCCTCCAGCGCAGCCCCCGGAGGCTCCCCGGGATGGCTCGGTCACTGCAGCGTCCTTATTTTTTTCTTTGTGGTTTTTGATGTTGTTTTAATTTTTTCCTACCAATAAAGGTGCTTCATGAGGGCCGCTCCCATGACTACGTGCTCCTTCCCCACTCCAGGATCCACATCTGTGGGTCCCTCCAGCCCCCTCAAACAGCTGCTGGGGACCGGCCCTGCGGCGCTGCCACCCGCTGCCAGGCCCCTGCCTGCAGCAGCGGGCAGGAGAGTGACGGGGAGGCGCTGCCCGTCCCCGGGGAGCGCTGCGGGGTGGGAGAAACCCCCGTGGGGCTTTGTGACGGGGGCACCTCCTATCTTGCTCCACCCAAGAACACGAACACCCACGGATGCTGATCCCTGGTGGGGATGGGGATAATGAGGGAGAAGAAGGGGAGCAACTGCACCAGGGTTCGTCGTAGGAGAGGACATGAGCATCCGCGGGGGAAGGGAGAGGACACGGAGACGGGAGTGGGGGGAACAAGGAGGCACTCACCGGCACGGGCGAGGCGCAGACGGAAGGATCCGAGGGCGGTGAGCAGCAGCAGCAGCGCTCCGCGGCGGGCGGCAGCGCCCCGGGCCGCCACCATCGTCCACGTCCACGTCCACGGACACGGACACGGACACGGACACGGGCGGGCGCGGGGCCGCGGCGGCTGCGGGCGGCGGGGCGGGGCGGGGCCAGGCGGAGGGCGGGGCTCCAGCGCGTTTGGGCTCCACCCCCGCCGCCAAGGCCCGGCCCCCGCAGCCCCCGGCGGGAGCGCTCTGGCATCAGCGAGCCGGCGGCTCCCCGAGTGCTGCGCCGCAGAGCCCGGCCCAGGGCCCAGGGTGGCTCCAGAGAGCTAGACAGGGACCTTGGACAGGGGCCTGCAGTGACAGAACAAGGGGGAATGGCTTCCCACTGCCAGAGGGCAGGGTTACATGGGATATTGGGAAGAAGTTTTTCCCTATGAGAGGGGAAAGGCCCTGGCAGAGGTTGCCCAAAGAAGCTGTGGCTGTCCCATCCCTGGAAGCGTTCAAAGCCAGGTTGGACAGGGCTCTGAGCAAGTGGCAGGTGTCTCTGCCATGATAGGGGTGTTGGACTATATGACCTTGAAAGGTCCCTTCCACCCCACTGCAGTCTGTAATGCTATGTTGGGATCTGGTTATTCCCCCAGTCCCACATGAATGGCATACACTGGGAGTGATGAGCTGGGGAATGTCATCTGTCAGTCATGTGGCTGATGGCTGCTGGGGTAATGTTTAGGCTGATGGCTGGAGGTATCTCATCCCTGCTTGCTCTGCAGCTGTGGCACATGGCTTTGAGTGCTGGGTTTGTCAGACCTTATCTGCCGTTGACTTTGGATAGAGGAGTGCACTGCCAAAGCACCCCCTCCCTTCCCAGTCAGAGCCACATTCCTGGGTCACTCTCTTGCAAAACCTCTTTCCATATCCTGGATTAGTCTCATATCTCTAGGATTTGCTTTTCAACCCCTATGTCCCCTTCGAGTACAAATGTCCCATCTGGCTGCAGGACAGTGGGTGCTTGGTGGTGATATGCCTCCACAGCCACAAGGCCCAGAGATTCCACATGGACACCGCAGTCACACCAACAGCCATGTCCAACAGGGATGCCAGGTTGTCCCTGTTTGCTTCAGAGCTCCCAGGCCACCCAAGGTTTTCCCCCATGCAGTCAGGGGATGCTCTGCAAAATCCTGGCATCCAGTCTCTGGCCCCATGCTCTGGGCACAGACCTGAGGCCTTGGCACAAACACAAATGACATGATGCTGAATGGGACCTGCTGTCTGGGATCTTGCTGGCCAGCATGTGCTGCCTGATTCTCGGTGTAGGGATTGCCGTGGCTGTGCCCTGCTGCCTGGCTGGGCTCAGTGTAGGGATTGCCGTGGCTGTGCCCTGCTGCCTGGCTGGGCTCAGTGTAGGGACTGCCGTGGCTGTGCCCTGCTGCCTGGCTGGGCTCAGTGTAGGGACTGCCGTGGCTGTGCCCTGCTGCCTGGCTGGGCTCAGTGTAGGGACTGCCGTGGCTGTGCCCTGCTGCCTGGCTGGGCTCAGTGTAGGGACTGCCGTGGCTGTGCCCTGCTGCCTGGCTGGGCTCAGTGTAGGGACTGCCGTGGCTGTGCCCTGCTGCCTGGCTGGGCTCAGCCCCAGCCGACGCGCTCACAGTGGGAGCCCCATTAGAGCCTCAGTGGTGCCCTGGCAGGCTGTCAGCCCACTCCAAGCCTGTCCAAGGAATGCTGAGAGCAAGTTGCCATGGTGTGGTGTGACAGGGATATCAGGCCTGGCTCTGGAAGGAATTGCCACCTGCTCATGGTTCCCCCTGCCACCATGGCTGAGCAGGAAGGTGCCAGGTAGAGGTGGGTGACAGCATGCCATGGGGCCAGCCATGTGATCTGCTCCCAGCAGAATTGTTACCTCTTAAATTTTCTTTATTCCTTAATTTCCTTGGCCCTTTGCTCCTGTGAAAGGGACTGTGAAAAAAAAAATCCCTGTCTGGGATTTTACTTCCCCAAGAAAAAGCTGCTGTCATGGTTTAGGAATGGCACTCCTCAATTTAGTGCCCCCTGCCCAAAACTCTCCCAAGCCAGATCCTGCTCCTCCCCTGCCCCCCCTCCCCCTCCCCCCTTCTACGACCTTCTTCCTGCTATGGAAATGGAGTTGAGAACTGGAGAACTCACAAAAATGTGAGTTGAGATAAAAACCATTTACTGGACACAGCACTTTTGTTGAGACCTGTCATAGCTTGACATGGGAGGAATTTAGGGAAGGGACCTCAGCACTCCCTAGCATCACACTCAGTCATGGGGTAGGGGCACTATTTCTTCATCTGGGAGCAAGTGGTGGGTGGGGAGATGGATGGGGCCATGGGTGCCCCAACCACAGTGGGGCTGAGTTGGATCCTCCAGCACTGATCCATTAAGGATAAACAGGGCTGGCAGCAAGGTGGGACCTGATCTCCTGGGAGAGCTAGACAGGACCCCCCGAAAGCCATGGTCACCACCCTGGGGCCTGCAAGATCCTGGTGGATGAAAGCTTGGGAAACCACCCGTGCCTCTACCCTGACTGCAGGCACTTCCTGCCCTCTGGCAGGGATATCTCCCTTTATTCATAAGTTATATACATGTAGATTGTAAAACATACACATGAATAGACATTGTAAAAGGATAAGATAAAGATTTAATAACACTCATTCAAAATATTATTTTATTTTGTTCATTAATTTGTACATATTTGCACTAAATATATAACACCAAAGTATATTTGCCCAAATATACTTTCCTCCTGCACCCTGATGGGTTGCCCTGTGTACCCCTGGAGCTGCATGCACCCTGGCTTCTCTGGAGGAAGCAGGGGTCTCCCCTGAACTCTCAGAACAGGAATTCATGATTATTTTATCCCTGATGACACTGCTGGTCCTTTCAGCAAGCTCCACCGGTCTGTATTGTGGTGTGGTCTCATCCATCAGTGTCTTGAGTTGATGAAGGCTAAGCACAGACACAGCTGGGACTCATGGTACCCAGCCCTTCCCTGCCACGAGGATTCTCCATCCTCCCCCTCTACCCATAAGCTCCAGAGTTGCATTCCCAGCCCAATACTAAAGCTGCTACACATGGCAGGAATGACCAATGAACTCTCATGTTTCCCTGGCAGTAGGAGAGCAAAGGGGTTCCAGATTGCTCTGACTCACCCCTGCCCTGGGAATCATGGGTAAAAAGGGATGGGAAATTCCCATTTTATTTCCAAAGGAGCTGCTGATTTTGTAGGTGTTTTAAAATCTGGGTTCCTTACCTAGCCTTGCCTTGTCCATGTCTTCTGGGAGGATGTAGTGCAGCCTAACCTGAGTGGGATAAAGCACATTGTGTTCCCTCTGGGAAATCTTGGCTCCATCAATCACAAAACACCAGTTTCCATCATTTTCCCTCAGTAGGATTCTTACAGAGTTTTGCTCGTAAAGTGATCCCCGCTGGGCTGAGGTCTGGGGAGGACAGATTTCACTTTATCTGTGGCTGGATCTCCCTGCACACACAGAGCAAAACATCCATTTCCACCCCTTTATTTACAGTCACCAGGTACCCTCTTGGCTCCATGTGTTGAGAGTCCCTGAACCCTTCCTGAAGGCACATCATGAAGGCACATCAGATCCATCTGCTCTCCCACTTGCACTCCTGCTTCATTGCCATTTCACATGTGGAAGCAGCTTCGTGTTCCTGGGATTAACTTTCGACTCCAGAAACGATGAAGATCAGTCCACTGACAATGGTTTTTCTACTTATACATATTTTATTGCATTAAGGGAAAGACATCCGGCTCTGCAGTGTCTGCAAGTTGAGCCCAGACAAGATTATCCAGCACTTACCAGAAGTGCAAACAGCTGAGTATTACTGCTGTGCTTTGCACTGTTTCACCTCAGAAAGGGCTCTGCTTGGGAAGAAAAGCTCTTCCCAGGGAGCCTAACAAAGTCCTCATGTAGATAAATGATTAAAGAAAAAAGGCTTAACCAAGGGCATCGGCGTGCCAAAGCAATGTGTGGACAGCCGGCACAGTTTGTCCATCTGGGCAGTATTTATTTCTTATGGAAAGAGTTCCCAGAATTGTTTATTGGGAGACCTCCTGTGGCCAAAGAATTAGCAGTGTTAAAGAATCCCCTCCTAGTCTATCCCAGAGGATGCTACATGCCATCCTTCTGCCCTCCCTCTGAGAGGATGAGGAACTGTGCAGTGCTCCACACTGATACCCAGCTTTATGGATGGGATGAGACCCACCTCACCCATCGAGGGCTGTACCTGCAGAGCTGGGCTCTCTCGAGCTGGCACTGTGAGTCCAACCCAGCAGTGGGGAGCTTTCAGTCACAGAGGGAGAGGATTCTGTGAATTAGGGACCCAGCCCCTGGGTCCCCCCAGGCAGTAAGAGGTCTGGATGTGCTGGTGAGGGGGAGTGAGAAGCTGCCAGCTGTGCCCCCACCAGCACTGCCTGACCAGCACCCCCAGGCTCTTCCTCTGTGTCAGGTCACTGAGAGACCTGTCCCTGCTGCTGGGAGGGTGGGGATCACTCAGTGTCTCAGGTCACTCAGCTGCTTCCTCAGTGACATCTCTAACATCTGAGAACATAGCAGGACTGTATTGTGGACATAGACAGGGCTCTCCTGATGGTCCCAAACACTGTTAAACAAGAACAGACACAGTAGTAGGAGAAGATCAGGGAACAGATGCAGTAGCTCCTCTCCTCCTTCCAGGTTTCCTGGCCTGCAACTGGAGATTGGTCTAAAGATCCCACAAAACGTGACAGGCCAGACACTACCTGAAAAGCTGCTTCCCTTCATGGGAACAAATTGTTTTTACACCTTTAGTGAAGATACAGAAAGGTGTCTGGCTTCCCCTCTCCATCACAGATTGTGGAAGCAGACATTAAAAAAAAAAAAAAAAGAATCTTTAAATGTTACAAAGTGCCTGCTGGCCAATACTGCACTGGGGATGTCACCTCATGTTTGCACTGAGAAAACAACATGAGGCAGGTACCTCTGAGAGTGTGGAGGACCAGAATGGCATCCAAAGGTGACTGTGGTTCCAGCAGGCTTGAGTGTGGCAAGGGAAAGCAGAGACATTGGCCTGCAGGAAAGGCTCTGGGTATAACAAGAAACTGGAGCCTAAGGATAAATGAAGATGAGATACAGAATATTTTGAGTGTGAAACTAAAGCTACTGAATTTGCAAGAGGAGCAGGCCAGGAGATGATCAGTGATTCACACAAATCTGTAAGAACCTACTGGTGCTGACTGAGTTGTCTTCAGGTCCTTCCAGAGAGAAGAGCAGGAACATCTGCCAGGAGTGAAGAGAAGGTGGGTGTGAGGCTGAGAGGATTGAGCACCCTCAAACAACGTTGCAAGGGCCCTCCAAGAGGGAACAGGGCAACTGTGGATGCGCTCTACAAGGCAGAGGATTGGGGGGCTGTGGATTTGTCTTGGTGGCCAGCAGTTGTGTGGGGGAGTGTGTGAGCAGCCAGTCCAAGGCTGGGGCGCCTGAGCATGGATGCCATGGCATTCATGGACACACTCTTCAATGCAAGGAAGCATGCCAATGGGATGGGAGACACCTGCAGTGATGTGATGCCAGGCTCTGAACTAGGAAGGGAATAGAGACTGAAGGAGAGGCATGTACTTTACATACTGGTTTGGGTTGTGATGAGGAGTAGGAGCTGGTAAACAAGTGTGCAACCACAGATGGAAGGAAAGAACTCGAGGGATAAGAGCAGCTGGGAGAGCAGCGTGGGCTGGTGTCTTCACATCTGGCTCATGGGAAAGATCACAAGCAATGGTAGCCTTGTGCAATGCTGCTGTAGAGAAACTCAGAGCAGTACATGGAGCTGCCGATGGGAGCAGATCTTCCCAGAGTCACGGAAGCAGGTGGTATGAGCTGGGCAGAGGTGATGGAGCTCTCAGGAGGAGGGACAGGAGCGTGTGATGAGGAGAGAGGCCAGCACAAGACATTGAAAGACACGATCAAAAGATCTTCCTGGACCTAAACTGACTTTGTAAGGAAGGAAAGGAATTTCTGCCTAAGTGATGTTAGGAGCCCGTCACAGATCCCCCAGCCAGTTTGGGGTGAGGACAAATTACCAGGAGAGAAATCCTTTAGGCTTAGGCTGGAGTTTCTTCCTTCCAGGAAGAATAGCTCTTTGGAGGGGCAGAGGTGCTGTAATCACCTGTCTGCAACAGTTACTCTAGTTATCCTTGGATATGAGGACAACATAACCAGTGTAAAGTGAGCTGATGGGGTCGTTTTGCTTGTTTTGTGTTGTTTTTTTGGGGGTTTTTTGGGGTTTTTTTTGGTTGTTTTTTTTTGTTTGTTTTTTTGGGTTTGTTTTTTTTTTTTGTACCTGTTCCTTTTGGTTGTTTTTAGAAGAGCTATTTGGGAAAATAACTTCAGAGCTCCAGTAGGCATGAGTCGATGCCATTTGGCATAAATCGGAAGATTAATAGGGGCAGATTGGTGGCTGTTGCTGAGAACAAGCACAAATCAGGAGAAGTGAGGTGAGCTGGTTCCTGCAGCTGAGCAGGTTTGGAAAGCTGAGCATTCAAACATAAAAGAGAAAGAATAGGCACCAAAAAATCCCTTCTAAGCACAAGGGAGAGGCTGGTGAAACAGCTTCTCCCTTAGCAAACAAGCAACATACAGACACCAAGGAGGGACTCTGGAAAGAGTGGAATGTCTGCAAGGAAAGAAAAGAGCCCGTGCTGGAAGATGAAGGAGTGCAGGGAGCCTGTGAGAATGGCTTGCAGAGTTATATGGGGTATTTGCCTTTCAGCCATGTAGATGGGGACAGACAGTCCTGCTGTGTCCTCAGTACAGCACCCTGGAGGTCAGATATCTCCTGCTCCCAATGTTCCAAGAGGACAATGACAACTTATGGCCAGTGACAACATGAAGGCAACTGGGACAGAAGCATTAGGGAGGGAGGAGAGTCTTCAGAGATTTGCTGAGGGAGGGAAATGTGGCTGCACCTGGACTCAGGAAGAATGAACGTTGTGTCTCCAGCAGTGAGGGTGCAAAGTGTTTTTGTGATGAGGGAGAAGAGGAATCTGACCCCATACATTTGCAAAACTTCAGGGGAAAGAAAGAAAATTTGGAGGGTACAAGAGCTCTGTGTCTGCAGAGCAGTCTGCCTGCCTGCAGGATCCTTGACTGGAGAGTCAGGGGAATCTGGAGCCACCAGTATGGCACAGGATGCCAAAGTGGCCATGGGGACAAAAGGGTTCCAGACTATGTGGGAAAATATTGATGCTGTGTTAGGTTAGCGAGACCTTTCTGGATGTTGCACAGGGAACCCACTTGAGGAAGAAGCTGAGCTGGGCTGTCAGGATGCCTGAAGAGTGGAGAGTCCATTAGAGAAGATATGGTGCAACACAGTCAGCCTGGAGAAGCAAATCCCAGCTGGGAGATGGCTGCATTAGAAAGGAGAGCCCTTTGCTCGAGCATGCTGCTGTTGGCCACCCTGGAGCGGCAAGCCTGCAAGAGCTGGAAGCTGAAACTCAGTGCCAAAAATTTACTTTGACCCAGGAATCAGCTCCTTAGATCTAATGCACAAGGGTTTGGACATCTGTGTGGTTTCAATATACTCCTGGGTCTATATTGAAAGGGGAAATGCTCTTCTGGGGTCACAACTGCCAGATCCCATGGCCAGTGGCACTTGGAAAACTCTGGGGTCTTACACGGTGCCTTCCCAGGAGATTTGAGGCCCAAAGTTCTCACTTAATGGGGCAAATACAGGAGTTGTTTGGGTTCCTCAATCCATTTGTCATCACTGAAAACTTTTCCCTTTACCTAGTATAAACCTATTTTAGCTACAATTCCATGTTCACAGAGCCTTCAAGTTGATTTGATGAAGCAGACATAGAAAACTACATGGCTGGTCCACTGGGAAGGTATCACACAGACACACCCATAACAAGACCCCTAGGGAGACCACCCACCCCCAGCTCCCTCCCTGTACCTTGTGATCCCTCCATAACCAAGGGCACACCAAAGAGCTGGTATCTCCAGGACAGCACCACAATCTGGGCTACCTGAAAACCAGCTTGGTGTTGTGGTCTCTGGAGGTGGTGGACACAACCTCCCCCAAGAGCATCTTGGGCCAGCGGGTAGGAGCCATGAGAGCACCAGCACACAGACAGAGACAGACAGACAGACACACACAGATGCTTGGTAGTGAAGACACAGGAGGGTCCAAGCATAGACTTCCCACACACCCCATAATGCAGCAATACTAAAGGAATCCAAAGACAAAGGAGGGTCCAGGGTATAAATACAGGAAAGAGGGGGTGGAGGAGAGCATCAGGGATCCAGTGGTCTGAGGGCTCAGGGGTGGTACACTGGGAAGGGACCAACAGAGAATGCCAGGGTGGATGGGCGGGGTTACACACACCAATGGGAAAACAGGGAAGGGAGAACTCTCTAGAACATGAACATAAGGGTAAAAGGGGTGGGGAAGGCCAATGGGGAGGACAGAACTGGGATAAACTGGTGTAGTGTTGCAGAGCGCTGTGTGGGAAGCCTCTTTCCTTGCCCTGTGAGGAGTGTCTGGAGCTTACAGTGCATCTTTCCAGGGCATTGTCATTGCCCTCTCCCCAGTGGGCTCATGGGCCTCCTCAGGTTGGGTTCTCTGGCACCAGTTGCCTTACTGGAAGTTGGAGAGTGCAGAGTCATGTATGTCCTGCCACCGTGAAACTCCTCTGCCTGTGAGCCAGGGCAGGAGAAACCATCAGAGGTGCTGTGTGAGTGGGATGCAAGTGGCATCTTCATTTCATTCTTCGATAACTCTAGGGCTTTGCAATTACATGTGCTGATCTGATAGTCATTAGGGAATGATCAGCCAGTCATTGGCAGGGACTGTTTGCCTTTCTGCTAATGAAGTTGCATTTGATTTACAATCAAATCTAATGAATCGAGTGAGCTTGAGGTAGGCTCAAGGGAAGCACAGGCCAGCTCCACAGCCTTGCTGTTCATAAGGAGCCACATCCCAGGGACACTGCCAGGAATGGCCCTGGCATAGGGCAATGAGGCATATGTCTGCAAGCTGAGCAGGGCTGTGTTTGTGGCAGGGACAGGGCTCCTGCCCTGCTGCTAGCAGGTGACCTGTGAAGCTGTGGGCTTTGAGACAGTGCATTGGGTTGGCATGGCCAGGCTTTGGCAGGGGGAGCTCTAGGAATGGCTTCTGCAAGAAGCTGCCAGAAGCTTCCACCATGTCCAGCAGAGCCAATCCCTGGTGGCTTAAAGATGGACATGTCACTGGCCAAGGCTAGGCCAGTTAGGAGTGGTAATGCCTCTGAGATTACATATTTAAGAAGGAAAGAAAGAGGTTTTTGTGCAGTTGGAATTGTGGCCAGATAAGAGCGAGGTGAGAATATGTGAGAGGAAAGCTCTGAGGACATGAAGGTCAGTGGACAATGAGGGGAAGGAGCTGCTCCAGGTGTTGGAGCTGAGATTCCCCTGAGCCTGTGGTGAAGACCATGGTGCCCCTGCAGCCCAAGGATGCCATGGGAGTGCAGAGATCCACCTGCAGCTCCTAGAGGAGCCTATGCTGGAGCAGGGAGATGCCTGAGAGGAGGCTGTGACCCTGTGGCAAGCCCATGGTGGAGCAGGATTCTGGCAGGGACCTGCAGACCTGTGGAGAGAGGAGGCCACACTAGAGCAGGTTTGCTCATAGGAGCTGTGACCCTGTGGGGGACCTATACTGGAGCAGCCTGATCCTTGAAGGACTGACCCCATGGAAAAGTGACTCACATTGCAGCAGTTTGGCTAGGACTGTTGCTTGTGAACTGGACTCACATTTCAGAAGTTCATGGAAAACTATTCCCCCATAGGAGGGACCCTATGCTGGAGCAGCAGAATGACTTCTGTCCCTGAGCAGCATCCCATTCCTGTCTCCCTGCACCACTGTGGGGAAGAAGGTAGAGCTGGTAAAGAGGGAGGGGTGGGGGGGAAGGTGTTTTTAAGGTCTTATTTTATTTTTCATTATCCTGCTCTGATTTTGTTAGCAATAAATTAGTATCTCTAATTAGAGCCTGTTTTGCCTGTGATGATATTTGATGAGTGAACTATCCCAGTCCTTATCTCAACTCCTAAATCCTTTGTCATATTTTCTCTTCCCCATCCAGCTGCAGAGGGGAGAGATAGAGAGGCTTTAGTGGGTGCCTGGGGTCCAGCCAGAGTCACCTCACTACAGCCAGACACCCTGTGCTGGCATGGAGTCAGGCAAGTGCTGACTCCATGCTGACTCCTCAGGCAAGTGCTCCTCTGGCTGCCAGGCCAGGAGAGAGACAAGGAGGACAGCCCTGACTGCTGGCTGTGCAGGAGGGGCAGGGAACAGCCCGGGGCACAGATCCCAGAGGGGCTGCTGCTCCTCTCCTGCACCTCCCTTCACAACAGGTATGTCTGGCAGCTTCAGTGCTTTGGGACACCACTGTGATTTCAACAGACCCCTGGATGTGTATTGAAAGAGGAAGGGCTGTTCTGGGCTCACACCCATCAGACCCCAGCAGCACTTGGGGAACCCTGTGGTCTTACTCTGCACCATCCAAGGCAGATGGACAAGCCTGGTCCTGATGTCTGCATGCTGCCTGAGTGACTCCTGCTGTGGTGACTACACCACCAGCTGGTGACTGGTGCTGCACCCGTCACATGCAAAGGATCATCCTGGAGCCTCTAACACAAGACTGCTCCAGGCAGGTTGGTTGGGCACCCTTGCACTCAGTTTTTTTGGGATTGCCAAGTGCTCACAGGTCCCATGCAGCAAGTGGGACCTGGGTCAGAGGCTGAAATTAAAGTGTCATCCTTGTGCTAGCTGGTGCTACTTTTACAACCTGAGATGATACCATACAGTCACATTTTATTAAAAAAAAAAAAAAAAAAGAAAAAATGAGAAGTCAAGAGGATTAACTATCACATATGGCACAGAGATTGTCTGGAAAGACCAGCTTAGCTTTCCTCTGAGTGCTTAAGCTGATATTAGCAAATACAAGCCCTAAACAACATTGGGAAGCCTAAATGGAACCCAGCATGATTGCATCAATTTAAAGAATCTGATTAGAAATAGCATAAACATTCTTTAACTTATTGAAGACAGCTGAAGGCAACAATGTAAGACAACGAAGACGCCAGCATCTGGTGCCTTGCTCCTCTGCTTTGAGAAATGACAGCTGCAATTTCTTCAAGGCTCTGGCAGCAGGAATTTATACTAGAAAATATTTGAAAGTAGCTGGTTAAATTCAAAGAAAAGAAGCGGATAGAAAAGTGAAGAAACCCTGCATCCACTTTGGCCAAGAAGGAGCTTTGGTGGATCCTCAGAATGGACAATCTCCTCTGCAAACACTTCAGGAGTTCTGTCCTGCCAATGGAGAAGGGCAAGTGAGTAATAAGACGGAGGAGATGACATTTCCAGACAAAATAACTCGAACATCACTCCAGCACCCCATCTGCCACTTACAATCCCTTTGGTGCCTTCCAGTTTTCACCAGACAATGAGAAGAATGTGCCAGGCTCTGCAGAGCTGGTCAGAGAGACAACAGATAAGTAGGTCCCCTCACAGTGTAGGAGATACTCACAAAAGCTGCAATAAATGCCAGATTTCATTGATGTCTTGGCAAACTATGACACAGGGCAGACTGAATGGAACTTTGGCACAGGAAAATCACACCTCAGAAATACACCTCTCTGGAGGAGTCAACGAGACATAAGTGTTGGACATCCCCATGTCACCTGGCAAGTCTATCAAAGCTTGCAGGGGACAAGCTGGCATAGGTTAGGGAAGAAGATCTCACTAAGATAAATCACAGAATGATTTAGACTGGAAGGTCATCCAGTCCAACCTCCTTTCTCAAGCAGAGTCCCCCAGAGCAGTCACTCAGGATTGTGTCCAGATGGTTTTGAGCTCCTCCAGACATGACTCCAGACCCTCTCGGGGCAGCCTGTCCCAGTGCTTGGTCACCCACCCAGTAAAGAGTGGCTGAAAGGGAAGAAAGTCGCCCAGAGGGGTCACTGTGCTGACTGACAGATATCTGGTAAAACATCTCATCCACGTGCAGTGAGTGCCAGAGGGGGCAGCACGAGGAGATATTAGAAGACCAGAGAATAGGACAAAGCTCCATGTAAATCTCAGTTGTACCCCCACCTTTTCAGGGAGGTGGAGGTCCAGGTCTGGCCAGGCAGCCCCAGCAGGGACATGTCCTTAACAGGGGAAGGAGAGAGAAGGGTGAGAGGGGAGGCTGGGAGGACAAGGAGGCTTGTCAAAGATTTAAGATCTGGAACAGCATAAGGAACACAAATAGAGGAGATGATCTTGCATCACCAGCAGCCATCAGCTGCTGGTCTCAAACTGCTCCTCAGCCATCAAAAGCTGTCCCAGCACTTCCTTTGCCCCAACACCCTTCTGCTGTCTCCATCAGTTTTTGGCACCCTGTGTCTGGGCTGATCCTCACTGCACCAGCCTCGTCCCCACCAGCCCTGGTATGTTTCCATGGCCCTTGGCTGTGCAGCGGAAGATGGAATCAGCATGACAAGCAAAAGGGAGAGCAGAGGCAAGTGAAGCTCCTTGCTGCAGGATGCCACCTTTGCTGAGTAGGTGCCTAAACCCAGGAAGCCCTTACGAATATTCAGGGAAGAAAAGTCCCTTTTTATCAGATATATGATGACATCTGGCCAGATTTTTGGGGGGATAAAGGAGTATTGGATGAACTGCAGAGACAGATGCAAGCTTGATGGAAGGGCTGAGGGACTGTGGAGTGCTGCATGGGGACCCACCGCCTGCTCTGCACGGATGGGATTCACACCCAGAAAACAATGAACTGTCAGCTTGTGTGTCCTTGCACCCCAGCTCCAGCGGGGTTTTTCGCTGTGTGGTGCCCAGAAACCACAGGCAGCTCTCCAGGTTTGGCTCCAGAGGATTCAGACAGCCATGTTCCACAACAGCTTGCAATGGGGCAGAGAGGTCCCAAATCTGAATCTTGCCCTGCCTTGGCTCAGCCTGAGCTGTTGGATGAGCTCCTGGGGCTCCCAGGGAGCGGAGAGCTGCAGCCACTGCAGGGCAAGAGGAGGACAGGTGGTGGATGGTGCGGGTGGATGCAGCCCTCCAAACTCCAGCCTCACTCTCAGTGGCCTTTTCCATGCATCCCCTCTTGCCCACAGGATTCCCAGCCTCACTGCACCCTTTGCCTTACCTCTGCCTGGCCTGGTCCTGCCCCTCTGGGAGGCACCCAGGAGGGAAAAATCTTGTGGCTCTGAAACTGCCCTCACTTGGGCAAGCTCAGCTGGGATCACTCCTGGCTGTTCGCCATCCACAGCCCCCAGGAGGACAACGGGAGGGACCACAGGGCCCAGCACCCCAGGTTGTCCCCAGACAGCTACACCAAAACTTGGGGAGGGTTTCTGTTTATTTGGCAAAAAGCAGGGACTGTGTGCTGGAGGAGCAGGGACTGTGTCAGAGCCCTGACAACAGAGCTTAGAAGAAGGATGGTGGAGCAGGAGCCTGGAGCTTCAGAACATGGGTCTTGTATTGCTTGGCAGGAGCATCCACAAGCCAGTCTGCACTTTCTGGAAAATAGGTGGGAGAGGTGGCGTCTGGGTGAGGCAAGGAGACCTGTGGGACTCTCCATTAGGATCAGTGCATCCTTCTCCAGTTCTCCCCAGATTTGTAGGGTGAGGCATCTCCGGCAATGGATTTCTAGTAACTCCTACAGCTGTATGGTGATAAAACACAGGCTAGGGGGGCAACAGCAAATACGGTTTGCATGGTGAGACACCAACCCACTCTGGCCAGGTTTGCCTGTCCACAACCCCAAGGTCCCATTGGCAGGAGCTGGTGTCCTGACCCTCACTGCTCAAAGGGCTGGGCAGACATTTCTCTGGTGGTTTCAGCTCACATGCCCATGTTCAGTGCCAGGCACTTCCCACTGGGGGTCTCTGGACACTGCTCCTTGGGAGTCCCTGGGTACTGCTACCTGGGGGTCCCTGCTGTAGAGAAGTATCCAAAGGAATAGTCCTACCCGTGAGCAAGCTCCAGCACCAGCTCAGACCAGAGGAATTCAAAGAGTTCTTGGTGGCCCTTGCCTTGGGGGCACCAAGAAGGTAAATTTCCAGGAGAGAACATTGCAAACACCATTTTGCACTGCGGCAACTCACCTACAGTTCACCAAGTCTGCATTCCTCTGTGGAAAAAAAGAGAAAGCCTAAGTCTGGCACTGTGGTCTGAATAATCCCATTTAGCACCCAAAATAGACTACTCAGAAGGAACTTGTGGGTTTCTTCTTGCTCATTGTGCCCAGCCAGAGCACCGCTGGCTGCCAGCACTCCCTCCTGCCAGCTCAGACCATGAAGTGGTGGTACCGATGGGCTGAGCTGGTCCCTGCCTGCATGTTCCTGCATGGGCAGTGCTCACCCTGCCTGGGCAAGATCCAGATTGTCTTGTCGGTGAAGCCATTCAGCTTGGCAAGTCTCTTGAACAGCAACTTGATTTTGGGTCTCACCCACTGGGTTCTGCCTAAAGACAAAGACATGAGTTAGCTCCAGGCTGTGCCTGACCCTGCATCTCCTGGGAAGCTGGTGAGTGTGTCCACCTGAGGGTGGGATGGATGGCAATCCCTGGGAGAAGGCTGGAGGCACTGGTGGAGGTCCTGGAGAGCAGTGGTGGCCAGGCGCATGAGACACCCCACCCAGGATACAAGATGAGCCAGAGGTCCTGACACCAGTGCAGTGACTTCTCTCTTGGTTCCTGTCCCCACTGATTCTGTTCTTCCTGTGCAGCAGGACCCCCACCCTCCACCCTTCTCCACCAAGAAACTTATCCAATGCCATGGACTTGCAGCACAGTGCTGGGAGCCTGAGCCCCAACCTCCCCTGCCATGACAAACCCCTGCTCCTTCCCTGCCACACAGGGAACACATGTAGTCCCTGCCCCACTCCTGCACCACACCCAGGGCAGGAGTGGAGAGAGAATATCCCCTGGCTCCTGGCCTTGCAGGACCCTTGGAGCAGCTCAGCACTGCTGGCTACGCACTGTAAAGTCTCAGCATGTGCAAGGTCTTCCCCTCTTTCTCTCTGGTGGCAAAGACAACCATGTAGGAGCTGCCGTCGGTATCCACAAGCCGCACCGTCTTATTGCCTCTGTCTGCAAAAGGATGTGGAGAAAAATTAATTACGTCCCCCTGGAAACCCCCACTCTGCAAAGGGGCTGTAAAGAGCATGAAGCCCACCAAGCCTGAATTTCCTTGATATCCCCTCATCCTGGTTTTCCCTCTTGCTAAGGCTCCTCAGGAAGCCTGGGGAGTCCACAGACCACAGCAGAGCAGAAGGATGGGGAAGCGAGGGCAGAAGGGGCTGTGGATGGTCAGTGCAGGCTGTTGGCCAATGTCAGATTGCTCCTTGGGCTGGGAGTGATGCAAAACCACCCTTGCTCCATCCCCTGGGAACATCCACTCACAGCCTCTTTGCAGAAGGAACCTGCTTTTCCCTAGGGTTTAAACTTGGTCTCAATGAGTTTATCCCAGAGAGAGGGATTGGGGGGTCTGCCATGCTGCTGGGCCACCAGCCCTGGGGTGTAGCTGGCACCTGGACACAGAGGGATGTCTCGCCCAGGATGCCGGAGGGGCAGGCAATCCTGAGGGCCATGTCCCCAGAACAGCCAGCTGCTTCAGACAGGGATGGTGGGACATGCCTCTATCCTGCCCCAAGAGCCAGACACCCCCACTCACCAGAGCTGTAGTATTCACCCGGGCTGCCTGTTGGCTTGTAGATCGATTCAAACTTCATACATCTCCCAGGGCTGTAGAACAGTGAAGGATGCTCCAGCTGAGGTGAAGTGACTCCCTCTCCCCTCCCCTGTTCAAGGGTTGCTATCCCAGATGTGAGACTTGCTGTTCAGAGATATGATGGTGTGGCCAGGGCAGGAGGGGACAGATACCACCCTTAGAACAATGGGTACCTGGGCTGGCAGGGGACAGTGCTGGCACCTGGGCATTATCGATGCCCTCACTCATGCTCTGAGCTTCTGGAATGAGGCTGGTTCTGCTGGGAAAGTTGTAATTGTAGGGTCCTGTCCCACCCTCTGTGGTGGCACTGGTCCTGGCCAGTGTTGTCCTGAGCCTGCCCACAGCTGTCCCAAGCCCCTGGTGTTCCTGTAAGAACCCCTGCCCAGATCTTTGGTGAGTACACTGAGGTGGAGACCCACCAGTGAAGGTCCAGAGAGGAGTTTGGTAGTGAAGCCTATGGAGAAAAGCATGTGGGACTTACGCAGGAATTGCAAAGGAGACCTTCAGGTCACCATCCCCTGAGACCTCAATGCTGGCCATCGCCATCTTCAGTTGGTCCTTATTTTGGAAATAGCTCTCAGAGTCAGAGGCCATAGCAGTGATGTACCATGTCCCTGCAATCTGGCAGTGAGAGCAGGCTGTGAGTCCAGAGGAGCAGTCTAGAGTGTCTCCTCCTCAGGGACCAAGCCAGGACAATCTCAGTCCATGTAACACCTACATCCCATCCAGGCAACAAAATTCCCTTAGGGACACCTATGCAGGAGCTGGGTGACTGTCCTCACCTGGGTGTGTCAGCAAAGCAAATGGTGGCTGTAGTGACCCCAGCTGTCCCCAGTACCAAAACACCTTTACAGTCCTCCCTGCTCTGCTGGTGACTGGAGAACAAGCCCCTTCCCTTCCCTTCCCTTCCCTTCCCTTCCCTTCCCTTCCCTTCCCTTCCCTTCCCTTCCCTTCCCTTCCCTTCCCTTCCCTTCCCTTCCCTTCCCTTCCCTTCCCTTCCCTTCCCTTCCCTTCCCTTCCCTTCCCTTCCCGGGATGCTGAGGGTCACCTTGCTCACGTCCGGCTCCGCAGTTCCCAGGTCCCCAGCCTGCACACGCAACAAGCACAGCAGGACCATCCCCAGGCTCAGCCCCACGGTCCTCATCTCGCCCCAGCTCCTCTGCCTTCAGCCGTGGGATGGGGAGTGGTGCCGGCGCTGTCGGATTTATAGCTCCGCGCTCCCTCCCCCGCCGCCCCCGCTGGAGCGGTGCCGAGCCCCACGGGAACCCTCTTGGGCTTGGCTTGGGCAAAGGGTGGATCCGATCCGCAGGGCAGCCAAGGGTGAACAAACCCCCGGGGCAGAGCGGGGCTTGTGCCTGCCAGCCCCAAAACGGAGTTACAGGAACCGTTGCACCACTGCTGAAATTTGGGATTTCCCCCGGATTTTTAGTTGATTGTGAAAGAACAAAGCGAACGGTTGTTTTCCAACGGGCTGCCAAGGACTGCCAGGAGGAGCGGGAGGTTCTTCCCGGCACCAGCCCCGGGGCAGCCCCGTTGCCCAACTCGCCAAGGCCCTCGGTGACCCGTTCTTCTGGCCGGGCTGAAACGTGCCCCAGGGCAGCTGCTGGGATCCTGCCCAAGTCCAGCCCTCCGCAGGCACAGCCTGACCCGCGGTGCCTGCACCGGCCTCCCCACCTTCGCTGGGGCACGCAGGGTCTGCCGAGCGGGCTGCACCCTGAGCAGGGTGGGCAGAAGAAGGGGTTCATGTCGCTGTGGGAGTGTGTCCCTCCTTCCCAGAATGTGATGTCCCCTGTGGCCTGGCTCTGCCAGGCTCCTGGGGTCACAGCCCAACATCTGCCTGGGCACTGAGGGACTGCAGGGCAGGGAGGCAGAGGGGGGACCAGAGGCTGCCTTCACTGTGCAGGAGGTGGAGGCGGATAGAAACGGCCCTTGGGGCTCATGGCAGCATGGCCTTGCTTTGGTGAGATGGGGGACCAAGAGGGGTGGCAGGCATGTGGGTCCCACTCTGGCCATAGGCAGCCCTGGTGCCACCCCATTCCCAGCTGGGTGGCCTGGGAGAGGACTGAGCAGGGAATGGAGTTTCTGGGGCTGTCCCTGCAGGCAGCACTGGGCAGCCTGACTGCTTAACCCTATCTGCCCAGAGCTATTGACCACCCAGCTAGGCTGTGCCAGCCCCTGTCCACCCTGGCTCCATTCTTCCCTCCCCTGGCAGCTGCTCCCCTGCACCTTCCCCATCCTCTGCTCCCCATCCTCCCCATGCTGGGCGCAGCAAACATCACATCCAGGGAGCCCCTTAAAACCTGTGGTGGGCCTGACAGGAAGGGTCAGCTCCAGGACTGTTGTGCTCAGGTTGCCTAGGGACCCTGGCACCACCTTGCTCCTGCCAACAAAGCACCGAGCTCTGGGGAAGCTGCTGCATCTATTTATTTAGGAGGTTGATGGCGATCCTGGTATGGAGCAGGGGGTCTGCCAGAGCCTGGAGGATGGGAAGGAGCACCATGGAGTGGGGCGCAGAGCCCATCGTCCGCTAGGTCTGGAGGACACGTGGCCCTTCAGCTGCAGAGGCAGGACAGGCAGATGACTGGCCAGAGCAGGGCAAAGCCAAGGTGACAGAGCCCCGAGGCAAGTGGGGGATCCCCCAGGGCCTGCAAGTCCCTGCTCAGCCCAGGCCATGCTGAAAGGGAGTCACAGCTTTCCCTGGCCACACTCACCTGATGTCCCCGGTGCATTGATCTGTTGGAAAGCAGAGAGAAGGGTGAGTGTGCAATTGGCAGCACCCTGAGCCCCTGCACAGTCCGCATACAGAGGGGCCGCAGCTGCCACCCTTTGCCCTTGAGCCACTCACCTGACTTGGGCAGGATGGCCAGCATGTCCTCGGTCAGGCCCATGGTGGGGATGAGCTCCATGAACTTCTGCAGGAGCTGGGGGCTCACGTCCTGCTCCCTTGCTGCAGCCAAAGACCCAAAGTGGGGGCTGGTGAATGCAAGGAATCCCAGCAGCCAGCCCCACACTGGGGGTCCAGGTACTGTGGGGCAGCAGCTGAACCCCAGGGAAGGGCCAAGGTGAAGCAATGAACACACAGGGTGGACGCCAGGCAACCCACAGCTGCCCTGGGCTGGCAGCAAAGGGCCACAAGCCGCTTGGGATCAGCGACCCATTTGTTTGGGGTGGTATGGGGTGGCTGGCAGGCTTGGGATGCTGCAGCTGGGCTTGCACACTGCAGGGGGCTCTGATTCAACCTGCAACCAGCTGGAGATTTCTTTAGTGCAAGGTTTCATTCACCCCAAAATTAATTCCCTAGGTGATGGACATGGGGTGCTGCTGGTGGTGGGGAGCCCAGTCCCTGCCTGCTGCTGGTGCCCCCATCCCTTTCCAGGAGCCAGGTCCCCACTCCCAACGTACTGAGGAGCTGCAGTGCCGTGCTGGGCTCTGCCTTGCTGTGCTGGACCTCGTGCAGGACAGCGTAGTGGCTGTAGTCTGTCTCTATCACACGCAGATTCCTCTTCTCTTGTGCTCCTAAGGACCCCAGAGGTAACTGTCTGGGTAACATGGTACAGTCTGAGCCCTCCTGGGCCCTGCTGAGGCCCACAGCTCAGTGCTCAAACCTCAAATTTGCCTGCTCAATGTGGAGGAGCCAGGTGCCCACCCACCCACAACCTCTTGCTGAGCCGTGGAGGCAGAGGGGCCAAGCCCACCTCCCACTACTCCCAAGGCATGGGGGCTGGGGATGCCCTCTGTTTCGGGGTACCCATGGCTCCAAAGCCCCTCTCCACACATACCCATGTAGTGCCCCGCCTTCCCGCTCTGCTGGAAGAGCAGCTCAAACTCTTGGCATTTGTCCATTCTGGAAAAGGAACATGAAAAAGACAAATGTGACTAGACACATGGGAAGGCAGCAGGGTGAGATGGGCCCAGCCTGCCCAAGGGGATGCACTGAGGCAGAACTGGGCAACCCAGAGCAGTGGGGGAGTTGCTGTGGGGGGGAAGGGAGTTCCTGGCCCACAGGGAACACGGTGAGCAGGACAGACACTTACAGGGGTAAGACCAACTTCATGGCCAGGTCCCCTTCTGGTGTGAAGCTGACGATGGCCATGGATGACTTCATCCCATCCTTCATCTTCAGGAAGACGGAGCAGTTGGAAGCAATGGCTGTGACATGCCACTCCCCTGCAAACTGCAGCAGGACATCACCGGTGGAATTTGGAAAAGTTGCGGGGACCTGCCAGAGGGACCTGCACTCCTCCATTAGGGGACTTGGAAGCCCTCTGCAGAAATTTGCCAACCTACAGTGGACCTGCCACTCTCTGTGGGGACCTGTCACCCTCTTCAGGGACCTGCTACCATCTGTGGGGGTCTGCCTTCCACCATGGGGAACATGACAGCCCACTATAGAAACCTGCCAGCTGGTGGTGGCAGACCTGCCACCCTCTATGGGGACCAGCCAGGCAAACATGGGGTACTGCCACCTTCCTGCATGCAGAACACCCTGTCCTGTCCCATGCTAAGAGTACAGGTGCAGCATCTGGCCCATGTTTCCTGGGAAAGTGCCTCATGCTTGCAGACATCATGGCACCACGTGCTGGTGTCCTTGCAGTAGGGCTGTTGTTGGTGCTGGACACAGCAGCCAGGACTAACCTGGTTTTGCACAGGCTCTCCTGGAAGCTGCCCTGGAGCTGGCTCAGGGATGGGGCTGGCAGGTGCCCGGGGGTGCAGCACAGGCCCCCTGCCCCAGCCAGCCCCCCCAGTCCAGGCAGGATGTGCCAGGCAGCACCGTGTTGTGCTTACCTTCTCGGTGTCCAAGTCCGGCTGCACAGGCACCTGGGCTCCTGCCTGCAGCAGGCAGAGCAGGGCTAGAGCCAGGCTGGGCAGTGCTGCTGTCATCCTCACCCTGGAGTGGATGTGGGCAGGAGAGGCTGCACCCACTTTATAGCCCCCACTGCTGGCAGCACTCCTGCCCACGCCAGCTTTATGCAACAGGTTACACAAGAGCAGGGATAACCTGTCCATGGCTTAGGCGACAGTGCTGGCCCTGTCCCCCCCAGTTCCAGATGAATGCATCTTTGTGTGAGACCCAGCCCAGAGCACGCCAGGATGAAGTGCTGCCCTGTGCCCGCTCTGTATGGGGACGAAATGTGACATGCATCCCAGGGGCCCCCTCCTGGCTGTTCCCATTGGTTCTAGGGTCCGTCAGTGGTGGGACGGATCCTGCCTCAGTGCCAGAGAATGGTTGTGTTGGTGTTCTACCCCAGGCAGAGCCACAGCCCAGTGCCCTCAGAAGGGGTGGTGTCTTCTTAGGCTGGTAGCAGCAGGCTCAGACCCCCTGCTGAGAGGGTCTGGGTTCATGGGATGGAACCCAGGAGGTGGTCAGGATCAAGCCACACCCAGAGCTCACAGTCATCCTTCTTCTTCATGTCCATCCTTCCCCAAACTTCTGGAGACCTCCTGATTGCCCATCGCCCCATTCCCATGCTGCCAGCCTGCTCTCCAGCAGGAAAACCAAGGCAAGGAGGTCGGGGGAGCCCAGGGTGCCCAAGGAGCAGAGGGGGAGCAGATGCCCCAGGGGTCCTAGACGCAGGGACCCTTCTTTGTGGGACAGGCCAGGTTCAGTGGCCAGGCAGCACCATGGGGCAGGGCTGTGAATGCACATGGGGTCTCACCCCAGCAGCTCCATAGCCAGGAGCTGGGGTCAGCCCTGACCACTAACCCCAGTCCCAACCCTATTGGCCATGCTTTCCCCTGCCCATTGCCTTGTTTGGGCCTGCCCCACAACAATCCAGCAGGCAAGGGCTGGTTTTTTATGGGCTTTAATCGAGACAGGGATAGAGGTGTGGATTGTGAAGACAGGGAGCGAAGGCTGCTGTGGTGCTGGGGGGCCACTGGGGGTCAGATGGGGCAGGGTGGTCACCGGCTTGCAGTGCTGTTGGGACTCAGCTGGCAGCAGCTGGTGGCTCTTCCTGGAAAAGATGAGGGGTGAGCATAGCTGAGCTGTGGGAGACCAGGTTACACATACGGGGGACATGGGCCTGGCCAGCCTCACACTGAGTGGGTAGACACCCCACAGGGCTGGGTGGGGGATCCCCAGTCAATGTGAGGAGAGCAGCAACCCAGGGAAGGGTTGTGGAGGGGCTGGGGGCTCTGTGGGGTGATGTGGCTTTAAGCATCCCCACACCATCCCACAGGGCTGGTCTAAGCCCCAGGGAAGACAGGACTCACCTAAGCAGCATCTGCCATGCATTTGTCTGCAGAAGGAAGAAACAGGGAGATCAGCTCCTCTGGGGGCTGTGGGAACTCAGCCCCCCTGAGGGATCCTGAATGGGGGCACCCCATGGCTGGCCCCATAGAGAGGCAGGGACAAGCCAGCAGGGTCTCCTCCTTCTCAGTCCCCCTGTGGTACCTCACCCCCTACTCCCCGACACCATCCCTGTGCTCCCAGTCTCACCCGTCTGGGGCAGGATGAGGATCTCATCGTCTGTCAGGCCCTGCTCCCTGGAGAACTGGGTGAACAGCTCCAGGCGTTCGGGACTCAGCTCCTTTGTCCGGCCTGCAGCCAAGAGAAGGGTGAGAGGCAAGTCCCCCCATACCCACCAGCACAGGGGCACAGGCAGCCCTGCAAGGGGGTTCTGACCCAGCCATCATCCCCCTAAGGTCACCCCAGCTTGGGAAATGACCCTAACCCTGCCCTTCTCTCATGGGAAAGACAGACATCCGGAGGGCATGGACAGCATGGGGGTCCTGGGGCAGACATACTGTAGAGCAGCACCATGGTGGAGGAACCAGTGCTCTTGGAGATCTGGGTGGCCACCAAGGCGTACTCTTCGTAGTTGGTCTCCACCACATGGATGTTGTGCTTGCTGCCCCAGCCTGCGTGGAACATGGGGCACAGCTCAGCCCTGAGCTCCAAATCAGCCACAAGGCAGAAGCAGGGACAGCAGGGCTGGGAGCATGTCCGGGGCTGCCCCACGGAAGCTGAGCACTCACGTGGGCTGGTGTAGCTGAACCGCCCCGGCTGCTCTGTCTTGGTGTAAAGACTGTTCCTCGTCACACACTGGTCACCCCTGGGAAGCAGAGCAGCAGGGGATGCACCAGTGGCCACCCCCAGTAGCCCCTCCCCACTCACCCACTCCCCATGCCTCATACTTGGGGTAGGTGGAGGTAACTTCCAGGTTCCCCTCTGCTGTGGTGGAGATGATGGTGGTGCACATCTTCATCAGGTGTCTCTTCTCCTTGAACCAGTTAGAGTTGGAGGCCAGGCCGATGCTGTACCATCTCCCTGTGAGCTGCACACAACCTCCACTCAGCCCCAGCTGGGCACAGACCCTGTCTCACCCCTTAGCCCCCACCAGCCGCAGCCTAGGCCATGTCCCTCTCCTCTCCCCTGTCCCCATTCCCTACGGCAGGACAGTGTCCCAAGGTCCTAATTTCACAGGGAGCTGCTACAGCTTTTGGCAACCACAAAACCCAGGAACAAGGAAATCCCTGTTTCATGACATGTCCTTCACTGCCCTTGGGTGTTTCCTTCCTCTTCACCCCAAGCCCAGGGAGCATGACAGGACTGCCTGTCTCTGAGATACCATTTCCATCCATCTGGGGGTGTGAGGATGGGTCAGGACACTGGGTCCAGCATGGCTCATTCCATTCTGGTGTATGGAATGTGCAGTGTGATGCCCCTGAGGGGAACTGCCCACCTTGGAGAGCAGCTGTGCTGGGATCACCCTTGCAGCACATCCCAAACCCCTGTCCTTGCAGGAAGTGCCTCCCGCCATCCTCATCACCTCCCTAGGGTGACTATGTCCCCCAGGACTTTTCCAGGGGAGAAGGGATGTAGGGGATATCCCAGCACAGCACCCCTTGTTTTTTTGTGGCCCTGGGCTGGGGTTTTTGTTGGGGAGGGAGGGGTTCCCATGGCCCATCTCTGTGCTGTCAGACTGAGATTGCATTTCTCACTCTCCCTGTGCATCCACACCCACTCCGCAGCACAGCAGCAGCTTGGCCGCATGCCTAACCCAGGGTCCTGCCCCACAGCCCGGAGCTTCGATGCTGGATCCCTTCCAGAGCCACCAAACCCAGGTGCTGGGAGGTCCCCAGGATGGGAGGCTGCATGTGCACCAGTGCGAGCCTGGCCCCCCATCCACCTGCACCACCCCCTCCCCACATTTTCAGGGCAAGGATCCCCCAAAACAGCCCAAACCTCCACGGAGGTGATGCCGGTTGGCCTGGGTCACCTTGTCCTGCTGGAAGTCAGCCTGGACAGGAATGCCGTCCTGGGCGTGCAGTGTCCCGAGCAGGGCCAGCCCCAGGATGCTGAGCAGCATGGTCTGCATGGCAAAGGCGAGCCGAGCCGAGCTGAGAGCTGGAGGCAGAGCGCTGCAGTGCTGGAGAGTTTGGCGAGCCCCTATTTATGGCCAGGCGTTGCGGGGGCCCCCGGGAGCCAGCCCTGCCTCCCCCTGTGCCGTTATGCAAGCTGGAGCAGGACAGAGCGCTGAAGCCAAAGGGCAAGCAGGGGATCCTGTGAATGCTTCCCTCCTGTTGATATGACATATTTGCTCCAGGGTGCCAAACTGCTCTGCAGTGAAAACAGCCAGCAGCCAGTGCAGGGGCTGCCCTGCCCCCAGTGCTGCTGGGCTGGCGTGGGGAGCAGCCCACAGAGAGGGCCCAGCGCTGCCCCATCCACACAGGGTGGCCTCACTTGGACCCAGAGTGGGGCTCCAGTGAGATGGAGGAAATGTCCAGTGTCTGCCAGGTCCCAACCCAACCCATAAGACTCGACACCTGCATGTGCTCTTACAGGACACCCTGCTTTGCCTTGACTCAAGTACCTGCATCACCCAAGGAAGTATCTCTGCTGGCCTTAGCACCCTTGGGGTCGTCCCACTGGTGAGCCGGGGAGCCCCATGTTCAGCTCCCTGGGGACCAGCATGCAGCTAGATCCACCCTAGAACTTGACACCCCACTTGCTCCACCACCCTGCACCCTTTGACAAGAGGGGCTGGAGATGCCCTTCCCCCTTGGTTCGGGGTCACCAGTGGGTACTAACGTGCCCCCCCTCAATCTGGGGATGCCCCTGCAGGGTGAGTGCAGTGGATGTAGGCTGGGTGCCAGCAGCAACGCCCATGGGTCTGGCAGGGTTTGGGCAGGGCTGGCCATGTGCCGGGCAGAGCCCCAGCCCCGCGGCGCAGCCCTGCCAAGGTGCTTTACGTAAGGAGCATGTTTTCAGACCAGCTGGTTTTCCCCTGGCAGCCCCCCCTGCACATTCCCTTCCCCGCGCCCCGCTGCGAGGCCGCCCTGCCCTGCACACTCCGCGCCTGCCCGGCCCCGCGGACTTATGAAAACAAAACAAAAGCTGAGCAGGAAGGACTGGATATCACGAGAGCCTGGCTGGAGCGTCGTATGCTGGGCTGGAGCTCAGTCTCCCCCGGAGCTCACCCTCAGGGTGCTGGGGGAAACTCTCTCCATCGGGCACAGAGGCAGGGAACAACCGGGGTGTCATTTGCACTGGCACTGCGGCAGGAACACAAAGTCGCCTCTGCTGCCAGGTACCCCCAGCTCCCTGCCCAGGTGCAAGGAGGGGGTGCCCGATGGATATCCGGGTGGTGCTCGGCTGTCCTGGGGGTGGCAAAGCTGGGAGCCAGCCCAAGGACCTGGGAGGCAAAGCTGGAGCACTTGGGGCATAGGGGAACACCAACGGTGGCAAGGGGCAGAAAGAGCAGGGCTGGGGGCAGGACGGGGTATCTGGGCTGTGGATCCCCGCGGGGTTGGACACAGACCCTTGGGCATAACCTGGGTGTTTGCACCCAGAAATGGTTTAGCCCCAACGACGGATGGGCTGAGCCGGTATGAAGGGTGTGGAGAATCCTTGGGGACCAGCCCAGCTCCCAGGGACTCTCCACTTACTCCCTTATCCCCCTGCCCGGTGCAGCCACTTCGGAGTGCAGGTAAAATGAGCTGGATCTACCACAGCCCAGCTCTGTCAGGCTCGGGGGGTGGCCGGGCTGGACACGGCTGCCCCGCACCTGGGTGGTGGGAACAGGGACTGGCTCCGGGCACATCACGTGGCTTCCCTTACATAATTCCCTGATAAACAACATGTGTTACCAGTTCCCGCCAGGATTGCAAAATGCTGGTGCTGGGGGCAGAGGGCTGCTCCCCCCGCGGGGGCTGCGGGAGGGGGGGACGGGGCCCTGCACCTGCCTGCTGCCGGGTGGCCTTGGCCAGGCTCTGCACGCAGGGACAAGGGGTCGGATGAGGGGCTGCAGCATTAACCCTGCAGCTCCCCAGTCCCCTGCCTCTCTCTGAAAGGTGCTGGCTGTGCAGGCAGGAGTCCAGCGCAGACAGCAGCCCCTCGGGGAATGAACTCTGCAGGGCTGGGGCAGGGGAACGGGGTGTTTCCCAGCCCTGGAGATGGGAAGCAGGATTGTGGGAATAAGATTTCCTCCGCGGGTCCTCGAGTGATCTCCCAGCTTGTTGGGGGAAAAGGCAGATGCTGTGGTCTCCCTCAGAGCCCATAAGTCCATGCTCCCTGTGGCCCCAGGCTCCCTGTGGTTCCCCTCAGTGCTTGCCCCTGCCAGCTGGAACAGGAACCACCACAATTCTACCCTGCTGTCCATGGCTGAGGAAGGCTCACAGAGAAGATGGCAGGAGTCTGCATGAAAGGGGGCTGCACAGTCTCCCCAACACCCCCGTGGCACCCCCCAGCCAGGAGCACATGCCCAAAGCACTGGCAGGCCATGGTGGAGGCAGTGCTGGCCTGGCTGGGGCAGACCAAGAGGTGACTGGCCTGTACACAGGCTCTTCTCTGAGGTGTTTATTGGGGTGTTGCTGGCTCCTGCAGGAGAGTGAGGCACAGAGCAGAGGGGGGACACAAGCTGGGAGGGCACAGGACAAGGACAGATGCAGCTGCCAGCACAGCTGGAGGGGCTGAGGAGCTCAGGTCTGTGTGGCCATGGGCAGCTGGCTGAGGTGAGGGCTGAGCTGTGGGACCCCCTGGGAACTCCATGTGCACCTACAGCTTCGTTTCTGGAAGGAAGAGAAGTGCTGAGGGACTGGTGGGGGTGTCCAAGCCCAGCACCAGGGCTGGAGACCTACCTCTGCCTTGCCAAGCACCAATGACAAGTAATGGAGCTGTCCTCAGGGACCCCAGCCTTCACCCCAGGGTGCCCCTGTGCCAGGACATCTCATCCTAGATCAGCCCTCATGCCAGGAAACACCAATGTAGATCCATCAAGCCCAGTCTGACCCATGTGGGGGGTGAGTGGGGTTTGCTTTGCCACCTGATGCCCATCGTGAGTGACGGTTTGCCACACAAGGGCACAGGCTCTGTCCCGAGGAATGGTCTGGCATGGCCCTTCCCATGCCAGCCCAGCCCTCCTACATTCCTGGGGCAGGACCACACAGCCATGGTGCAGCGTGAATCTGGCCCAGTGTGCCCAGCCCACTGTCAGGACAGGGACACCCAACTGGTGCCCAGTGTGGGACCAAGCCTGGCACATGGGGGCACCCAGCGCATCACCCAGCATCCCCAACTCACCATCGAGGACATGAAACTCATCTGCAGAGTCACAAAACCCTGAAAGAGATAGAGCCCAGGGGGATCACCTTGTCTGGGACCTGGCACCCTCCAGCCCCTGCACCCCCAGGACATTGCAGGGCACAGCCCCATCCTTGCATCTTTGTCCCTGGGGTGGCCAGAGCATCGGGACAGAACCCACACGTGTCTCCCTGAGGAGCGTGTGCCACCCACCATAGGTGGGGAAGTAGTAGGTGACATCCTCGCTCAGCCCCACAGCCCTGGCGCGCTGCTCGAACTTGTCCACGACGGCGTCACTGACCAGGCTGTTCCGTCCTGCATGTGGGGAGACACCAGCAGTGGCTTCAGGCCCTAGATGGCCTGGCCCAAAGCCACCCACATCCTTACACAAGGCTCAGGGCCCAGGGGGCTTTCAGGTCAGAGAAGTGGGTTCCCAATTTCCCCCTCACCTGCTCCCCCCCACAGCATCTGGGAACAATTCTCAAGCTAGGAGTGACCCCCATTCCAATGTTGGGTCCTCCAAGGCTTCAGCTGGCCTCTCCAGAGTCCAGCACATGTTTCCCACCTCTGTCCTTCACCTGCCATGAGACCCAGAGCCCCAACCTACCATAGAGCTTAACAGAGATGCTGCGGCCCTTTTGGTAATAGAGAATGATGAAGCTGCTGGGGTCAGCCTCACCCACCACCACATCCACTTTGCTGCTTTTCCTATGGCCTGGGAAGGATGAGAGGATAGCCCAGTTAATCCCAGTCAGTCCTGGTTAGCCCCAGCATCATCCAGGGGCTTTCATTTCACCACAAGCCGAGGGTACAAGGGGTGAAAATCAGAGCCAGAGTGGGACAACCCCACAGGCACCAGCCCATGGTGTCACCTGTGATGGCATCTGGCACTTAGGGACCCAAGACACAAAATACTGGGAGTGCACTGGGAAGAGGGACATTGGTACCAAAACCCTGCTGAGAGCAGGACTGGGGGGCTCCAGCAGCCTCCTGCCACCCCAGACCAGTCTCCCTCACCCTTCAGCAGGAAGCGTCCGGGGGCCTGGGCAGGAAGGTAGTGCTGCCTGATTTCCCAGCACATCCTGTCCCTGCAGGGGGAGAGGAGGAGGAGATGTCAGTACAGGCTGTGGAGGATCTTCTAGGATCCCTGCCCACCCTGCCTGCCAAGGCACACATGCTGTGTCCGTTTTCTTGGCACTTGGCTTTCTCCCCAGGGAAAGATGTCCCAGAACACTGGGGAGACATTGTGAGAGATGCTGAGCTCAAGGAGTCCCTGCCACCTCCCTGCAACGCTGAGCCTGGTCAGGACCTTAGGGCCCATCAGGCTGAGGAAAGTGTGACAGATGTGCTGAAGGTCCCAATCCTCAGACATGCTGCTCCTAGGATAGTCCTAAGAGCCAGTCCTGGGCTGGGCAGCCTTTGAGCCACCACATGTCTCAGTTTTGCCAGCCTGGCTGTCCTCACACTGACCAGCCTGGGCACCCTCAGCTCAGCCTGGGCTAGTGGACATGCGGGTGGCAGAGTGTCCATCATGACCAGGGTACCCATCGTGGCCAGGGCTTTGACTACAAAACTCCTTGGAGAGTATCCCACCCACACTTCCTTCTGGGGCAGCTCTGTCCTCTTTGGAGCCTGTGGCCAGGGCACTGGCACTGCTTTCAGAGTCCCCATCCCAAGGCACTGGTCCTGTTCCGCCCTGCCTGCAGCATCCCAGTCCCTGCCCACGCCCCCTGTGCCTGGCATTACTCACAGCTTCCTGAAGGTGCTGATGGCCAGGCTCTGCCCATCCAGGACGGTCATTGTCACTGTTGTGGCCTCCAGCTGGTGGCTGTGCTCTGCCAGGTAGCTGCAGCGGGAGGCCATGCCGACCAGGAACCACTTCCCTGAGAGCTGCATGGCACAGGGGTGGCACCATCTGCAGGGCCACAAGCCTGGGGTGCCACCACTCAACCACCTTGGGCACCCTCCCTCTCACTTGTCAACTCTGCCCACAGCTGTTCCTTGGGAACTGTTCCTGTTCCAGCCTTGCCCACAGGGCACAATGGCCCTTCAGGTGCTAGTTGGTGGGATAGCAGGGCAGAATGAGCTTGACATGGGGACAGGCTGGGGGTATGTAGGGGATGTCCAAGGCACCTGCCCATGGCTCACACTGCCCACAGCACTGCGGGCACCCCAGTGCCACACTGGGTGTCTGTTGGGCATCACATAATGCCACAGCCCCAGCTCGCCCCGCCAGCAGAGCCTCGATCTCAGCCCCAGCCCCATAGTGAGAGCGGCTGCACCGGCCCTCCGGCAGCTCCAGAGGGGTGAGGAAGGGGTTCCTGTGAGGCTCCGGCCCTAGCGCCTGCTCTGTGGGCAGCTCTGCAGGCAGTGCTGGGGCTGAGCTGGGCTCAGGAAGCCCTGGCTGTGTGTGGGGGGCACTGAGGAGCTCGGGCTTGGAGGATGGGCTGGGAGGCTGAGGCTGGGGAGGACAGAGGGGGTCAGACCTGGAGGGGGGACACAGGACGGGCTGCAACGGTGGGCCTGGGGAGGAAGGGCGCAGGGGGGTCGGCGCTGGACGGGCATGCCGGACGGGGATACAGGAGGATGGGCTGCAAAGCCGGGTCTGGGGGGGACACACGACACAGGAGCCACCGCGGCTCTCTGCAGCCCAACCAAGTGCGGGGTCGGCAGATGCCCACAGACCCCTCAACCCAAGCCCTCACCTGGTGGAGGCTGAGCGCCTCCTGAGCCACCACTTTTTCGAGCGCACTCTGGGGAGGGGGCGGCCGCCGTCTCCGCGCCGCCCTCTGCCCCCTCGCCGTAAGGAGCAGCCCGAGGAGCAGGAGGGTGCGCAGGGCCGCCATGTGCTGCTGTGCGAGGCCGGCGCTGCTGGGAAGCGGCGGGGCCAGGCGGGCACGGCCGGGAGCCAGAAGCCCCGGGGGCGGCTGGACGGGGTCATGGCCAGGGTGAGCGCAGGGCCGGGCTGGAGCGCAGAGAGCGGGGCCGGGACAGGGCTGGCGGCTGAGGAAGGGCGGGGCGGGGCGGGGCCGGGCCGGGCCGGGGGGCTCCCGGGCCGGGCGGGGCCTGTTTGGAACAGGGCGTGGCTTAACGGGACATAGGCGTGTCCTATGAGGCGTGGTCTGAGGGGGCGCGGTCGGACCGGGCGGGGCGGGGCGGGGCGGGGCAGCGCTGTCGCGGCAGAGGCACTCGTGAGCGATCGCGCCGCGCTCGGCTCGCTGCGTCTGGCACGCTGCGGGGAGCTCTCTGCTCGAGCCGTCGGGACTGCGGCCGGACGCGCCCGGTGATTGGCCGGCGGGGGAGCGCCGGCAGCGCCGGCCGGAAGTGGCGCGGCGGGGCGGGGGCAGCGGAGCCGCCGAGGTGCGGGGGGACAGCGGGGACACCGGGCACGGCACGGGGGGAACACCGGGCACGGGGAACACCGGCCACGGGGTACACCGGGCACGGCACAGGGGGAGCATCGGGCACGGGGAACACCGGGGACACTGGGCACGGCACGGGGGGAACACCGGCCACGGGGAACACCGGGGACACCGGGCACAGGGAACACCGGGCACGGCACAGGCGGAGCACCGGCCATGGGAGACACCGGGGACAGCGGGCACGGCGAGGGAGGGGACACTGGCCCCGGGCGCTACCAGGGCACCAGGCATGGCACGAAGGGAGCAGCGGGAAAGGCTCGGGAGGGCCGCGGGCCCTCGGTGGGTGCGCGTCCCCGTTCCGGGCCTGACACCGGCACCGCGCTCGGTTCCAGGCGCGGCGGCAGAATGACACGATGGACGCGGGCTGCCCCCGGCTCCCGGACACTGTCCTGTTCGAGATCTTTCTGTACCTGGACCACGCCGACGTGCTCTCAGTGGGGCTTGTCTGCCAGCAGTGGCGCGCTGTGGCCCGCGACGAATTCCTGTGGAAGGAGCTTTTCTACCGCTACTACCGCGTGTCCCGGGACGTGCCGCGGCACCCAGGTGCGCTCTGGGGCGCGGGGCTGATCGGGGGGCGGCACCTGCCGTGAGCTCGGGACGGAGGCTGCGCTCCCCCCGCTCTGCCCGCCGCTGCCAGGTGCTGGAACCCCCGAAACACGTTACCTCAGCTGTGTCACAGTGCCCTGGGCTGAGATGTGCACGGGAGGGGCTCTGGGTCTGCCCAGACCCTTCAGAAATGGGGGTCAAAGTGCTGAAAATGCTTTGCCTTTCCCTTCTTTTCACAGAAAGAAGGTTTCCTGAGCTCTCTAGGCAGGTGCTCTCTGGAGCTGCTGTCCAAGGAGATCCCGGGAGCTGCAGTGAGTCACCACAGGCTGCTGCATCCCAGCCTTCATGGGATCTGTGGAATCACTGCCAGCTTGGCCTTTCTTGGACTTGGCAGCCCCTCTGCTGCAGCTCTCTCCGTTCTGCAGCTGGAGCAGGCACTGCCACAAGCACCATTGGCTGCTTTGAGGGTCCCAGGGGCTGGGCTCTGCGGGGACACCTGTGCTGTCTGGGGGATGTGTGGCCCTGTGACAGCACTGGGGACATGTGCTGAGTCAGCACCTGCCCTACAGCACCAGGACAGGTTGGACTTGATCTGGGCTCACAACAGGAGCTGACAGAGCCTGATAGGGCTGTCCCTGGCCGAGCTGTCAGAAGGCTTGGGGGTGGCAGTTGTGTGATCACAGCTCTGCTCCCTGCTGAGCATCCAGTGCTGGAAGCAGTTTGGTGCAGTCTGGAAGGATCAGCCAGCTCTGTCTCACCAGCTGGGAGCTGGCAGAGGGGCCCTTGCTGCCCAGGGGGGTTTCTCCTCAAGCAGCCCATTCCCGGTGTGTTGTGGGGCTGTGTGGGGGACCCCAGCTGTGGCTGAGGGAATTGGATCCTGGGTTGGGAATTGCAGTGGCTACAGAAGGGCAGGAAGAAATGCCAAGGATCAGGCAGTGGGAGCTGATCTCCTTGCAGCAGGAACAGCACTGCAGGAGGGCTCTCAGGGGAAGTGGATGTTGATGGGATTCCTCCAGGCTATGTGACTTTGCTCTTGCAGACCCTGGGAGCTCCATGGGGCTGAGGATGTTCTCTTTAGGGTTTTTCTGAAGCCTTTTGACCAGGCTCATTCCCTCCCAGCCTCCTGGAGCTGCTTAGTCAGCTGCCAGCCCTGTTCTTGAGCACTAATTAGGATCAAGCAGTTGGTGTAGCTCAGTAAGGTATTCAGGCCCCTCTCTGACAGGGAGCTGTGGGCACCCTGCACAGGGCAGCAGGGCAGGGACAGCTGGCAGGCGTGGGCAGGGGCTAGAGCATGAGTTTGGGGGCTGCCCTGGGCAGCCCCATGGTTAGAGGAATGGTATGCAGTGGGTCTGTAAGATGAAATGTTGGGTTTGCTTGGCCAGATGGGGCCTGCCCAGGCTTTTCCCAGCTGAATGGGCTAGGACCAGGAGGTTCAGAGGGGGCTGAAGCCTTGAGCAGCAGTTTGATGTGCTGGGCAGCAAGCTGGTCCCTGCCTACAGGAGCAGGTGCCTCCTGGACTGCAGCATGTTCCAAAAAATCCTTCAGTCCTGTTCAGTGTCACAAGGAAAGTTGGCCCTTATCCATATACATGTCTAATCCTCTTTGCTTCTCTGGGATTTGCTGCTGCAAGAAGTCTGTAGGCTGCCTGGCTGGGCCCTTCATTAAAAATTTTCTTTATTTGTTTTTTATTGTCCATCAGTAAGACTCCCATGAGTGTGCCCCAGGCTGTGCTCAGCACGCTGTGCTCAGCTTCTGTTCTTCTCTTTTATTTTTCCAAGTCTCTTCCCTCATGGAGATGTTTTTTTCCTGGTCCCAGACCCTTTCTAGAGCCGTCTTAATTCTGTGTTAGACAAGACAGAGGTAATCAGCGCAGAGCTGGGTATGGTGAGGAGCAGCTTCCCTCTTGTCCCACCTGTTTGATTTGGTTGTGCTGGCACACATGTTCCTTCTCAGGACTGTTTTGGTCTGACAGCCAGCACCTCTGCCTGGGCTGGTTCAGTGCTGGTTTGGAAAGCAGAAGTGTGCTGTGGAGCTGTGTGTGTACTGGAAGAAAGGGGTTTTTGTGTGTAGGAGTAGGGAAGCTGCTGAAGAAAATGCTGAGGGCTGGTAGCTGAGCTGCAGCCCTGGGTTGGTGCCCCAGCAGAGCTCCTGGCCTTGCTCACAGGAGCCAGGATTGGTTTATTAGAGCCTGGTGCCATGTTTAACCCAGCTCTGCTTCCCTCCCCTCACACTTCTGCCCTGTGTCCCTGCTCTGTGCTGCAGGTGCTGTCTCGTGGTACGATGAGTTCCAGAGGCTCTACGACACTATCCCTTGCGTGGAGGTGCAGGCCCTGAAGGAGCATAATGACCAAGTTTTGCACCTGAGCTTCTCCCACTCTGGCTGCCTGTTTGCATCATGCTCCAAAGACTGCACGGTCAAGGTAAAGTGGTAGGTGCCCTGTCCAGCTCTTGCAGCCTTGGTCCAGTGGGGCTTAGCCCTGAGCAGGCTTTGGCAAGTCTGTGGAGAGGTTTGACCAGATGTCCCTGGACATGGGCTGGTTCCTGTGGGTGCTGAGCTGTCTTCTAAGCCATAGAACTAATGACTTGTGCAAATGTAGCCTTGAGGGCTGCGTGGAGCTCCAGCCTGAGTGTGTGTGGAGGTGGCCGAGATGCTTTGCTTTCTAGGTGCAGATCAGTGTCCTGTTGTGCCCTGGGTCTGATGAAGACTAGGGAGATAATGATCCACTGCAATGGATCATGTCTTCCCTGAGTGGTTGTCCTGGGAGGAATCTGTCTGAACATGCTGGAAATCCAGCTGTGATAGCACCATTCACTGCCTGAACACCTCCTCTGGCTAGTGGAGCAGCAGTTCTCCATTTGGCCCCTCTCCATTTTCTGTCAGGGAAATGGACAGGGATGTGGTGAGCAGAAGGCAGTTAAATGGGGTTTTTGATACTGTTTGTTTTTCATGTCCTGGTGAGCACTGGCAGAACAGATAAAGGAGAACCACTCTCAGCCTTCTCAGCAGCTTTCTGACTGTCCCATCTCTCTGTAGATCTGGAGCAATGAGCTGGACATCTCCCTGCAGCACAGCTCCAACATGAGGCCATACAACTGGAGCTACACTCAGTTCTCCCAGTTCAACTCTGATGACTCCCTCCTGCTGGTATCTGGTGTCTTTGTGGGGCCTCACAACTCCTCCTCGGGGGAGATTGCTGTCATCAGCATGGGTAAGTGGGGCTTCCCTGGGGCTCCCTGGGGCATATGAGTGCTGGGTGAGGGGGTTCCCTTCTTCTTTGGGTGTGCAGTAGCCTTGTCTCAGCTCGTCCTGACTCCTCAGCTGAGGGGCTCCAATCACAGTTCTAGAGGGGAAACCTCACAGACAGCCTTAACTCTGTTCAGGTCACTGCAGCAACACCTCAAGGCAGTGGTTGTGTATTTACCCTCACTTCTCTTCTAAGTGCCAGTGTGGGCAAGGGTTATCCACATCACTCATCTTGAAGCTCCTGCCTATGGCATATGTGGTGCTTGGCATAGAGCTACAAAAACCCGGAATGGTTTGGGTTGGAAGAGACCTTAAGGCTCAGCTTATTCCAACCCCCTGCCATGGGCAGGGACATCTTCCACTATCCCAGGTTGCTCCAAGCCTCATCCAACCTGGCCTTGGACACTTCCAGGGATCCTGGTCAGTCACAGCTGCTCTGGGCACCCTGTGCCAGGGCCTTCCAACCCTCATAGGGAGCAATTCCTAATTCCCAATATCCCATCCATCCCTGCCCTCTGGCAGTGGGAAGCCATTCCCTGAGTCCTGTCTCTCCATCCCTTGTCCCAGGTTCCTCTCCAGCTCTTTTGGAGCTCTAAGGTCTTGTCAGAGTCTTCTCTTCTTCAGGCTGGACACACCCAGCCCTCTCAGCCCATCTCCAGAGGAAAGTGGCTGCATCCAGCTCTCAGGTCACCTTTGTGGCCCTAGTCTCACCCTTAGGTCTCACAGGGCTTTCTGAGGTGTTGTCACCTGAGCCTCCTTCACTTCTGCTGCAGCTCTGTGTATGAGGCTTATCCCCACTGTTATCTCACCATCTTTGTGCAGAGTCCACAGTACCAGCAATCAGGAGTGCAGTAGGAGTGCACAGCTGCCTTGGCTGGAGAGGCCCCAAGCCGCAGGGGTGGGAGGGAAATTCTGTATGTGTTTAACTCCTTCTTGTCCCCAGGGCCTGCTCCGGGCCCCGCTCAGGGAAAGGGCGGGAGGTTGAATTGCTCTGTGCTCTGGCTCTGTGCACTGCCCTGTTATTTTGGTTTCCTTTGTGCAAGGTATCATCACACATCTCTGGAGAAAAGAGAAATAATCTGTCTCTGTAGCAGTGGCTGGGAGCTGGAAGGGAGTTGGCCCCTCCTACAGAGACCTGGATTCACTTCCTCTGTCCTACACGGTTTCTCCAGGGCTCTTGCTGGAAGTCACTGCCTCACACTCATATTTCCCTTCCAGAGAACTTCACGCTGCTTTCCAGGGTGAGGAATAAGCCCTATGATGTGTTTGGCTGCTGGCTGAACGAAACCAACTTGATATCAGGCAATCTGCATCGGATTGGACGCATAACCTCCTGCTCAGTGCTGTGGCTGAACAATGCTTTCCAGGTGAGCTGCCTTCCTTCCAGCTTCACAGGCGGTGCAGCTTCCTGCTGGTTCCTGGGGGAGGGAAAGCTGCAGGGAAGGGGTGGCTCAATCCTCCTGTCCTCCCTGTTTGTCTCCTCTGACTTGCCCTCAGGATCCTGAGCTCGGGGCAACCCTTGCATGAGGTTTCTCCATGCTCAGTGTTATTATACTCACTGCAATATTCTAACTCTGCCCTGAGATCTCATTAACTTTTGCCACATTAATTAGGCTGAGGTGTTGGCTGCAGTGCTCCACAGCGTGCATTGCCCAACAGCAGGGCTGCTGAGGTCCTTGATAGTCTGAAGCTAGTCCTGGGACTGCTGTAGCCTGGCATGTGTCCCAGCAATGGCCCTTCTCCCACTTGGTAGCTCAGGGTGTTTGTGTGAGCTGGAGGCTGAGCTCAGTCCTGCCTGGTCTTGCTGAGGTTTCTTGGGCCAGATGCTGTCTCTGATTCCGTGGTGAGACTTGGAGAGCTGAGTGTGATGGCCTCAAACTGCTCATTCACTCCCTAGCACTTGGGCTGCTGAGTCGGGTTCCCCATGTTTTGCCTCTGTTTCAGTGCCACACCTGCACAGCCCCATGTTTTGTGATTTTAACAAGATGCTGACCCCAGGTAAAATCCTCTGGTAGCAGAGACTTTTCCCACAGCCACATCTCCGTGCTACACTGAGGCATTACACCAGCATTACACCTTCCATCCCTGAGAGGCCAGGAAGGACCTTGCCCATAACAGGGGCGTGGGAGTACAGCTGCAAGCTGGGAACAGTGAGGCAGAGAAGGACCTGCTCTGTGTGTCTGGAGCAGATACCAAGCTGCCCCTGCTGAGGGGTACAGGCATGCTCCAGGAGCACAGGGATTCTCTGCCGCTGCTGTTATGGGGCAGAGGAATCCTACTTCATGCTTATCACAGAGGCCTGTTCCTGAAATCTTTGTCAATCATAAAATGTAGAGTATCCTGGGGTGGAAGGGACCCACAAGGATCAAGTTCAGCTCCTGGCCCTGCACTGTAAAGCACCAGGTAGTACCAGCTGATCACCTCAGGGTATGGTGGCAGCAGGGCTGCCCAGCTGCTGTGCTTCCTCACTCCACTGCTGCCTGCCTGCAGGAATGTTTTCTCTCACTCTGTCTCCATCCAGGATAGGAAGGAGCACAGGAGAGCTGGCAAGCCTGGGGCCCCTTCTTGTGTCAGTGCCCCACACACAGTGTGGAGGGATCTGTGGGTGCTGGTGTTGCTGCGCTAGCTCAGGTCTTGGTTTGAACTGTGGGACTGACTTGGGGTGGTTCCTGCTCACTTGCCCCCTCTGCTCACAGGGCATTGAGTCTGAGAATGTGAATGTAGTGAAGAGACTGTTCAAAATCCAGAACCTGAATGCCAGCACCATCCGGACCGTGATGGTGGCTGACTGTAGCCGCTACGATTCCCCGGATCTGCTCCTGGACTATGAGGAGCAGCTGGCTGCTTCCTCCACCTGCCCAGTCTTTGATCTCGGCAGTGACAGTGAGGAAGAAGGGGCCAAGCCCAAGCCGCCTCCGGAGCCAGCCGTACAGGAATTGCCAGATGCCGGGGGTGTGCCAGCAGAGCATGGGCTGCAGCAGCTCTTTGATGGGATCATGGAGGGCCATGTGAGGCCTGCCATGACCGAGACAGAGCTGGAGACAAAGGTGGCCGAGCTGTTTGTGCGAAACAGAACTAAACCGCCCGAGCCAAACCTGCTCCCCACAGACAGCAACAGCAAGACAAAGTACTTGATCTTCACCACAGGATGCCTCACCTACTCCCCGCACCAGATAGGTAAGGCTGGGTCTGAGCCTGGTACAGCCGGGGCTCCCTAGGGGCCTGGGCTGCAGATGTGCTTGAGATTTGGGTCAGGAAAAGACTTGGTCTTTCTGCTGTTTGTGAGGTGTGAACTGGGGTTTGCTCTGGGTTCTGAGAGGCCCCATCACTGTGGGGAGTTTCACCTCCTCCACTTGCCTGAGGGTTGTTTTGTTGCTGCCAGCATGATACGTGGCCAAAGTCATGGCAAGGGCTGAGCAGAAAAGCCAGAAAGAGCTTCTGATTAAGGACACCAGCCATGAGCAGCAGTGGGTGCAGGGGCAGGATGGCAGTTGCCCTGGAGGAGTGTGTGGAGGGACCTTGGTCCTGTTCTCTTATGGGGGTAGACAGGGATGGTCTGAGCAGCATGGAGTTGATGTGTGAGTCACTTGTGCAGTGCCCCTGCCCCTTGCCTGCCTCCCCTCTGCCATGGGTGGAACCACCCTTATGTGGGCATCCAGCCTCAGTAAGACACTTGGGACTGGGGAGGTTTCCAAGGGGATGATTCACTGCCCCAGCAGTTTGTGTGGTGAGTGAGGCTGGGCAGGTTGCAGCCTCCTCTGTTGTACTAGTGGGGTGCAATGTGCTGTGGGTGTGGCATGCGCCAGGCCGTGGCATTGCTGGTGACCTTGTCCTGTGTTAAGATGTCACTTGCTCTCACCTGCAGCACCCCTGTTAAGACTACAGGTCTAGCAGAGCCTGAATTTACAGGAAATCCTCGGGGAGCTCCTCAGTGGGGAGCAGGAGTAGGGAGACTGGCTGTTTCCACAAGAAACCATAAAGCTGGCAGAGACGTGGAAAGGACCAGGAGTGTGGGGAAGGAGGGAGCTGTTCCCAGACAAGACTGCTGTGAAGCCAGATGGTTTCAGTTCTTTTCACTGCTCACACAGTTACAGCCTTGCTTTCTTGCTCTCCTGACTTTCCCATGACATGGTCCCACACCAGTACAGCCCATTAAGGCAGGGGAAGGCAGTTTCCAGAGCTGTAAGCAGCTTAGTCTTTGCCCACCTCAGTTAGGAATATGACCTGGACTGAATGAGCTCTGCTTCATGCTCCTCCTGCCTGTGGGCTGGGTTTGCAGACAGCCATGTTGACTCACCCCTGGGCTGAGCTGAGGCAGCACCTGGATCCCCTGGGCTGAGCTGAGGCCACCTTTCAGACTGCAGGCTGCCACACACCAAGGCAGGGCCTTTGGGCTCCCCAATTCCTCCGCAGCCTCCCAGGGCTGAGGGATTTGTGCGATGCCTTTGAGCTCTGTTAACTCCCTGGCTGGAAGCCAGCACTTGCAGTACAGGCTGCTGCTTGCAGGGCTGGACACTGGCTCAGTTCCTGTCCCACCATGAGTCACTGCAGTGTCGTTTACCCTTTGGTTTGTGTGCAGAACTGGTCCTGTGCAGCTGCTCTGTGCCCACAGGACCTGAAGGAGCTCACTCTGTGCTCACCTCCCACTCTGTGCAGTGCTGCTCCAGCGTGAACTTGAGTTCCCATTTCTCATGCTGATTCCAGGTTGAGCAGCCTGTCCTGCTGACTCGTGTGTGTTTGAGTTTGGAACAGGGAGCATGGTGCTGTGGAAGTGAAGATGAAGATGCTGGTGAGCAGCACCAGTGGGGTGGAAGAACACCAGTCCTTTCTCAAAGGTCCCAGGCTCAGGGGAAGAAATATTAGGAATGGCCTTGGACTTGAGCTGTAATGGGGTGTCACCTGTATCTTGTTGGGCTGCAGGAGAGGGCTAAAATCAAAGGTGTTGTTAGCAATTCCTCCAGAGGGGCGATGGGATGGGCTGGGCTGGGCCACCTTCCAGCTCCCCTGGACCTGCTGAGGATGAAGCCTGTGTGTGCCCAGGAGCTACTGAGGCTCACAGGGGTCCTCCAGGAAGCTGTTGGGGATGGACCATTTGTGGGTCTGTTTGTGTTTTGGACCTCTTCAGAGCTGGAAGGGGACAGGGCTTGACCCATCACTTGTCTCATTTAGTCAGGAGGTTGAGAAGCTACAAATTACTTGAGCACGGTTTGGGTTTAAATGTCTGTTCTTTAAACTTTCTGGGACAGATCCCCATCTGCACTTGACAGTGTCAGGGGAAAACCCTGCCACAGCTCATGCATCTGCTGGGCTGCTCCAGGCTGGCTACTGCAGAGAATGGGCTCAGCCCAGGGAATCATTTCGGAGAAAAACCCTTCTACAACTAGCGTGTCTCCTGGGCCAACGCAGCTTCCATGTGCTCCAGAGATGGCTGAGGCAAGGTCTGGCTCAGGCACTGGGATCTCCCTGTCTAGGGTTTGATGTGCAGCCCACCTGAAGGAGCCTGGCCAGGACAGCAGCCCTGTCCCAGACCTTGCACAGCAAGCCGGTTTCTCCTTTCTTACCCGCACCAAGGGAAGCGCCTCCCTGAAGCCTGGGACCTCCCCCAGCCCTGCTGGCAGCAGCCTATGGAACTGCCTCCCTCTGCTTTCTGTCCCACAGGGATTAAAAGGATCCTGCCCCATCAGATGACAACTGCAGGGCCAGTGCTGGGGGAGGAGCGGCGCTCAGACGAGTTCTTTGACTCCCTGGATCACGTCATCGACATCCATGGGCACATCATTGGCATGGGCCTCTCCCCTGACCACCGGTGAGCACAGAGGGCTTCAGCAACTGCCAGGGTGGGCAAGAGCTGCTCACAGGCTCTGTAGGGTGACCAGGACATGAAGTGGTGGATGGATTGGGTGCCTGCTGATCCAGGTGGTGATGGTGTGTTACTGCTGAGCTTTGCCCCCAGCCGTGTCAGGAATGTATTCCTGAGCCAGCTCAGGACAGGGTGGCTCCTTCTGAGAGTGGAGGAGCTACCCACACCAATGTGTCTTGTTCCTGAGGTAGATCATCCATAGAATCCTAGGATGGTTTGTGTTGGAAGGTAGCTTAAAAACCATCTAATCCCCACCCCCTGCCATGGGCAGGGACACCTTCCACTATCCCAGGGTGCTCATGCTCCGTCCACTTGGTCTTGAACACTTCAGGGATGGGGCAGCCACAGCTGCTCCGGGCAACCTGTGTCAGGGTCTTCCAACCCTCATAGGGAACAATTTCTTCCCAATAGCCCACGTAACCCTGCCCTCTGGCAGTGGGAAGCCATTCCGTTTGTCTTGTCTCTCTGTCCCAGGTCCCTCTTCAGCTCTTTTGGAGCCCCTTTAGGCCCTGGAAGGGTCTCTGAGGTATCTCTGGAGCCTTCTCTTCTCCAAGCTGAACACCCCCAGCTCTCCCAGGCTCCAGAGCAGAGAGGCCCCAGCCCTTGGAGTATCTCCCTGGCCTTCTCTGGAGTCCAGCATCTCCACATTGTTCTTGTGTTGGGTTCCCAGAGCTGGAGGCAGCTCTGCAGGTGGGGTCTCACCTGAATGGAGCAAGGGGGAAGAGTCCCCCTACATGTGCTGCCCAGAAGACAGCCCCATTGTTAAAGATAGTTCCAGTGAGATTAGAGAGGTGTGACCTGACCCCTAGCATCACCTTTCAGGTGCAGTGGTCCTTTCCAGATACGGCCAGGAGTGTTCCAGCAGTCCATTCCCTGTTTCAGCCTGGATTTCAGTGAGCTGGGCTGCAGGCTCCATCCCTGCTGTGCCAGGGGGCTCTGTGCACTCTGGCGCAGTGCAGGTAACCCCTCTCTGCCCTCCCCAAGGTACCTGTATGTGAACAGCCGGGCCTGGCCACGGGACTGCGTCATCTCAGATCCGATGCAGCCGCCTCCCATCGCTGAGGAGATAGACCTGCATGTGTTCGACCTGAAGACCATGAAGGAGGTGAAGCGAGCGCTGCGCGCACACCGCGCCTACACACCCAACGAGGAGTGTTTCTTCATCTTCCTGGACGTCAGCAGGGACTTCGTAGCGAGGTGAGGGGGGTGGCAGGATCCTGATCCTGCATCTGGGAAGGCCTGGGCATGTTGCTATGGGATGGCCGTGTGAGCAGAACACTCCTGTGTGTTGGAAGGAAAGCAGGGAGTGGGATTGGAAAGAGCAGAGGGACTGACTTGGAAAGTGCTGATAAAGGGTGGCTGCCCTGGTCCTGCTGTAAATACCCTGCCTTAAATCCCTGAGGAAAGGGTAAATCTGGGCCTGTGGTGTGTTTGGTGGCAGGTGGCAAATGCCCTTCTTGGGGCTGCGGGTGCTGTGGGCTGAGCTGAGAGGCCCTGGATCCCAGAGGGAGCTGCCTGCGCAGTATGAAGCTCATGGAGACAGGGGCTTGGGTACCCTCTGCCCCCATCCCCACAGAAGAACAGGAGTGGGAAGGGCAGGGTGTTGGGGCTGCTGGGCTGACACTGGGACCAGTGGGACACCCTGACCCCTGTCTCTCCACCCCAGTGGGGCAGAGGATCGACACGGCTACATCTGGGATCGGCACTACAACATCTGCCTGGCCAAGCTGCAGCATGACAATGTGGTGAACTCAGTGGCATTCAGCCCAGTGGAGCAGGAGCTGCTGCTGACAGCCAGTGATGACACCACCATCAAGGTGTGGCGGTCCCCACGGGCCATGCGCATCCGGCAGGCCAGGAGGCCCCGGCCCAGGAAACTGCTCTTCTCCTGGCTCTTGAACCAGAAAAGCTGAACCCAGGTACATCTGCTCCTGCAGCTTCCTCACTGCAGCACCTCCTTCTGAGCTCACAGAGCCCTGAGCCCTGCACAGAGATGAGCTCTAGGCACACAAATCCTACGGCTGAGCCAGGAGGGGCCCTGGCAGCAGGAATCGCCTCCTCCTTGAAGCATCGCCTTCAGACAGGACATAAGAGCTGGGGCCCTGTTGTGGTTCTGTTGGGCAGCAGCTGAGCTGGTCACTGCAGGGTGGGCTCCCACAGCTTCTCACCAGCATTGCTACTTGGGCATAGCTCTCTGGGTGAGCTCTGGGCATGGGGGACACTGAGGCACGTCCAGTGTAGGTCTGTGTGAGCTGGGGACGTGGCCAGACACACTGGGAGCCGCCAGCTGCAGAGTGCTTGGCAGGAGCCATGGTGCAGCTGTGCTGCGTGACTGCAGGACTCTTAATATTGGCGTTTTATTAATGTGTGTTTGTCCCAAAGCTCCACGGGCAACTTGTCTGGCTGCTGTGGAATGTCAAGTGCCTCTTCCCCATGGCACCTCTGCCCAAGAGGGCAGCAGGAACTGGGGGCAGTGAGGGGGCAGCAGGGCCAGGGCTGGGAGCCTGACTGGCCCCAGGGTCTGTGTATTGGTATTGCCAGTTTCTAAACTTGGGAGAGGGGGAGGGCTGGTGGTCATATGGTGCTGGCTTTGCCTCTGTCTTCCTCTGAGTAGCACTTCAATAAGCTATGGATCCGGAACGTATTTATTGTGGGGGATCTGCTGTCCCTTTCTGGGGTACCCATGAGGACAGCTTACCTCCTGCTCATGCTACCCAATCGTGGCACTTTAGGTTCTTTTGGTGTGTTCTCTGAATAAGTGTAGACACCCACAGGTGCTGCAGGTATTCATTCACCTGCAGGTGATGGGGATGGAGCCCTCCTGCCTGCAGTGACAGCTGAATAAGCTCCCTGTCCCTGGGGCTGACCCACCATGGAGGGGTCAGCTCCTCCAGGACCTCACAGGCAGTGGGGACGGTCACTTGGAGTTATTACGGACTCGGTGGTGTTCACTGTCTGTCCCTTGAGCTTCTGTCCCTGTAGCAGGTACCCAAATGTCAGAGTCTAAAATTAAGCTCCTAATCTTGACCTGGCCTAGATGGGGCCCTGAGGAGCTGCTGTCGCTCCTGGAAGCAGGGCTGGGAAGGAGCTGCAGGGGGAGGCATTTTGGGGCCCCCTGGAAGCTCTAGGGCAGGTGCCTGTGCCATTCTCAGTCTGGGCTTGCTGATAGACCTGACAGAGGTGGCAGCTTCTGTCACAATGGCACTGAAGGCTTTAGCAGCCTCTGCAGCAGGAGGGTCAGCACTTGTGTCCTGCTGTGCCCCAGCTTCATCCAAAACCCCTGTACTCAGGTTTTCTGTCATGAAATTAGGGGTTCCTTCCTGTGTACGCACACAGGCTCCACATCCTGCTCTGTCTAGTCACACAGCAAAGGAACAGCCTCCCTTCCTCCCCCAACTGTGAACTCTCCACCTGTAGCTCAGTGCAGCAGCGAGCAAGGCACTGAGGTGCTGTTTGTACTGAGTTTTGCTCTTCACTCTGGCATTGAATAAATACTCTGCTAAAGCATCTCTGCAATGTGAGCTTGTTTTTCCAAGTACTGCTCTGCTGAGCCAGAGCTGAGGCCAGGACTGTCACAGGGCTGGGCTGGAGCACTGCTGCCCAGCCTGTGGTTACCTGCCCTGGCTGGGGAAGTGTGGGTAGAGAGCTGTGAGCAACAGGAGAGAGGCAGAGGATGGCCAAAGGGCAGCAAGCATCCATGGCAGCCAGGGCTGAACACTGCAGGTTCCAGGACAGGCCAGGGGCTAGATCCCTCCTGGATTTACGTTTTCCAAGCACTAACAGGCACAGAACGGGTAAACAGAGAGCCCTCCAATGCTGTTTGGCATTCCTGTGCCACAGCAGCCTCCTGAGCTGCAATGCCACTGTCCCCTCATTGCCCTTTGCATCTCCCTGGTGGAGCAGCTGCTGTGGTATGAAGGGGGGTCTGGGGGCTTCCCAGAGGGGACAGGTGCCCATGGTCATTCCTTGTGTTTGTCTCTTCCATACACAGTGAGTAGAGGCCACCAGGCTGCTGCCCCCACATGGGTTTAGTCCCTGGGCTGGTGCTGCAGCATGGAAGGGGCAGGAACAGGCATCCTGCAGGCACTGGGCTCCCAACAGTGGTGAGGGAAAAGCAGCCTGTTCTGGAGGAGCTCAGAGCTGTAACAACCCAGGACCAGGAGTGCTGGATTTGCCTTAGCAGCAGAACCACTGGAACCACCGGCCCAGCCCTGCTGCACTGGCTCCCAATGGCCTTTGGCCCAGTGGAGCTCCAACAGCCAGACTCCAGCTCCTTCCCTTCCCATTACAGATCCCCCTGTTCCCTCCTTGTGTGGGAATCCTCCTGCAGGGACGCAGGAGATGGGGAGAGTTCCCAGCACAGAAACCCCCCTACCCTGACACAATCCTCCCCCGTGCTGTGCCCAGGATCCCCTGGCTCATACACAGCAATGCTGTTCAAACAGCTTTTATTAGTGGTTCTGACCATACTACACCCTCAAGGAAAACAAAACCTAGATCACAGTGCTGAGATGGTGTAGTCGAAAGAAAAAAAAAAAAACCCACAAAAATCCAGCGGTGGCTTGTGTCCAGTGTTTGTCCACATGGCCACCAGGCTGGCAGAGCTGTGCCCAGGAAGTGGCTGGGCCCCTGTCTGCAGCACATGGGCACAATTCCTGCTGCCAGCTCCAGAGCTGCTAAGAACCAAAAAAGGCCTGGCAGCATCAGCAGTACCAAAGGGTGGGGAGGAAAGGGCTCCCAGCAGGAGGGGCTGACAGGCTGTGTTTCCCCTCCAGCAGTAAGCCCGTGGCCTGAAGAGCTCAGCCTGAGCTTTGCTGCAGCACCGACTCTCCCACAGACCTTCCAAACGTGCTGGGGCAGGAGCACCAGTTCCCACCCCGAAAGCAGCCCAGACCCCCCCACCCCCAACTGAGCCAGTGTCTCCACAGTCCCTCCTGGCACCACCTGGCCAGAGCCCCCAGCCCCACTGCAGGCAGCACCCCATGAGCAGACATTCTGATCAACATAGAACAAGCTCCCCCCACATAAAACTCAACTCCCAGCAATTTTATGAGCAGAGCTGACCCTCCTGTGTCTTCCCAGGCTTTTCCAAGCATCTCTGGGGAGCTGCTGTAGATGGGAGCAGGGCTCTGCTAGCCTGGATTTTCCTCATAAGGCACAGGGTGAGAGCAGCAACACAGGGCTTGATCTGTACCTTGTTGGGACAGGCTGGAGGGGACTTCACAAAGGGAGGGGTCCTGTCACCCCTCTCCCACCTCAGGCTGTGCTGTCACCAGCTTCTGTCCCCCGCCCCCAACAGCAGGGGCTGGCTCTGTCCCCAGACCCTGCACACACACATGTGAGAAGCTCCATGCGCTGATTCCAGAGGAGGCTCACAGGTCACCCCAGCACCCGTCTGGAGAGCACCGGGCCAGCACAGCAGCCATGGGTGCAAGAGGTTCAGCTTGGACCAAGGGGCAGCTCAGCCACCAGGGCATTGGGCACCCCTGAGTTCCTGGTTCCATGCTCACTGCTCCAAGGTCAGGAAGGTTAGAGGCCCCTGAGTTCCTGGGCAGCAGAAGGGACATTGCAAACAGCCCCAGGGGTAGGTCAGGGCTGTGCCAGCACATGAGGGGGACAGCCAGACTTTGCCGGGCTCCCTGCCAGGGCAGAGCCTGATGGTGTTCCGGACCCCTCAGGGTGGCTGTGCCAGAGCCAAGGTGTGAGCAGACCACAAGCCTGGCAGGCTCTGCAGCCATCAGACCCAGGCTGGGCACCTGGCAGGAGCTGCTGGCAGTGGAGGGCAAATCCCTAGCAGCCACTGAGGAGGGTGACCACATTCCAGCCTCACTGCCTGAGGAGCAGCACAAGAGCCAGCCAGAGCCCCTGATCAATGCAGGGTCTTCACAGCTGGTTCCTGTCACCAACACATCTCCTGTGGCACATTCAGCCACTGACGGGTGTGAGAAGCCCAGGCAAAGGAGGCAACAAAGCTTCAAGTTCACCCTGGATCAGGGCCCATCCAGAGCTACTCATGGCCACAACAAAGCTGTAGAGGGCACTATGCAGGGACGTGGCAGCCAGTTCTTCCCCACTAACACTGAGACCTTCTCATGGTTGCTGAACCTGTGCTGTCCAGAGGGAAGGAACCCAGGGACAGAAAGGGGACAGCATGCTTCACTTCTCCAGCCCCCAGATCCTACCCAGGTGGCTGCAGGTTCAACGTGGGACCAAGTGGAGGGAGGAAGAGCTCCAAGGTGCTGCCAACTGGAACCAGGTGCCCCATGACTCCTGAGCTCAGGGCTGGGGAGGAACAGTGAGGGAGACCCACGACTGGTGACTGCAGGCGCTGTGAGAGTGCAGGGGCTGGCCAGCAGTGCCCACTGCATGGGCAGACAGTACACATCCCACGGCCAAGGTTGCAGCGCCCAGACAGACACGGCAGTGCAGCCGCAGACGGACGAGGAGCTCAACAGCAGCAGGAGCCCTAGGAAGGCTGATGGAGCTGTCCCACCATGGAAATGAAGCCAGTTCTCGGTGTCTTTGCCTATGAGCAAAGACAGCTCCCAGCACAGCACCCATCCCACCCAGTGCTGCTCGGAACACAGGGCAGAGAGGGGCAGGGCTTGGAGCTTTCAGGGTGCACACCGAGCTCTGTGTCACCCTCCTCTCCTGGCACAGCAGGGACAATCTCCACAGCAGATTCACTTCTTCCCCACAGGCATCCCTGGTGCTGCTGCCCCATGGTCCCTCCTGGGCAGCAGCACCTCCTGCCCCATTCCACACTCCAGCACACACCCCCCATCACACACCCAGCAAGGGCTGGACTAAGGGCTCCCCTGCCCTGCAGCTGGGCTCAGCCTCCTAACACACCAACGGCATCAAACCAGTCTGTGTCTCTCTTGCCCAGCTGGCACTGCAGCTGTCACAGACCCTCCTTGTCTCCCGGGCACCCCACAACTTCCAGGAACATGGAGATCTCAGAGGGAAATCCTAGACAGCTGAGCCGAAATCCACAGGAGGTGGAGCTCAGGCAGGGTAAATCGCTGTTTTACTAGAGAGCTGTGGATGTCGGCTAAACTGGTAGAGCAAGAGCTGCACTGGTTTCCACTGGAGTCCAGACAGCAGCAGTTCAGACATCCAAGTCCCTGCAGGGAATCTTCCATATTCCACAGCCTGCCAGTGTCCACCCAACCCTCTCCTCAGGAAAGAGAGCTCCCATCAGACACCTCATTTCCACTCAGAGCAAAGGTTCCTTTTCAGGAAGGGCTTTTCCCCTCTCTGTGCTCCCTCTTGCTCTCAGACCCGCCTGAAGTGCAGCACAAGCGGGAGATGCCCTGGGCAGTGCTGGCTCCATGCTCACTGCTCCAAGGTCAGGAGGGTTAGAGGCCTGTGAGATCAACGATGGCTTTAATAAAGATGGCATCATCACGCACGTAGGAGTTCTTGGCTTCCATGACGGACACAGGGCAGAAGAGGGGGCAGCCACTGGCGATGTTCATCTCCGTGACAGGGCGCTGGAAGGATGAGGACGTCACATCAGGGCGGAAGGCATCGATGATGTGCTCCCGGTTATTCTGGTCCAGAAGCATCAGGGTGACCTGTGGGGAAAGGTGAAAGCATAGGGGAGTGGCTGAATAAAAGACACACGGAAACCCAGCCCAGTGACCTGCTGTGATGCATGCAGCTACCAGCAGCCACAGCCACCCTGTGCACCTGCAAATCAGAGAAATGCCTCTGAGTGGGACCAGCAGAGAACATCACCTCAGGAATGTCCTGCAGAAACCCTCCCCATCCCCACATCCTGCCTATCACTGGAAACTTCCCTGTGGCAGCACAAGTCTGTCAGACTGACTGAAAACCTACACTCTGCTCACAGAACTGACACTGCACTCAGGTATTTCCCTGAGCCAGGGCTGTTGTCCTCTCTGCATCTGCTTTTGCCTGCTCACTCCGCCTCCATGTACTCCACAAATCTGCAGTGCCCAAGAGATGGGATCTGAGCTCCTGACAGGGAATGAGCACCTACTGTCCCCAAGCTCTGAGGCCACCATAACCTTCCCTTGCCCTCAACCCCTGCAGAGGCTCTGTGCGATTCCCAACAGCCCATGTCACCCCCTTGCCCCACAGCACAGCCAGTGCCCTCAGCACACCTGGGGAACCCCCAGGGCAGTCAATACAGAGCCCTTCCTCTGCCTTGTCAAGTGGCCCGGAGTGACAGTGCTGAGAAACTCGAGTGGGTGCTAAACCAGAGAGGCCATGGATGGGCACAGTGGGCTCTGCTCCAGACCCACCTTCTGGTTAAAGGGCCACCGCAGGAGCGCATCGTTAGGTCCCTTCATCACCACAAAAAACAAGGACAGGTGGGTCCCACGGCCGGTGCCGTCCCCATTCAGGTACACGCGCAGACACATCTTGTAGCCGTACTTGCTGGTGTAGAAAGCTGTCAGAGAAGTGTGGAACAGGCACAGTGAGGGTCCAGTGCAGCACAGCCTAGCAACAGCAAATCTCTCTGAAATCTGAGTGCTCTGAAGTTTGGAATCTGGGAGAAGCCAGGTCTGGGCTGCACCATAGGTGGTCTGGAAAGCCCAAGGCCAGGAAGTGCAGCCCCTGGCCTGAGCAGATGCTGTGCACAGAGCAGTTACCAGTCCCCCGGCTATTCCCTCACTGCCAGGGGAGATCTGCCCCAGAGTTGGGCCAATCCTCCTGCACCTCAGGGCTGAAGGAGCTGTGGTTCATGGCAGTAACACTGGTGAGCAGGAACAAACCCCCCCCATAAAGCACCTGGCTGGCAGCAGAGCACTCTCAGCATCCCCACTGTGAGCTGATGCCTCTGATCCGGGCAGGGGCTCAAGCAAGTGAACTTTAATTCTCATTTGGATTTCCACAGCATGGCTTGGGCATGGCCAGGATGGGATTTCAGACACTTTCCTTCCCCAGCAGTCCTGGGAATGCCTGTGTTGTGACACTAGACCTGTGTGGGGTCACAGCTTGGAAGGGGACCTGCCACAAGTCACCCTTCCACAGTGGCACAGAGCAGTACATCTGGGACTGGCTGGACGAGGCTCAGTGGGCACAGGCAGAGATCAGGGGTCACAGCCAATATTTTACTGCAGGACTTGGTGCTTTTCTCAACAGGCAGACTATGAATAGCAGAGACACTGTGCTCTTCCACAGGGTGAGGAGCAAGAGATCGGATCTTTGTCACTGCATTCCTCTTGGAAATACCCAGCTCATTTCCTCTGCTCCTTCCTCCCCACCTGCTTTACCCAAAGGTTCTCAGGACAGATGACCCTTTTGTTAGTCCAAGGAGAATATCCCCACTGGGCCCTCTGGGCCTTCTCAGCACTCTCATCACCCTTTGAATGCAAAACCCATCAAGGAACAGAAGGAAAGATGGCTCCAGAGTGGTGGGAGTAGCCAGGGAGAGAGGGACCATGCAGCTGGGCATCCTGCTCTCTCTGGCCCAGGCGAGGAGCAAAGCAAGAAGTCAGTAAGGCCCTCCCCCTTCCCCCCACCCCAGACTGATGGCCTTCACCCTGGCTTGTCCTGGGTCAGGCCCTGAATGAACCTTCCTTGTACAACTTGCTGGTTTTAGCTCAAGATTTTGCCCTTTGCCAAACCCTGTGGCACTCTGTCCTCACAACACTGCAAGCAGTATCTCCACTTCCTTTTCTTTAACACAGATATCAGCTGGTATTTCCTTGCCTTTACATTTAATGCAAACCAAACTATTACAGCCAATTCCCTTTCTCATCCCATCCACAGCCTGCATCTCTCTCCTCTCAGCCCTCTCTTCCCTCTTGGAACAGCACTGCTCTGCATGCTTCACTCTCCAAGATAAAACACCCCCTTCCACATGGAATATTTCTTTTCTCAGCCTGGCAGCATTTCCCAAGCAGAGGTCCTGCCATGAGACCCACATGCAGCTGAGATGCAAAAGATTTTGGGGACTTTGCACACCTGGAGAGAAGATGGCAGGAGAGCGGCCTGTTATCGCCTCCTGACGCTTCCGGGCAAACTCTGTTATCTTCCAGATGAAAACCCCATCGTAGGTGGAAGCCTCCATGTTGCGGATCTTCTCCTCCATCTCAGCCATGGCCAGGTCTTTAAGCCCAATGCTCCTCTCCAGCTGCCGGACCTGCTCAGTGGGACACGTGGTGCAGGTTAGAAACACGCAGGCTCTGAGGCCTGGGAGAGCCGGCAAACCCCAAGAGACCCTGGCATCCCCTTGGGATGGCTCCTTAGTGAGAGACCTCCAAAAACCGTCAGGGAGAAGGGAGGGAGAAACCGAGCAACATAAGCCAATTTACTGAAGCTTCCTTCTGCACCCTGTCACTCTGGAGAAGATCCTTCAAAACAGCTTAGTGCTTGAGCTGGGAACTTTCCCCTTAGCCAATGTAAAACTCCTTCCAAGGAGCTGCTCCATTGGCTGAGCAGCACAAGAAGTGAGGATGGGGAAAAAAATCTCCAATAACTCAGCATTGTGACAAAACTAAATTGAGAAAGTAAAGAACCTACACCCTCTGGAGGGTTCGTCCCTGCCAGCTCACACAGGGTCACGCCCGATCAGTTGCCCAGAGAGCACAGGTACGCTGCAAACTGCACAGCTCCAGGTGCCAGGAACACTAGGGGCCCTCCACAAGGGACTGTGCTGGAGCAGACTGGTGGAGGCAGCTCCTTCACACCTCCAGTCTATCGCTGCAGGCAGCAGCACTGATGGCACTCCTTTGGCAAAGGCAGCACTCATTTGGAAAAGTCTGGAAGGTGAGCAGCCCCACAGATTCAGTGAGATGCAGCACAAGGAGACGCAGTGAAATTCTGGGTGCTCTGGCTCTTGTCAGAAAACTGAGGAACTGTGCTGAGGAAGAACCCCTCAGTATCTCACCCAGTTTGATAATTAACAGAGGTCTGATGCTTTAGACAGGTCAGTTAAATTCCCAGCTTTTCCAGGGAGCTGCTGAGGGTTGAGCACAGGCACACAGGCTATTTTAGTTCTGCCTTCAGATTTGTGGAGTTTCAGGACCAAGTGGTGAAGCTTTGCTAGCTCATGACACAGAAAGGAAACAGGTAACAACCTCTGCTGGGAGTGTGGGAACCCAGGTGAGCAGTTACACACCTTGTTGCTCAGCGTTTCAATTTTCTCCTGGTCCAGCCGGTGCTGGCGACTGTAGGCCTCAGCTGTCAGGGACACTCTCTCCACCTCCCGGTTAAGCACACAGACAATGTTCTCAAAGGTAACTGTTTTCCTCTCAAGGGCCTCACACCTTCCCAAGAGCTCAAGGGACCGGGAGAGCTCCGACTCCGAGCACAGTGAGTTTGCTCCCAGAAGTGGGGAACTGTTTTGTGATGAGGAAGGGACAGGAATGGGCTTCAGGTCCCCAGCACCAGTCTTGAGGCTGAGCACAGAGCTCAGGAGCATGTAGAGATGCTCTGCCAAACACTTCCTTTCATGTTCTAGGAGCTTTTCATTTTCCACCTACATGAAGAGAAATACATCCCCCATTCAGCATGTGCAATCTACACTGTCACCATCCACAGAACAAATTCCTCCTATCCAGGTTGTCTCTGTCCCTCTGGGGAGCCTCTCAGAACCCTTGGCCAGTCCTGAGTCGGCAGACACCGGGGGGGCAACCCCAACACGGCCGACAGCGGGGAGACACTCTCTGTGCCCCGAGGGTACTGAGGGCACCTGGGCTGGTCGCCTTTGCAGCAGAAGAGACACCAGAGACATCGGTAGATGATAAAGGGCCGACTCTTAGCAGGGGTTAATCCAAGGTTTTATTCAGGGGCTCTGGGGAGCTCCTGCACCTTAGGGGGCCTCCTGCCGAGAGCCCCGGGAGATGTGCCAAGGTTACATTCAAAGGGAGGTGGAAACCCAAAGTAGATAACATTTTACTAACCAAGAAGTGACCCTAAGGGATGGGTACTGGGGGATGGACATTTAGGACAGCGTATGGGGCAAGGCTTGGGGGGCTGACCCTTAGCCTCTGGCTGATCACTCGAGGACCTGGACTGAAGCTTCTAGAGGGAGGGGATGGGATGCCGAGTGATTGGCAGAGAGCCAGGGTGGGGGTTTGGGGATGATCTCATCCAGGGAGAGGGATTACACAGGTAAAGGGAGTTGGGTACACTCTGGGATAAACCATTTGGGAAAAATACAAGGAAACAAAAACAAAACTACTTCAAAGTATTTCAAAGTATAAAAACACACTACAACACAGATCACAACATCAGCTTTAAATTTATAATTTATAGGGGGGAAAAAACAAAGAAATAATGGAAAAATGTGTTTTGGTGGGGGTGGTTTGGGTTTTTGTTTAGTTTTAGAAATGTTTCAAATCACATACAATGAGGGTTGCTAAACGCTTCCCCCAGCTGTACTAGTCTGCTCTGCCTTCCTCCAACCCCTCCCAGAAAAGCTCTGTCAGATGTATCTAACAGCAACAAAGGACAAAGCCTCCCATAACCTCCTGGAGGAGGGATTTATTTGAACCAGTAGGACCTGCAAAAACTAAGTGACATAGAGAAATGGCCTGGCCCCAGTACTTTGCTTACAGAATCACTGTAATCACAAGTTATTACACACTTGCTTGGATGTGAAGAGACCTTAAAGCTCATCCTGTCCAAGGGATCCAAGGACAGCCACAGCTCCTCTGGGCACCCTGTGCCAGGGCCTTCCCACCCTCACAAGGAACAATTTCTCTCTAAAAATCTCATCTAAACCTGACCTCTGGCAGTGTGAAGCCATTCCCCCTGAAAGAAGCATAACCACCACAGTCCCAAAGCACTTAGGGTGCTCTTAAAAGTAGAAGGAGATTTCATCCCACAGGAATTTAATTCCTGGGATGCGCAGACTCTGCATAGCAGATGATGTGAAGGGGTTTAATCAAATACTCCATGTGCAAGGGGTTTAATCAAATACCTGAAGGAAAACAGATGTGACACACGTGACAGTTTGGGCAACAGCAGTTTGCAGGAACTCTAATGCTGGGACTGAAAAGCCCCAGGGAAACCTGAGAGAGGAGCCCTTACCACCTCAGCACAGCCCACAGCCTCGAACCGGCACGGTACTTTGGATCTGCCACACGTCTTCACATGGTCCCGAAACTAGAAAGGGAGGAAGGAGAGCAGTGTTAGATCTTATGTGTCCCTAGTGCTCCCTTTCCACCCCACTGACATTTGGGAAACTACAGCCAAGCTGAAGAATGCCCAAGCTATGGCTAATCACTAACTGTCACAGTGCCCACTAAACCTGGGCTCGGCCCGCCATCCGGTGTGACTTTCACCAGAATACAAATACAGCCCTGACACCTGAAGAAAGCCTAATTTCTCCTTCTCTTATGGCTGGGAGGTCTTACTGCTCACCTGCACATGCAAGAGTGAAAAAGCAATGGGTACAGGATCAAGCTGTGGATGCAGAATAATGAGCTTTCCTGAGGGCTGAGGAATGGGAGGCACAGACAATAACCCAATGAAACAAGGGCACATTCATTTTCGGCACTTCACACAACTCTGGTAAGGACGTGCTACAGGTTGGTGTTTTTACCTCCATCCCAGCATTACATTTCTGCTGAGAGGTGGCACTAACCCCTCAGCACTGAGATGACTCGTTCAGGTTCCCACACAGCACATGATTAATCCAACGAGCACTGTCACAGCTTCAGCTTGGGTTTAGCACACCCCTCACCATCAGATATCAGAGCTCTGTTCTGAATACCACCATATTCCCTCCCCACTTAACTCCTACATCTGCTACAACAGATGTCAATTAAAACTGCTTTTAAACCACTTTTTTAAAGACTTCTAGATCCATGTGGCTTGTGTAATGAGTCAGGTTACTCAGAGTTAACATGGCAGCAAATAATCAACAAGAGTTTGGAGAAATAAACATGGGAGTTAATATTTAAACACAGAGAAGATCACCCATGGGGACCCCATGAGGTGGCTTCCTGCAGGGCTTCAGCTCCCACCTGCAGAGAAGCTGGGCTGTACCTCAAACCCCAGCCTGCAGATAAGGTGGGCTGTACCCCCACCCCTACCCCCTCCTTATGCTGCCCATTTGGAAGAACTCTTTTGCTCCTCTTTTTGCTCCCCTTTTTGCTCCCTCTGTTCCCCTGCCCTGCTAAAGGGCTTTTTCCAACACTGCTACTAAAAATATTTGCCTGTAGAAAGCAAGATGGTTTCAGATGAATGTGCTTTTTGAAAATGTTTCCCAAAACTTGAATTTTTCAGACTCTTGAGCCTTGTCCCAGGAGCCAGCAGCCTGGAAATGCTATAGGCATGGATTCCATTAGATTATTACTTAGATATCAATTAATATAGCTGGACATGGGCTCTCTTTCCAAAATTGCAGCAGTTGTTGATGCAGTTGCTCTACACAGAACATAAACCCATAAGTGTGTTTTTCCCACAGAGGCTCTGTCCCCATACATGGTTCCAAGGGAGGTGGCAGTGGCAGCACCAACACTGACCTGCGAGTGCCCCTGAGCCACATTACCTCACACCTATCCTTATGGAAAACTCACATCCACATTTACAGCTGCCACTCAGTTGTTTTCCCCACTTCATTTCCTAAAGGACTCTGTTTCTCCCTCCTGCCAGAATGCCAAACTCAGCCCATCAGGACACCAAATACCCCCACGGCACAGAGTCAGATGGATACCTTCTCCCTGGGAATCTTCTTCCCACAGCCTTCACAAGTCAGCGGGAATTCAGGGCAGACTTCATCATGAGCCTGTGAAGGAACATACAGGAGATATTTGTCCTCAAATAAAAGGCTCATGGAGGTTCTGTGATGGGCACAATCCCAAGGGGCTGGGTTTATACCTTATTACAGATGAACACTGGATTTACCAACCTACACTCAGACCTTAGTCACGCTGATCCCTCTGAGCTGCTGACTCATCGTGTGATCTCCAGGATACCCCAATTTTGGGTGTCTATGTAGCACCCAACCTCTATTTAAAAGATGCTACAATGATTTTTAAAAAATTCAAATTATTGCTTTGATGGCCAAGATAACCAATGGGAAACTCCATTTATGGCTCTGCCAGGAGAGGACACGTTGATGCAGGTTGAGTGGAGTGAGCCACTACCTCAGCAGGATAATCTGGGTCGTTTTCCACTGTAATGGTTATCAGTCAGTTGAGGCATAGGCCCCATGACAGCTCATGACATGCTGGGCTGAGCTGTCTGATTGTATCTTCACTTTTGAACTAGAATACCATTTTTCAAGCAGAAAGAAAACTGTTTTTCAACTGTTTCATTTACCAGTCCCTGCACACAAGCAATTGCCTCTGCAGCCAGACTCAGGGTTGGATGATGGCCAGAGAGGTTGAACAAACGACCAGGGCAACGTGATCCTCTGTCCTCAGTAGACTCTTTGGCAACACTGCTGGCTAAATGGAATGCTGGAACATGCCACTGCTTCTGTGCCATTTCCACACTGCTTAAACCTTCTTGTTCTACACCCACCAGTTGAAACAAGGCATTGGAAACACCATGAATATGCAGATCAAAACTCAAATTAAAATGTAAGAGCACTGAAGTCTCCTGCCATGGTAGGGACAGAAAAAAAATCCAACCAGGAGCATTTCTAATGCAGCCATCTGAACCCAGATGTTGGAAAACTTGGTAACAATAAATCTCTGTTACCTTCTAGCCTTCTAGGGGAACATGCACAAACCTCACCGTGTCACACATCAGGAAGTGGAAAGTGAAACCAGCAGTAACTCCACCCTGGCTTCTTGGTCACTCTCTCCTTTTTATGCTTTAAGTGAGTAACTTAAGCTGAGAGTTTCACTGTGTGTCCCTGGAGAGATGACTGGCCAGCCAGCAGGGTTTGGAGGGCACTGCTGCCTGCAGAGGAGGAGGAGGTCAAGTGCCTGCCTTTATCCCACTCACTCAGAGGGAGTGAGCCCTTTTTTCTACCCACCTACTGCTCTCATGTTCTAGAAACACCCAATAACATCTACCCCATGAACCACAAAACACTGGCAGAACAGATGGTCTGACTGAAAAAAGGAAATTTCACTGCAGAGGCAACTATTTTAAAAGGGAGTATTTTAAACTTACGGTCTCCCATGCCAATAGGTGGGTGTGAAACTACCACCTTCTCCACACTCCCCACCTCCCAGCATTTATCCTCCACCCTGAATCCCCCCTGCACCATGACGTAATGGCCAGGAATGGGCAGCCCTGCCTGCAGCATGGGAAGGAGCTCAAAGAGCAACTGTTCTGTATGTAAATAGTTAAAGACACCCAGAGGCTTCAGCCAGCGCAGATCCAAACATTTCTGTATAAACAGTTTCAGGCTCTTCTGGAAACCCCTGTTCCTCCTGCCCCACGTGGGTGTCAGAACAGAGATAGATGGTATCACTCCTGGAAGAAATCCAACCCACCCTGGAGCCAAGAGCAGGGGCTGGCACTTGAGCCTGATCTGCCACATCCACTCCCCCTGCAATGGCAATCCTCCTGTTTATATCTTTCCCAAACCCACAGCTGTAGCTTCTGCTACAGGGATAAGCACCACTCACACTCACATCCAGGCACTTGCTTGGAAAGTTTTTGGGAGCTCCATGGCTGTGCATGAGACTAGGCAAGAGCAGGCACTCTCCCAGAGGGAAACCAGAATGGAAATCAAGCTGGACAGGCATCAGAGAGAGGGGACAGCCATGGAAGAATTAAAGTGGAGCTGGAAGACAATGGCTCACCCAGCGAGGCACACACCAGCCCGCAGCATCCAACAGCAGGAGCAGGAAAATCAAATGGGGCAGAGTTAACAGCCTTCAGCAACACCTGGTTCTTCCCACTGAATTACAACCAAAGCCGCTGATTGATCAATTTCCTTCCCTAATAATAAACAGTGATACAACCCCACAGCAGCCTGCCCATCACCCACCACCATCAGACATATCATTCTCTGGGAGCTCACCAGAAAGGTTAGAAAATCGGACACCACTGCCCATGGGAGGACCAGGGCAACCGAGAGGATCAGAGTCAGGGACTGTGTGTGAAGGAAATCAGAATCACAGAATAATTGAATGGTTTGGGTTGGAAGGGACCTTAAAGCCCATTTCATTCCACCCCACTACTGTGGGCAGGGACACCTTCCACTATCCCAGGTCATTCCAAGTCCCATCCAACCTGGCCTTGGACACTTCCAAGGGATGGGGAAGCCACAGCTGCTCCAGGCAACCTGTGCCAGGGCCTCACCACCCTCACAGTGAACAATTTCCTCTTAACATCTAATCTAAATCTCTCCTCTTTTAGTTTAAAACTGCTCCCCCTTTTCCTGTCACTATCTGTCCATGTAAAAAGTATCTCTACATCTTTTTCAAGCCCCCTTTAAGCACTTACAGGCTGCAGGGAGGTTCCCCAGAGCTTTCTCTTCTCCAGGCTGCTCAAAGGTGCTGAGCTCTCCTCTCTGCCTGCAGGCCTACTAGCAAATGGAGCTGCCCGTGGGTACTGGGAATCTCCCACCTCAGTATCAGGAAAGCAGAAAAGCTGTACATGATTTAAATTTGCAGTATTTGCAGACAAAGTTTCTCTCTGGACACTCCGGCAGCAGGCTGAGGCTGTTTCATCCCAGCCAGCAAGGGCAGCACTCTTGCATTGCAGCTGTGCAGGGGAGTGAAGGCATACAGAGGGAAAAGTGGGTTTTGGTAAGGGCAGCTGATCCCTGGAGCACACAGTGATCATTCCTAAGGAGGCTGAGAGCAGATCTCACTGTGCTCTGAAGCTTCCTCATGAGGGGCAGCTCTGATCTCTGCTCTGTGTGCCAGTGACAGGACTCAAGGGAATGGCTGGAGTTGTGTCAGGATGAGGTTAGAATGGATATCAGGAAAAGGTTCTTCCCCCAGAGGGTGCTGGGCACTGCCCAGGCTCCCCAGGGAATAGGCACGGCCCCGAGGCTGCCAGAGCTTCAGGAATGTTTGGACAGCGCTACCAGAGATGCCCAGGGTGGGATTGTTGGGGTGTCTGTGTTGGTGTCTTGTGCAGGGCCAGGAAATGGACTGCATGATGCTTGTCGATCACTTCCAGCTTGGTATATTCTCTGGTTCTATACAATGCCAGGATGAGTTGCTCCCCTACTTCTCCCTCAGCCAAGAGGGAAAACTGCAGTTTAATCTGATCACCATTTCACCTCAGGGCATCCCTAAATTCAATTTCATCTCTGGAAGAGGCTTCTGCTGGAAATCATTATCTCCATACTCTGGTGGACAGGACATGCCCCTGCTGCCTGGCTGCTCTGCTCATAACCTGCCACATCCATACAGGTCCAGTTTTTTATTTGAGGTCTTGTAACCATGCTAGGAATCCATCAGCATGACACTGGGCTCCCCCTCCAGCAAAGGGACAAGGCTGGCAGCTGGGAAATGCCACTGTTGAAGCAGCTCCTGTGAGATACCTCTGCCAGAGCCCATGGAAAGGTCACAGCAAAGGGCAGGGCTGGCAGAGGGACAAGGGACAGCAGGACAGGCTCAGAGTGAGCTGCACACTGCAGCTCTCCTGCAAAATCCCCTGGTCTTGGAAAGTCACTCCATCAGTCTCCTCTGAGCACAGCAACAGTAACCCTAAGCAGACAACTCAAGGGCTTGGCAGCTGGAAGGGAGCAACAAGAAGGAAGCAAAACTACCAGGATGGCAGAGGAAAGCCAGCTGCCATGACACAGGGCACAGTAGTGGCTACGAGGGCTTGGGTGGTCTCCAGCCCCAGCATTGCCATGTGCAGCACTTGGCTTCTTGGACACAGTAGCCTGGCTACAAGGAAAAGGGTGGGCCCATGAAATTGTAGAGAAAACACTGAAAATGAGCCTCCAGTATAAAAGAGAGTTTTGAGGGAACCTGAATCCTTTGTGCTAAGAAGCACTGGTTGCTTCGTGCATCTCTGTCAGTTTCCCAGGGGCTCCAGAGCCTGCAAGATGGAAATGTGCCACACAAGGCAGGTGTTTTGGGATGCCCTGCTCCTCTGAAGTCCCCATGCCCTTGTGTGCTGCAGCTCCTCCTACCAGAGAAGTCCTAAGCTGGTTCTATGCCAGGCTTGCTTGAACCTTTCCCCATACAGGTGAGTCAGGCTACCAGGCACAGGGTGACCACACACCCAGTCCTTGTGCTTCTGCATGGAACCCAGCAACACAAGGCTGGAAAGCAGGAACCCAGTCTATAATTCCCAGTGCCAAACAGGAATGGGAGATTTCTGAGACCATCACACAGGCTGGTGCCAGACACAAACTCCTCCCTTGCTGGGACATGCTGTTGACAGATCCAAGCAAGTTCACTTGGCATCATTTCAAAGAAACTGTCAAAACCAAAGATGAAGTTTGCATCACTAGGTACTGTTGGCTCCAGCTGGGCAGGCAGTGAGGGCTTGGGAACCCAGCACACCCTCACTGCTCTCAAGGCCCTGGTGCACACCTGAGTGAGGACAAAAGGTAGAAGAAGCCTTGTGGGGTTTCCTGTGGGCCTGGCTCAAGCCTCTGTTCAGACCCAAGGCAGGAACTCTTGTTTTCAGTGTTGAAGTTTTGTTCATCAACTGTTAGGGCTGATCAGACAGAGGTCTGATTTGGGGATTGCTGGCAGAGGGACACCAAGGCAGTGTTTCAGGTACTGAAGACAAGTGTGAAGGCAAGAGTGATTTCTTAGGACAGAGGAAAGTACAAAATGCATTTGAAGCAGTAGCAGGTTTTCTGTAATTTTTAAAAATAGGTTCTGCCACTCCTGGTTGCTTTCAACTATGAACAAGCATGAAGTGGTGGTACACTGCAGGATGCTTTTTCCAAATCCCTACACAATTCCCCCACCTGCATTCATGGTGAGGGGTTTCCTCACAGCGTAGAGCCATATGAACCACACTTAGCACTCCCCTCCACTTCAAACCTCGTGACTTACAGCTTTTCATTCTCCAAGGAGCAGATGTCAAAACCATTAATTTTTGGGCCACCACAAGAAGGCTGAGCTGGTTTCAGAAGTGAAGAGCAGACCCTCTGCAGCCGGGGCTTTCCAATTCCCTCCCGCGCATGCTCTCTGGCACTCACCGTGGCTCTATCTCCCACCACGGGTTTGGACAGGAAATCACCTCGTGACTGGGCAGCCAGCTACACCAGCTACTGTGGGGACTGTGGCTGGGATGTGCTTGTGGGCCTCAGCTCTGGCTCTGGAAAGTATAGGTGTGTCTGATCCCTTTTCCAAAAGCAGAAGGTCCTTCTGGAGCTAGCTGCAAACTGCACTTCACCATCAGCCCAGAATTTGGAGCCAAAACCTTCAGAAAAAGTCAATAAATGCTGCACTGGGTTTTAAAGAGAAGGCTGGTCACCCTGCTACAGCAGCACCAAGTGCCCCTGCCACAGCGCCTCAAGTGTTGTACCCCACATAGACAACAATGATACAACACTCAGAGGAACAGCTTTGTGGAGCAGGAGACAGGTGACCGAGCTTCAAAGACCAACAGCTCTCCTCTAAGCAATGTGCAAAATCCTGAAGATGAAGTTTCAGCCTCAGCTGAAAATCACCACCAAAACCTGTTGGGGCACTCCTGGGTTGCAGCTGGGAAGGAGGGGCATGACACGCTCAGGGCCCCCAGCCGCCCTTCTGAAGAGGGAGCTTTCCCTGGATAAGGCATGGCAGGGGCTCTACAGCATCTCCTAAGTATGAACGGTGGGCAGAAAGGAATGCCTGGTTATCCTGTTCTTCTGGAGCCAGGAAGCTACATAGCCCAGAAGGGGCTGCAGACATCCTTTCTGACACCACAGGCTTTTAAGTAACATCACTTGGGATTGGAGTTTTGCACCTTCTGCAGCCTTCCAGGTTCCACTTACAAAGAACTTTCTAAAACCAAAATGACAACAACAAACTCGAGGAAAGCACGTTCCCTCCAGCATGGATTAAGCCAGCTTGTTCCCACACCTGACTGTTGCTTGGCCTCAGGAGCTGAGCTGATCTGAGCCCCACAAAACTTAGTTTAAACACTGATGTCATGTTTAAGCTTAAAACTTAGTTTTAAGTTTTAAAACTTAAAAACTTCCTAAACTTGGACAATTTCATTTCCTTATGTCTCAGTTAATTCTGCTTCCAGCTGAAGAGGGCTGCATTAAATCCCCTGTCTGGGGTAACCAAGGGGAATGCCAAAGCTGACCCCATGTACCCCCCTCCTCAGCCCCCTCCTCCCATCCCAGTCCTGGGGGGAGGACACAGGAAGGGAACTGGTGGGATGAAAGGCATACATAAAAGGTGTATGAAAACTGACAACAGTATGTTGATAAGCAGGAGAGGGACATGGACAGCTAGAGGTACTGTAGGGTGGGAGGAACACACCAGAGCTGAGGAACCACAAACTCCCTCTCCTGGATATCACTGGGACTGTTTTTGAGGTTTTTCCTTTTGCTTTAATGGGCTGAGTTTAATTTCTGCAGCCCTTCTCAGACTTTGCTCTTGAATCTAAAGGCTCATGCCCACAGCCTGATTTTCGAAATGTACATGCAGACAGACTCATCAGGAAAAAAGGTCACTAATAAAAGGAAAAACCCTTCACCCCACCCCACCCCAAACTACTTTATCCAAATGCCACAAAATATTTACAGACTCTGAAAAATGCAGCCATAAATCCAGACTTAAATATTTCATATGGTCCACACAGCTTGAAGCAGAGTGCAAGTCATGTCCAAGCAAACAGCACTCATTCAGTTTTGCATTTTCCTTTGAGAGCCAAACTTTAGTCTGAACAGAAAGCAAAACTGAAATCTATTTTACTCCTTTTCTTGAGGTTTAAGCTTTCCAGCTGCAGAACATGTTTCCCCTGTGTGTGCTCTGATAAGATTAGCAAATCAGAAGTTTGCAAGGGGAGAGCAGCCTCTCTCAGCACAACGCATGATTTTAAAATTAGCAAACAGTGAATTCACTCTGAGGGACTTTCCATGTCCTCTCAGAAATAGCTCTGAGGTACTTTCCAGAGTGGGAGTGCTGAGCTGCTGCAGGACGTTACCCACAGCACAGCTACGGATGCAGCTCCTCTGCACCAGGCAGCTCTGCACTGTGACCCTGAAGGCTGGGTTTAACCTTAGCCCAAGGTATCACAAGGCTCTGGGCTAACACAGCCATTCAACGCCTCCTTTCCCAGCCCTCTTCAGCAACACACATAGCTTTGGCAGCATGGGGACAGCCAGTCCTGATTAAATACCACAGCTCTTTGGCAGGCATATGAGAGGAGATAACACAAGCCAGACCTTGCCTCCTCCCACGAGTTCCTAGGAAAGAGCCAGCTTTTCCTGAGAGGGCACAAAATAACCTCCTTCCTTAGGCTGAATGCCACCAGGGCAGGCAGCAGAGGTGACTCAGCCCCTGAGAGGAAACAGGCAGCACTGCTCCAAACCCTCACACCCCTTCTACCACACAGGACTCCCTGAGACTCATAAAAACCCCTGGCGGGGAAGATATCACAGATGCCGCAGACCCACAGCCCACGCACGCCAGGGCCACACATCTATCAATCATCCTTTGTCCCAGCAAACGCCAAACTGGGGTTTGGGAAGATCAAGTGGAGAGTGAAAACAAGGCACAGGCTCATCCATATAGGAGCTTTCATCAACAGTGCGCAAGGTTCTGGGGCATCACATGCTTCTGCAGCCCTGATCCCAGGACAGCTCGCTGCCCTTCTGAACTCCCAGTGGGAGCTCTGGCCAGACTCAAGCACTCTAACACTTGTCAGAATACGTAGGGACAACTTTTGGCAGCAAAAAATTTTTGCTGAGCTCTGCAAGAACGTGTTAAGACTTTTTTTAAAACCAGAAGAAAAAGTTCAGCACAGTTCATCAGCCACAGCACATCAGCACTGGAAGTTGCTGACAGATAATTTGGTTTAGTCTAATGAAGATGAGCTCACTATAATCATTGCAGAAGATATTGGACTTCTGGGCACCAGCAGAAATTAAAGCATGGAGCAAACAATCTGCAGACACCACCAGCACAGCCTGAACCTGAAACCTCAGTACCAGGGTACCCTGTTCCTGGACAGGCAATCCCCAAACATTGTGCTGTGGTAGTGTTAAGCTTTTCACCTGATACTTCTTCAGTCCTACATCCACACCATGAGCCTCTCACAGATGTATAAATGGGGGTTCAGAGCAGCAGAACCATTTAGCACCAACATCCTCATCTCTTGGACTAAACTTTGAGCACACAGCAGAAGGCTCAGACAGCAGGACAAGGAAGCAGAGCTGCAGAAGCATCTCTCTGCTAACAGGCAGAGGCACAGTCTGGGCAGAACACTCAGGCCTGATGCACAGCTGTTGCTTCTTCCTTCCACTTTGCAATGGCATTGTCAGGAGAATCCCAATGTTAGCCTGGACAGACCAAGGTTAAACCTGCTTTTGAAATACATCTCAGTCACTGTCAAAGCTCTGTGAACCACCAGGCTATGATCTTAATCTGGAGTGAGTGTTAGAAAGAAATAAAATGAATTCCTCTTATCTCAGCCCCCCCCCCCCCCCCCCCCCCCCCGTGGTGGTTCTGCCATTCCAAGAGGGATGACAAAATTGTCTTTCAGGAGCCAAAAGCTTCACATACAGTCACATGCTACAGACCAAGCACCCCCAGCCACAACTAAAATCTGGATTAAAAAGCTAGTGGGTTCTTCAAGGAGAAATGAGGTGAAAAAACCGTCCTGTCCAGCAGCCTTGTGTCCCAGAACACTTTGGAGTGATGGGTGACCAGACAGTACCCAACATCTAGTCCCACTGTCCTGGTAGCTTTGGAGACACCTGAAATGGGATCAGGTCATTTTCTGTGAGTTGATGGAGTCTGAAGAGTTTTAGGTTCACATAATGCAAAGAAATTCACAACCATTTAATGGCACAGCAATTTCTTGACAGTCTTGTATAGCAGAAAAGAGCTGCAAGGAGAGCAGGTGGTTCCCATCATGGAAGGAACATGCTCACAAGCAAATCCCTGCGATCACAAGCAAATCTGAACTGATCTCAGTCCAGCCTGTGCCCTCAGCAGGGCACACAAATCCTCATTCAGGGAACCTCTCCAGCTGACAGTAAAGTCCAGGGATTTGACAACTTTCCCCCACTGTCAGCAAGCACAGACAACACCCCGAGTCGTCCCCAAAAACAGAGGGAAGAAGGATGCAGATGTGCCAAGCCTTGCTTTGGCCTGTACCTCGTACTCTTTGATGGTTCCCTTCCAGGTGCAGCCGCTGTTGATGCAGACAGCAGGCAGACTCTCCACTTCCCGCCGCGCTGCATTGTCTGGGAAAGCCTGAAATGGAAAAAACAAGCAGACCACAAATATTACTGAGGGGCTGCAGTTTTGATCAGGACTTTGAATTCTTTCTGAAAACTCCTCCCAGACCAGTCACCCAATCAACCCTCAGAGGTGTGTTAAGAGCAACCAAATCTCTGTGACAGCTTTAAGTAGGGCACCACTACACACACATGACCTGGATTTCAGCACTGAGGAGTCCAACACAGTAATCACCCTTCTCACAGCTGAAGAAAAGGGTTCCTACGAATAAGGAGTTCTCAGAGCTCATGTTTTAAGCAAAAACTGTAACTGGTGTTCCTGACACCAGTCTTCTGTTAGGTTTCTTTCAATGTATTTTTCCTTACCGAGCTTGTTTCCAAAATAGAAATTCCTTCTTCATATATTCCTTCCTGGATACAGCTGGCACACTTTTGAGGTCCAGCACTATCAGACAGAAAACTAATAATCAAACACAACAACAACAACAACAACAAATTTAAAAAAAAGTTTTAACAATAAATTGACTTCTGGTAACTATATGAAATGACAGTGTTTTCTTATTTTTAAAGCAACACATTGAGTCTTTGCTTGTGTGTATTGTTGATGCCTATTTCTAATTTTTTTCTTCTGCCAATTAAACATTCTATTAGGCTTTCCTCATACAAAGGTAGGAGTAAGATAGAACACAAAGAGACTTCTCTGGAAGCCAGCTTGTGCTTAAACCTCTCCCATTTTGACACAACAATGAAATGATGACTTTATGACTGTGATGAAGGAAATAGGTGATAGACCTGGACTGCTTCCTCAATGGCAAAAACAGTGCAGGGGATTCTGGAAAAGAGAACTTTGAAGCGTCAACAAAGGCAAGTCAGAGATTACACATTCCCTTAGAGAAGAGATGATGCTGAATCTCAGTGATTGAACACAGCTCCCTTAGTGAGAAGGTCCTGAAAACGACACTTCTCTCTGCTTTTGTTCTTGAAAATGCCTTTTCAAATATTGTGCCTTCCCACTGGAGGCACAGCAGTTACCTGATGATTCTCTTCAGGCAGTAGGAGCAGTAGCGATGGCCGCACTGCGCCTGGAACGGCCGCCTGAGGATGTTCTTGCAATCGGAGCACAGGTATTTGACCTCCAGTTTAGTTCCCAGGATCTCCTTTGCAAACCCAGGCTGGTTTAGATCCAGAGAACCAGGTGGAGAAGAGTTTGCTGCTGCCATGTGAACGAAAAGTTCTGGCTGTATCTCCAGAGACTGAAAATAAAAGTATTTTCTCCAATTGATTATAATTGTATGGGGGTGATTTGTCATATAAACTGTGTTACCACAGACTATTAGACTGTCACCCAACACAAGTAAACATACTGATGTAAACCACCCTAAAACCCTGCCTTCACCTCCCAAATATGGGAGGAAACTTGAATTTTAGAACTAAATCCAGAACACAGAGACATGAAGCACAGACCTAACAAACTCCCTGTCTGAGCTGACTGAAATGTAGCCTGTTTAGAGATATCAAGTCTTCTTGCTTTAAATAAGGCAAAAAACTGTCTTAAAGGTGATAAGAAATAAATAGAATAAACTCAGTTCACCAAAGACCTGTTGGCCAGCCCAGCCACAGCTTGTCAGCTGTCAGGAGGGACCAAAATTCTGCCCAGAGGCAGCTAGACCCGCATGTTCCTTGGAGGAAGCTCGGCACACAGTGGAGCCCAGATTTAGTGGTGGCACCCAGTCAGGCACAAAGGGTTCCCCAGAGGGATGGAAAATGAGGACACAAGAGGCATGAGCAAATTGGAAAGAAGGCAAAGAATAAAATGCTTTTGTTTTAGCTGCTTATGCATCTCATACCTTCATTCCCTGTGATTACATTCTACAGGCACCTAAAACACCTAAGGAGCACACCCGTGGAGTCCCCTGGTTTGGATGGGAAGGGACTTTAAAGCTCATCTTATTCCACCCCCTGCCATGGGCAGGGACACCTCCCACTGTCCCAGGGTATCCAAGCTCCATCCAACTTGGCCTTGGGTGCTGCCAGGGATCCAGGGGCAGCCACAGCTGCTCTGGGCACCCTGTGCCAGGGCCTGCCCAGCCTCCCAGGGAACAATTCCCAATATCCCATCCAGCCCTGCCTTCTGGCAGTGGGAAGCTGCTCCCCCTTGTCCTGTCATTCCACGCCCTTGTCCCCAGTCCTCTCCAGCTCTTTCGGAGCCCCTCCAAGGGCACTGGAAAGGGCTCTGAACTGAGGTCGCCCCGAAGCCTTCTCCAGGCTGAACGCTTCGAGCCCTTCTCCGGGAGGAGCCCCCACGAGCAGAGACACCGCGAAGCGGAGAAGAGCCCAGGGCTGCCCCCGTGTGGCCCGGACTCCCCGCGGCCAGGAGGGCTCTCTGCCGGGCCGGGCTCCAAGCGGAGCGAGGCCCGACCCCGCCGCTCCCTGAGGGCCCCGCACTCACCGGCCCTCGCTGAGCACCCGCACCGGAAGCCCTGCCAGGCCCCGCCCCCGGACACGTGTGGCGAGCCCGGGCCCCACCCACCGCCCGGGAGCGGCCCCGCCCACGGGAGCGGCCTCGCCCACGGGACCGGCCCCGCCCACGGGACCGGCCTCGCCCACGGGACCGGCCGGTCCCCGACATCCCCGACACCGTCACCCGCCTTTGTACTCCCAACACCTCCACACCGACACCCTCGATCACCCAACAACACCCACCTCTGCACCCCCAATGCCCCCAACACACCATCACCCATCCCTGCATCCCCGAAACCCCGAGTCCAACAACCACCCCACCGTCACTCACGTCTGCACCCCCAATACCCTCACATCAATCTCTGTCACCACCCCACTGTCACACCCAGTTATGCCTACTGTCACCCCCGTCACCCCCTCAGTCACCTCCCCTCAGTTCCTCAGTCACTCCCTTACCCCGTCCTCTGTCACTTCCCCAGGCACCACTCCTCGCTGACTTTCCACTGTCCCCTGCCATATCCCTGCTTCAGGCGACCCTGCTGGGAAAGAACCCAGATCCCTGGGACACCCTCACACTCCTCCAGGACTACTCATCTACCCGCTGGGTTCTCTCATCCCTCCTCTGAGCCCACCTCATCCGCCTCCTAGGACCTCCTGGGTGCCCTCGTCCATCACAGGGACTTCCCATCCATCCCCTGGGATCCCCCCTCACGCATCCACTGCATTTGCTGGAGGGGGAAAAAGACGGACCGTGGTGCTCAACCTGACCCACCCGCGGTCCCATCGGAGACAGCCATTTCCCGCTGCACTCCCTAGGTGAGCAGCACCTGGTCCCTTGGAAATGGCCCGGAGCGAGCACCTGGCAGAATTGTTTTAAAGTCACTTTTGGCCATTTTGGGTACCAGTGGGCCCTCGCCTACCTGCGCACAGAGTGTCATGGCCACCTCGCGTCCCGTGGCGCCGGCTCGGGGGACAGGTGGAGGCCAGCGGTCGGGAAGGATGGGCGGTGGCAGGACGGAGACGGCCGGACGGCGATGGCAGGAAAAATGCCGCGGGGGGAAACGCGCGGCGCAGCCCGCACTGAGGTCACGGCGAGGTGCTTTTCGCAGAGGAACTTGTTCGGCAAAAGGTCACAGCAGCGAGATTTGTCCCCCGGGATCCCCAGCCAGCCTGCCCCCCTAGCCCGGCTTCGGCGCGGGGGCTCCGGGGTTTTACCGCCGGCTGCGCCGGCGGGGCGGAGATGGGCGGGTTCTCACTGCGGGGAATTCAGCCGGTGCCGGGGAAATCCTCGCCGTCAGAGCCGGCCGCAGTGACCGAGCAGTGACACAGCGGCCTCTCCCGGGAACCTGGCTGCGAAGACGGGACCGGAGAGGAGCGGGTCGAAGTGAAGGGCGCGGCAGGGCCACGGGGGGCTCCGGGACACCGAGCCCTTGGCGAGGGGCCAGGTGCTGCTCAGGCACCGTCAGGGCGGGATGCTCCCTGTCAGGGAGCCGGAGACAGTGCATCCCTTCGTGTGTCGGCACCGGGAATGGCACGGGCACAGCTCCCCTGGGATGGGCACCGCTTCACCCATTTTACTGCAACAGCCCTTTTCCCAGCACAGCCGGTCTGCGAACACCGGCATGGAAAACTTGGTGATGTCATCTATCGAAGAAAAATCCTGTCTGCATTTCCTGAAATGACCGTGACCTGGCAGCAGGACGTGCTGTTCCCAAAGGGACAGGAAACCCGCACCAAAGGTTTGCTAGGAACGCCCGTCCCGGACAGGACCATGGGGCTGCTCCCAGTCCTGCTGTTGCGACACCCCGGCTCCACCGCAGGGCCCGAGGAGAAAGTCTTGCACCCCGCTAATGTCCCACCTCCGGAGCTGCTTTCTCCTGCTCCCTGGGAGCCGGGGCCAGGCGTGCTGCGGTGACAGATGACAAATGCAAACCCCCGGGCGGTCCCGGCACCTGATTTCCGAGCAATGCCTGGATCCTCACCGTGACCCGGCTCTGTCCACTCATCCTGCGCTTTGTCATGGAAAGACCCTACAAAAATCCGCCTGGGGAGCGTTAGCTTTGTGCCCTCTCGCTTCAGAAATGACGAGAGCAGGAGCACCTTTTCATGCCTTTACTGCGACTGCGTAAATTTCTGGTTGATTCTGATGCAGTTTAGGGATTTTCATCGAATCACAGAATATCCCCTGAGCTGGAAGGGACCCACCAGGGTCATCCAGCCCAGCCCCTGTCCCTGCCCAGACCCCCCCAGCAACCCCAGCCTGGGCATCCCTGGCAGCGCTGCCCAAAGGCTCCTGGAGCTCTGGCAGCCTCGGGGCCGTGCCCATTCCCTGGGGAGCCTGGGCAGTGCCAGCACCCTCTGGGGGAAGAACCTTGCCCTGAGCTCCAGCCTGTGCTGCCCTGGCCCAGCCCCAGCCGTACCCTGGCTCTTGTCCCTGTCACAGGGAGCAGAGATCGGAGCTGCCCCGCGGGAGGAGCTGCAGCCTCAGCGAGATTTGACCTCAGTATCGCCTTCTCTGGGCTGAACCAACCCAGTGCCCTCAGCCACTCCTCCCTTGGCCCCTCCGGACCGTCCCCCTGCCCATGTCCGTCCTGTGGACGCTCTGCCGGGCTCCCCGCAGGACGAAGCCGCCACGGCACATCCCTGCCCAGCCCTGCCGGTGCCCGCAGGCGCGCCCGGGGCCAACGGGCCGGGTGAAAACGACACGGCTCCCGAACCGCCGCATTGCGCATGCTCGACTCGGCTCAGTGGAGCAGGTCAACGGGTCTGACAGCGCCGCAGAACAAACCAATCCCTGCCGGGTGTCGCGTGACTGGCAGGGCCAATAGCCAATCTTAGTGTGTACAGGAACGTGCCGTCCGCCCCCAGGTTGGCGTGAGCACCTGCCAATCACGTAGCGAGGAGGCTGATTGGCAGGAAACTGCGCCTATCAAACGGAGCTGCGTCACGCCTGGGTGCAGTTAAGCCAACAGTCCGTGCAGGAACCTAGGCCCCGCCCGCTGCGCTCGCGCCTGTCTCCACCTATGAGCGATTGTCTTTCCTGACGGGCGTGCACCTCGCCCTATCAGCGGGCGCCGCGGCCGCGCCCCTGGAGGCGGGCACTGGGCGGTGCCCGGCGGCGGGCGCGGCCCGGGCGGGGTCGGAGCGATGGCGGAGAGCGACTGGGACACGGTCACGGTGCTGCGCAAGAAGGGCCCGAGCGCGGCCCAGGCCAAGTCCAAGCAGGTCAGCCGGGGGCGCGGTGGGGGGCCGGGTGCGGGGCCGGGCCGGCGGCGGGCCTGGGCTCGGCGTGGGCTCGGCCACCCCTCCGAGTAGCGCCGTGCTCACCGCTCACCTTCGCTCCTTTCGCAGGCGATCTTGGCGGCCCAGCGGCGCGGGGAGGACGTGGAAACTTCCAAGAAGTGTGGGTATCCCGCGGGAGGCCGGTCCGCTCTGAGGCGGCTGCCTGCGATGGGGAGAGGAGGCAGGCGGCGGCACCGCCCGGCTGAGCCAGCGATCCCGAACTGGGCCGGAACGCGCAGCCCCGGGAGTCGCCGGGATGACGCTCCTGGAGCTGCCCCTTAGCTTCTGGTTGCCCAGGGCGGAGATCTGCCTGGCTCCTGCAGAGATCTTGGAAAAGCTTCTGTGAATCACAAAACTTAAGCTTCCCGTTTTGGCAGCTTATTTCTTTTGCGAATTTGAATGGCTGCCGATCTTCCTATGGCGCTGCTTGTTAAAAATGCCTTGTTTCTTCTCTGATGTAAATTGCCGGGTTCTCTCACTGTAGGGAGGTTATTCTGATGGTTAGAAATAGAGAAATGATTCTTGAAGAAGGTTAATCAGCTTTTTTGGGACACTGAATGCCAGAGACTAATGTGAGAGAAAGGATTCAAATTAGAGCTTAAATATTATATCTAACATGACAGAAAATAATGTTTTTGAAGCTGTCTTTTAGTAAAGCTAAGTACAATTAGACTTTATTTAATCAAAGATGTCAGAAAATTGCTTAAAAGCTACTTACTTGGGGTGCCTCATACTGAGCAAGCACAATTCAAGTTCAAGTATTGACCTCTCTGTGCTGCAGCACAAATATGTGTCTGCAGTAAAGTTAGAGCATTAAATCCCCAATGAAAAACAAGACTTGCCCTGTCTATAGGGAAGTTCAGGTGTGAAGTAGGGAAAGGGAAGGGCTCTGCATGGCTAGGTGTGCACAGCACTATGAGCAGGGCTAAGGTAATGTTCCCTGATGGGCAGGAGAATTGGGTGAGATCAATGGTTGGTATGTTGAAATCCTGACAGCGCCCTGGGATCCTGGGCAGCTGAGGGCTTGGAAAAAGTCCTTTGATACTTTTTGGCACAGCTCTGAGCCTTATTTTGTTTGTCCTTGATTGTTTTTTCGTTCTTACTTCGAACGACAGGGGCAGCAGGCCAGAACAAACAACACTTCATTACAAAGAACACAGCCAAGCTTGATCGTGAAACAGAGGAGCTGCACCATGACAGAGTTTCCCTGGAGGTGGGCAAAGTGATCCAGCAGGGCCGACAGAGCAAGGGCCTCACTCAGAAGGACTTGGCCACGGTGAGTGGAGCACCTCCAGGTGAGGGTGGGCACCTTTCCTGTTCCCTCATGGGCAGCTGCAGTGGGAGGGTATCATGGGCTGGAAGTTTTAGGAATGCAGTATCGCTGGTATCTGATGTCCTGGCAGCTTCAGTTGTCTGGGAAAAGTTTTGAGGTTTGTGGAGCCCTTGAGCCCCAGGCTGGAGGCAGAGCCTGTCTGTGGCTGCTGAGCTGGTGGGAGGCTGCTCCCTGCTTCCTCCCAGCAGCTCACACCAAACCTAGAGGTTTGTACCATCTGGGCTGAGCAGTGTTAGCAACTCCCTGATGTCTGAAGGAGCAGCAATCCCTGGTGGTCCTATTCCTCCTGAGAAGGAGGGAGGTCAGAGTCCCTTCAGGATGGATGTCACCAGCACTGGGACACTTCAGGGAGGTGCCAGTGGGGATGGAGTCAGCCTGGGAGCAGCACTTTGTCATCTGTCCTGGCGTAGTGAGAGGCTGTTCCTTATCTGTGTGAGTCCTGGAGAGCTGCTACTGAGCATTGCTGTGTTTGAGACTCATCCTCTCTTTTCAGAAAATCAATGAAAAACCACAAGTTATCGCTGACTACGAATCAGGACGAGCAATCCCCAATAACCAGGTCATGGGCAAGATCGAAAGAGCCATTGGTGAGTTAAGAGAGACTTCAGAAATAATGCCAGTGCTTGGAGGGGTGGTTTGGGGGAAAGTATTTACCTTTTTCCTGTGAGGAACGTTGCTGGCTGGAGTTTATCATGGGTGTGGTGCCATTAAGACATGTTCTGATAAAACCTGGATCTGCTGACTGAACCAGAACTGGGAGCTCTTGATCTTTGTTTGCATCTTCATGCCTGCGGCTGTGCCTGGGGACCATCCCTGTGTGCTTGCCCCCAAAACCTATGAGATGCTGAGACCCATGGAAGCCCGATTGCATTGTAGAAGGGTTTTGTGTTGGTTTTACTCTCCTGGGCTGGTTCAGATCCCATCTGATTGGTTTTTGTTTGAAGTTGGTCTGGTGCTCCTAGAAACTAAAGTAGGACTCTCCTGAACTCTGGTTCCCCTGCTCTCTTTCTGGATGTTCTCTTCCTTAAGGCTGAATTTGATGGAAATAAAAGTTATTGGGTGAATGATTGAGTGCTGATGGTGGTGGTCTCCTTTATCTTATTTCAGGCCTCAAACTGCGTGGAAAGGACATTGGAAAACCACTGGAAACTGGCCCCAAAGGAAAATGACAACAAAGCCTCGAAATCAGTTTGCTCAGACTGATCTGGTTCTCCTCAACCACTCTGCATATTGCCAAGCTGAACAAGAGGGTTTCAGACTTGCTTTGGGGGGAAATCTGCTGAATCTGTACCTGCTGTAAAAAGGCAACCTTAAAGAAGCAATTTTCCTGATATTTGTTTTTCCTTGCTCCTTTTCAGAGATTGAGGATCTAAACCCCAAGAAAAAACCCAAACCCTGCCTCTGATTTGCCAGAAAACATGTACATTGTGGTGTTAGCAGCAGCTGATGTTAAGGCAATTAGGGTGGTCTGAAATGTGAGGATTTAATTGAAACAGTTTGGGGGATGGGTGAGATATATTATATATAAATAATTTGGGAGAGTTGGGGCTTGATCAAAAATGATGACTCAGTCACTGTATCTCAATGAGTTTGGTTTGTTCTTTCCAGCCTGTTTTAAAGAGATCTATAATAAAGTTTGATACCCTTCAGTTGCCCAGGGGAGCTGCTGCACGTGACCAGCTGTTAGTAAATGTTGTGGCTGGGTGTGACTGGAGCTGCATCACCTCTTCCTTCTGGGATTGTAATTAAAGGGATACCTGGGGTGCATGGGATGAGGGCCAGCACTGTCACAGCCTTCCTGGCTGTGTCACCTCTCCCTGCACTGGGGATGGTGCAGCTTGGCCAGCAGCCTGGGGCTGCAATTGGTGCTGTGGAGGCGAGGGGAGGCTGTGGGGCTCTGCACATCCAGGCAGGTGCAGAGACATCAGCTGAAGCCTGAGCCCTCCTTGCCCTTGCCCAGCTCTCAGCTCTCTTGGGCCCTCATTTCTGCAAGCAGGACAGGTCTGTAGGGATGGTGCTTGGCATGACTGAGGCATCACCTAAGGGGGACACAGCTGGGTGAGAGGGAGACAGGCTCTGGTCACAATCTGGGAAAGCAGCATGTCCCTCCAGCTGTACATAGGGCCTGGGGGTAGCAGGATACTCCTTGTTGTGCAGTGGCTGAACTGGGCTGTGTGTGGAGCTGGGTTTGGAGTTCACACTGTTAAGGTGTGAAAGCTGGGGGTGAGGGAGGGGTCCTGGCCTCGGGTGCACTGGGTGCAGGGGTGGGGGTCCAGGCCCTGAGTTCAGCCTGCACCTCAGCCTGCACTGGGTTTCCCAGTGATGTTTATCAAGTGCATTCACAAGGTATGTGGGCAGCAGGTGGGCACCTATACACCAGAGTGGGAGCTGCCTGCTGCCCTCAGGGGTGCTGTGTGATGCCCCCCTCTGCTCCCTGCCCTCGCACCCACTACTCACCCTCCCCAAAACCAGCAGAAGCACTGAGCTTCTTCCCCCTGGGGTCTCTGTGCCCTGGGAGCTCTTGTGCTTTGTCCTGGGCAGGGGAAGTGGCTCACACCCTCTGCAGCACCCACTGTTCTTCCCAGCTCTGGGGGCCAGGACCCCACACTTCACCCTCCCATCCATGGCCAGAACCCTGTTTGGATGAGGACAGCCACTGTGAGAACTCCCACTTGTGCCCTCTGCCAAAGCACGGGCACGTTGCTGTGTCTTGGAAGCAAAACTTCATGTTACAAACAACACAAAGGCTTTTCCCGAGCACTTGGAGGTAGTGATGACAGCGGTGTGTCCCTGGGCGGGGCAGGCTCCCCGGGTCGCCAGCTCCTGGTGCCGGGGGCAGAGAGCAGGCAGCTGATGGAGTGTGGGTTCCTGTCGAGGGGTGGTCTGCCCGGGGGGGAGCAGGCAATTCCTGCTGCTGGATGCTAATTTCAAGACTCATCCCCCTCCCGTGGAGATATAATGACCTTGTCCTGCAAAGAAAGGTGAGTGGGAATTGGTGACAAACGTGGGCTGTCTGCTGTGAAACACCAGGATTTCTTCCAGGCTGCAGCGAGGACAACCTGAGTGCCAGCCCCATGACCCTGGCAGAGGCACCAAACCCCCAGTGTGCCCAGGGGGCTCCACGTCTCTTGCTGGAGACCATGATGTGGCTGGTGGCTCTGCTGCAGATCCAAGGGACCTGCAGCTTAAGCCACCTTGCACCAAATTGAGTGCTGGCTGAGTGAGGATGAGCCAGGTTTGCCAGACCCCGTTCCCACAAGACCCGGGCGTGGGAGCACACTCAGCTCTTTCCAGAGCAGCTGCCTGGTGGCAGCAGCACTTTTAGGTCAGTCCTGCAGCTCAGGGTCACTTGTTTGTCAACAAGCAGATAAGAGGCAGAGCCCTTTGCACCTCCCTGTCGCGTTGGCGGATCGCGGGGTCAGGGAGAGCCTGCTGGCATTTGCCGAGCTTTTAGGAAATCGCTGTTTTAGCACAGCTGGGGTAATTAGGCAAGTCCTTCATCCTGTCCTTACATCTCGGAAGGTGATGTTGTCGAAGCCCTGGGAGCTGTTGTCCTCTGTCGGTGTCCTGCTCGCCAGCCTTCGCTGTTTCAGCCAGTACCAGCCCCCAGCAGCCACCAGCGCCACTACGACGAGGGCCAGGAGCACACTGAGCGCTACCTCCGCCACGAAACTGCCGGAGGGCTTCTCTGCAGGGGGAGGAAATGCTGTCATTTCAACCCACTGCCCAGAGAATTGCCTCCAGCCTCAGCCCAGCACCCTGGGCAGCTCTGGGTTGACCTTTCACAGCCAGAACTGCACACCCCCCCCCCCCCCCCCCCCCCCCCCCACCCCACCACCCCTCTTCCCCGCACCTTCCACTGGACTCTCCGGGCTGGAATGGCAGCCCACCCTGGCGCTGTACATGATGTCATCCAGTGCCACTGTCCCCTCCATCGGCCACCTCCGTGTGGTGATCTCAAAGCTGATCTGCGGGGGAAGGTGGGGTCTGAGGGGCTGATGCACGCCCGGAGACACCCTGCACCGCAGGTAAGGGTGGCCCCACTTACCTGGAACTCACTGGGGCTCTGCACCGGCACCACGGCGCCCTGCCAGCCCCGGCTGCGGTGCCCCGGCACGCTCCACACCGTGCGCTGCCCCGCCGCGCCGCGCAGCGTCACCCGCAGCTCCCCGCTGGCTGCAAGGAGGGGGCACAGGCGTTCTGGCATCACCAGCTGCCCCGAGCCCACAAGAGCCACCGAGCCCTCCCAGCCATGCCATCGTCTACTGGGATGGCAGCACTCAGAGGGAATGGGCCACTGCCACTGCCCAGCTGGAACTGAAGCAGTGTCTGCGGACCACAGGTGGGGAGGACTGAGGCCCCCACTCCCATGGAGCCAGGGAGACCCAGGGACCCATGGGCCCCTCCTCCCTGTCCCTGCAGTGCTCACAGAGGTGCTCCGGGATGTCCATGTGGTACCAGAAGCGCAGGCAGGAGTCGGTGGCTGCAGGCAGGGGTGGGCTCTCCAGCAGGGCACTGGTGCCCCTGGCACCCAGCACACTGGTGTCAAAGTGCATGTAGTGACCTGGGTAGGCAGGGACAGAGCGCAGGGTGTCCCCCAGTCCTGCATCCATTTGTCCCACCCCACTTGTCCCACTCTTCCCCCAAATGCCGAGTGATGCCTGGAGGAGAACACAAATCAGCCCTGGACCTCACTGCCCTTGGGGCTGAGCTGCCCCCCCAGGTGAAGAGGGGACAGGATGCTGTGGGGCCAGGCCTCACAACATGGACTGGACTGACCCGATCCACCCCCAGCTCTTCTTCCTCACTCCGGCCATGCCAGGGTTCCCAGGCAGGGATGGGTGCTTCCTACCGTTCCTTGTACCCAGGGTGTGATCCTGCTCAGGGCCAGGGTACTTGGCCAGGGTGATCCCACTCTTCCAGCCCCAGGCCAAGCTGTGCAAGCGGGGGTCCAAGGAGCTGCTCCAGCCACAAGTGTCCTGCTCGAAGTCACAGGATGCTGGGAGGAAAGCAGGGCTGTGAGACACCCAGTACTACTTGGCAGGACATGGGGCACCTGGGTGGTACACACCACCCCCAGCTTTGGGCCAGGCCAGGCTCAGGGCAGGAACAGGTCTGTCCCTATCTCCATGGCTTACATGCTCCCATAGGATGTCCCACCCCCTCCCCTCTGATCCATAGTGCCCCTGTGGGGTGGGGTCTCACCTGGCTTGGGGCAGGCTCCCTCCGACACATGCAGGTCGTCCAGTGCGATGTATCCGTGGTGACCCCCAGCTCCCACTGCCTCAAACACCACCTGGGCAGGGTGACATGCTGAGGCTGGCAGCCTCCTCATCACCTCCAGCTGCCCCCAGCACCCTGCCCTGTCTCACCTGCCAGTCACCATCGGGCTGGATGGTGACATGGCTGCGGTGCCAGTTGCTCCCTTCCATGGTGCTCATGCTCAGAACCTTCCTCCTCACCCTGCTCTGCTCCACGAACACCCTGAGGGAGCCTGCCCAGGGCACCCAACATGGAGCAGGGGTCCAGGGCTGTGCTGTGTGGGGCCCCCACCCATCTGGAGGTGTCCCCAGAGGTCTCAGGGCAGGTGGTGCTCACCTGGGGTCCCGGCACTCAGCTGGTACCAGAAGGCCAGGCACTGGGCAGACATGGAGGGCTGGTAGGGCTGGGAGGTGAGGGCAGCCGTGTGCCCTGCAGGCAGGGAGAGCCTGCCCGTGTTCACCACCATGTAATGGCCTGGAGGAGAGAAGCCCCTGTGCTGTGACCCCTGCCCAGCCCTGCTGGGGAGCACTAGGGGACAATTGGGGCTGGGTTTTTCCCCCCCAGGTCAAGGAGTCTCCCCAGCTTGGGAACCTCCCCAGGATTAGGGAGCCCTGGGGCTGGGAGACTCTGCATTTTGGGAGTTCCAGGTTTGGGAAGCCCTGCGCAGTATTGCCTTCCCATCCTGGGGAAGGCAGGGAACGCAGGGCAGGCATGAACAGGGAGAGCAGGCAAGGCTGGCGTGGGGTACAGGCAGGACACTCAAGAGCAGGGAGGGGGGACTCAGAGCAGCAGGGAAGCACCAGGGCTGCCACGGCTCCGTACCTGCGGTGGTGCCAGTGGTGTGGTCGGTCACAGGACCGGCGGTGGTGCCGGTGCCGTTGCTCTGTCGCTGCCAGGTGCCCTTTCCGCTGGCTGCCAGCCCACAGCCCTCCACCTCGAAGGAGCAGGAGAGCTTGGCCCCACAGGGTCCTGCTGTCTGCGTGATGTCGTCCAGCCCCACGTCCCCCAGGAAACCGTCATGCAGCACCTCGAAAGCCACCTGCCCCCAGGCAGCGGTGTCAGACAGGCTGTGCCTTGCTGGTGCCAGGGACATGGGGGGCTGCTCCTCACCCGGTACCGCTGCTGGCCCGTGGAGGGCAGTGTTGCCCATGCCCGGTGCCAGATGCTGCCCTGGGTCCCGCGGCAGGTCCACAGCACCACCTCCTCTCCTCCCTCTGGCAACAGCTTGAGGTTCAGGGTACCTGGGTAGAGGGGGGCATGGGGGCAGCCATCCCACAGCCCTTGGGAACCCCACTGTCCTGAGAGTGGAGGCAGGCTTGGGCAGCCCTGGGAGGATGCCATGGGGCACGTACCAATTTGTGGGCCCGCCAGGCGGTACCAGAAGGAGAGACAGCGTGGGGCAGTGGCCAGCTCCTGGTGGGAGCTGAGGAGCAGGGCCCGCTGCCCGTGGCTCCATGGCACAGAGGAGTCCACGGACAAGAAGTAGCCTGAATGTTGGGGACAGCCAGGGTGGAGGGGTCATGATGTGAGTGTTCTGCATCACCCACAGCCCAGATCTGGGTGCTCCCAGCCTGCCATAGGTGAGCTTGCTCTGTGGGCATGGGGCTGCTGGGAGTGTACAAGGCATGCCTTGGCCCTGGGAATGGAAGGTTATGGGATGTCCTGGGCCCCTGGGTTCCCCCAAAGAGCAACCAACCCCTTACCCGAGCCAGTGGTGTGGTCAGAGCCCTGTCCCTGCCCTGTGCTGTGGACCCATTTGAAGTCACTGGACAGATCCTGGTACCAGCCACACATGCCCCTCTCAAAGTTGCAGGACAGCTCTGGCCAGAAAGAGGTGACAGGATAGAAGTGGAAAGGAGTAAGGCATCACAAAAGCAAATGGGTCTCCCAAAACGTTTCTTTCCCCCTGCTTGCCTGCCCCACTCCCCAAGTTTACCCCATGCAGGGGTCCCAGGACAAGGCAGGATATGTGCTTGCCCTGGCCCTTGGCCTTGTGCACCATGGTCTTGCTCTTGGACAGAGTGACAGCCACCAGGCAGCCCCCATGGAAAGGGTGTGGGGTTACCCTCCCTGCCCATGCACTCCTGGCCATACCCGCAGCTGTGGGTGACACCACGTCGAGGTAGCATTGCTCGAATGTCACGTTATCAACACCGACACTTGCTGAGCCCTGGAGATCCACCAGTGCCAGCAGCTCAACCTGAGGGCAGCAGCCATGAGCCTGGGGTGCCTGGCAGCACTGGCATTGTCCCACTGAAAGCCCCCCAGGCTGGTCCCTGTGCACACCTGAAAGGGCCGGCTTCTCTCTCCCAGCGGGACACGGACATGACCCCCAGTTGTGCTGCCAAGATGTTGTGTCTGCCAGACCAGCTGGGTGGTGCCAGCAGTGTGATCTGCGACATTGATGGCAAGGAAGCCTGGAACAAGAGGTGGTGCAGAGGCTGTGGGCACCCAAAACCCCTGGCCACCCTGTGGGAGCCCTCCATGGCACCAGCCCATGGTCACGGGGTGCAGGGACACAGACAGGGACACAGACACCCCAGCTCCAGGATGATGTGATGGGGCAAAGTAGGGTTGGGAGAGGCAGTAAAGGCAGCTGGGCATGGGGTGTCTGGGAGTAGGAAGCAGGCAGGGCACCCTGGGGGTGGGCAGGAGGTTACCTTCGGGGTCACTGTGGATGTGGTAGCTCATCTCCATGGTGCAGGCAGGGCCAGAGGGGCCCAGCAGAGGCGATCGTGCCTTTGCAGGACCCATCATCTGTCCTTCTCCTGTCTGGAGGGCCAGGAAAGTCCCTGAGTACAGAAACACTCTGTGAGGTGAGGACTGGGGTCCCACATCATTGGTAGCACCCCCAGCCCAGCATCCTGCCATTGTGCATCATCTCCCATTGTGCAGTGGCACCCACTGGGAGTCCTTGCTCTGGAGGCTCCTGTGGTGCTGAGCACTGAAGAGCATTGTCTGGGTGGTGAAAACAGTCTCACCTGTGAGGAAGATGTCAGATTCAGTGACCTTCTGCAGACCCCAGCGCAGCCGCCCCACACTGACGTCGTGCCAGCCGCCAGCCCCTGACTCGAAGGTTGTTGTCCCTGCAAAGTCAAAGAATCCCAGAATCTCAGAATGGTTTGGGTTGGATGGACCTTAAAGCTCATCTCATTCCACCCCTCTGCCATGGGCAGGGACACCTTAAACTATCCCAGGGTGCTCCATGCCCTGTCCAACCAGCCTTGGACACTTCCAAGGGATGGGGCAGCCACAGCTGCTCTGGGCAATCCAAAACTCCAGGCTCAGTCTTGCCAGGCCATTGTCATTCCAGGGGCTGTGGAGGCATGCACATGTCCCAGCCACGCCAGCCCAGGGGTGCCTGGTCCCCTCCACTGCTGAGGCAGTGCTGCAGGTGCCTGCCTTGGCTCTCACCACAGCGCTCCTCGTCGGAGCCATCAGCGCAGGTGTCGGCGAAGTCGCAGGCCAGCTCTGCAGCAATGCAGTCCCCACTGTCACAGGCCACCTCGTCTGCTGCGCAGGGGCTGGCATGTGCCTGGCTCGGCAGTGTGACCAGAGGCTTCTCTGATGGTGAAACACCCCAGATGGAGAGCAGTGGTGAAAGGGCACAGCAACAGCATCAGTGTCGGCCCTTCAAACACTGTCCCATGTCCCCAGGCATCTTCCTGGCTCTCCATTTCCCATCCCATCCCGTCCCAGCCCAGCCTAGTTGCCACCAGCTGAAGGGGACCCAGGACCTAGTAAGAGCTGATTGTGTGACATGTTTTGACACAGAAAATTGAGTGTTACAGCCCCAGGAAAAAGATACCAGCACCCCAGGGCAAGTATTTGCTGTCCTGCACCCAGGATGGTCCCTGTGATGAGCAGAGGGACAGGCAGACCATGCCTGTCCTTTAGGCGTGGTGCCATGGGTGCAAGACACCTGGGACAGCGGCCAACACTGGAGCAGAGTGAGGGACACTGCCCACCAGCTCACCCTGCTCCTTCACACAGCCCTGAGACAGGATCAGGTCATCGATAGCCACGGTCCCCCCGCTGCCAGCCACCCCCTCGATCAGCACCTGCAGGAAAGCACCATGTCAGAAACATCAGCAAGGGGTCCTGCACGATATGGGGGGGATTAGGGTGACACCAGGGAGCCATGTGATGGGGGGAGCCAGAACCTGTCATGGACTGACTCACATTTTGCTCAAGAAGGGACTCAGTGGGAGCAGGGGCAATGCTGTGGCTGACAGAGGTGCACAGTGTGGGCTGGCATGGCCACAGTGGGCTTGGGAGGTGGTACTGCCCCTGTCCACAGCTGTGGTCCCGGGCCCCGGGGGCAGCCCAGCTCCCCCCAGCCCAGCAGCAGCCCACCTTGAAGGGATCTGTCACATTGAAGTCCACTCTCTCCCGGACCCAGCAGCTGCCCAGGTCTCCTGTCCTTTCCCTCATCAGGTGCTTGGTAGAGTTGGTCACATAGGAGATGCTGAGGCTGCTGGTGGCTGAGCCATGGAGGTGGCAGTACAGTACGAGCTGGGGATTGGGCGGAGAGTGAGCCCTTAGGGCAGGGGCACACAGCCCCCTGCATCCCACAGAGGGGCTGTGAGGAGCTCAGGTGGGCAATGGGCACCAGAGATGTCACCAAACCACCCCCAAAAACCTGATGCCCATCCCCAGCAAGGGCCAACCACAGCCCAGCCCTGCAAGAGGGTACCCAGAGTTGGGAACCCCATCTCCTGTCACCACCATGCCCACATGAGCTGTGACATGAGGTCCCAGCTGTGACTTACAGAACAGGAGTTCGTGGCTTGGAAGGTGGGGCTGCTGAGCTGAGCTGTGCCACCAGCTTGTGCAGTGGGGTCACTGCTCACATGGAGGAAAAAACCTGCAGAAGATGCTGGGGCTGAGTGGAGCCAGGCAGATGCGTGGGTGCAGGACACCGCTGTCCTGGCACAGCCTTGAGCAGAGCCCTGGCGTGTGTCCTGTCCACCTGCAAGTGGGGCTCCCCTGGGGCACTGCTGCCCCGCCACATACCAGCCCTGCTGTTGTTGCTGTGGTCCCGAGTGGGAATGCTGTAGGAGGTGCCCAGGTTCAGGCTTGTGTTCCTGCCCCACACTGGTGGCCCGGCCGCCGTCTCCCAGCCACAGAGATCAAAGTCAAAGGAGCAGTAGGTGAAGTTCTCTGTGAGGAGAAGGGACAGAGGTGACCCAGAAAGGACATGAGGTCCCAGCCCTCTCTTGGACAGATGGATCCCTGCAATGGGTTGGGCTGATGCCACCCCTCTGCAAACCCTCAGGGTCATTTTGCCCTCCTGGCATAGGGCAGAACTGGGTGGTCCCCTGCCAGCCCAGAGCACAGCTTTGCCCCACCAAGGTGGACCTTCAGTCTATCCACAGGACTCCTCCCTGGGGCCAGGGGTGCTCACTGCAGTGCGCTGCGCCCTCGTCCGAGTTGTCCCCGCAGTCGTCGGTGCCGTCGCAGAAACGACGCTGTGCCAGGCAGGAGCCGCGCTGGCAGCGGCTCTCCTGGGCCCTGCAGGCCTGCTGCCCGACCTCTGGGGTGAGGGAACACATGTCAGCAAGTGGCTGGTCCCACAGGGACATGGTGAGCACTGCCACATCATTCCTTGGGGTGGCTCAAGGGACAGGTTTTTGCTGCCCACCTCATGCTCTGGCCAGGGCGCAGTGCCCCAAGACAATGGGAGCACCGAGCAATGGGAGAGCTCCCCTGGGTTTTGCACCCCACCCAGTTCCCCCAAGATCCCAGCTCACATCCCAGCAGATGTGGGACTCACCTGGTAAGCCACAGTTCCTGAACATGATGTCATCGAGCGCCACCTCTGCCCCGCAGGTGGGTGGTTGTGTCAGGGAGAAGATGAGCTATGATGGGAGGATGAGGATCGCATGAGCTGCCGAGGCCAGGTCTCAGAACATCGCCCAGCTCCTCTGGTCCCAGCTTATGGGGACAGTGCCCGGGTACCAAAGTATCAACACTGTCTCACCTGGAACTGCTCCATGATCCGTCCGGGGTAGGCAATCAGCTGGTGCCAGCCCTCCCTGCTGCGCTCAGGGCTCTGCCACAGCTCCACCACCTCATCCCTGTGTGCCACAGCCAGGCGCAGCACCGGCCGCTCTGTCTGGTTCAGCCCTGAGGGAAGCCCCAAAAGTGCCCTTGGTACAGGGCATCCAGGGGTACCCAAAGGAACGAATGGAGCCCCGCCAGCTCTGGGGGTTGGAACTGGGACCCCCAGGTCCCACCATCTCTGTGTGTGGAGCGTGGAAGAGGCAAACAGGATGGCAAGGACCCATCTCAAGATGTCAGTGGTTCTGTCCCTGCCACAGGGGCAGACGGCCCCATCCCCCCCCACTGCCTAGTAGCCAGTGCTGCCTGTGCCCACCTTGGGTGCTCTCACATCTCCCTGAGAGGTGATACCAGGTTCTGATCTCACATGTGGCAGCTGCTTCCCGCATCTCCGGTGACCTGAGCCAGGCTGTGGCTGTGGTCTTTGCTGGGGGGGACATGGTGACCAAGAACCAACCTGGGGAGGGCAGAAAGCAGAGTGGGGGCTGCAGGCCCATGGGGTGGCACCAGAGCTGTGCCAGCACTACTCCTGCCCCTCCAAGGGTCTGCTCCCTCCCTTGCACCCTAGAAAGATAGATGTTCTGGCACCCAGCTCCAGTGGAGTGGTACTGTGGGTGCCCAGAACCTGCTCACCAAGCAGCTCCCACTTACCCAGGTCAGTGCCCACAGTGTGGTCTGAATGAGGCCCCATGCCCCACATGGCAAGGCTGGCCCGGCCTCGCACCCATCCATACGTCGAGGTGCCCACGTCCTGCCAGCCACAGTCACTGTCCTCAAAGTCACAGGTGAAGGGGGTGCCCAGCACTGCTGAGCCCCGTAGGTACCCTGAAGGTGGGCAGATGGGGGGTCAAGGCAGGTTTGGGGCCACCCTGGGGACCTGTGCCCATCCCAGGGAACTGCACCTATCCTGGGGGGCTGCACCTACCCAGGGACCCTGTGACCAGCCCAGAGGACCTGCACACAACCTGGGATCCTGCACCCACCTGGCAGACTCACCTGCACCCAGGCCACCTGTGTTCACCCTGGACACCTGCACAAGGGACCTGCCCCTACCCTGTGGATCTGCACCCACCCCGCAGTTCTGTACCAATCCTGGGGGACCCTGCATTCATCCTGGGCACCAGCACCACCCTAGGGACCTGTACCCACAACACCCCCCCGCTACATAGCCTGCTCTCACCCCAGGAGCTGGGCCTGAGGGTGGGTCTGGGGGCCTGGGGGGTCTGAGCACCCACCACACTGGTTCTCATCCGAGCAGTCACTGCAGTCACAGACGAAGTTGCAGAGCTGCTCAGCTGCACTGCTGCAGCTGTTGACGACCACGGATCCACTGGGGAGGACAGTTCTGGCTATGAGAGAGACAATGGGGCTAAAAACCCGCAGGGAACTAGGCATGGTGCCCGCAGCAGGTGACGGAGGGCACACGTGACCTGCAGCACCTCGGTTTCGGACCCTGCTGGGGCAAGTACTGAGCTCTCAGTGGCATTTTCCCCTGGACGACCCCTGCTCCGGCACTGTCCTGGCACTCCACATCTCTCACACACTGCCACCTCCCACCGTCAGCCTCGGGGTGCCAGAGCCTGCCAGGGCACTGACTCTGCTACAGCATACCCGAGCTTCCAGTCCCAGCCCCCTTTTTGGAAGAAACAGGAATATCTGGATGTTTTTCCCCAGCCCGCTGCTGGGGGCTTCGGCACCGACTCACCCTGGGAACCCTGGGCTGAATTCACCAGCAGAGCCCAGTGGGCTAGCCCAGTGCTGGGGCAAACTGCCGTGGAGGACCAGAGTGGAGCAGCCAGCATAAAAGCCCCTTCCCTCCAGCCACACAATCCCCACCCGTGTCAGCAGAGCTTACCCAGCAGCACCAGCAGGGCCAGCATTGCCTGCCTGCCTGCAGTCATCCCGGCCACCACAATGGTAAAATGGAGCTGGAAGAGGCCACACTGTGAGCCCCAGGCTGGAATGTGCTCCCCTGGACCTGCCTGTGTTGGACTTCAGCCCCGCTGTTATCGGCTCCCTGGCCAGGCAGCGGGTTTATGGCACGCCTGTGCCGGCTGGGACAGCGCAGCGCGGTCATGTCAGCAGCACTAGCGACACCTCAGCAGTGAGCTGCAGCCAGGTGCCTGTGGAGACCTTCGGCTTTTCCCCCGAACCTCTCTTCTTCAGCCCATTTTCCACTCAGAACAGGACGGTGGGTGACACTCTGACTGGGACAGGGCACAGCCCGGTGGAATGCGTTGGCTTGGTGATGGATGAGAACACTTCCTGCTGAGCCAGGGATGCTGCCAGCCCTGTGGGGGATGCTGGCACCTCTGCCAGGGATATGGGGGCTCTGTCAGTCCCTGTGCATAAGGAGAGTGGGAGAGACTTTGGGTGCAGGGTTGGCTGTGGGCTGCACTCTGGCCAGAGAGAACAGCTGAGCTGGGAGTCATCTGTATCTCCAATATTCCATCTTACCCTGCCCTCTGGCAATGGGAAGTTGTTTCCTCTTGTCACTCCAAGCTCTTGTCCAAAGTCCCTCTTCAGCTCTCCTGGAGCCCCTCTAGGCACTGGAAGGGGCTCTGAGGTCTTCCTGGAGCCTGGGGATTCCAAGATGCCATCAGGAGCCAGCCTTCACGCTGCCTGCTCTGCTCCGGCTGGCAGGAGCATCTCAGCACCCAGCTCATGAATGCCATGGGGCAAAGGGGCACAGCTCCAGGGCCACAACTAGGTCAGTCCTGGGGTAAAACATTCCTGGCAGAGCCCCAGCAAGGGTTGATGAGCCTGGAAGAAGCACAGCTTGGTAGCCAGAGCTCCACAGATCACCATCAGTGTTGCCTGGTGATGGCAACTACTGACCCCACTGGTTTCCCTACCTGGGCAGAAGAAGGAGCTGCTACCCCACAGGACCCCTCTCCCTGCTGCTGCCGCAGCCTTCGTGCCCTGAGAGGGGCCCCGTTGAGCAGATCCTTCCACTGAGCCAACGGCCTTGGAAAGCAGATTGCAGCGGGATTGCATCAGGGGCAGTAAAACACAGGCTCAGCTCCTTTTCCCGGTGCCAGCCAGGCCCAGTGAGGACCAGCAGGCCCACATCCCCCAGTACAGGCATGCTGGAGAACAGAAGCCCTGCCCAGAAACCTGGCAGCACAAAGCTGGCCACTAGCAAAGTAGTCACTGGCCTCCTGGGTGCCATGGGCAGAGCCTCTCTCAGAGATGCGACCCCTCCCCTTTGCACTGGGGATGCTGGTGCTCCCAGTATGAGACGTGGGCACACTGGAGCAGATTGAGTGATGATGACAACAGGATAGTACAGAATGGATGGCACAACAGGAGGTGACCCCATCCCACCCCTCTGCTCCACAAGGGTTCCCTGGAGGATGTGTCCAGATGGTTTTTTGATCTCTACAGAAGGATATTCCCTGATGATGATGAGGGGACTGCACCTGCCACAAGGAGAGGCTGAGCTGAATGTACCCAGCTTGGAGAAGGTGTAGGGGAATGTCACCCAGGTAAGCCCTGGCAGGAGGGTGCAGCGAGCCAACCCTTCAAGCCAGGAGTGTCCCAGTAAGGACTGAGACAAGAACAAAGCAAGAACAGCAAAAACCACTTGAAAAAAAAACCTTTTTTTCCTGTGAGGACTGTCAAAACCAGAGCAGACTCCCAAGCTGCTGAGAAGTTCAATTTGGGGAGATTCTCAAACCCCACCTGGTCACAGCTTCCAGCAGCCTAATTCTAGAACAGAATCATGGAACTCACTGTGTTGGAAGGAACCCACAAGGACTATTGAGTCCAACTCCTGAGCCTGCACAGCACATCTCAGCAATCCCATCATGATGGACCCACTAAAGCTGGCTCTGCTAGGCCAGTGGATGGACAGGACATCCCAGAGGTGCCTCCAAGTTCCAAACCAGTGACTTGCAGGTTTGCAACTGACTCTGTGTAACTTCTGGGTAACATTCCCCCCAGCACAGGGGAGAGCCACTTTGCAGGATGGAGGATGAGGCACAGCAGAGCTATGTTCTTGCCTGTGAAACTCATCCCCCCATTGTGAGCTTCCTTTGGAGTGTGGGCACAGGCTGAACTTTGGACACAGGGTACAGGCTGAGTTTCTGAAGGTTGAGCTCACCCTGCATGTCTCTGGACACAGAGGAAGGAGCCCACATCCCTGAAGGCACAAGGCAGAGGCAGCAGCAGGGAGCACACAGGGTCAGTCTGACAATGAAATGGGGCTGGGACTGGGCTGGGAGGATCCTCCAGCCCCAGCCTCACATGGGACAGCGACTGAACAACCCAGCCTGCACATCTCCCTGGAGCCCCCACATCTCCCTCCAGCCACTGAAGCCTCCAGCAGCTTTCCCCAGTCTCCCTCTACTGCTCCTCGCTTGGAAGCACAAGCAGGGAGAATCCCTGGGAAATTCTGAGCTGGTCCTGGGTGGCTGGAGGGATGAAGTCAGGGAGGATGCTCTTCCTCAAGGTGTGACAACCTGCCAGAGTGGGAATGGGCATGTTCTTCCCAATCATGTTCCCAGGCAGCTCAGTTCCCTCCTCACAGGAGATGGGGCTGGTCTCTCCCCCAGGTCCATCCTGCCTTTCCCTCTCCCAGGCCTGGGCATTGCTTTCCTCTCTCCTGCCTCAACCCTTTCCAAGGCAAATCCCAATACACTTCCTGCTGTTCCCACCCCAGACTCTGCCTGCTCCCATGCCAGGCTCCCATGCCAGGCCCCCTTCAAGGGGCGGATAACCTGGGGGGTCGCTTCCACTGTCAACAGGCATAACCCAGAGATGGGAAGGAGCAGCCAAGCCGTGAGCAAGGCCACCAGAGCAGCTGTGCTCCTCCAACAACTTTAATTCTCACAGATACACGTGGATGAGCCCCTGGTGCCAGAGGGCTGGGGCAGAGCAACCACTGGCTTCACCAGCTTTGCCATGCCGGGGAGGTGGGAGCATCTGGCACGGGGACAGTCCAGTGATAGCGGAGAACGGGCGAGTTCAACACAGGAAAATCAGGAGAGCCTGGAGCACGGCCGAGCATGGCGAGCCTGCTGCCACTACCCCGGTGCTGCACACAGCTGTGCCAGTTCTGGGCTGGCACCACAGACAGAGGAGTCAGTACCCTTCATCTGCCCAGGTAATCTCATAGTCGGGATACTCTGCCTTCAGCTTCTCTGTGGTCACAGCGTGGTCAGCTCGTCCAAAGCCCTGCATAGGAAAAGAAGGTTCCCAAGGAGAGCTGGTGAGAACTTGCAGGGAAGCCTGGCAAATCCCCAGGGCGGCTCTGGCAGACCTCAGCAGCAGAGAGGCCACAGAGCCTGTGCCAGTCCTTCCTGACTCCAGCTGAGGCTGGTGTAGCACCCAGGCAAGAGAACAGTGCCACCCTGAAGCTGGGAAAACTGTGTGCACTTGTGGCCCAAGGACCAGCACCCTGTCCTGGTCCCAGCTGGGCTCTGCACTGAGCACCCAGCACAGCTGGTGCTGCAGCACAGCCCTGGGCTGGGGTCAGCATCCAGGAACCCACCATGTAAGTGATGTCCTCAAGAGTGCCTCCAGTCACCCTTACAAGGCCCCTACAGCACCCACCTGACACTCCTGCAGGAACACCCTCAGGACACACAAAGTGGAGACAGGCTTCTTGTGCAGCCCAATTCCCCCTGGCAGCACCCAGCGCTGGGTACAGTCACTATACCCATGGGACTTCCGGGGACTCTGAGTGTCTGGCAGCCCCACAGGTAGGTGCTGGGGGGTTCATGGGGTGACCCTGCTTTGGCTAAGCACTGCTCACCCGAAAGGGCTCTGCGAAGTCTCCCCTCCCTGCGGCACTCGGGAGAACGCCCAGGAGCCCCGGGAGCGCCGCTCCGCTCACCCCTTCCACCCCCGAGGGAATGCGACGCCAAGTCGGCCGCCGTCAGCGGGACCCACCCCGCGAAGGGAGATGACGCGTCCCTGCGTGGCTCCCCCCGGCTCCTGCTTACCACCGAGTACCCGTAGACGTGGATCTTCCTCTCTTGAGGGCGGTGCGACAGGCGGCCGCCGCCCAGGCACTCGCAGCTCAGGCCGTGCCGCGCCAGCTCCTCCGCGGTGCGCTCGAACAGGTCGGCTGCAGGGAGGGAGCGGGGGTGGCGCGGGGACCCCACGCCTCAGCCGCCGCCCCGTGACGGGCCAGACGCCCGGCAAGCCCCCGCCCGCTTCCCTCGGCACCCTGTGCCACAGCCCCGCCCCGCGCTCCCAACGCCCCTCACCGTGGTACTCGGCCCAGCTGTGGCCTCGCACGACGTCCTTGGCGGGCGCGCCGGCCCCGCGCACCCGCACCAGCACGTACTTGAAGACACCGTCGCCATCGATCTGCACGTCCGGCACCCGCGACAGCGCCGAGCCCGCCATCGCTGCTGCCCGCGCGCCGTGCCCGCCTCCTCCGCCCAGCGTCCAACCAGCGCCCGGCCCCTGCCCGTGTTCCCGCCTCCTCCGCCCGGCGTCCAACCAGCGCTCGCAGAGCCAGGCTCCGCCCCCCGCCGGGGCGGGGTCCCGCCGCGAAGCGGCTCTGGGGGTGGAGGCTGCCGCCGGGGCCGGTGCAGGCGGTGGGATTGACAGCGGGGAGCAGGGCCGGGCAGGGCGGCGCGGGCGCCCCGGGTGACGGGCCTTGGCCACGACCCCGGCTCTGCCTCGCCTTCCCTGGTCCCCGCCACGGTCACCCCTCACTGGCGATTACCTCCGACCCCGGTCAGCGCCGCCCCCCCCCCCCCCCCCCCCCCCCGGTGGATCTCTCACCGCGGCCGCTCCCCCCCTCCCCCGGCAGCGTCCAGGGACCCCCCAGCCCTGCCCCGCTCTGTGCCCAGAGCCCGTTTGGGATCCCAGGGCCCCCCAGCACCTGACGCTCCCGCAGTAACACGCACAGGCTACACAGACGCGGCGGGGACACGGTCCTGGTGCAGCCCAGTCCCAGGCGCTGGGTATGGCCGCTGCGGGACCCTCCGTGCTGAAGGGAGCCTGGGGCAGCCCAGAGGGGCTCTGGGTTGCGGCAGCCCCAGTGGGCAGGGGTTGGGGGGGTGCGGGGCGCCCCCGCTCTGGCCAAGCACCGCTCACCCGAGAGGGCTCTGCAGGGGCTCCCCAGGCTCTGGGCTCCAGGGCAAACTTCGGGCTGTGCTCCCGTCACCGCCTGGCCCCCCCAGCACTGCTGGCTGCCCGCAGCCCCCTCCCCTTGGTGCCCCTTGGTGTAACAGCCGAGGGGGTTCTGACAGGACAGCACGTATCTACAGAGGGGGTGCCTCCCGCCCTGCGTTCACATGATGTCGTCCAGGAGGTTGGGGCTGGCCACCCAGTCGAGGGTGCGAGGCTCGGAGGCCGCCATAATCATGCACATGAACTGTTTGCCCGTCCTCTTGTCGATGGGGTAGATGGTGGTGGGGGTGAAGCGCTTGTTGCTCTCCACGAAGTCGCAGAGCTGCTCGTAGACAGCGGGGAACTCATGCCGCAGGAAGACGCCGCGGATGCGCAGCTCCCGCTGGATGTTGATGAAGCAGACCTCCCGTGCCTTCCGGCCCTCCTCCCCCTCCTTGTCGATGTCCGCCGTTCCGGGCGGTGGCGTCAGGATCAACGTTTCCATGTCCCGCTCCTTCTTCAAGATCTTCTTCTCAGGGCTGGAGGAGGCTAAGGCCACCTTGGCATATTTCCTGACCGTCGGCACCTGCATCTTCGGTGAGGGCCTCTCTGGCACTTTCTGAGTGACGGCCACGGTTACATTCAGCAGGAAACATTCGTTGGGGTCGTACTGGTTGCCTGTCTCCCGCAGCTCCTGGGCATACTCCCCCAGGTTGTCCGAGTAGCTGTCCAGCTCCCGCAGGGACAGATACGTGGGGGACATCAGCAGGCTCTCCAGCCCAAACTGGAGAAAGTTCTCGGCGGAGCCCGCATTGGGGAAGCCCAGGAAGAGGACGCCACGGCCGCGGGAGAGGTATCCCACCTTGGCGATGCGTGAGAAAGCCTTGTGCACCTCGGTGTTCTCGCGGCAGAACTGCAGGACGTGGCGGCAGACGCTGCCCACCCGCCCGTAGACGCAGCTGGCCTTGTGCGTGTCCCAGTCCTCGCGCCGGCAGTGCCGGGAGCAGTAGTAGGTGTAGCAGCTGTGGCACGATTTGAAGTAGAGGCAGGCATTGAACATGGTCTCTGTGCGCCGGCACTTGGCATTGGAGCACATCATCATGTCGTCCTCCTCAGCGCTCAGGTCGGGCGAGCAATTCTCCGGTGACTTTTCGAAGGGGCCGGTGGCCGGTGGACGGCGCGGAGTGCCAGCATGGGAGCTGGGGCCCGGCTGCTCCTTTGTGGGTCGGGGTCCCTCGGGCACGTTGTGAGGGACCCGCCTGCCCTCGCCCCGCCGGGGGGGGCCCGAGGTGCTGCTGCTCAGCAGCTGCTTGAGCTGCTCCGCGAGGCTGTCCCTGTCCCCGGAGCGGTGGCCCGGTGCCGGCTTGTAGTCAATGACAAGGTCGGTGATGAGTTCGTCCAGCTGCTCCAGGCTGCGCTGGCGCCCCGAGCCGCTCTCCCTGGGGCTGGGCTGTGGGGCGCAGGGCACAGCGTAGGGCCTGCACTCCCGGCCCGCGTCCAGCATGTCCCAGCTGGCCGAGCGCCTCTCGCTCCGGCCCAGCCCCTCGGCGCGGATGTCGTTGTCGGTGATGGTGATCTCCGGAGTGACGTACCAGGAGCGGCCTGAGGGCCCGCGGCTGCCGTCGGCGTGCACCCGCTCGAGGATGGAGCTCTCGGAGAGGGACAGGGCCGCGTAGCGCTTGGGTGAGCTCGACAGGTTGATCACCACAGGCTGCCGGCGCTCCTCAGGGGATAAGGCACGGTGCTCTTCATGGGCGAGCAGGTTCTCATAGCTGCGCCCACGCAGCAGGGCCTCCTCCCTGCGCGCTGCTGGCGCCAGGATGTTGTCCCAGGATTTGGAGTAGTGCTGGGTCTCCCGGCCCAGCCGCGGTGGAGTCACGCCGTAGCTGGCATGCCAGGAGGAGAACATGGCCTCACGCCCGGCCGGCTGTGGTGTGAAACGAGACAGTTGCAGGCTCTGGTAGGGCAGCGTGGCCCGCTCGGGGCAGTACCAGTCCCCGAAGTGCAGGGACTGTGCGCTGCGGGGCGGGGGGCACGTGCGCGACAGCACCTCCCGTTCCCGGTACTTCCCGTAGTCCTCGGCGTAGAGCACACGGGGGGAGGAGCCGAGGGCTGGATATGTCCGAGCGTCCTCGGCGTAGAGGGTTTTGACCGGAGTCCCACGCGGGGCGTAGTAGCGGGGCTCATCCCCATAGAAGGTGCGGGCAGGTGCCTCCTGCACCGGGTAACCCCGCGCCTCCTCCACGTACAACGTCCGGGGCGGCATCGTGTGAGCAGCAGCCTTGGCCGGGTCCTCGGTGTAGAAGGGCTGGGGCACGGCGTGGCGGCTGGGGTAGGGGTAGCTGGCATAGCCAGAGCTGCGGAGGGGCATGGCAGGGCTGGGGCACCGCGCTGACTCCTCTGCGTAGAAGAACTTGGCTGGGACTCCGGGGGCCGAAAAGGTCATGCAGCCCCTGTCGGGGTACTCCCTGAATTCCCGTGAGGCTGGCACGGGCACTGTTTGGTACGCCAGTGCCCGGGGGTCTGCCTCGTAGTACTCACCGGGGTAGGGCAGCAGCGGAGGGTCCCCGCTGTAGGAGTCGCTGGGGGTGGGCGTGCGGGACGCGGATGCCTGCCGGCTCCCTGGCACGGTCAGGCTGCGGGCGGCCCCAGGGGTGCGGGGCCAGCGCGGCGGCTCCGGACGGTTCGGGGCTGCCCGCAGGCTCCGCGCCGTGTGCACCAGCACTGCCTCGTCCGGCTTGATGTCCACTCGGCACTTGACGTGGGGGCTGGCGCCCACCTTCCCCCCCGGCCCTTCCTCGTAGCAGTTGCTGCCCAGGCAGAGCGGGGAGATGCGGCTGACGCTGCTCCGCTGCGGCTGCAGCTTGATGGGGTGAACCTCGTTGGCCAGCGCCCGCAGCGGCATCGGGCCCTCGCGGCGCGGCGAGGGATCAGTGCGGGAGGGCTCCCGTGCCACCCGCAGCACCTCCCGCCCACGCCGGGCTGGCGGCGGTGATGCCGCCACGGTGATGGGCACCGGGGTCAGGGTGGACTTCACCCGCGGGGCGCTCTTGGAGCGGGCTCGGCGCTTCGGCTCGCTCCGCGGCGCGGGGGCTCTGCCGCTGTAAGGGTCTGGCTTCGGTGGCGCCTGCCTGCCCGGCGGCCCCGGCGTGGGCTCGGGCATGCCGGGGCGCGGGCAGGCGCGCTCCATGGCCGAGGGGGTGCCCAGCTCTTCCAGCGACTCGATGAAGTCGAAACTCCTACAATGGCGCTTGTTGAAGGGCTGCGGCTCGCGGGACAGGGAGGAGGACATGGAGGCGTCACATTGTGCTAGGGGCTGACAGACAACGGAATCCCCAGGGGCTGCTGTCGCCACCTTGATGTCTTGGTACACCGTGGACACCAGAATGTCAGGTGGGTCTGTTCGTGTCATCTTAAAAGAGACTCTTCTGCCAGTTCCCTGTCACACGGCCTCAGAGGACGGTAGCCCCCCCTGCAAGAGAACACATGAGGTGCCTCAATCCTGGAGTGACCTCATATCAATCCCCACTGCTCCTGGCTCAGAGCTGGGGGTTGGCCATCTCTTCAGAAAGGAAGGTTTGGGGGCATCCCAGCCTCCGCTGCTGCTGTCAATAGTCAATCAACTGGAGGAAGAAACTGGAAAAAGTCTCCAGATCCAGGGTGCAAATCACAGAGCGGCTGGCAGGACACCGATGGGGACAGCCAGGGAACTGCATACCAGCTCAGCACAGCAAGAGGAGAACACAGAGTACTGTGCCCTCTTCCTGGCCCACAGGGCACAGGGACTGTCTTGCAGAATCACATGAATTGGCAGCTCTGAGCAGGGATGTGAGGGTTCAACACCAGGGTTTTCCATGGGGAGTGTGTGCTCAGTCCTGGTGAGAGCACCGGAGTGTTGAGGGATCTCCTGGGACTGTGTGTACCCACGTCCCAGCACCAGCACTGCAGGGGGAACCAGGGCCCAGGGACAGGCACCATGAGCACCCACCATGGCGGCTGGGAAGCTACCATGGTCTGGGGCTCTGTAGGAGGCAGGAGCTACAACCCCGCCCTGTGGTGGCTGCACCCACTGTGGCCCACAAACACCCGTGTGGGGTGGTCACAGTGCTGGCTACACAGAGCTGCACACTCTCTGGGTCTTCCAAATCAGGGGTGGCCTCAAGGGGTGGCAGAGGGGTGTTGTGGTGGGCGCCCCAACCTACATGTAAGCAGTGATACCTGCATCACCTCCCTGTGCCAGAGGAGCTGTGCTGGCTCAGTACCCTCTGGCTTTGTTGTCTTCTGTGACCGATGGCTGTGACATGTCCCCTGGGCTGGAAAGCAAGTCTGGTGGTGGCTTCAGCTGCTGTGGGACATGGGGTCTGACACCCACTGTGTGACAGCACCAAGCACCCCAGTGCTCTGGGACAATGCTGTTGGGTGGCCAGGGTGGGCAGAGTCCCCAGCCACAGTGTGACACAGCTATGTGACAATGAGGACATCAGCACAAGGTTGCCATAGTGCATGGTGGGAACAGAGGAAGGGGTCTGCCCCCACGACTAAGTGCGTTGTAGCACTGACCTTCCCTACCAGCCCTTTGAGAGCTGCCATGGGTTGTCACCTGCACTGGGAGATGTGCACCTTCTCTGCCCACAAAAGGGACCCTCCCAGCTGTCACCTCACCACGTCCTCTGAGCATTGGGTGTTGTGGCCACCAAGGGTCTGGGTGCACTGGTTGATGCTGGCTGCTCTGTATTGCACTAAAGATGGGTGGACACTTGGCTTTAAAGAGCAGCAGAGGACCACAGGGAGGATGTTTCTTGGAGAAAAAGAATTTACTTTATTTAGCAATAAGCATTGACTATGCAGAGATGGGGAGGGGACTTGGGTTCCTCCTCATTACCTGCTCCAAAGCTGGGGGGGTGCTGATGCCAGAGCTGAGGTGACTCCAGTGGCCTTAGGGTGTCTGTCCATGTGATGGGCTGGGAAGAGCAAGATGCCATGAGAAAGGAGATGGGGGTCCCAGTGCCTTCCTGCAGAGCTGGGAGGGCAGGTTTGCCCCCAAAAAGGTGGCCCAGTATTGGCTCTGCTGTGTTACAGTATGCGGGAACTGGGCTGGATCTGGCAAGGCAGCACCCCATGCCACAGCGACGGTGATAGTGGCATTGGGAAGCCCATTCCTGTGGTGTCGGGGTGGCTGGTAGGCAGGGAACTGTAGCCCAGGGTCCTACCTGGTCCAGCAGCAGCAGTGAGGGGGTGGGTGGGCTGAGGTGGCCGAGGGGCCTGTGGTGACTCCATCCCAGCACTGTAAAACAAACAAGGCACATGAGGCTCCTTGGGCACCCCCCAGTATAGTGGAGGTGTGGCTGCTGGGGCCATGGATGCCTTGTGAGAGCATGGAGCACCCTCAAGAGACCCCTGCAGCCACAGCCCTGCTGAACCAAAAAGAACTGCCACCCAAAGAACTGTCACCCAGCGTGTGTGTATCCCTGTGCACTGGGGATGTGGGCGCTGCATCCCACGGGCACCAGTGTCTTCCACCCACCCAGCGGCACCCACTGCCGGTGGAGCTGTGGGGTTGCCATGGTTTCTCCAAATTATTCCTCCTCTGCGAGGACAGTGTGGGTAAGGACAGCGTGGGTGCAGGGGGAGGCTTGCACGGGGAGCTGGGGCTCTGTGGCATTGCAGGGAGAGCAGAGCCCTCCTGCAGCTGCTGGAACCCTCTGCCTATTGAGGGGGGCAGAGCCGAGATGGCCCCACGGTGCTGCCAGTGCCATTATGCTCACATGCCCACCAGCCTCTGACACCAACTCTGCAGGGAGAGGGTTTTGCATCCCCTCTGCTCTCTACAACCCCCCGGCTAGTGGGCATCCGGTTGGTTGGATGCCCCCCCCCCCATTTGCCCCCAGCACTGCCCAGTTTCGGCAGGCACCAGCCTCCCTACCCGGGATGCCCACACGGTGTCACTCCGTGGATGTGACACCTGCCGACAGCACTTGCAGAGCGGCCGGTGCCCAGGAGTGGATGGGAGCCATCCCCCGTGGGGTCCTGCCCTTGCTCCCAGCACGGGCCCAGGCACTGCTCCCTCCATGCTGCCCGTGAGCACCGGGCTCTGGCAGCACGAGGAGCTGGGCTGGAAGTGACCCCGCTGCCAGAGGGGCCCACGGAGGATGCCCGGAACTGGGTCACTGCCTGCATGTGCCACGTGAGGGCTGTGGGAGGAGGAGTGCGGACCCCACACTGCCCACGCACTGCAGTTCCCTGCCTGCCCCACAACCTTAGCGGGCACTGCCTGCACACTGCCCACACTCCCAGGGCACTGCCCACACACTGCCTGCGCTCTGCCCCAAGCTGCCCATACACACAGCCCTGCCAGTGCACGGCCTGCCCGCCCTGCCCTCAGCACTGCCCACTCGCTGCCTGTCTCTGCACATGGCAAGGGCTGCTGCCTGCCCATCCTGCTTGGTGCCTTGCCAGGGCACTGCTCCGTGCACCCTGCCCACACATTCCCCACCCTTGCCCGCACACTCCCTGGGCATTGCTGCCCATCCTACCTGCTCGCTGCCCATGTGCATCCCACTGAGCAGGCAGGAGTGCTGCAGTGGGTACGGTGCCTGCACGCTGCCTGCACATGCAGAGTGCTGAGCACGCTGCACTGCCGCCCCCCCCCCCTCCCCCCCAGCAGCCCTAGCACACACTGCGCTGCACCGGGCCCACTGCACTCACGGCCCCGCGGGCACGGCCAGCAGCATGAGCACTGCCCCAGCACGGCCCCAGCACTGCCCCAGCACTGTCCCAGCACGGCCCCAGCACTGCCCCAGCACTGTCCCACCACGGCCCCAGCACGGCCCCAGCAGTGCCCCAGCACTGCCCCAGCACGGCCTCAGCACAGCCCCAGCACTGCCCCAGCACTGCCCCAGCACTGCCCCAGCACAGCCCCAGCACTGCCCCAGCACGGCCCCAGCACAGCCCCAGCACTGCCCCAGCACGGCCCCAGCACGGCCCCAGCACTGCCCTGCACTGCCCCAAGTACTACCCTGAGCGCACCAGCGGCCCCTGCATCGGGACAGGCAGCCAAGGACAATGTCCTGCTGCAAACACTGCTCGAGCAGATGATGCTGGAGGTCCCAGCAGCAGCTGCCGTGGGGGCAGTGTCTATGCCCGTGTGTGCCCGCTGTGCACAGCCAGCTCTGCTGCCCACGGGCCTGTGCGCCGTGTGTGCGTGTCAGCGGGACACTGATGGCCGCTGCTGCCTGGGCACTTCCCGCACCGGGAGCTGGCAGCCAACATGGTCTGTGGTGAGAGAGCCCCCTGCCCATCCCGCCGCTGCTCCGTATCCGTGGCAAATAGACGCTCCCCCCCCCCCCCCCCCCCCCCCCCCCGTGCCAACCCCAGGATACGCACATGGTGCCCTATGCCCCTGTGGGGGTTGCCCGCCCTACACATCAGAGAGCCCCTCCACTCTGCTCCCCAGCCCCGTGAATCAGCCTCTCTGCCCCTGGCACTGCCACATCGCCCCCTGTCCCTGTCCCAAGCCCACCAGGCACAGATGGCTGCCAAACCCGAACCCAGCATGTGCTCCCAGAGGAGTAATCCTGCCGGGGGGAGCAGCACCCCGGGGTGCAGGGGACGCCTGACCCCCGGCCCCTCTAATCCCTCAGCGTGGGGGGCACCCGCAAACGGGCAAAGCCGGGGGGCAGGGGAACTAGGAGCAAGCCGGGAGGGCGAGTTGTGGGGCCGGGACTGGGGGGACGGTGCATGGGGTGGCCCCCGGGGGTGAGCGGGTCTGTCCCGGGCGCTGCCGCAGACGCCGGGGCGGTGGCCCCGGCTACCCCCACCCCGCTGCGTACCGGCACCGGGCGGCACCGGGCCCGCTGGGCCGCGCAGGGAGCTGAGCTGGGCACCGGGGGGAGGGGTGAAATGGCTCCGCTCGAGCGCTGCGGTGGGATGGGACGGAGATGAGGATGGGTTTGGGGCTGGGAGATGGGGATGGGTATAGGGATGGGATGGGGATAGGGCACACGGGAGTATGGAGAACCCAGAAATACCGGTGAGATGGGGTGGGATGACTCGGCTCAGGAGCGCGGGATGGGGATGGCCCCGATGAGACTGATGGAATGGAGGGAGCACAGATAGACGGGGACGGGGATGTGGGGCACGGGACGATTGTGTGGGGAGCCTGGGGGTTGGGATGCCCTGGGAGGATCTTCGGGGAATAGGATAGGGATGTGGAACACGGTGGGGGGCAAAGGGGGACGATGAGATATGATGTGATGCGAGGTGATGGTGGAGGGGAGGCCCTCGAGGGGGGGCCCCCGGGGGTACAGCAATCCCCAGCCCCCTGCCCGGGACCCCCTTACCTGCTCCGCGCCAGCCGCTCTGGCGGCTCCCGCCGCATCCCCCAGCCGCCGCCGCCGCCGCGCTAGGCTGGGGCTGCCGCCGCCCTGGGGACCATGGCCCGGCTCCGCCCGATCCGGCACGGCACGGCACAGCACGGCTCGGCCCAACGCTCTGCAGCCGCTTGTTTTCCCATTAATACGGCAGGCGGAGTTACCGGTGGGGCCGGCACCGGGACCGTAGCCTCCCCCGGCACCGCCCCCAGACCGGTCCTCATCCCCATCATCCCCATCCCCATCCATCTCCGCTCCCCCGGTTCCCGGCTCCCTAACCCCGGTTCCCATCCCGGTTCCCGGCCCCGCCCCCACCCCTCGCAGCACACCCTCTTCCCCCGGGACCTCCGGGCAGGGTCTGGGGGCCCCCGATGCCATCCTTCAGGGGTTTCCCCGCTCCATGGGTGTGAATGTCCCGCGGGGGCACCCGGGCCCAGCCCCACACCCTGTATAGAGACCTCACGGCCCCCGCAGACACGAGGGCCTTGCACCGGCAGCTGCCCAGTGTGGGCAGCCCCCCGCGCCTGTCCTGCCTGACCTTGCCCCATCACAGCGGCTCTGCGCGGCCGGGGCCGACTGGGCAGCAAAATCCCCTGCTAAGCTCCTCCATGGAATGGCCCCGTTTTCCCAGAGTCTCTGGGGCTGTCACTGCCTGTGGTGGCTGGAATCCACAGGGATGCTCAGTGATGGAAATGGACAGAGGAGGCACAGAACAGCTCCTGGCACACTCAGGCCCCAGCATCCGGAGATGCACAGCACGGGCCCATGGTCACAGCTGTGCCTCAGTTTACCCCCATCACCTCCTTGAGCTGCCCTCCACTGCCCACAGCTCCGGGGGCAGCCCCAGCACCTGTGGGTGCCCTGGCAAGGGGCCATGGCCATGGCCCTGGGACCCACCAGTACCTGCCATGGCTCCAAGCCCTGATCCAAGGCTGCTGCTCTCCGTGCGTTTCTGCACGGCAGGTGCACCCCGGGATTTGCTTGATTCAAAATCCCTGTAGCCAAGACCCTTTCCTTCTTTCACTGCAGCTCCAGAAACGGACTTCCACTGTCTCTGGTGCCGGTGCCAGGCAGAGCAGTGCTGGCGGGCCTGTGGTGGGCTGGCACTGCTGTGATTCCTGCAGGAATGCCCTTGGCAGCAGTGGGCATTGCTGAGCCCACTGGCACCAGCGGTGTGTGCCCTGGGGGCCGGGCTGAGCGCCAGGAGCTCATTGCACTGACGAGTGGCACAGGAGCTGGAGGAGGAGCTGGGAGTAGGGTGAGCCTGTCCCTGCTGCACACACGGGGCCAAGGACCCCCGCACCAGGTTCACATGGGCCCCATCACCCCCGCCCCCCACGCACTCCCCGGCACTTCCATGTTCCTCTCTGCAGGACACGGGCTCCGGCTGTTGGTCCAGCCGCTCCCGCTGCCCCCGGCTTCCTGTCCCCGCGGTCCCCGCCGTGCTGCTCCATCTGCTCCCGCCTGCTGCCAACCCCGCGCCAGCCAGCCCCGAGCACCGCCGCTGTGGCCGCTGATGCCCACCGGAGCACCGGGCAGGCTCCATCCACATCGCCCGTGGGTGCAATCACCCGAACGATGCCAGAGCCCATCCCTGTGGAATGCCGAGTCCGCGCATGGAGGAGTATGCTTCCCTTAGGGCATCCCTTACAGTGCCACCCTCTGTCCGTGCAGCTGTGGCCCTGGGTGACACCTGCATGGATTGAGGTCACCTGTCTGGACCTCTGGGTTTTGGAGTGACCATAAGTCCGAAATCAGGGAACAAACGGGTTGGACCATGTCCCCCAAGCCCCATGGCAAGGGACAGTGGGACCATCTGCTCCTCGTGTGAGGCTGCTATTCCAGGCTGGAAGGTGCTTAGGGATCCAACTGCACCGCGGGCAGGCCTCCACGCACCGGAGATGACAGCGCCATGTCATGTGCTCGGGGCAATGGGGCTCTGGACACTGCCTTCCCCTCCTGCTCCTCCTCCTTCTCCTGCTCCTTCTGCTCCTCCTCCTCCTGCTCGAGCCAGTGGCAGCCTGTGGCAGAGGAGAAGATCCCCCTGAGGGCTGCGGTCGTTCTGGCTGCTCAGGGCTGTCACCTGCCCTGAGCACGGGGCCGTGCTGCTGCTTTAGGCTGTGACACCCGGGTTCCCAGTCTGTGGCACTTAGGCCCGGGAGGCAACCCCAGCCCCCCAGGAACTGAGAAGGGGTGGGTGGCAGGGCTGGGGGGCTGCCTTGTGAACACCACCCACAGGGGTGGCAGCCCCTCACATGGAGGGGACCCCCTTGGCACAGCCATGTGGGCAGCAGGACTCAGCAGGTTGGGATGGAATTGTCCCCTACCCTTGTGTGGAGGACAGAGGTGTTGGGGCCCTGCCATGGCTCTGCGGGTCCAGGCTTGTCCCTGGCCAAGCTGCCTGCGCCCTGTTGTGCCACAGGAACACGTGAATAGCCAGAGGGATCCCACAAGCCTGAATCCTGCAATCCTACAAGGAAAAGGCCAGCCTGGTGCCTGTCCCGAGGCAGGATCATCTTCTGTCCCTGGGTCTGGGCTGCCCCACTGTAGCTTCCTGTCAAGGCCAGTAGCAGTCAAGCTGGGCCAGTGTGGGGGCAAATCCCCCTTTCTGTGGGGCCTTTGCCTCCTTGGTGCTGAGTCCTCCCCCAGACCCCACAGGGAGCAGAGCCACAATATTCACTGTGTCCCTGTGACTCAGTTTCCCCACCTGCCCCTGCCAGTGTGGACCTGGCCAAAGTGTCTGCAGGTGACAGACTCAGTTCTGCTGGGTCCCATCGAAAGGGGAAACTGAGGCACAGAGGAACAACATGCCCAAAGGTCACCCTGGAGTTCTATTGTGACTCTGGACACTTGGTGAGACCCAAAGCAGGGCAGATCTCATCCTGGGAGGGACATCTGCGGTCACACCTGTCCTACACAGCTGCAAAGCTGGGGAGGGGGGTGGTGTTGGGGCCTCATAGCCCTCCCCAAAGACCAATTCATTGAGGCCACCCTGAGAGCTCGCTGTGAGATTTGACATGAACCTGACGCAGGAGATCCCCTGATCCAGCCCCGTTGTGTCCCCTGGCGCAGCTCAGAGCAGGAAGGGACCACCCAGCACAGGAACCCCCCACGCCTGCCCTGGGGATGCTGACCCTGGTGGGGCCAGGCACAGGGGCAGGGGCCACTCCCCAAACCTGCTGGGCTTGGGGGTCCCCTGAGCCAGACCTCAGGTCACACGAGGACCTGTGGAGGCACAGCAATGAGGTCAGGGACAGGGGGGACTGGTAGGGACCACTGGGACATAAGTAGGGGAGCACAGTTCTGACTGGGCCAGCACGGAGCAGTTTTGAAGCATTAGAAAGACCTTCCTGGACATGTGCAAAACACTGCCAGGAGGGCCAGAGGTTCACCAGGAGGCAAGTATGGGCAGGAGCAGGTGGGCAGTGAGGGGAGGCCTCCAGAATAAGGGTTTTCTCCAGGATACCTGTGGCAGCAGCAGGAGCATGGAGCAGGCCAGCCATGGCACCAACTGTCCCTGGGCAGGCTGACCTGTCACCTCTGTGTGACAGCTGTGGAGGGACAGAGGGTCATACCCCAGCCAGGGGGGGCCGACAGAAGAGAGAGCTGGAGCCCTTCTGTTCTGGAGCCAGGCTGGTAGAGCTGGGATTGTTCAGCCTGGAGAAGGCTTTGGGGAGACCTCAGAGCCCCTTCCAGTGCCTGAAGGGGCTCCTGGAGAGCTGGAGAGGGACTGGGGACAAGGGATGGAGGGACAGGACACAGGGAATGGCTCCCACTGCCAGAGGGCAGGGATGGATGGGATATTGGGAATTAGGAATTGTTCCCTATGAGGGTGGGCAGGCCCTGGCCCGGGGTGCCCAGAGCAGCTGGGGCTGCCCCTGGATCCCTGGCAGTGCCCAAGGCCAGGCTGGACAGGGCTGGGAGCAGCCTGGGACAGTGGGAGGTGTCCCTGCCATGGCAGGGGTGGAATGGGATGGGCTTTAAGGTCCTTTCCAAAATCAGCTTGTGATTCCATGACCTGACCACAAGGCCCAGTGGAGGTCAGTGGAGCCCATCGCCCTTGGAGCAGCAAGACTGCCATCAGAAATTCTGCCCTTTGGTTGGGACACTGCCCAAAGGAAATCCTCTGGGTTAGCTGTCCTAAAATCTTGGGCATTCTCAAGTCAGTCAGGCAGTAACAATTCCATTTGAAATCACAAACCTGTATTCAAGTGTTGGTGGAGCTTTAAGTGGTTTACCTGCTTTATAAAATAAAATCTCATTTGAATTTACTGTTTGTCTAAATTTTGACAAACAGTATATTCAAATATATATCTGCAACCCCTCCGGCAGCCCCAGTTTGGCAGTGAGACAGGGGCACTGGTCTGGTGATGCCGGGGGAAGCCAACATGGGCCACTCTGAGAAAGCAAAAGGAGGAGATTCCTCAGAGAAACTCCGAAACCGCTTGGGGAAAAATACCTGGGAGGACATTAAACACAAAAAACCCAGTTTCCACCTCTGCCCCGTGCCAGGCGCGTTACTGAGGAACGGCGAGAGGGCACATCCTCGCTCCCCGCCGGCACATCCAGCCCGCCCAGGGCCGCTGCGCTCTGGGATCTGCCCAGCGGGACGTGGCCGGCTGTCAGATGCCAAGCAGCCAACAGGTCCCCAGAATGCCCAACCTGGGGAGCCGGGGGCCCAGCTGTCCGCCCAGGGGTGCCCTCGCCTGCCCAAGGGCCAGGGCGGGCTGCTCCTGCTCGCCTGGGGAGCCGGGGCTGTCTGGGGGGGAGGGTGGCACTGTCAGACCCCGCCGGCAGCTCGGGACTCGCTGTCCCCGACACGTTCCCGAGCTGGCTGTGCTGGGGAAGGGCCGGGCGGCCTCGGCAGGGCCGAGTGAGGGAGAGGCTGCTCAGCTCATCGGGGCACGCGATAGGAAGCGACAGCGCGGCGCTGGCACCACCGGCCCGTCCCCGGGGCCACCTGAGAGACGGAGCCGGTGTCAGGGCGATTGCAGCCGCGGGGTGATGCCTGCGTCGGGAACGGGCTGGGCCGCGCCTCGAGTCGAGCGTGAGCCTCCGCTGAGGCAGCTCCTGGCTCTCGCTCGGCTTCCCGAATGCGGCCCGGAAGGGGTCAGGGTGCCACCCGCAGCACCGGGAGGCGATGCCGGGTCCGTGCCGCGCTCCCGGCAGGACGGGATTCCATGGGAGAAGGCTGCAGCTGGGGCTGGCCAGGCTTGTGCTGGGGCAGGAGGTGGGTGCTGGGTCCCCCCCAGGGGCTACAGCCACCCAGGCGGTGGTGAGGGCTCCAGCACTGGGTGAACGGCGCGGGGCACCCCAAAATGCGGATGGGGGGCTGTGGCACCCACCTATGCCCACCCTGTGGGCTGTGACACCCCTGTGGGAAATGGGGGTGGACTGGCACCCAGTGCCTTGCCATGCTGGGGACTCATATGTGATGTGGTGACTCCGGGAAGTATTGGGGCTGCTCCACTCCATCCTGCTGCTCAGTTCACAGCGGGGATGAATATTTGATCATTTGATACCTTCCCATTTTCTCGGCCTCTCTGTTCCCCATCCTTCCTGTGTGGGCAGCCACAGTGGGGCCACAGGGTGGGCACAGAGCACCCACTGCAGGATCAGCCTCGGGGGAGCAGAAGGGGTCTGGCAGCCATCCCACCCCTGCTCCTGGGGAAGGGCTGAGAAGGGAGCAGCACAGGCAGGGCTGGGGGCGCAGAGAGGGCAGGGCAGTCCTGTGGGCATGGGCCTCTGCCCCCACTGCAGGCAGCACCACTGCAAGCTGCTGCAAAATCCTGTTTCCAAGGAAACATGGGGATCCCACAGCTGGGAGAGGCAGAGCTGGAATGGGATGAGATGCTGCTGGCACCCTGCAGCTCCTGTCTGTGGGTGATGCTCTCCTTTTCCCAAGCTGGCTGGCATCAGTGTGATGCTTGGCTGGGGGCAGGAGGGTCTCTTCTCTTCAGTGTCTCTCCTCTCTCCCTCGCATCCCCTCCCTGCCTCCAGCTGTGAACCAAGGGAGAAATCAGGCCCTGCTGCCCTCTTGGGGGCTGGGGAGGGAGCTGGACCCTGCACTGCAGGCTCCTGGGCTTTGGTGGCACTCAAGGGTGCCTTTTGAGCAGCTACTGAGAAGTCCCTGACTGCACAGAGAACTGTAACCCCACATTCCTGTTGGGGTTCATTGGGAAGGACTAGTTAGTCCCCAAAGTCTCACAGGAAAGCAGTCTAGAGGTCAGGCTCAGGGCATCCATCTGCTGACCCACAGCAGGGCCACAGGCAAACCCCGTTTCAGATCCCCTTGTGCCCCACAGTGGCTGTGAGGAGGGATCTCGGTGTTGCCCTGACACCAGTGCACTGGGCAGGGTGCTGAGCCTCCCTCCAGCTCCCCTCAGTGATGCCACAGAGCCTGGTCACTCGGGACCTCCCACAGCTGCAGGGGTGCCCAGACACTGGTGACGGCCCCAGCAGGCAGGAACTCATCACCTCACACCTGTCACAGAGCCGCTGCCTGCCAAAGCCATGGGGAGGGGTGTTTCTCCTGCCGGCTCCAGGGAAAAGCCTGCTCTTTCCCCAGCTGGCTGACTCCCTCCCGCAGCCAGGCTGCAGACCAGCTTGGGCTACAGCCGTGGCTGCTGCACAGGCCAAGCCTCAGGCACTGGGGGTGCTCTCCGTGCCATCCTGGAGCACGGAGAGGCGGGACTGACATCCCGCAGATGTCCCCTGCCACCAGGAGGCACAGCACCCCCCGTCCGCCTCCCATTTCCCCTCTGTGGCGATGGAGAGCTGCACCACTGCCTCCCCTCCTTGCTCCTGCCCAAAGGCAGAGCCTGCCAATACCCTGGGGGTACCCAGGAGTTCAAGGGCTTCCCAGACCGGCTGCTCCATGGCAGTATCCCCATGCAGCTCCAAGCAGAGCACACGTGCAGGCGTCAGCCCTGCTTTAACCTGGAATGGAGCCCTGTTTCCCACAGGCTGCCCGAGTCCCCAGTTTAGTTGACCTCACCCCACCTCCCCCCAACAGGGTCTGTCTGAGCCCCCGGGAGGGCCCAGGATTGCTCACTGAAGGTACCAGAGGATAATTCCCTCTGCTCAGCAACCACCCTGCCACGGGGTTGGAAGAGGAAGCCTGGATACTAACCGTGGAGCACCTTTGGGCCAGGAACACTTCAGACATGCCACAGATGCTGCAGGTTGGTTTGGAGGCAAACCCACCAGTTAAAAAGGCTCAACTACTTGCCCTAGTATCTTTATGCAGCAGACTGAGCCAGCACTAGATTAATTTTATTATGCCATGATTGAGGCTGTTGCTAGGCTACAGCCCTGCTCCCTAAACCCATCCTACTGCAGGATTTCCCCACCATCACTCATCTGGCTGTTCTGGGGCATCCCAAAGGACAGGGAAGTACCATGGGCTCCCCAGGCACCTGGACCCTTGGATGCAGGGACATTGCAGGCAGAAAGCCCACTGTGCCCCCAATCCAGCCCCCACCCAGGTCCATCCTAGTCCAGGGCTGGGGGCAGTCAGGTTGCCCCACAGCCCTCCCCAAAGCCTCCAAGAGCACTCACAGCTTTACACATTAATTTTGTGGCCTGCTAAAATCCAAGTTCCAATGACTTTTTCATGTTCACTGCTGGGAGGAAGGAAGCAAATTCCCACCCCAGGCCTTGGCAAGCTAGGGAGACTTGTCGTGACTTTATGGGAGCAACAGAAATAGGGCAAAGCTGCATCCCTCAAAGGGCACCATCAGGGCACTCCTCGAATGTGGCCCTTGGCATTGACCATGGGGGATGAAGAAGGCTGGGTGCCCTGGTGACACAGGCTACAGCTGTGGAAAAGGCCAGCCCATCCCAGGGTCAGTAGGAGAGGGATTATATGGGAATCATTAAGAACCAGCCCTGGCTAGCAGGACAATGGTGGAGCAGGGACAGAGCCCCATTGGTAAAGGGGCTGTGGAGAGGGAGCAGCACTTAAACAAGAGCCCTGGCAAAGTAACAAATCAGCATAAATTGTCCAGGAATAAATCTGGATGGCAGTGATCAGACAGCTCCTGAGCGCCAAGCAGAAGGTGATGGAGAGCTTTCCACAGGTATCATAAAATCATGGAGTGCTATGGGTTGGAAGGGTCCTTAAATATCAGCTGGTTTCAACCACTTGCTATGGGCAGGGAAACAGCTGGAGTGGTGGTGGCACAAACTGCAGGGACCTGTCTGCTTGTCCTGGGCTGGTTCCCTACCTGGGGTTTGACAGCCACGGGCCAGGTATCAGCCATGGTCCCTTTGGCATGGGCCCTGCAGGGCTGGCGCAGGTGGCTCAGCAGCTTGGATCCCCGGAAGGAGGAGTTTTATGTCAACCACTAGGACAGACTGATGTAAGAAGAACCTTTTCAGCAGGCTGAGCCAGCCACCTGTACCAAGGAGACCTGGGCCATCAGGAGGGTAATGCTGTGCACACAGGAGGAATCCTGGGGACAGCAGGCACAGAACAGAGGAGGTGGGCAGCTTCAGGCCATTGGTGCAGGGCAGCGGGAAGGTCTCCCCAAAACTTGCTCCCACCTGAGGAGCCAGGAGGCTGTCAGGCATGGTGGAACCTGCTGGGCTCAGGTCAGTGTCAGTCTGCTCCTGAGTCTGACTGCACCAACGGCCCCTCTCAGCACCCAGTCCCCTCTGAGCACCCACAGTCCCCTCTCAGCACCCACAGCCCCTCTCAGCAGCTGCACTGTCACACACAGGAGCTGCCAAGTGACAACAGCTGTGAACTGTCACACTGGGCTGTCCCACTCCAGGGATGGGTACAGCAAGGAATGCTCCCCAAACAAACACCTGCAGAGAATGGGACAGCACCTGGGCCATCCTGGCCAGGAGGACACTGGGTGAGAGCAGGGGCCCTTGGAGCTCTGTCCTGGCTTATCCTGAGTGCTCTGGCTCCAAGCTAGCACAGTGGAAGCCAAGACACTTTGGTGGCCCTGGAGATCCCAGGCAGGCAGGGGAGCAGGCACTACCCTGTCCCTGATGGATGAGGCTTCCCATGCTGTGCTGGGTAAACAACCCCAGCCAAAATGCAGTGATAAATCTGCACTTTTCCCTCCTACTGCTCAAAACCCAGCCCCGGCAGCTCTGACCAGCACTAGCTCCAAGAAAACGTAGCTCCTCAGCCTCAAGCTCTTGATTTTTTTTTTTTTTTTTTTTTTTTGATGAGTGATAAAACCAAAAGCAAATACCCTGGTACCTGCAGAGATGCTTGCAGTAACTATTTATATCATTGTGATCCTGCAGAAGCTTCCCCATAATGACAGGCACGTACATACTTTTTATATTTAGCTTCTTTGAAAGGATGGCAAGGGAAAGCCTGGCTCAAACAAGGCCTATTTCCTTCTCCCCTCCCTCACGCTTGCTGGCTCTGGGTCACAGCTCATGCTGTAGCTCAAACCAGTTCAGCATTCCCTGGAAAAGGGAGAAGCCCAAGCCTAAAAAGACCAGGTTGGACAGGGCTTGGAACAATCAGGTCTACTGAAAGGTGTCTCTGCCCACAGCAGGAGGCTGGAATCAGATGAGCTTTAGGGTCTCTTCCAACCTAAATCATTCTGGGATTGTGTGTATTATAAAAAGAGCCTTTTTGTTGCTTTTCCCTTCCACACTCCCACTTTACCACAGGGTGGGGATTTCTCTGGCCCTGCTGCAGAAGCCAAACCACGCCACACACCCTCCTGTGGCTCGAGCGTAGGTAGAACCAGCCAGTGTAAGCAGATCCTTGCGCATCTACTTTTCTCTTTTACAGGAGTATTTTGGAGCAGAATGATTCATCTTTGCTTGTTTTTGCCTCAGCTCCTTGTGCTGGCAAGCTGCAGGGAATGTGGAGGCTCCTACGGCAGCAAACCTGGCACAGGAGCCAGACACACCGAGGCCAGCCCCAGTCAGCAGGGACTGGCCACCAGTACAGCCCCCTGCAGCCACACCTGAGCAAACCCCCGCCCCCTCCACACTGGGGGAAGCAACAGCTCCCTCAGGGCAGACATCAGTTCTGGAGAAAGAACTCATGGTTTTTATGTTCAGCTCCTTTTCTTTGGAATGAATTTTAATTCCGCACCCCCTTCCCGTGAGGTGTGGGAGCACAGCAGCACAAGGAGGGACACACAGCTCCCGAGCCCAGGCACAGAGGCTCTGGGGTAGAAGAAGATGTGCAGAGACAAGTGTACAACAGAGCTTTATAATCAGAATGGACTGTACCAGGGTTTTTCAACGCAAAAATGGAACATGACCCAAAGTCCTGATGGAACAGAAGCACTTTCGGGACTGCAGCAGCTGAGGCTTGAACTTCCACCTGCCTTTGCCCAGAAGGGCAGCAAACCGGTCCCGTCTCAATCTTCCTTTTCCTCCCCGGCTGTGCAAAGTTTGAACTGTCCCATGCAATTTCCCTACAGTGCCACGTGGAATGCTCAGAGGCAAATGCTAATGGCAGACAAACCTGAACAACGCACTGCTCATACAGCAAGAAACCAGTTTGTTTTATAGGGAAATGGTTACAAGTGCATTTTGGGCACAAGAAAAATGGAGCAGGAAATGCCTGCTGGTCAAGACAGCTCTGGAACGGTTAGTGGATCAATAGAACATTGCTTTATAGGGATGCGGAAGGAAACTCCAGTTTGGATTTCATGGCTGACATTTTACAACAGAAAGGGGTGAGGGAGAACAAAACCAAACCTCAAATCAACTTACAAGGAAGAGGGGAATGTAATGCACAGAACCTGGAGGAAGCTTCACCATCTGAGCTGAGCAAGGGACCCCAGACCCAAGCCAGTAGGGGTACAGAGGATTGACCAGCTCCATCAAACACAGAGACTGCGGACTGAGACACAGGTGAGTACCAAGGGGTGGCCAGAGTGCCCCTCCAATGGCTGCTGAGCAGGTACTAATCCATAGGTTTAAGTTCAAAGCAAAAACTAAAAGACTTCCCAAACTCACGGGACAGAGGAGGCTCTCTGCTTGGGGCAGGAAAGTCAGCACACTGGCTGGCTGCAGGATGGACAGAGGCTGGAGCAGGATGGACGCTGCTGAGCTGCAGTGCTGGTCCCTCTCGGCACAGAGCAGCAGCCAGGGTTTACAGCCTGACTGGAAAATGCCTGAGACGCAAATGCCTTGCCATGCCAACACTGCCCTGTAGCCAATTCTGAAGCTCTGGATATCTTCATTTCCACATGGAGTCATGTCCCTGAGAGGTCCCAGCAGCAGGGGATTCTGGAATATGCAAATTCAAGGGTGGGAAATGCAGAAAAACACTGATTTTTTTCTCTCTTTCAGGTTAGCTTTGCACTTTTCATTGTCTTCCCAAACTGCATAGCAGCTTACATGTAGTGTCTGAGACACTGGGGCCACGGAAATCAATGGGCTTCATGAATTCCAACAGCAGCACCAGTGAGGGTTAATTAAGCTGCTGTGCAGAAAGGTCCTGTTCAAAGGACTTCAACAATCACACTCTCTCTCACACTGTCCCTGCGCCTGCTGCTTTAGAGAGCTGTACCATAGCATGATCTGCTTGACTTAAAGCTCATCAACTGCTGGGTGAAGCAATGGCAAATATAATCTTTCTCCTTAAAAAAATAGGAAGGATAAGAAGTTAAAGACTTGAGACAGTCAAGCATGATGTGTTCATGCAGCATGTTTGGTTGCACTCCTCTTAACAAGACAGGAATTTCAGGTGTGCAGGAGTGGAATGCAGCAGGGATGGAGCATGAGGCAGGTCCCCTTGCCCCACAGCCTGCCAGTAACCTGATGGGGCATCTCTGCAAGGAGAAAAACTGACAGCCTGGCAGCAGGCCTGGGAGCCATGCCCTGAACCTTCCCCTGGTTCATGTACATCTCAGCTTGGTTTTCTTTGTGTAACGATGCACCAGAGCAGCACACATAGATGTAAAGCTTTTGTTTTGCTCATTCTGGTTTGAGAGATCATACAGTGAAGGGCCAAAGCTTTACACATCTGTGCCTGTCCTGGGGTGACTCATCAGAGAAGATGGAGACAGCCATGGTGCAGAGTCCACTTGCAGCCAAACTACAGCTCCTCGTAGTCCCCCCCGCCCTGTGGTTTGCTCACGCCGGCTCCTCCTCCACCAAGAAAAGCCTCAAGTTCATCTATCTCACTGCTTTTCTCCTTGCTCTTCTTTTTCTTTTTCTTTTTCTCTTTTTCCTCTTTGCTCTCCTCCTTCTCTTTGCTCTTCTTGTGTTTGCTCTTCTTTTTCACTGACTTGTCCTCTTCCTGCAAAATGAGAACATTTTTATTAGCAAATGCTCTGAGAGTGCCAGTGACCCAGGATGTACTGCCCTGACACCTGACTCTGCAGAATGGTTTGGGCTGGAAAGCACCTAGTCCAACCCCCGTGCCATGAGCAGGGATGTCTTCAACTGAATTAGGACTCTTACTCAGGTTGAAGCACTGAAGACCCTTCTGTAAGCTTGGACAGAGAAGCAGACAAACCATTTGGGTTATACAGGGCACTGGTCTTTCTGAGAGTTTGTGCCCAACAATACCACGGTACTGGACAGGCTTAAATGGCACAAAGCCTCCTGCAGGCTTCCCTCACTATCCACGAGATATATGTTGTGGGCACCCTTCTGCTTGAAAATCATGGTGCTATGAACACAGTGTAGCAGAGAGGCACTGCTCTTCCTCATCCTGTATTTTACAAACTCACACACTCCCTTTCCAAAATTCAACTGCTCTATAAGCTTGCTTTGAAGTTCAGTGGTCTGCAGAGCCTAGGAGGCAGAGATCAGAGGTGCAGGATGTGAGCATAGAAGGGAGTCCACCAAGTCCCTTTCCCAAGGAGGAAACCACGGAAGGCCACGTCTGTTCTTGGCAGGTGGGTAACACGGCAGATCTGTTTAATTAACAATACCTCTTTGCTTTTCTTTTTCTTCTTCTTTTTCTCCTTAGAAGCTTGTTTATCTGTTAAAACAAACAACAAAACAAAACAAAACAAAACAAAACAAAACAAAAAAAAACAACCCAGAAACATTGTGTTTAATTTAAATGATAAGAGCTGTAATTCTGCCCTGGCCCCATTTCTGAGAACAAAATGCTCCATCCTGGGCATCCATGGGCAAAGGCAAGGCCAGCACCCCAGGTCAAACTGTGCCCCTTTGGGAAGCAACACAGGCCCCAGCACTCACACCCTGACTGAACCATATCTGTCTCGTTTAATTATGAGCATTATATGATCTGTGTGATCAACACTGACCTAGCATTCACTGAGTCACAGCTACTAAGAAACACATCTAGAGTCTAGCTCTACAAACTGGTCCAAAGGCCAAATTTGGGACTGGACTGTTATTTCCAGAAATGAAGAAGAGCTCTTGGGAACAGTTCCCCTCTGATGGAAATCCTCCCAGGCATCTTCTCTGAGGATGACTGAGGACACGGTATCAGCAGATGGGACACCCTGGCAGGCCAACACTCACTGCTGCTCACACTGTATATGGAAATGACATTCCCAAAGCATCCCTGCTCTACAGGGGTGAATACTTTCACACTACCAAACGAGTCCCAGAGTCCATCCCTGTCACATGTGTCAGATATGATTATGGCTGATGACTTGGTTGCTGAGTGTCCGCTGCCTTTGCACAAAACCTCCTTGAACAGGGGACTACCTGCTTGGCTGCTTCACAAGAGGCTTCACAGCAGCACCACTCTTCACATGTGCTGTTTGACTGTCACTCTTACCTACAAATACCTTTTTCCTCAGCTGATGTGTAAATGCAGCCATGGAGAAGCCTAATTGCCAGTCAAGCTCCAATCACTGACGACCGAGAGATGGTTTTATATTTATCACCAAAAGAGGAGATAGGAGGAACCCACAATTAATTATTTAAGAATCTAAACTGAAGTTAAATTATTGACCTGGGCCTCTGCAGATGCACTTACAGCTATTTCAAGCTCTGCTGTTCAGCAGCTCGGAGTGACAAGCTGACGGAACCATGGCAGCCTGTGACACCTTCCTCACACTTTTGGAACAGCTATTCAAGGAGTGCTCTCTGGTGCTGCTCACAGCTTTTTTCCTTCCTTAAATCTTTAAATTCCCATCTTTCATGCTGACATTGGGGCAGGTCTACAGGAAGTTGCTTTGCAGTAATGCCTAGACAGCAGGAATTTTTTGCATGAATAGGATCCCACCCCATCTTTCTCAAAAACAGAAGAGGAAATTGACAGGGTATGTCAGAGCATTTTGTTCAAGTTGATCCAAATTCTGGAGGGGGTGGACACTGCAATGCAATGCTGAACACCAATTCCCAAGCACATAGGGCTAAGCAGGAAGGCTTACACAGCAGCAGCTTGTGAAAGATGTGCTTCTGCTTGCAGCTGGGACAAAAATAACCTATGGCTGGTGCCAGGGAGAAGCCAACTTCTCATCCTCATGGGGAAAAACTTAAAAGCTATTTATGCTGTGCTAAACCAGATTACGACTCACACAGGGCACTGCATGAAGTTAGAGGGTATTTTATTTAGTGCAAATTGGTTTGCTGGAAAGACTTTGGAAAAACCAGATGCCTGACAAACAAAAGCAGCAAGAGTGGAAATAAGGTGTGAGCTTTACCTTCCTCACTGCTCTCCTTGGGACCAGCTTCTTCCAAACCCAAGCCAAAGAGATCTGAGTCATTTTTCAGTTTAAAGGAGGGGACTGTTGATTTCACAGGTTGGGGTGGCTTTCCCAGTGAGGTATCATCATCAGATATTTCAGAGAGATCTTCTCGCACTGGGAATTCATTCTAGAGAGAAGCAAAGGCAGACAACACTGACAAATACTTCAACCAAAATCTCTAACCATTTTGCATACAAAAATGTCAGATGTCAGCAGGTGGGGAGGAGAGAAGGAAATGCCAGCTGAAATGAGCTGTTATTGCCTGGAAATCAATGTCCTGGATCTCATGAGCTCTAATTTTTGCCTTGGTAAAATGCCTCAGTTGCACTGGTACTGACAAGGGTGTTCTGAAAACTTCGCACTGGGGCTGCTGAAATCAAATTCCCAATATAAAGGGATTAAATGAGACCTTCAACTCTGTTAGCTCACCAGCATCAGCTTCCTTCTGCCCTGGGGAGGCATCTCTGTTCTGGGAAAATCCAATCAAATAGACTGAAAACTCCCCTCCAGCCCTTAGTGACAAATGCTTTTTGCTGTGCAGCTCTGTGGGTCTCAGGTACCAGAGGCAGCAGGGCTGAGGAAGCAGAGTGTGTCTGCAGAATAATTCCCTTCAGCAAGCCAAAAGGGAATGTGCTCCCAGGGCAAATCTGCCCCTTCAGCATGAGCTAAAACCCAGGATGTTGCAGAGCCTGGAAATTACCCCAAAATCCTCCATCTCTGCAAGATGGGAATGGAAAATCAGTTTAATGATCTTCTGATACCTGCCAACTCATCCTCTTCAGAATCTGATCCAACCTTTCCTTGTATCTTTGTACACAGATGGAAAACGGCCCCACTGTGCTGCTGGTCAGGCACTGCCCCCACCCTGTTAATGGCAATGGCTGTACTGGTTTGCCTGACCAGTACACCCTGCAGTGGGAAAGCATTCACATGCTATGGAGCATTCCTGGGGTCAGGCATTCCTGGACACTGCTGCTTTCTCATCAATCCCTTCTCACTGCAGCATGCAAGAGATGGAAATTTGCACCAAATACTTTTGGTTTCATATTGTCAAGAAAAGCAGGAAGTTAAGATGCAAAATGAATAGAAAATTACTTAATAAACAGCATGACACATGAATAAGGTCAAAGAAACTGTGACAATAGCCCTTTCAACAGGACTCCAGAATGATAACAACTGAGGGAAACCCCCGAACACCAGCAAACCCAGACATCAGGACACCCCTGAACAGCCATTGCCCATCCCAAATCACTGCTAGCAGTTTCCGAGATTGCTCTGCAGGTTGTGAGAAGTGGTCACCAAACTCAGGGATATCTCAAGCCATGCAGCAAGTTCTGACCAGTTCAGAGAAGAGGTGCAGGACAAGTGTCTTCTCCACCGTAATACAGGGTAGGTGTGGGGGGACCCCTGGTATATTTGTTTTAGCAGACACCTGCTGGCACGTGCTGAACGTCACAGACCTTACAGCTACCTCTGCTGTCCTGAAAAGTCCTTCCCAAGCAGACCTTCCTTCTTCCCTTTAGGCTTTGCCAAGCAAATTTTGTGATGCCTTTTTATTGCTGGATTGACTGCAAGGAGTTCACTCTTTCCGGCAGAGACACCCTTCTGCATGTTAAAGTTCACATGAAAACCCAGTAGCTCTGCATTTGGCACTGCTGGACTGGCTAAGAGTAAACAGCACAGTAAAAACACCCAAGCATAAATCTTGTTTGTGTCTGTAAACACAAACTTCATGTTAGGGAAGGTCTAGCCTGGATATTAGGAAAAGGTTCTTCCCCCAGAGGGTGCTGGCACTGCCCAGGCTCCCCAGGGAATGGGCACGGCCCCGAGGCTGCCAGAGCTCCAGGAGCCTTTGGACAGCGCTGCCAGGGATGCCCAGGGTGGGGCTGCTGGGGGGTCTAGGCAGGGACAGGGGCTGGGCTTGATGATTCTTCTGGGTCCCTTCCAACTCAGGGTATTCTATGGATCTGTGATTCTATGGGGTTCTTGCTGCCAGGTGGCTTCCATACTCAGAGCATTACTGGGTTTGTGCTCACATCAAACTCTGCAGGTTGCTTAGTAACTGCTGCTGAGGGAGGCTCTGCTCATGGCAATGCCTCAACCCTTCCAGCTCAGCTGGGCAGAGCTCACAGCAACACGGGCTGTTATTTACCATCTTTTTCTTCTGGCTGTCAGAATCTTCACTTTCAAAGTCTGGGTCATCCATAACGAATGAGAGCATCTGAGTAGCTATTGGTCCCTCTTGATCACTGTCAGACTCCTCAGGCTTCTCCTCTTTGACCACTTTCTGCTTGGAAGCAAGTCCTTTGCTTTGGGCAGTGGCCTTTGAGGCCTGGGCTGCTGCTGTGGGGCCAGCAGCAGGAGCTGCCAGGCTTGTGTTGCCTTTGCTGCTGTTGTTTCCTTCAGACCCAGAACGGGGAGGTAAACTGTCAGGAGGCTTCGGGTCAGTTGCTTTGGTCAAAATTGCTTCACTCTGGGGTTTCAGAGAATTTCTGGAAGACCTGAGAAGAAACAAGTTGTCAGAGTCTGTCCACCCTATTCTGTGGAGCAAGGCACAGTTAACAGCTAAGCCTGCCTGAAGGCTGCATCATGCATCCCACTGGGAAAGGCAGTGCATCCTATAGCGGTGTGGGGTCAAATGCACCACTCAGGCTGAGGATAACCCTCATGTGCCTAATCCTAACCTTCACCCCACAGGATGTGGTATGTGGAGAACATCATCATTCCCCAGCACAGGGTGTGGTGAGTGACTCCACTCCCTTCACCCAAGACTTGACTCCTCTCTCCTCCCCACACCACTACAAACAGCCACTCTGGTGCTTAGTTCCAGGCTCTTGTTCAAATTTGAGGAAAAGCATGCAGAACCATCCCACTGGCACAGGAGCACAGTGCTCCAAGGCACGGGGTAAGACACACCACACACAGCAGTTACACCTACAGTAACTACAGCCCCAGCCTACAGCTGAAGAACAGGCAGACAGAGACACCAAGACTTCCCAAAGGCCACACACAGTCAGTGGCAAGATGGAGGAGAGATCCAGGTTTACCAGCACAACCCCACACTTCAGTCTATGCTCTGTACCTTTTTTTTTCCTGCTCTGTGTTTTTGTCTCCATCAGATATGAGGATGACCTTAGAATCCTTCACCTCTTCCTCTTCCTCCTCCTCACTGGAGAGGGTGACGTTCTTGCTCGGCACCCGTTCTGCTGCCAGCATTGGTCTGCTGGGGATTTTGTCATCCAGATCCACGTCATCTTGGAAACCTGCCACCATGGGGTTCCCTCCAGGCGCCTCTCCATCACTGCAACACAGAGAGTGATCAGACACAGCACCCCAGGAGGTGCTGGACAGACCTGCCTCCTCCTGCATGAACACTGAAACTAGCCTGGCTTGTACAGCCAAGGACATGTCCCCAGCCTGGGGCAGCTGATGATTAAAGGGTTGGAGCACCTCTGCTTTGGAGACAGGCTGAAAATGAGGATAGTCAGGCCTGGAGAAGAGAAGGCTCCAGGGAAGTGTGAGAGCCCTGTCCAGTGCCTAAAGGGGCTCCAATAGAGCTGGAAAGGGACTTTGTACAGGACGAGGAGAATGGCTTTAAGCTGAAGGAGGGCAGGGTTAGACAGGATATTGGGAAGGAATTATTCCCTGTGAGGGTGGGCAGGCCCTGTAACAGGGTGCCCAGAGAAGCTCTGGTTGCCCCTGGATCCCTGGAAGTGTACAAGGCCAGGTTGGACGAAGCTTGGAGTAACCTGGGATAGTGGAAGGTGTCCCTGCCTGTAGCAGGGGCTGGAATGGGATGGGCTTTAAGGTCCCTTCCAACACAAACCAGCTGGTGATTTTGTGATTCTGTGCGCTGCCAGCCTTCCCTTGCCACTGTCCAGCTCAGGCTGGACCTGCTCCCTGCAGGCTGCAGCAGTGGCACTGGCCCAGCACCAAAAGGGCCACAGCAGGATGTGTCACAGAGCAGCTGCTGCCCCTCAAGCTGGAAATGAGTGGCTGGAGAAGATCAGCCTCAGAGGTACAGAGAAGCCTGTTGCCACAGCTTCATCAGAACATGGAGCTCCATCCACCATGCAAGGATCAGTCAGTCAAACCATGGGAACTGCCTGTCTTCATCCCCATATCCTGTAATTAAACCTAATCATACACTGTCACTGCTATGGGAGTTCACTGGCAGCTATTAGCTTTCTGGAACCATTTCTCTTTCTGCAGTGCTCCCTGAAGCAGGCAGATACACAGACACCATAGCCAAGCTTTAACATTGCCCAAATTAAATTAACCTAAGGACATACTGCCAGAGCTGGGAGTCTGTCAGCCTCCCTGGATGTAGCACAGTTCTGTGTTCAAAGGCAGCTTGAGAGAGCTTTGCAGCTGAAACTGAGGATTCTTGTCTGAATGTCCCTAGGACTCAATTTTAACATTTTCTGAAAACTGTGCTCATGTCAGGAATATAGGTATTTTCCCCAGGCTCAGCTGATGAGCCTCTGCCATCACCTTTCCTTGTTCTATTTGTTTCATCCACAAGAGATAACCAGCTCCTTCCTGACAACCCCACACGCAAGTCTCTGCCCTTTTAATGATGCCACCTGGATGGTATAAGCACAACCTTCTTTTTATACAGAGACAAAAAACATAGCTTGGAACAGATTAGATTGTACAGACATAAACAAAACCCTAAAATCCTTTAACTGCAAGTAAGTGGTGTTCCCAGCACAGGCCAAGCACTGTATGTGCTGGGAACACCACATACACAAGTATGGTGTGCTGGTGAGATGAGAAATACCCTAAACAGAGCTGGGATGATGGCAACTGCTCACTCTGGCTCCTCTACATGGCTGGGTACTGCTTGACAAGATAGTTTAAGAGAGTTAATATATATGCCAACAGACAATGGAGTTGTTTGTGACAACGGGACAGCAGTGATCACAACCAGTGCTTGTCTGGGCTGGAGTGCTAAGACAAGGACAGGCCCTCCCTCTGCTCTTGGTGTGGATTCCTCTGCTCTCAGGACCTGCTCTCAGCGCCCTACTGAGCAGGGCCAGGCTGCCGAAGAGGCCCTTCATCACTAACACTGCTGCTCTCACACTATGCCAGGAGGGAGGCACACAGCCCAGCCACACAAAGGAGAGGAAAACTGGTGCCCAAGCAGCCCCCAAAGCTGGAGGAATGACAAGTGAGTGATTCCTGAGGTTTTCAAAGCACTGGCAGGGTTTTCTCTTGAAATGCACTGAAAAGAAAATGGAGTTGCATCCTAAAAATGGCAGGATATTATTCTGAACTAGACACATTGCCTTTCCTCAACACATCACTGCTCTATTAGGCACAGGGGCTCTTAAGAGATTCCTGCCACTGTCCTTCCAGACTCCACACAGACCTGCAGCATTTCCACCTTTCCCAGTCCCAGTGGGTGTACATCCCTGTGTGTACACCCCCTCACCAAAGTGGGTCACATCCTTCTGCAGTGAGAAACCTGCCTCCATCTCCAGCCAACACAGATCACTGAGCGACAGCGTTAAGAGCAGAGCAGTGGAGTGAATATACATCAGGAAAATCACTGCTTCAGTATAAACAGGCTCTGACAAGGCAAAACTAGGATCAGCTTGTGGTCCTGAGCTTCCAGCTGGAAGGAAGGCAAAGCATGCAAAGCAAAGCACATTGCACTGCTCCCTGCAATCCTTGAAGCGCTGCCAAGCTGGCATGAGCACTGAGCTAGTGTGGCTGCAGGTGCACCCCCCAAAAATGATGCTGCTCACTGAGGTCTGCTCTGAGCTAGTGACCACAGAGACTGCTGGGGTGTCCTCTGTGAGCTTCCAGTGTGTCACAGATTGGCTGCTGGGGAGGAAACAAACCCTGATGCAACCTGAGCTCACAGCCTCAAACCTAGCTGGGCTGGGTTCCCACAGCCCCAGGAGCTCAAGGGCTTCTCTCACATCCTTTTGCGGGGCTAACGAAAGAGAAAAAACCCAAGCTGTAATAAAGCAGGTAAATTGAGGGAATCCCACGCTGCAGGATGAGCCTGCATGGCTGCTCTAGGAGATGTTGGTCTTCTACTGTGAACCTTCCCTCCCTTGGGCTAGCACAGCTGGGCATCATGGAATCCATAACAGACCCATAAAAGCAAAGAACCACTTCAAAGCCCTTCAGATGTAAGGACACACACATCTAATCCATCTTTAAGATAAATGTCTAAGGATGCAGAAAAGAAAGATCAGGAACACTGACAGGTAAAGCATAAACTGGCTTTCAGACACCTTCAGCCCCCCCCAGGGACCCAGGCTGCCTGACCCAGCAGGAGCCAAGGGTGAGATGCTTTGGAGCCCGATTAGGTCCTCTGGCGCACTCATATCCATGCTGGCTCAGGGCATCAGGTTAAAGAGCAGCAAATTAAGTTCTGAAACAGCAAATTGGGAGATTGAAATACCTTCCTAATTAACTGGTAAAGGAACTGATTCTGGGAGTTCTCTACTGCAAGTCAGAGAACCACAACGTGTCACTGAACAAAACCCAGGACGTCACTGCAGGCCTGGGGTATGCCAAGCTGAACAAGGTGCTCCTGCTGCCAAGAAGGCCAATGGTGTCCTGGTCTTCATGAGGCAAAGCACTGCCAACAGATCAGGGAGGTGATGCTGCCCCTCTGCTCTGCACTGGTGAGGCCACAGCTGGAGTCCAGTGCACAGCAAAGAAAGAGTGAATCCAGTGAGGGGCCATGAGGATGATTAACTGACTGGAGCATTGCTCACATGAGGAAGGGATCTCCCACATGAAAGACAGGACTGCTCAGCCTGGAGAAGGCTTGAGGAGACCTTATAAAGGTATTTAAACAGCTGAAGGAGGTACAAAGAAGATGGAGACAGGCTCTTTTTGGTGCTGCCCAGTGCCAGGACAAAAGGCAAGGAACACAAACTGTAACTCAGGAGGTTCCCCACGAACATAAGCAAACACTTTTTCCACTGAGAGCATGCCTGAGCGCTGGCATGGGTTGCCAGAGAGGTTGTGGATTCTCTGGAGATACTCAAAATCCAAAATGGTTCTGGAAAACCAGTTCTGAGCGGCCCAGGAGGGGGAGGTTGAACTGGATGGCCCCCAAGCTGCCTTCCAACCCTGTGAATGTACCTCAGTACACTGAGGTGTTCCCAGAGCTCCCTGCAGGACTCATGCTCAGAGTCAACAAGGCGATTCCTCTTGGGTAGGAGAAGTAATTTCACAAATTCTCAAAACATGGCCCATTCTTCTGCCACATCTTCAATGACACTTCAGTCCTGGAGCTTACCCTTGGCTACAGCACACCCAGGCATGCTGGTGAGCTGTGTAAGCTCAACACTCAGGTATCTGCTTCAAAATGAGCACGAGACCTGAATGCATCTTGCTGGGACATCCTCAGGCCTTGTTCTTCACTCAGATACAGGGGAAAAGCAGCTTCCAGGACTCCATTTTTTGAAACCAATAAAATCTCCCCAAGGTTTGAGTGATTCCACAGATCTACTGTGTTCTTTAGGCCAGAGATAAATTTCTGCAGCAGATTTTATGGGAATTACAACCACCTCCTCACTGCAGCAGAAGCTGATTATCGAGGACAGTGCTTACAGAACTGGAATGTTGTTCCTAGCTACTGTGGGGCTGTAAGTGACATCCTGAAAGGTTTCCAAGATTGCAGGTGATGGTCCGAACCACATCTGCATCTCTGGCTTATTCTAGTAGGCCCTTTTTGGCAAGAAACAGAATGGAAAAATGCCAGGCTACTAAGAAAACTGCATGATATATAGAAGAAACCAGAGCAAGCCATGGATGCCAGGTTGCAGAGGAGAAATGAGTGTGTGAATTTGCAGGGACGTGCTGCAATGTTTTCTCACAGGGAAACAGAGCTGTTGTGACTGCACTGGGTATCACTGTGAGCAAAGGATGAACTCTAAACAAAGGAGCAGGGTTCTCGCACCCCTGTCCACCATGTTTGTTTTTTTTATACAGTTTAACACTTATTTGCTTCCAGTGACTGACACTCTGGAGCAGAGAAACCTTTGTGAAGGATCAGCCTCCCAACCACAGTAGAACTGCAGCTCCAGAGTTCTGAGGGCATCTCAGGACCCAGTCCCTCAGAAGGTCAGGCTTGGCTTTTCTGACAACTCCTTGTTAAACCCAGGAAAATATCTCAGCTCTGCCACAGCCACGAGCAAGACGCTTTGTAGGCCAGCATGCTGCCAGCAACCCCACTTTTTTCTTGCCTTTTTTTTCTTAGTTTTAATAAAACATCCACGTGTTCTGCCATCACAAGGGATGATGATTCAGGCTGACCTGCATTACACAGGCATTGAGCCTCACAAACAGCACTGATTTAAGGTTGTTGTGGTTGAAGTAGAGAACACTGGGTCTTGACAAGGATGTTAAAAGAGGCAGAATTCACAGATGAGCAGTGTCCACGCTTAATTAGTCTCCTGGTTAATCCAGTGTTGATGACAAGAGGCAGCAGGCAAGGAATATTCTGAGCAACGGATACAGAGCCTGAGAGTATGCTTAGGTCACCTCTTAAGAGACAGTCTGCTTTCAGACACCTCACTGCACATCCTCTTGTCTGAGCAGTTCAGTATACACAATCCCCTTTTCTTTTTTTGGTTAAAAAACACCAAAGCCAGGAAAAGAAAAAAAGGGGGAAAAAAAAAAGAGAAAACACAGCTCATGGCATAAGCACAGCTCTGCCATTTTGAGGAGATAATTATAGACTCACAGACTGGTTTGGGTTGGAAGAGGCCTTAAAGCTCAGCTTGCTCCAACCCCCTGCACTGAGCAGGGACATTTTCAACTGGATCAGGTTGCTCAGAGCCCCATCCAGCCAGACTGGGAATGTTTCCAGGGATGAGGTATCCACCACTTCCCTGGGCAACCTGTGCCAGGGCCTCACCACTCTTCTTGTAAAATCCTTCTTCCTTGTACCTAGTCTGAATCTCCCCTCTTTTAGTTTCAAATCACCATTTCTTGTCCTATTGCAGTACGCCCTGCTAAAATCTCTGTCCTCATCGTCCCTTAAATATTGAAAGGCAGCAATAACATCTCCCCAGAGCCTTGTCTTCTCCAGGTGAACACCCCCAGCTCCCCCAGCCTGGCTCCAGAGCAGAGGGGTTCCAGGCCTTGGAGCATCTCCATGGCCTCCTCTGGACTCTCTACAGCAGTTCTACATCCTCCTGATGCTAGCCCTCAGGGCTAGAGGCAGCTCTGCAGGTGGGGTGTCACCTGAGCAGGGCAGAACTCCCTCTTCCCTGCTGCCCATGCTGGGGATCAGCCCAGTTTCAGGGCTGGGGCAGGTCCAGCTCTCACCCACCAGCACCCCCAAGTCCTTCTCCCCAGGGCTGCACTCAATCCCTTCACCCTCCAGCCTGGATTGATCCCAGAGTTGCCCCAACCCAGGTACAGCAACTTGAGCTTGGCCTTGGTGAACCTCATGAGGTTCCCATGGGCCATTTCTCATGTTTTCCAGGTTCTGGATGACATCCTGTCATTCAGGAGTGTCACCCACACTACTCAGCTTGGTGTTATTGATAAACCTGATGAGGGTGTCCTCAATCCCCCTGTTTCATGGATGAAGTCCATGTCTCAGCACAGATCCTGAGGAACACCACCCATCTTCAACTGGACATTGAGCCATAGATCACTACTCTCTGGATGTAAATATCCAACCCATTCCCTATCATCCATCAAATCTGTGTCTCTCCAATTTAGTGAGAAAATTCTGGGAAGAAACACTAGACACAGAGAAAAAGGAAGGCACCCCCTAAGAGTTTTTTTAATTCTGCAGGCAACCATGCAGTGACACTCCCAAAGGAGCATGACTTTCTCCATCCTTCCTTCCAGAATCCCACAGAGCTACAGAGTACTCTGCTTCCAAGTGTCCTCCACCATACCCCAAATCCATTTATAGTGCCTCAGGAATGACATTACCAAGTCATAGAGGAATTTGGCCACACTTTGTGCCTCTGCAGAAGGTAAATATTCATTAAGCAAAACATAGTATCCCTGCAAAGTGCACTATGTTCCAGAAGGAAAATATCTCAAATGATTTCGTGTGTTCAGCCAGAAGGAAAATCCCTTCCTGACACAAAGGGCCCAGTGGTTTAATCTGGGCACAAAGCAAAACAGCAGCACCAGGAAGGTGATAATCTGCTTTTTGTGATGTTCCTCCTTCCCAGGGAGCAGTGTGTGTGTCACTAAATGGGAAACAGTGAATGCTATGACTGACCATTGCACAGCCAGAAAGCCTCTGGGACAGCTAACTGCTCTGGAATCAGGGAATGGTTGCACCATGTTAGTCAGGCTGCACATCCAGGTGTGTCCCTGCTGGGGACCTGCCATCCCTGCTGCCACCCTCCTTTTCTTACCTTTCACTATCCACACGGTGTTTGGCCTGTGGTTTCCCTTTGTCTTTCTGTGGTGCTGGGTCTTCCAGAAAGCTGTGGTCCAGGCTATCCTCAGGAACAAAGTCCTCCACGCTCTGTACCTTGGCAGGGGCTGCAGGGTTGGGGGGAGGAGTGGCAGCAGCAGGATCTGCATTAGCAACAGGAGTTGTAAAACAATGGTGTCACCACAAGCAAGACAGAAATTGGCTTTTTCCAGATCTGTGCTGCCCAGGGTGGCAGCAGCCATGAGGCAGGACCCTGGTTCCACAGCAAGGGAAGAGGAAGGTTATGAACAGGATATAAAACAGCCCAGAGTCTGACATGAAGGCAATCACAGATCATGGCTGCTGTGGTTTAGAATGCACCAGGCTGACCCAAGCTTTTAGACAGACTGAAAACCTCCCTGGCAAGGCCTGGCTCTACTCTCCAGGGAATGCTATGACTGACCGTACCACAGGTTTTATTACACCTGTGCTATGTGCACTCCTTCTGGGGGATGTCCCTTCACTATTCTCTTACCTTTTCCACATTGTTCGGTTCACCCTCTCTCCTATCCTCTTGCTTTTTTCAGCTGTAACTGTCCAAGGCAGAATTGTTCACATTGTGCTTTTAGATGTTTTGTGTAAACAAAAGCTCAAGAGCTACCTCAAATAGAGAGTGACTTTAATACAGTTAATTTGTAGAAACACCTTTACCCATCTTCAAGGTATCAGGATGAAAACTCATGAAATTAGCATAACTAAGAAGCCTGAAGTGATTAACCTCTCCAGAATTTGCAATACTCAATGTTTTTCCTCTGCTCATGCTGCACTTTACATCTAGACTTTTCTTTTGGGTAAAACAAGACTTGTGCCTTTTTTTTCTAGATTTCACTCTCCTTAGCACAACTTTCAGATCACTTCTACATACCAACAGTACCACTAATGCCACAGAGTAGCACTGGTGCAAGCTAAACCACAGCCAAAAGAATTACTACTCCAAGACTTCAAGAGAAATCTTAAATAGTAACTCCCAGAAAAACCAAGTATTACTTGGTAACAATGATTTTTTTAGCTGCTTTCCAGTGAATTGGTGCCTGGGTACATTCCAGCGGAGGTGCAGGCCCCTTGGCACACCACTGAAACCTTGCAACACTGACACATCAGCTCTTCCTGGCTGCCTTTTGCAACCGCTCCTAAGCATTCCGAGATATCAGGGCTGAAAGTCACAAGACCAAAACAGCTGTCAAGCTAAGAAGGAGTTAAAAAAAGAGAAGAAAAAGAAAAGCCCCAAACCCAACCATTATAACACTGGTAGTAGACCAGTCTTTTTTTCTACAGATCAAAATGATAAAGGTTGTTTTTATCAACAAGGAATTTCTAACATCCCCTCTCCTCTCTGGTTTTTGTTTTATTTTCTCTGGGTAGGAAGAGTCATAAACAAACCAAAATGGGTGCATTGTGTCATATCTGGGAAGAGGCACAAGATGCAGAACATTGTGTGCAGATCTAAAACCAGACCATTTCAACATCTGAAATTGCAACCTGTGTCCCCAGCACCTCCTCCTTTCTCTCTGTGGGTGTCTCAGGAGCACTGTGAGCCAGTGTGAGAAGGAAGGTATTTCCAAAGGGTGACTCAAACCATGTCATGATTTTTAGGCAGTGCCAGCTCTGCAGCTCCAGTTAGCTCTGCAAACAAAGTGAATGTGACAGGCAAATTATGGTCCAGATCAGTAAAATTACATGCATCAAACCCTTGATGCCTCTGCCTGGCACTCTGTCCGGCAGGCTCTGGACCGAGGGCTGTGCTGCTCCAGCGGGTACCAGTGCTGAGGCAGCAGCCGAGGGCTCCCTCCTCCCAGACCTGCTCTGAAGGAGCAGATTTCCCCAGAGGGGGATCTGCTGTGGAGCCTGGACCTACGTGACAGTTTCTGGCTGAATAACCTTTAAACCCAGTGCTCCGCTTCTCTCCATTACGCATAGGAGCCCCTCCGGACTGCCACATGTGTGCAAGGATGGCACTTCAAATAGTTTCTCTAGTCATTTTTTTGCTATTCAAGAGGTATTTTTGCTCCTGGTAAGAACCTGACATTTTACTTATTTTATTAGTGTCTCCTGTGCGTTCAGGATCTTCCTCTTAAGCATGCTACAGCCACCACCCAGCTGGCTGGGCACAGTCCCCATCCAGAACAGAGACAAATCAAAATGTTGATCAGGGAAAATAGAGAATGACAGCCCAAGTCTCCCTGGACACCTGCTGCACAAGCATGGCGTCTGTGGCCTTCACACACCTGTCTGCTCAGCCTCTCGCAGGGAAAAAATGAAATGAAAACTGGAAGGCCTATGGGTCACATCCTGCCAGAACAGGGCACCAGCACCTACCTGGCTGGGGAGGAGTGGGCTCGGCCGCGGGGGATGTCCCAAAGAGCCGCGCAATGATGCCACGCTTGGCCGGGGGGGCGGTGGCCGGGGGGGCGGCGGGAGCTGCGGCAGGCGCGGGGGTCTGCGGGGCCTCGGGGGCAGGCACTGGTGAGAAGGATGAGGCGGGGTCAGGAGAGATGGTGGCGCTTGTGGTGAGTGGCAGCGGCGGCTGGGGGGTGCTGGGGCTGGAGCTGCCCGTCGATGCGGAGCTCGGAGGTATGATGGGTGACTGGGAGCCGGAGGAGGGGCTCTGCCCGTTTGTTGCTAGTGGTGATGTGTGTCCTTGGCTTCGGGCTTCCATCATTTCCAGGAACCTGTGGGGAAGATAAATTACAAATATAAGGAATGGCGAATCTCAGAATCCCAGACTGCTTTGGGTTGGGAGGGACCTTAAAGCTCATCTCATTACAACCTCTACCATGGGCAGGGACACCTTCTACTAGGCCAGGCTTCTCCAAGTCCCACCTGGCCTTGGACACTTCCAGCAATCGAGGGACAGCCACAGCTTCTCTGGGCACCCTATGCCAGGACCTCCCCATCCTCACAGGGAAGAATTTCTTCCCATCCAACCCTGCCCTCTGCCAGTTTAAAACCATTGCCCCTTGTCCTGTCACTACCTGCCCATATAAAAAGTCCTTCTCCTTCCTTTATAATAAGCCCTTTTCATCCGGCTGTGTGCTGAGCTGGGAGAGTATGGGTCTGCTTCCAGCTGGGCTTGGGAGGGTATGGATCTGCTTCCAGTGACACTGTGACTCCCTGGGTCACAATAAATCTGGTTTACCCACACGAGCTGAACTTGCCCCATCTGCATTGAGGTGTGGAGTATCCCAACCTGCTCTGCACTACAGGATGAAACTTACAGTCCTGGAAATTCCCTGAATAGACAGACTATAATAACATGTCAGGGCTTGAAATGCAACCTGAAGTCAGTTGTTGGACATGTCTGTAAAGGAGTAAGTGCTCTAGGAATGGCATGTTTTTACATTCTGCAGAACAAATCACAGTACTCAAGAAAACTGCTGTAATAACCTCTTCATCAGCCAAGAATGGATTTGAGAGGAGAATCCTTGAATATCCAAAGAAAAGAGCTGTCCTGAGGGCTCAGAGAAGACTGACTGCCATTACCCTTCTTGCAGGGTGCAGACCCACATGCAGGCTCTCCCCTGCACACACTCCCCCTCCGTGTGAGAGGCCCTGGAGCCAAGTAGCAGGAGCACTGGAGCAGGTTGTGGTCCTGGCTGGGTTCCCGACTGGAAGAACATTAAAGCCTGTTCCACTATACGGAGTGAAAAGCTCTTTCCTTTTCCAAAAGAAACCCAAGCCTAACCCAAGCCTCCCTCCGCAGCCTGTTTCACACACTGTGTGCAGAGAAACGTGGACAGAGACAAGTTTTTGCCATTAAATGGTCTGAAAAACAGATCTGCCACATGCTGCACAGCTGAGAGATACAGAGAGGACACCCAAAGTGAAGCATCCTGTGTAATATCCAGCACATCCCAGTCTCACCTCTCATCTCATTAAGCTTAATGAATTTGTGCATAGAGGCTCTGGATTCAGCTGGTTCTGCAAGACAGACTTTGGTTGTGCTCCAGGCAATGAGAATGTGAAGGGAGAGCCTCCTCTCCCACACAGAGCATGACCTTGTCCTTCAGGGACCTGAGCCAGCCAGAACCTTCCCTGGACTGACTGCTGAGCAGAACACAAACAGTGGGGGCTAAGAAACTCTAAGCCTTGAGATATGATTTCCTATTTTAAGGCAGTAACCTGATATACTTTTAAGGAACAAAATAATATACTTTGTGACCAGCAGTGTCTGGAGCCCTAGGGAGCAATAGTCCCAGGAAGCTGTTACTTGGAAATTGGAAAACCAGCAGTCCTTCCTAACTAAGTAACTGGGTAAAGTGGAGATCAAGGGCAGCACTAAAAAGCAGGATTGGTGAGGCAACATAAACAGACAGGGACAAGATATAGATAGAACTGGATGATCCCAAGTAACAGAAATAGGAAGAAATTCAACAGTACAAACAAAATTGTCATCTACTCAAGGGTGAGGAAAAGCGCTCCTGCTCCCAGTTCTCCACAGAATGGCTGGGAAAGACTTGCCTTGCTCATTCCAGAAGTCTGGACTAAGGACTGCAATCCCAACTATGCCAGAGCCTGGCTGTCACATGCTGTCCATTGATATCCAACCTATACCTGATCTGATGCAGCTCCAGCCATTCCCTGGGTCCTGTCCCTGATCACAGAGAGCAGAGATTGGTGCTGCACCTCCACTGTCCCTTATAAGGAAGCTGCAGACTGTCAAGGCACCTACACCAGTGCCATGCTGTGGTGTTCTCACTGATGCTTCCACCAGGATCCAGGCCAAGACCATGTGCCTATTCCACCCAGAACACTGGCTACACCAACATAAGCTCCCGGCAGAGCTGAGCTCAGAGTATGTGATGCAGCATCCAGTCCCCATCCTCCCTCTCCTGGGGCGAGCTGCGCGACAACACGTTCCACTGAAAATGATGCATGGATTTGTCATGCACCAGAGAAAAAACATAAAGGAGTTTAACTCCTGCACTGAGCTCTGTGGAGACTGCATCAGGTTGGTTTGGAAGGTGCACAATACATCACACATGCTGCAAGACCATGATAGTGTGTGCTCAATACCTCTCCATCACTGTGCTCCCTACCTGAGGAGGGGGGCCATGACACCGCATCCTCCAAGGAGGGTATGCATGGCGTCTGTGGGGTGGGAAAGACAAACCACGAGGCCCTGCAATTCAGCCCCCATCCAACAAAGCTAAGGCTCTTTATCCCCACACCAAGTGAATTGCCATGGCCCGCAAAGTTGTTTGTGAGCTTTGCCTGCACACAATGTACAACTCCTCGGCTCCACATCACATGCTGAGTGCTGAATTCTGCCATTCCTCCTCTCTCAGCTTTGATCCAGGCCTTCTGGTGAGCCAAAGACAGGAGAACTGAACAGCTCTGCTTTGTGGTACTCACTCCTCCTCCTCCAAGACCTACTCAGTGTTAAAGACTCCTGCCTCCCAGCTGTGAGGAGAGATTAATCCCAGACGATCTACATGCACCCATGCTCCTGTTTAGAGCAACAGCAATTCTGGATGGAAGCCTGCAAGCCTGGGCACTGCTGCACCCAGCAGCCAAGGTACTGCTGCCAGCAGTACTTGCTCTCCTGACTGTGGGAACACCTAAATCACCAACACGGTTTGATACCAGAATGAACAACCTCTGAGCCTCAAGTTGCTGAGTCCCACCATTGAGGCAACTGGCTGACTCAGGCAGGGTAAGATGATTGTACACTAAAGATTTGGAAACGATAAGACACAAAGAATGTATAGACTCACATCAGTATACAGAATATGAAGCTCAAAGAATAGTTAAAGCTGGACTCAACAAAGCCCAGAAAACTCTTAACAATACCAGAGTATTTAAAGATTTACTGTATGTGATTCTGCCAAAGCTGCCCATTTTGGAAACAACCTGCTTTGTTCTGGGAAAGTAGCCAGCTCCAGAGGGAGGGAAGGCTGCGACTACCACCTGTTTTTCCTCCAGAAACACATGAAATTTAAGAGCTGGAGGAAAAAAACCCCACTACATAACTGAAGTATAAAGAGTGTCATTCTTCCCTCGAGCACAACCAGACTGGGGCATAAAACACATGCAGGCTTTGTCTGCACCTGTGCCCCTGTACCTTTAGTCACCTGTGGTGTGTGAAGGGCATAAAAACAGGAGACAGCAAGTTCTTTAGTAGGAAGATACAAATGGTTATCTGGGGACAGCACAACACAGACTCCTACCCCAGCACAGCACTGAGGACAGCTGTGACACGTGCGCTTCATGTCACCTTGACCAGCTAGAGACGCGGGCCAAGCCTTGTGCCGTGACACTGGGGAAATCAGGGTGGTCTGACACTGGTTCTATCTACACAGGCTGCAGAAACCAACTCTGCTGAGTTTTTATAGACAGATCTTCTGTGAGGGAGGTGGGTGGAAAACCAGCACACATTAAATGCTGCCAGCAAGCTCGCAGTAATTTCCAGGATGGAGGTGTCTAAGCATCCTCCACACTTTGAAAATACTACATAATGCATGAATGCTTTCTCTGGCTTTACACACACTCCTCAGAGGCACAAGCGCGGCTGTTTTGGGAACACACCAGGCCAAACCTGCCATGTGTCTGTTTTTGCTCAGATTCTACACAATCTGTCCATTCCTCGTTCTATCCATCAGACCTTTGGAAAAGCACTCCCTCAAAACCTTACTGTGGAATAAGCAGATTTGTGCCCACTCTGGAGGTAGCAGACCAGGTCCTACTAAAGCACAAGGTGAACTCACACCTGAGCACCTTTATTCCGTTGGGATACAGAGACTGCAAATATACCGTGCATGTCCAGGTGAGTCATCTGTCCTCACACACAGGGGCTCCTTATTTGCCTTTCAATCCTTCCATTACAGACCAAGTAACAAGTCCAAAACATCCTCAAACTCCTGAATAATTCACTGGTGGTTGGACCTGCTCGCAAGAGGAGACTTTTATGCAATTTTAAAGATGAACACGTTCTGTGGGAACAAAAATTCATCAAGGCCTGAGGTTCCTGTTGCTCTGCCCCCAGGGCAAACACAAAAGGACTTGTTAGCCTCACAATTCCTAAAATTGTCAGTGCTTGTGTTCTTTTAATATTGAAGGTGGGAGCAGCCTAAAGCTTTTTGGCTCTTCGTTCTAACGTGCTGTGATAAATTGTTCATGTGGCAAGAAAGGCTTTGGGTTATTTTATTAATTGTGAAAATGAAGATTAATTGGCTGGATGACATAATTTTAACTAGGGTTAGCAAGGGTTAGATTTTCACATATTTGTTTTGGGCTCATTAAAGTTACTTCCTCAATCCCCCTAGACCAGGTCCCTGAACGTAGAATCAACAGCCAAGCAGGTTTAATTCCTGCTGTCATCCTGTTTTCCACCTGACAAAATGGATGCAGCAGGGTAACTCCCTGCTCCATAAAATATAGGACATGCTCCATGTCCCCACTTCTCAAGCAACACTGATTGACAGGCTTAGATGCACTTAATTCTTAATGCAGCACCCCCAAAAAATATGACCTAGATAAAGTCCCATTCCAGTTCAGGCTGGCTCCTGACCTGTCTGATGACCACAAAGATTCACAGCAAGTGAAGAAGATAAAAGTGGGGCAAGGGGAAGAGAAAGCAGGAGTGGGTTTACTTTCCCATCTGGTAATTCAGCCTGTAGCTGGTGTCACTCCGGACCTGTATTTACATACAGTGGAGGATGCCAGAGAACAGCTCCAACAGCAGCTCCTCCTGCCACTGTGCGGGTGTTACTCAGCACCACGGTCTTCCTGAAACTATGTGCTATGCTCAATGTGGAAAAAAAGCAAATAAACCCCCAACCCCCTAGCCAATGATTCTGCAGTGACTAAAGCTGTCTCTGGGGAATGTGTCTCCCCAAAGCAGAGTCCTCAGCAAGAGAGCCCAAATATCTGTCTGCAGTCACTGGTCTGGCACACACATGGTGAGAGGAGACAGCCTCAAGCTGTGCCAGGGGAAGTTTAGGTTGAGTATTGGGGAAAATTTCTTCACCAAAAGCGCTGCCCAGCCATGGCACCCTTCTGTGGGGGAATGGGCACATTGAACATATACAAGTTTTCCTTGAAAACAGAAGATAAGCTGGGTACAATTAAAAATGGAGAAACTGAGCAAATTAGGTACAAATTCAGAACATCATAAAAGCCATTACTGTTTGTTTAATAAGAATTCAAGAATTCAAAAAGGGGTGAAATGTTCTTTTTAGCAGCATTGAAGATGTAAAGTCTGAAAGCACAGGGACAGTACCAGATCCAGAGGTGTGTCAGGCAGTGAGGAGCCTAAACACAGGGAAAGAACTGGAAGCAGACTGTGTATCCCACAGGCACATCCAGGCAGTGGCTGCCCAGGCTGGCTTACGTAAGGCGGAAGAGGCAGCGTCGTGTGCCACCTCGTGTTGTCTCTGGGATCCACATTTTGCATCAGTGACGTTTTGTCCTCAGGTCCCCCCCGCTGGAGCAGGAGGAAGAGTTCTTGTTCTCTTGCAGTTCTCACTGAGCCAAATTTAGCAGTGGTCACTGTGACAGAGTAGCTACCAGACGTGCACAGGGGTGAATAACCGAGATGTCTTAGTGCTGTCACCTCGCTGTGCTCTGTGCCCTGATTTTATGGCAGGAGAGCAGGAATGGCCTCTGAGGAAGTGTTGCAGCAGCCACACCAGGGCCTGTGGCCCCACATACCTGCGTCATCTCCCCTTACTGTGCAATTTGGGTGACCCATAGCAGAACTCACAGTGCTGTCTGAACTGAAGCAACTAACATAAAGGCCTCGTTACAGGAGGTATGACAGGTGAGGGTTGGGCTCCTCTACCAAGCAATAAAAAGGAAAAAGCAAAAGAGGCCTCAAGTTGCACCAGAGGAGGTTCAGGTTGGATATTAGGCAAACTTTCTTCACAAAAAGGGCAGCCAGACTTTGGAACAGACTGCCCTGACAGTGGTGGAGCTATCATCCCTGGAGTGTTTGAAAAATGTGGATGTGGCCCTTGGGGACATGGTTGGGTGGTGGCTTTAGCAGTGCTTGATTAACAGCTGGACTTGATGATCTCAGAGGGTTTTTCCAATCCTAAGGATTCCACAGTTCTGTGATCTGTCAAGGGTCACCAAGTTACACTGCACCAACACACATGCTGTACACAACAGGGCCAGTGCAGCAGACAATGTGCTCACTTGGACATTCACTGATGTAGCATATTAAACCTGGTGTCTTAGTTTGGAAAATGCAAGATCTGGGTGTGTATTCTACTGCCATCTGTTAGGTGTGGGGCAGTTTTCTTCTCTTCATTGGGCAACCTGTTAAAACCAGGTAGGGCAGTTTTCTTTATCTCTTCCACAACCAATCCTCCCTCTGGAAAATATATTCTGTTAATGGGCCACTGAGTGTCCCTGCAGGGCTGATCCAATTCCAGCATCCCATGGGGAGATGCTGCATTGCCCAGGGCAGGAGCCAAGCATTCCTACCTGGATCCAATGTGAGCCTGGCACAGCCCAGCAGCCTTTGCCCAGTGCATTGCCAGAGGAGCAGCTTCTGCTGCCCTGCATTGCCAGAGGGAGCCCAGGCCCATCTCCAGCAGCCCTGGAGCTGCAGAGGAAAACTCCCCCCTTGTGCAGGATCCCTGCTCCAGCAGAGCCACAGCTGGCACTGCAGGAGGGCTGAGCCCCCATGGGATGGGGCTGTGCCACCACCCTGACACACAGGGGGTGGGTCAGCTCCTGCTCTGACTCTGGCAGTAGGGTTTTTTTTGTACTATTGCATTTGTATTTTTAATTTTCCTAGTAAAGAACTGTTATTCCTATTCCCATATCTTTGCCTGAGAGCCCCATAATTTCAAAATTATAATAATTCAGAGGGAGGGGGTTTGCATTTTCCATTTCAAGGGAGGTTCCTGCCTTCCTTAGCAGGCACCTGTCTTTTCAAACCAGGACACTTGGTAATCCAAAAATGAGGGGCATCTGACAAGCATCACTGCAAGGATCTTCCCAAGCCCTAATAATGAGCACTGCAGACCTGCCTCACCGCTGCAAGCTCTGATTCCCATCACACACTGTTGTGTCTACATGTACTCTGTTTCCTAGCCCAAACTGTTTACTAAGGTTGAGGCTTTACCCAAACCTGGGTTCTCTGACATATGAATGTACTTTAAATTGGGTCTTTGGCTGTAAAACTCATGCTTGGAGATAAAAACTCTTTTATCCCTCCTGCAAGGATAAAAACTGAGTGTAAGAAGTGCATACATTTCAAGTCCAGGGCTGAAGTAACCCCTTTGCAGCTCATCTGTCCCACAGAGGTGCCATTTAAACAAACAGACTCTCTGTTCCTACCTGGGGTACAGAGAAAAACCTTAAAAACCCTAAAATAGCTCTCTTTAGCCAGTGTGATCAAAGTACTGACGCATGACACTCCCTGATGCTTTTCTTTTGGGATCTGTGCCTCTAGCTAGGAAGCATCCAGTGGCATTTTAAAGCCCTTTCTCTAAAGAAGTGTTATTTTCTGAGAGTGAAGAATTTTGGCTTCAGTACAGATATGAACATGCAGGAGCTGGCCAGCTGCATAAGGATGTCACTTTATTTGCTAAACCAGAACCCTAGAGAAAAGTCTTGCTTTTAATATTTCATCAACTCCTCTGTCAGGCTCTGATATTTCTGAGGCCACGTTAAGTTAATCTGCAGTTTGACAGTGCCAACAGCCTCCCAGCAGGGCAGTGTGGCCACACTGGGTGGGATGATCCAATCTACTACCTGTTGCTGGAACTAGGGGGTCTGGCCACCCCTCCAGCACTACCACACTGCTGCTGCTGCCTTTAAGATCTAAGATCTCTTCTCAGAGCCAGCCCAACACAGACTAGCCCCGAGGTAGATATAGCAAAGATAGATTTCACAGTCACAGAGTCTCAGACTGTTTGGGTTGGATGGGACCTTAAAGCTCGCCTTATTCCATGCCCCTGCCCCAGGCAGGGACACCTTTCACTGCTGCTCCTAGCCCCATCCAACCTGTTTTTCTGCTGGATTTGTGAGCTGAAGTGACACATATGGAGACCCAGCACACACTAAAGCTGCTGGAAGGGCAAGAGGTGACAAAACAGAAAGATCTTGTGCTGTGAATTTGAAACAGCTCTGCCCACTCCTGATACTATTAAGTATCCTCCCATTACTGAAGAAATACAAACAAAAGCATGGAAAACAATCTGACAGCACAGCCCACGCAACCCAGTCCTTTGAGCAGGGACATCAACAGAAGTGCTGAAGGCATGAGGTGACTAACTAGTCCCTCAGGATAAGAATGAGGTGAATGCTCTGGAAACAGCATTCTTTGTGTGAATTGGGGTATTTCAATGCCCTCCAATGAAAACATGCTGAACAAGGTTTTTTTTTCAAGGTTCTATAACCTTGAAACGTGGTCTGAAAAATGCTTGTCCAAAAGCCTGTGCATGAATATTTCATAATCATCTATTACAATTTCCAAACAAAAGCTGCCTGTAAATAATCTTTTTCAATACATTCTGAGGCTGACTTTTCTGGCTTGCACACCACTGCAATAAAGGCCTTGTCATGGGAATTTACAGAACATGGATTCCTGTTCACTGTGCTACAGGTGCATTGGCTTTATGGGGCTAAAGCTGGCAAACACCATTACAAGCGGCCAGGGTGCAGAACAGACACAGAAATATACCGAAGAGTTCAGAAGTGCTCAAAGGGAACAAAAGACAGCAGTGTTGTTGCTATTACTTTCTGCTGTTTTAAGACAAAATACACAGGAGTGCAACAGCCAGGAGAGGAACCAACTTGTGTGCTGAGCAGCTGAGAGATGGAAAATATCCCCTTCCAGCACTTTATCTACTTCAGCACGTGCTGGCTCCAGGTGTGCTGCTCAGCCCCACCTGCCCTGCCCTCCCCAGTCACGTGCCTGTAGGAACCAGACCTTTCACAGGGATCCCCAGGTGCATGCTTTTCTTCAGGTGATGACATTCAAAAGCAACATTTTATCCAAAGGATCCCTAAACGTTACTCGCTAGACCCTTCAACCTGGCCACATGCCACAGCTGGGGCTGCCCAACATTCATGTGACACCCAAAGCAGCAGTTAGTTAGCAAAAAAGACAGCTCAGTGACATACAGTTCGTAGTTTTGGTCTTCAGTCTCTTGCTGCACTGACAGCTCCTCCAGAGTTGCATCAATATCCAGCTGATTTGTCTCCAGCTGCCGTAGCAACGTCTCCCTCTGAGGAAAGGAAAACCAGCTGGGTCTGAGCAGAAGGGTCACTGTAACAGATCTCTGTGCACTAAGATCCTGTGTCACCACTTTACCACAACATCATGTGCAACAGGAGCCCTGGCCCTGATCATGGTGTCCATTTAAATACAGAGCACAAAGGGAAAGTGAATAAAAAGCAGATAATCCATAAAGTCTGTGTGTAAGAAGCACCTTGTTCTGTCAGCTACTCTCAGCCATAAATCAATAATGTGTTATTTCAGACACCACAGCACCAGTTACATTTGGAGAAAGGATTCAGCCCCTGCAGAGATCAGTTCTGCAACTCATTCACTCAGGCCTTTTGATTTTCTCTGTGCTAGATCAGCCCCTCTGGAAGCAGGACCCAGCTGAATGCAAAGCCTCCCAATAATTCTTTTTTTGCTGTTGGGGTAGATGAGGGAGCATAACCTATCAACTCAGTGACATTTTGGAAGTCCTTGCCCCTCTGCCTCCAGCTGTTGTTCCACAGATGGGGGACAGACACCCTAGCCCATTTTCAATGGGCAATAAAGTCAGTTGACTGCACTAATGTAATCCAGGACTGCCCCACTATGTCCTTCCTTTCCCACATTTCCCACAGAACTCAAACAAAAACCTCAGCTGAGGGGAAGGGCTCCCTCTTCCTGACATCCAGACGACAGCAAGGAGAGATCGATATCCACAGGCACAGCCAGCTCCCTCAAGGGCTGCGGCCCTGCAGGGCTGACACAGCATCCACTCCTGCAGAAACATCATTCTGGATCCCCTGGACAAGACTAGAGCTGTCAGTGGTGCAAATGCTGCCCCACAGCCCCATCCCCTCTGCTCAGACACAGCTGGCTGGCATACAGCAGGGCACTGGCCCTGCCCATCAGCTCACCTCCCAAATTTTGGAGTCAAAGGCCACGTGTTTGTGCCTGAGGGCATCAATCCTCCCTCTCCCACTGCCTATGCACTAGGTGGCACAGGAGCAGGGCCAGCTTGTGCTGAGTTGGGCTGGTGACTCCCAGCCCTGCACAGCTCCCATGACAGCAGGTCTGTGGTGCCACAGGCTGCATCCCTGCCTGGGCAGGAGGACATGCAGGAGAAACCCGAGGCTTCCTCCAAACTGCCAAGATTTTTGCTTTGCTAACTGCCTTATCCTCCAAGTACATTTCAGCTTTACTCTGACAAATATTTTTGAAGGCTAGCATCAATAACCATGGTGAATTCTTAATTCCCTGTCTGACAACACTTGAACTCACTGCAGAAAGATCCCATCAAATTAAAAGCCTAAAAGGAAATCTACTACATAATTCCCAGAATAATATCCATCTGAGAAGACAAACATTTGCATGAAGTAATGGTGTTCAGTCTCTACATGCACATGCTGCTAGCATTATGGTTTCATAGATGTGACAACTTTGAAGCTATCAAGCCACTGCACAGGTTTGAAGAGCAATTAACTCATCTGGTTCACACAAACCACACAAAGTGCTGTGCTCTGGAGAATGGTCACAACACAGCCTGAGCCCTCCATGTCAGATTCTACTATGACTGAAATCAGCAAAAAAGTTTAAGTAATTTTTATTTTGTACTGTAAGACCAGGTGACTCATCACAGTTGATAACCCTAATTTACTGGAAGACATAGCCCTTCTTGAAATGTAAGTGTTTCTGTGATCATTTAAGCTAATTTACTGCTTCCAAAGCATTTAGAGTCTTCATGTTTACCTTTGCCATTGTGTTAAGAGCTTGGAGCAATCTCTCTTTTCTTTGAGTAATTTTTATTCATCATATTCAAGTGCTCTCTGCAGATGGAAACTTGACTTTAATTAACATGTATGCATGGAATTATGAAGTCATTCCTTAATGCCAATTCCTTTATCATCATTTATGGACAAGAAAGATTTAGCAAAATATGCTATTCATATTTAAAGTTGTTACCCTTATCAGAAGTACTAATGAGGACTTGAGAATTCAAATTCTAGATTTCAGAATTCAAGAAAATCAAGAACTCAGAAGCATTAGATATCATCATTTCATATTATTACAGTATTTCATATTATGCAGTATAAGCAAAAATGAGACAAAAAAGGGCAAGTCTGCTGCTTCTTTGTCCCCAGTTTCCTAAGACAAGTGAAATACATGCTGAGCAAATTAGCAGAACAAACAGAGACAGAAGGGCTACTGCTCTCCAGTGCTTACCTTAGGCTCTTTGATAATGACTTTAATTAGACTTGTCTATTAAAGAAGTGGTGTGCCTTGCCTTATACTTTGGTACTGAGACATACACCAGTTTTATTTATTTCCATTTTCACAGATCACAATAAATCAAGAATATATACTTAATAAAGATAGACGTGCAATCAATTTTGTACAAATTCATCACTACTAATAAACACTTTAAAAATCACTACCTTCAAACACTTTAAAAAATATATTCTATTTTACCATGCTGGTTATTAAAATATTAAAGAAATAGCTTATTTTTTGCAATGACCCAAAAGAAGGGAATAAATAACGTGCTAGAGACCAGTGCTTTAGCTGAAAGGCACTTGCAAGGGCTTCCTGGGAAAAGGCAATCTCAGCTGTCTGCAGAATCCTGTCTCCTTCCAGCACAGCATCTGGAGGCCTGGGTGACCTGATGCCATTTGTGGGTTTCCAGATATACCTACAGCTGAACTGCATCCTCGGATTTGCCAATCCTGCCCCTGGAAAGGAACTGATAAATAATTGAAGAGCTCAGGCTGACAAAGAGAATGAGCTCTGAACTAGGGGGTATGGATTTCAGCCCTTGCTTTTGCCGGGGAAGATGTGTGACTATAAAATGAGCACAGGAATGTGCCATTGAAAACCACACACTGACCCCAACCCTGCTGAGAGACAGCCTCAGATACAGCTGGACCACTCTGCCCTGGAAAGCTGTGGAGGGCAGACTGAGAGGCACAGAAACGTCTGAGGCTGACTGAATCCTATGTGCATTTCATACCAGGCAGCATCCCTCTCCTTTAATCCTGCTCTGCCCCAAGGAAAGAAACTCCCTTCTGGAGCCTGGTACTGACAAGGATCTCTGAAGATACAAGAAGAACCTTCAGGAATTAAGCCTAGATGTGATTTTCCTACAGATTTCAGCTCATGCTGCACTGGATGTTGAACAGGGCCAGCCCTGGTCCCTGTGCACTCCAACACAAGGTTCCCAGTGAGTGTCTGGGAGCAGTGAAGTGCCCCAAGGCAGCTACTGTGGAGCAGCATGAGGCACTGCCCATAAACCTGAGGCACAAGTGCAAGGGGTGCTGGAGAAACCAATGCAGCCCATCTTAGGTGAAGTTTGACATCAAGTAAAGCCCCAAAAACTGGGTGGAGGCAACCAAAAGCCTTCAAATGTGCAGTGTCATAAACCCAAACATTTCACTAGCAACATGCTGGCAAATTTCAATCTTCTCCACTGAACAGCAGGTTGGATTTACGGCTCATATTTCTACAACCCCCCCCTCAAAAAATTGTTTGACTTGTTTCACTGAGCTTTTATACATTCAATTCTCTTATCCTGGTTCTTTCTGCTCTGCAGCCTGAGGACTTGGTAACATCCACTAATATATCTCAGCTCCTTCTGAACTAGCATTTCACTGGGGATTATTTATATAAAAATACCCACATACACTTCAATTACTGGTAAAAGATAATAAAGATCTACTACCTGGGGTTTGCCCATCAAATAGAAAACAGTGACACAACATCATATGTGCCCTCAAAAAGCATGAGCTACTCATCCCAAATGACCCCCGTAGGATCACCCCAAAAGCCCATCTTCTAAAGGCCCACAGATGAGAATCCCACTCTTTGGAGCCTTTGCCCTTCCCTCAGCCCTCCCAAGAATCCTCAGATACGAAGGAAATATGAGACTGGATCCATGTGAACAGGATGCAAGGACATGGATCTCATATCTAATGCCCTTTACTATAAGGCTAAGATTTTCAGCAAATGGAGGTTCCTAAACTACTCAGATAATAGCCAATTCTCTTCTCATCTCAGTTTTAACTGAACAGAATTGAAATTCAAAGTTTAACAGATATGTGTATTTTACATTTTTGACTTGGCAACTGCACCACTGGATGCCATTTTCATGCCAGTGAAAATGGAGCCTTTCTCCAGAGGTCAGCATTGGGAACTCAGCACAGCTGGCCTCTTGCAACCAGAGACACGTTTAAATCATTCACAGGCACTAATTTTGTTATACTAAGTCTAATGAAAAGAAGAATCTACTCAGGATCCTTTAACAGCAAATGAAACCCCAAATACCAAATTCCTGCCTCAGAAAGGAAGCAAATCCAATCTGTCCCACACACACAGCATATCAGAATAACATCCCTGCCTTACCTGCAGCTGCAAGAAGGGGATGTTGAAGAACTTGTGCAAGTACTTGAGGCCAAAGCTGTTCTTCATGGAAGACTCAGCATAGCGGAAATAGGAGGAGCCGGGAGGCCTGTGCCGAACAGAGAGGAAAACACTGTACCCAGCACAACCCGCAGAGCCTGCACAGGACTGACTTACACACCATGAGCCACCCCACAAGCCAGCCCCCACACTCAAATGTAGCCCAGGGCATCATTCTGCTTGGACTCATTATTTTGTGTACAGCCAAAATTCACACTGAAGGGTGGCAGAAGGTGGCTGTTGGTGTGTGACGATGTCATGTGCCTGCCAGGCTAAGAAATACTCTGTCAGGACACTAGGATGTTGGTTTCCTAACTGGGGATTCACAGCTTTACAAGTTGTTCATTTCACAGTAAAGGTCTTTGTTTTAAAAACCACAATTGGATGGACAAAAAAAATATTGAGAAATTATTTTGTAAAGAAATTATTTCATAATGGATAAAGTCTAAATGATAAACTGACACCATTTCTTTGTGCCTGGCGCATGCATAAACAAGAAATGAGGAAAGTTAAAAAATACCTTGAAAACATAAAATTACATACAAAGGTACCATCTACTGAATCTTGACCAACAAATACTATTTTGTACCACGTAACAGAGCACCTCAGATCTCTGCTTAAGGGAAATGCTTGTCTGGCTGGTGAGGGACATCTGACTTGGCTGTGCCCTGCAAGTGCTGCATGGGGGATGCTCAGAGGCAGAACAAGGACACAGCTGTACTGGCTGGCTCTTGTGTAGCTCAATCACTTGGACCAAAGAACAGCTGTGCTATGGGGAGAGGACTCTCTCACAGGAGAAGGACTATCCAGAAAGATGATTTGTTGGGAACAGCACTTCTGAAAGGCACATGCTGCCGGGCACATGCTGTCTCATGCTGTTTCCAGGAGCATGGCAAACAATCTGCTCCAGATCAAAGGGCCCATGGTGTCAGCAGCTGCTGCTTGTGAGACACGGGGAGCTCTGGGAGCCCAAGGCAGGCGGTAGGACAGAGGGCACACGTGACATGGATGTGAAACACGGCAGGGACATGGTCACTGATGGGGGATGGCAGGGAGCAGCTGAGCCCTGCTGCCCTGCCTGCTCACCTGTTCAGGTTGTCAATGAGGTCCCGCACGTCGCCGGGCAGGATGACCCGGTGCTCCCCCATGTCCCGGTAATTCCCAAGCACACACACTGGAACGTGGGTCGGCACTTTAGGAAGCTCCCTCAGAATATAGTTAAATGTCCTTCATCAGAGGGGAGAGAGCAGATGAGAGAGCAGCTAAGTGGGAACAGCCTTCTGTTAGCAGTTTCATGCACAAATCACAAAGAAAAAAAAAAACACAGGAATTTTTTTTCCAAAATCCTTCCAAGTCTGTGACTTCTTTACCCCATCAGAGAAACACATTAACCCTCAATATGTTTGCATGATTCTTTATTCAAAACCAACTTCAAAAGCTCAATAATCCACTTTCACCAGAACCTTCACATCTCCTACAGCAACCTCAGTCCTGCAAAACTGTGGGGTCAGCAGAAGGAAAGGATTCCCTCCCTTCAGCTGTCCACAGGCTCAGTGATCCACACCAAACCTGAACAACAGCAGCCTAAACATAAAGCAGGAGCTCTAACCCCCTCCTCTTTCCAGTCTGGATTCCTTATCTCTCTTACTCTCCTCAGATGTGTAAAACCAACAGTTCATTGCTTCTGTAGATTAAGGCAGCCTGGGGCCTCTAAATAATCCTTACTAATTCCAGTTTCTTGGGAATTTCTAGCATCCTTCTTTCCCTTGCGTTCTGGTGAGCAGGGGTTTGCAACATGCACTTTGCACCTGTGATAGCACTAATTATCAAGCCTCAGCCAGCAGCATATCAGCAATTGCAGCACACAACCCACTGGGACACTACTTGTTTGGAACAAGCCCAGGAGAGGACTGTATTAAAAGCCATGTCACAAGATAAAGCTTTTATTTTAAAGGATACAAGCTTGCTCCAACTCATTAGGCAAGTTATCAGCTTCCAAATTACACTGGGAATCTGGAAATCTGGAAGTCATTTGTTTTGCCTGAACAAGGGAGAATCACATGGTGCCAGTAAAGATCTCTTACCACTGCTTGGTGATGTCAAACATCATCACTACGCCATTGCAGTTCTTATAGACATCCAGGAACTCTGCATCCAAAGCCATTTCCGATTCTGCCTGAGAAAATAAAAGCAAAGAAGCAGTAAATAACTGGATTTAACTTCAGGCTGATACAGAACACAATGGATACAGTACTGACTGAGCAAACTTTCTAAAGTGACAACCACTGTGAGGAGTACCTGTGGATTTCTTATTTCATTATCATTGAAATAAGATACTTGGTGGTTCCCAGCTTCCACTTCCCATAGGAACAGGATGTGAAGCACCTGATGGTCTCTGACAGCACATGCTAAAACCCAACCCTGTCCTTTCCCCTGTGCTCCCAAATCCTTTGTTGGCAAGAGAAGTCCATACAAACCACAGAGTGGAGGACAGAGGACACAGCTCCCATTCCATCTTTTTTCTGACTCAGATATTGGCTCTACTCTTAATGCTGCTGGTGTCCAAAAGCAGGGGGCAGTTTCTCCCATGGATGGCTGACAGGATTAGTACCCAACTGGCTTTTCATCATTTGGACTCTGCATGCTGCTATGTCCACAGAGTACTGGTCTCAGCTTGGTCTCCATGGTCCCAGCTCAGTCTCCATGGCTCCTACTGGAATTTGGTGCCCCTGGAATAATTCTCACTCCTTTCCCAGAGTGGAAAATGCACCCACGTTTGCAAAGGAAGAAGCAGCTGTGGTAACTGTTCTCATAAAGGCTTTTCCCATGGGAGAATATTTTGAGGAAAATTCTCCTCATCTGAGCCCAAGCAGATGGGCACCAGTGAGAGTGCAACAGCCCAGCTCTGAGGAGCAGCCAGAGCAGGGCATCAAGTCATTTCTTCAGGCCCCACAAGAAGGCCCTGACAAAAGGAATTTCTGCCTCTGCCCACAGGAAGACAGGTACAAAGCTGCTGAGCAAACATCTGGGGCACAGTCATTCCCAGTGACAGAATGGAAAACAGCAGGGAAGTTGCAGTGAGGGCAGGAGCAGGGCTGAAATGCAAGAGCAGGAAATTAAGAGCATCGGCATCACCCACCGTCCCTCACCCACCTGCCAGGAAGGCCTTAGGGCAGGAACAAATATAGAACTTGGTCCTCATGGACCAAAGGTGGACAAGAGGCCTCAGACCTCTGAATTCTAGGTGACTCACCTCCTGAGGGTCATTCTCCAGTTTCAAACCATCTCCTCGTTTTTTGCATTTTCCTTAAAAAGAATAGTGAAACATATAAAAAACATTACATTGGGCAAAGAACTGGAAGATGAGTCTGGACAGGTGCACTGCAGTTAGAACACAACCTCAAAGCAAATCCTACTTCTACTGCAAGCCTGGGGGGTGAGGAGGGGTGGGATAGGCATGCCTTGCTGAAGAATCCCAGCTAGTCTATTAAAAAATGAGCAGTAAAGCAATCCAAAGACAGAACTTATCCAGGAAGAAATCGAAGAGAAATCAAATAAACTGCGGGAAAGAAGTTGTGAAGATGGAGAGACAGCCTATATGTGCTCCAAAGGCCAGAGCCAGAGGGTCAGGTCTGGCCATCATCAGTGAAGGCACAGAAAATAAATCCTCCAGAAGCACCACCCAAAGCACACAAAAATAAGCCAGGTAGCAGGTACAACTCTGACTAGGCTCCCAGAAAAGTGCAAGAAGCAACGAGCCTAACATTTGTGAAAGACACTAGAAAACCATTCTAGAGATTTGCCCTGCAGTCCCACAGCCATGGTCCCACCTGCAAGAATCTCAACTCATCTGCTTCCTCTAAGGCAGTTAAAGGGCAGCCCCTGAGACTTCTCTCTTTCCTTACACCTTAGGGAAGCATTTTCTGACATTTTGAAGTACCACTAGCATTTAACTCAGCACCCCAGAAACAGTGTTTTTAAAACTTCAGCCTCCCTGGAAACTTTGTGTCAAGTCAATTACACACTAACTGTGTTTCCAGATCTTATAGCCTGGAGTCTCAGCAGAGAGGTATATCTGTAGCTATGATTAACAGAGTAGCCATCAGCTGGCATGATTTTCTGGTGTAGACACTTGGCTCTAAGGATTGCCAGGAATCTCAACATCTGTCACCTACCGCCAAAGAGGTTTAGTGTGGACACACTATGAAAAAATTTTGGCTTCTTGTTTAAACTGAATGTTCTGAGTTTCCAGAATTTTTCAATGGTAAGCACTGCACAAAGAATAACCCTGCAAGATCAGGAGTTATGTTTGACAGATACCAAGTACCTCCCAGATGTTACTGACAGCATTTAAAAACTGTACTTCTGAAATAACTTTGTTGTGTCTTTTCCTAGGCTAAATAATGAAGAGTTAATTAAATTATACTTGGCATAGTCTTGGAATTGCTTCTCATCACTTCTAGAAATTTCCTGTGTCGTTGATAACAGAAGGTGTTGGCAGCTCAGATGCACCTGAAAAAACCCTCCCATTGACTCTGTAAAAGACTCTCTAACACTGAGGATCAAAATAGCTTCCACTAGCTCTTAACTCTGCTGAATCACATATGGAATTCAGGGTTCTGCCAGATGCTGCATGTGAAACAGGGTTTGTTTTTTCCTGCACACAGCTCAGGGATAAATAGTAAGAAAATACAGTTATTCAGAAAAGCTTGAATGCTGCATGTTATAGCAGGTGATTCTGGGGGTGCTTCTGGGCATCACTGCAAAATGTTTGCCCCACTCATGTCAGCTTACTGCTGACAAATGAAAGCAGCAGAAATATTAATCCTGATCCCTCTTCATTTGGGCAATGTGTTTCCCTGAGGGATCCAAGTATGGGCTCTGATTCTTCCCCATGCAGCCGAAGGTGTGGGATATCTAGGACATGCATGTCTCTTCCCACCTCAATTCAATTAATTTCAAGCGAGTGACATTTGTGTGGCTTCTCTGAATATCCAAACATCACTATTTCTGCAGTCACTGCTGAATTATGCTTGGCATGACCTACATTTCTAGGTATTAAAAAGAGAAGCC